>NW_020194575.1:249246-849246 GCF_002865645.1 Hyaloscypha bicolor E | reverse complement strand
GGCAGGAAGCGCAATCTGAGTGGGACAGTGCGAAGCAAGATGCGCATTCTGGCTTTCTCAGACAGTACCCAGGGGGGAAACCCGAAGACATCGCCGCGATCCAACAGGCGATGAATGAGTGGAATCAGGTTAACTTCAGAAAGTACAAGACCAATGTCCAAGGCAAGTGGATGGACTGGGTCACACGGGGAAACAAGTATGAAGTCGAGAACAGTTTTGGTGTCGTCGATATCGAATCCATCATGGCCCGCATTGAGGAGAGCAAGGAGTCCTGGAGAAACTCAACAATTGTTGATGAGGATGGTGCGAATGAGCTTCAAAGCGTGCGCCTCACGCCCAGAAATTGGGCCCAGCTCTGTCAAGACAAAGTTACGCAGTGGAGGGCCACCAATGGAGGCTACTCGTATGAGCAGCTTGAAGCTGAGATTGAACGTCTTACCGAACTGAGCATCTCCATGGACATGATGAAGACTGCCATCACCAACACCGACTTCCCAGTCGACAAGACTGCAGGGGACCCGGACCCAAGTGTCGACACGGCGAACACTGGACTGAAGACAGCCTACAGTGACCTTTACAAGTCTCAAGGCGCTCTCAATACATTGTACTCCAAGAAGGCGGCACAGGATGCAATTGATGCTCAGATCAAGGTCGTTCAAGGGGACGAGGCTAAGCTAGTCACAGCATTGAAAACGTATCGAGACGCCACGAACGCAGGTGGAAAACATTCGTTGCAGACGGGGATGGCCAACGCGCAGGCATGGGTTGACGGCCAGACAGCCTCCATTTTAGCGTCAATCGCCAAATTGAAGGATCTCCTGAAATCAGATCGTTTCAAGGACAGGACTGTCCTTCCCGTCATTGCAGGAGCAAAGGCAGATCCCGACAATCCAGATGTCACTTCTACCGATCTCGCAGGTCCCAGTGATATGAAGGAGAGAGCGGTGTTTGATCCCGTGCCGTCTGTGGACCCGACAGTGCCATCAGTCGCAGGGTCGGTTTTCAATCCATGGACAACAATCAACGTTTCCTACTCAGCAAGCTCCTTCTCACAGAGCAAGTCGTCTTCGTCGTGGGGCATGTCTGTCTCCGGAGGCGTCAATTATGGTCTTTTCAGACTCGGCGGAGCGTACTCTCATGAGGAGGGAAAGTCTGAGATGTATCAAGACATGGCCAAGTGTGATGTTGCTATATCTTTCGACGCCATGGTCGTAAATATCAATCGACCATGGTTATACGGCGAACTGTTTGGCGACTATGAACTTAACGTTGCGGACGGAATCAAGCTCTCCCCAGGACCTGAGCAGCTCCAGCAATGGTTGACGGATGTGAAGAACAACGCGAAGGTACTAGGAGAGTGGACTCAGTTCCCGTCATATCCCACGTCATTCGTCGTTGCCGCGAATACTATCATCGAGTTCACTGGCTCCACCAGCCATATTGAGCAGCACTTCTCGTTCCACAGCAACTCTGGGAGCATTAGCGTCGGGTTTGGTCCGTTTTCTATGAGTGGCAGGTAAGCCATCCCAGATTTCAGTGATTTGGTTGCTGCTGACATCCAACCCAGTTTCCACGAGGAAGCCCAGAATGCCAACGTTCAGATGCAAGCCACGGCGACGGGTTGCAAGATCGCGTTCGGCAGTCCTCAGATCATTGCTTGGACAAGTCAGATCCTACCCCAACTACCGAGACCTAAGGATTTTGATCCATTAGTAACGAATTTCGTGTGATCGATGCCAGTGACCACCATTGGCCAATATTCTTCCTCGGACATCTCGTTCTCCGGTCCCATAACCCTGCTGAGGGTGTTCTCCTTAATTGTGTTCCCATTTGTTGCAATATTCGATAGCAAGATCAATTAATGTATCTACCTTTACCTCCCAAGTTGCCCTGAGCGTGTTGCCAAATTGTTTTGAAAGTCGCATACGAATGCCACATCCTTCCAATCTGGCCAGTGGCAAGGTCTCGGCGCTGCTGCTTGGCAGGCTCTGGAGCAAGGGTAGACCCGGTGTATTAGATAGTATTAGCGGTATGGTAACAAATATTACTGTATATTGATATTACTATATCATATGATATTATGGCCTTATTATATCCCAAAATCTCATGGAGAATTTGAAGTTGCGGCAGGACAAATGCTGTTGGGAGACAAGTGGTGATCGACCAGAAATTACAAAGAAGCAGGAGTTACACGAGATGGAGGTTGGAGAAGCGGCGGCGTTGGCGGGCGGAAGGAAAGACCCAGGGAAAGAATATCTCTATTACTATTCCGGGCCTTTTCTTGGCTATTTAGGTTCTTTCTTTCTTTTAAGTAGCTTTTTTCTTTATAGTTCAGGATTCTTTTTAATTTTAAGAGATTATTAAAAAGTGATTTCGGATTTTAAGCTATAGTTTTAATTATATAATTTTAGAAGTTCTTTAGAGTTTTTAAGATTAGAGAAAGCAGGTAATCAGGTATTATAATCTTTAGATTAAGCTTTCTATTTAATTAAATACTATTACTTCTTGCTTCTATTATCTTATTAGTAATTAATAATAGTTTCTATTTTCTATTCTTATTCTTTATTATTATTTACTAATTCCGGAAGTTCTCCGGAAAAATATAGATATAGCTTCTAATTCTTTTTTACTATATATTTCTTAAAAAGAGAAATATGAAAAATTAGATATAAATAATTATATATACTTAATAGTTCTAATTTATATACCGAATTACTAATATATTTAAGGATTTTAAACGAATCTATAAATTTTAGCTCAAGCTTTTTTATCTTAAGTTTAATATTCCTTATTAATATTATTACCTAGGCTCTTTTAAAATAGTATTTAGCTAACTAGTACCTATTATAGTAGATTTCCCGGTTATTTTATATATAATACTATAGATTTTTAAGCTTTCTCTACTTTGCTTTAAGAATTTCTAGCCTCTTATATATAGCTAGTATCTTTTTTATAATTCTATTAGGATTTTATAGAAATTAAGAGTAATATCTGTAATATATATAAAAAGATATATTTTATAAAATCTAATATTTTGAGTTATTATATATAAATTCCGCAAAAAACAATTTTTTAAACCTGTTATTTTTTTGGGTATTATAATAATATCTCAGGTAATATTCTAGGGCCTGGTTCTGTTTTTCTATTTAATTATTTATCTAAGAATAATAAGCTATATTTAAATATTATTTATATATTAAATAGAAATAGAAAGTAGACTAGAATTAGTTAGTAAATACTATTCCTTAATTAGAAACAATTCTATTAGGGAAGCCAAAGATCGAGAAAACATATTTCTATATAATTTTAATAAATTCTAAAGAATTAACTATTTTATAATATATAATATACCTTACTATTTTAGAGTACTAGTTAATAATTATAAGAATTATATTAAAATCGGGACTTTTTATTAGGTTCTTATATAATAATAAACCTATAATAAAATCTATAAAGATTTTATTTTAGGGTCTTTTAGACTATAATAAACTACTAAGTAAACTATATAGCAAATACCTCTTGGCCTTAATTCTCTAATAGATATTATATTCTTAATAATACTTGCAAATATTTCCTTTTATATTCTTTTAATACTAAGACTTTCTAAAAAGCTTAAAAGTCTTTTTTATTTTATAGTATCCGGCTATTAGATTATTATAATAAAGCTTTATAACTTCTTAATATAAAACAGAATTATTAGATATAATAATTCTTGAATAGTACCTAAATAGGCCCGAATTATTTCTCTAGATTTCTTTTCTCTTAGTATCTCTTTTACTAACCCTCTATTTTAAGATATTTTAATATTAAGAATTGTTTTTCTAAGCTATCTGGATAATCTCTAGAAGGAATTCAAATAGAAGAGCTAGTATTATAGCTCTTTTAATAGCCGTATATATTTATATATAGGGAATTAAATATTTATAATTATTTAATTAAAAAACTCGGGAAACCGAAAAGTCTTTAGTTTTATTAAATAATATAGTTATAGATATCTTTATTACCTTAGCTATAATAATAGAACCTTTAAGGTATTTCCTTATATCTTATTTTTTAACTAATTCTATAGTTAAAGAATCTATAAAATAATCTATTTGCTTATCTTATAGTAAATATTTCTTCTTAACTATTACAAATATAATAAATATTAAATAATACTTATTTTAAAGAAGGAATTCTTTAGATATTTATAAAAATCTCTAAATTGCAATTATAAAAGCTTTTTTTAACTTGTTCTAAAAGATTAGAAGCCAAGTTATATTAATAGGATCTTCTTTATAATTAGGCCTTTTACTAGGTTTATTTACTAGATTTGAGGTATTTCTATAGTAAATAATATTAAAATCATATATTATAAGATATATTATCTAATATATTTAATAATTCTCTAAATACTTTATTTCTATAAAGTATTAAAAGTTATTATAGTCTATAATAACCTCAATTATAAACTTGAACTCTTTAAGATAATAGTACTAATACTTAAAGGCTTTAATAATTATAAGTAGCTTCTTATTATAGGTATTATAGTTGCGTTTGGCTCCGGAAAGTTTTTGGGACCAAAATACTACCAGATACTAGTATTTCTTTAGGCTATTACTAGAATTAACTTATTATAAAATAGTATTAGTAATTGCGAATTTTAATATATTAGTTTTAATATAAATCTTCTTAAAAGAGTCGAAATAAACCAGAATAAATATTATAGTAAAAGCTTTCTTTAAAGTCTTAAAGCTTTTAGCTACTTTATATATTTATATAAAGAGACCGAATTTCCGGCCCCTTTCTATTTCTTTTAAGAGGTCTATTAAGCCTATAATTACCTGAGAGTAATAGTAAATAAATCTATAGTAGAAATTAGTAAATCCAAGAAATACTTAAATATTATAAAACGATTTTAGTTCTGGCTATTTAATAATACTATAGACTTATTTAGGATCCGTTCAAATACTTTTTATTCTAATAAAAAAGCCCAAGAATTCGATTTCCTTAATATTTAACTCGCATTTACTAAGTTTATAAAATAGGTTATTTTTATATAGTCTAGTAAATATCTAGTAAATATAAGTATAATATTTATTTTTATTTCAGGAATAAATAAGGATATTATTTAAATAAATAATTATAAAATAATCTAGAAGTCCTATAAATATAATATTAATATATATTTAAAATATAGCTAGTATTTTAGCTAGCTTAAAAAGTTTTATAAAGTATCTAAAATAGCTATAATAGATTCTAAAAACTATTTTCTATTTATATTTTCTATAAATTCTTATTTAATAATATATATCCTTAAGATCTAATTTTATAAAGATCTTAGCTTTTTAGAACCAATTAAAAGTCTTATTAATAAAAGAAAACAGATACTAATTCTTAATTATAATTTAATTAAGTCTATAATAATTAATATAAAAGTATAGTTCTTTATTCTTTTTGGAAATAAAAAGAATAAATATTTCTATAAGGCTTTTATTAGGCCTTATCTAATATTTATAAAGTATATTTTATAAATATAAATATAATACTTCTAATTAGATCTCTAATAAATTATATAAGAATTTATACGGGATTATACTATTTATATTAATAAAGTATTTAATATTACTAAAATTAGGAAGTTTCAAAGCTTTATTAGAATTAAAAACCTCTAAAAAATTTTCGTATTTATTATTCCGGAAATATATAGGTATTTTGGAGGCTCTTTTCCAGAGGATATTAATTTGCTATATTAAAAACTCTTACTTAATATTACTAGAACTATATAATAAAACAGAGATCTAATAACTATTATATATATATGAAATATATTATCTAGAATAGTTGCATTTGCCTTTAATTAAGAATAAGACTTAAGATATTAGCTTAGGATATAAGTTAAGCTCTTTACTAAACTCTTTTAATATTAGAATTTTAATATTATTAGGCTATATAAATATATATATTTATTATTTCTTAATATAATTTATATATTATATAAAGGTTACTTTATAAAATTTCATACTAAAAATAAGACTATAAGAGCTAATATTCTTATATTTATAAAACCGGA
Source organism: Hyaloscypha bicolor E (assembly GCF_002865645.1). NCBI lineage: Eukaryota > Fungi > Ascomycota > Leotiomycetes > Helotiales > Hyaloscyphaceae > Hyaloscypha > Hyaloscypha bicolor. Next base: position 843,194 of record NW_020194575.1, on the reverse strand, counting down.
GCTTAAAAGAATATATCTTACTATAATTATCTATAATAAATACCTTAAGATTATAGGCTTAATAGACCTTAAATCTGTTTTTATAAAAGGTTACAAATTTCTAATTATATTTAGCTAAAGTAATAAAGTTCTGGCTTTAAGTCTAATTATTATTAAAGAAGTATAATTTGATCCGGTATTATTAAATCTGCTATATATTTCTAAGGTATTTATTTCTGGCTATATTAACCTTATTTAAATAGTTATATAAAATAATATACCTTTTTTATTATAGCCAAAATTATTAATATTTAAGATTTGGCCTTTTCTTTTCTCTATTTCTTAGGAAAATCTTTTCTAAAGTACTTCTCTATAATAATAATATAAACCTGCTTCTATAAGCGCCTTAATTCTTTTATAATCTTGGCCTTATTAGGGTTCTACTAAGTTTATTTATTATATTTAGAATACTTTATATTTCCTAAAAAGTATTCTTTCTAATTATAAGTTTAATAAATTATATCTAAAGTAGAACTAGTATTCTAGTAGGGCCTAGAAAGGGCCAAAATATTACCTCAGAATTTCTTATATAATTTTCGGAACTTATTTTTCCTTTTTTAATAGCCTTATAAATTAGAATTTACTAAATTAGAATTTTTAAGAATAAAATTACTCTTATTAGATTTCCCTATTTTTACTTTCCTTAATCTAGAATAAGTAATATATTTTGCTTTCTGAGCCTTTTTAAGCTATTCGGAAATAAATACTACTTTATTTCCTAAGAAAATAGATATAAGTATCTAATAAGTCTTATAATTAGATAAAATAGTATTAAGAGTCCGGTTCGATTTCTTTTAGGATATAAGTTCTAGTTAATTTCGAGACCAATTATCCGAATATATAACTTAATAACTATTTTCCTATTTTTCTAATAAAGATCTCGAAGTTTCTTAAAGGTATTTTACTAACGGGTTTGAGATATTTAAAATATATTAGTCAAGTAAGCCTTGAATTACTTCTAATAAATCTCATATATTAGTAGGCTTTATTTTATTATAGCCTTCCAAGTATTATAAAGTTTATTTCTAAGGGCAATTATAATAGAATTAACTCTAGAAAAGTATCTGTTATAAGTCTAAGGTTAGATTTCAAAAACTGTCTTTTAGGAAAATATAAAAGTTCTCTATTTCTTAAGAGACTTTTTATAATATAAATCGAGTATTCGGATTTTAAAAAGCTTCTTTTAGTCCAAATATATCTTTAGAATATTATATAATAGTTCTTAATAAATAATATCGAAATTATACTTAAAGCTTATTTTATTAGGAAAGAAGGTAAATTCTAATTCTATTCTAAAAAGTTCTTCTATAGAAATTACTAAAAAAGATAAAATAGACTTATAAATAGAGTTTCTATAAAATATAGTAAACTATAAGATATTTCGAAGAATATTCTTATATTATTCTAATTATAGAATATATTAATTAATTATATCTATTAATTCTTGCTTTTATTAGAGTACTTTAACTTTAATATATAAGCCCTATTTTATAACTTGGGTAGTAATAACTTGAATATTAATCTCAATATCTTAGTTATTACCGGAATTATTTTCGTTATTATTACTAGCTCTCTAAGGCTTCTAAAAGGCCCTATTAAAAGTATTAGACAAGCCTTTACTATTACTCGTATTAAGATTAATTTAGTTAATTTCCTTTATAGGAATAGCTTTAGTAAGAAGTTATATATTTTATAGATTTCGAAATATAATTACTTATTAAACTATTTCTTTTAAGAATAAAGAGATTAGCTTATAAGATATTTATTAGTAAGTAATAAAATAATAAAATAAATTAATAAGTTATAAAACTATAGTATTAAATTTAATATAGAACTAATTTCTATTTCTCTTATAAGATCTAAGGAAGCCTCTTCTAAACAGGAGGCCCTAATAATATATATATAATTAGTAATTTATAAGCCTAAAGTATATAATATAAATAGTAGTTAGTTATAATATTAAAGGGCTATTAATATCCCTAACTTATAATATCCGAGGTTTATTATATATTCTTTAGTTATATATAACCCTATATATATTATATAATTATATAATATTTATAAACTTAAAGGCTTAATATTAAATATAAGATAAAGAAACTAATTAAGAAAATATAATTAGATAATATTCCGGAATTACTTAAAATAATATAAGATTAAAAGACTTATAAAAGTATAAAATTATAAAATATAATAGTAGTATTATTATATTAGAATAAACTAGCTAAGAGAAATATATAAATTATAATAAATAATATATATATTTTATTAAAAAAAGAAAATTTATTATTAAAGTTTTAAAATAAAGCTATTAAGGCAAACTATTATATTTAAAATTATATATATAATAAGCTAAAGCTAAATAATAAAAGAATTTATTTCAAATAAGTATTCTTTAATAAAAAGCTAAGAATTAATTATATTCGAATATAAGAATATAAGTATTTCTTTTATAAAAATAAGAAGTTTATAAATAAATATAAATATAAGAATAAGCTTATTAATTCTGGGTAAGTAAATATATTTATAAGATATAAAAAAGAAATTATAAAGTATTTTCAAGTATATTTTCTAGAATATAAATAAGTAATTAGATATAATATTATATATATTATAAAATCGAGTTTCTAGGCTTAGAAAATAAGATAAAGTAGCTTTTAATCCGAGAATTCTAAACTAAGAAAAGAAGCTCTTAAGTATGAGAGCTTTAGTATTCTAAATACTAGTTCAGATATATATATTATAATTATATAATACTAAATTTACTAGTAAAATAATAAAGCATAATAATATAAGTTAATAAACTTATTAAAAAGAGTATAATTAACTTATAATTATAAGGCCCGAAAAATTCATATAATATATTAAATATAATAGTAAATTAATTAGTAATTAAATAATTAAAAAAAGATATTTCTTTAACAAAAATATTTATAAAAACGCCAAATTCAATTCTATAAGTAATTATTTTATTATATTAAGATTTAATAAATATTTTAAGATTTATAAAAGCAAATATAAAAAATAGTAATATGGAATTAATTTTTTATAAGAAATGAAATAATAATAAGTAAAACCCTAATTCTTATAAATAACTAATTACTAGATTATAAAATAATTTAATTTTGCCTTATATTATTAATAATATAAATTAAGCCCTAATAATACTAATACCTTAGATCTTTATATATAAGAAGGCAATTATATAATTATTAGCTATAAATATTAAATCTAATAATTCTATTTCGGATATTCTAGAAAATATACTAATTAATTAATTAGATATAAGTATTATATTAAGTATAAATATAATTTACTAATATTTTATTAAGTATCTTAAATAAAAAAGAGAAGAAAATACTAAAGAAAATAAGTATTTAATAAAGGTTATTTGAGTTATAATTACTTATTTTTAAAATAAAAACTAGATATTATTAAATAATTAGCTAGTAATAAAAGAGATTTTTAATTATATATTTAGAGCAAAAATAAAAATAAAAATTCTAATTCTAATATCTTATAAAAAAGTAATAAATAACTTTATATAAACTAAGTTCTAAAAATAAATAATTATAAATAAGATAATTTAATTACTAGAAAATAACTTTTAAAAAAAAGTTCTTTTTTTTAGAAAGAACTAATTTAATTAATTATAAATGGGTTTTTAATATTAAATTTATTATTAATAAAGAAGTCAAATAATATAAAGTAAAACTAGTTATATAAGAATTTATATAAATTAAAAATAAAGACTATAACTAGATATTTATTTTAATAATAAAAATAAATATATTTCGACTTTTTCTAATAATAATTACTAAAGAAAATCTAGAGTATTACTAGTTTAATATTAAAAATATATTTATAGAATTATATTTAAAAAAAAGAAAATTTATTTAAAGTTTTTTTAAAATATAAATATTAAGATCGGATTTATATTTGAGATATTATAAAGCTTATATAAACTAAAATAAGCTACTCGAAATTAGAACTAACTAATTTATTAAGAAATAAAAAGATTAGAGTTTTATATAAAGTCTAGCTAACTTATATATATATCGAGGTATTAAGCTTTTTATTTATATTAATAATAATATTATTATTATAAAGAATAAATTAAATATAAATTAGTTCTTTATTTAATTATTTAATAAATTTAAGGCCAAGCCTTTAAATAAAATCACTAAAATTCTTAATTATAAAGTTATTAGAAATAAAAAAAAACTATATTATTTATTTTAACTAAAAATAATTTTTACTAATAATTTTTAATTACTTTAAAATTATATAAAAGGTTTATAAAAAGGAATTTATTCCGGTATTTAATTATAAGTTATTATAAATAGTTATTTAAAAAAAATAAAAGAATTAATATTATAAAATATTAATAAAATATTAAATATTTTATATTTATAATAATATTAACGTATTCGAATACAGTATTTATATTTAGTAAATTAATATAATTTATAAGTAATTTAGTTAAGTATTATAAATATATATTTAAAAATCTAATAAAATATCTTTAATTTATATTAAATTAGAAGATTTACTATAATTCTAAAAAAGAATTTAAGTATTTTACTCTTTATTTTAATACTAATAAAGCTAGTAATAAATCTAATTAGAAAAATATTAGAAGATATATTATGATATTTTATAAAAGACTAATTTTATAACTAAATAAGAAATTATATTTAGTAATTACTTTAAGCTATAAATTAAAATATATAATACTTATTATATATATATAAAATAAAAGTAATAAATTATATAGATCTTTAAGAACTTAGGCCAATTATAATATATTAAAAGAAATAGAATTAAAGTTTATATATTAGAAAATAATTAAAAAAGTAATTATTTTAATTAAAAGCTCTTATTTTTATAATTATTTCAAATATATTATAATTACTTATTCCTTAATTAAAATTCTAGAAAAGTATAAAAGGCTTAAATAACTTATATTTTTATAGCTAAAATAATTATTAATAAAATAATAAATCTATTACTTAAAATAGCTTTTAAAAGATTTAAAAAGATATTAAAAGTAATTAGAAATAGAAAAGCTAGAAAAATAGAAATATAAGACTAATATATTCGAAAAAATATATCTTAAAAGAAAGTATTAAAAAAATAAATTATATAGTATTATTATATAAACTAGTAAGATTATAGCTTTATAAAAGCCTGAAATCTCTTTTTTTTTCTTTTTCTTTAATTACTATAATTGAGTTTTCTTTTTTATTTTTACTTTTATTATATTATTTTTTTATTAAATTATATTAAATTAAGAAATATATTATTAATACTATTATATAAAATTTATTAATAATTACTTTATATTAAATATTATAAATAATATAAAATTGAAATATATATTTTTTATTATAAGATTTATAATATTAAATTTATAATAATATTTTATTATTTTAGTTTATTTAAAATATATTTCCTTTTTCTTTATATATTTAAAGCTCTAAATCTTTTAAACTATTATTATAATTTTAATTAGAAAGAATTAGTAATATTTTATTTTAAAAGATTATTATATTACTATTAATTTACTAATAATATATAGTATAATATATATAAAATATGAAATATTTAAAAGTAAGAATTATAGTATTATAATATTAATATATAATTTCTAAATTTACTAAACTTAATAAGATCTAGTCTACTAATTAAGTTACTTATAAGATATAAAGTTATATAATTATATTTTATTACTTATATTTCATTTTTCGAGTCTTATAACTATATATATAACTTCTAAAAAAATAGTTATATTAATACTAGTATTTCTTTCTAATTATATACTAATTTCCTAATCCGGCCTAGTATTAGATTTCCCGAATACTCTATATATTTATATATTCTTTTATTCTATATTTCTATTCTATATATTTATTTTTTACTTCATTTATATTTAATCTATTTCTCTATATTTAGCTATATAGTATTTATATTAATAAGGTATTTAAGAGTATTTAATAGCTTAGATTTTATTATAGAGTTAGTAGAATTTGATTTTCCCTTAATTTATTTAATTTCTATAATATTTTATTATTTATATACTTAATAAAAATCTATTATATTAATTATTAGGTATTTCTTTTAAATAATATTTAATTTATAAGGCATTTATATAATAATTTCGAATTTATATAAATTACTAGTAATAGTTCTATTTCTAGTACTTTATTAATTATAGATTTAACTAAAGTGTCTATATTAAAGCCGTAAACTATATTATAAAGTTCTAAAGCTAGAATACTTCTAGTAACTCTCTTATATTTAATAAAGAACTAGTAAATAATATTAGTATATTTAGTTCTATTTATTAGAACTAGAATATATTCGATTTAGGAAAAGAGATCTCTATTATTTATAAATAAAGTATTTATAAAAACAATTAAATATAAGAACTCTTTTACTAGCTTTATAAATCTCAGTTTTTTAATAATATTTTCAATTTACTATTAAATATACTTATTAAGTATCTTTATATTAGTTTTCGAGGATTTAATAGCTTAAACGGCAATTAATAGATTATATAAAGCTTCTAATTAATAGACTAATATAATATATATTTCTCTAATATATTAGATAATATATTACTTTTTAATAAAAAGATTTTAATAAATAGTATTAATATTTCTTATAATAATAATATTCTTTATAGAAATAATTAAGACATTTTTATACTAGTATTTTTATATAAAAGTAATTCTAGTAATATTCATATAAATAATACTTCTATTAAACTTAAGATTATTATTAAAAGTAAAGCATTTATATTCTTTAGTTAAAAGCTTAGCCTTTTAAAGCTTTAGTTACTTTATTTTTATAAAATTATTAGTTTAAAAGCCGATAATTCTAAAAGATTACTTGCTATAAAAAAGGCAAGAATTATAAGTTAACTATTTTATAAAAAGCTTATTAATATAATAGAAATAATAAGTTTTAAACTAGTAGTTTCTAGCTTTTAATATATTATATAGTGGTTTTATAACTTTTAAAATAGAATTATTCTTTAGATTTAGCTCTCTAATAAGCTTATAAGATAAATTATTATAAAAATTATAATTAAATAAGATTAATAATTAAATATAAGCTTATAAGATATTATATAAATATAATTCCGTAATATTTATTATTATAGTAATAATACTAATAATAATTCTCTAGCTAATATATTAAATAATAAGTAATTAGATTAATATAATATACTTCTTTTTATTATTATAAGCTTAAATAATAAATCTTGACTTTTTTAGCTTCTTCTTAATACCCTTACTTTTAACTTTATTAATTACTAATCTGGAATTGAAAATATTTTTTTTTTAAAAGTTTAATAACTTTTATTTAATAGAAATTATTATATAAATTATTATTCTATAGAAATATTATAATATTAGGATTCTTATAAGAGTATCCTCTATATACTTTAATGAAATAGTAGAAATAGTAAGAGAAATTATATCTATATTATTTTTGGCTTTATTATAGAATTCGGAATTATATTTAGGTTCAAATATATTAATCTTAATATTTCCTATATAAAAGGGCTTTATAGAAATTAAATAGAAAGTAATATTATTATATAATAAAGCTAGTATATAGTTCTTTCTATTAATAGCTACTAGCTTATATAGTCTATTTCAATTACTAGATTAACTAGTATTTCTTTTATATTATATAAAAATATCTGAATTTAAGAGAAGTTTATAAATATTAGTAGTACTAGAACTATTTCGGGTATTTAGAATACTTGTAATTTAATATCTAGTTTAAAGCTTCTGAATTTCTACTATTGCCTTTTTAAATACTACTAATTACTATAATATAATAAGTAATAGAGTATTATATTTAGTTATTTGAAATAAAATACTATAAATTAAAAGAATTAAAATAATACTATTAGATTCTATAAAGTTATTAATAGCCTTAAAAGCTATTTAAAATATAGTATTCTTATTAATTCTATTAATTTTAGCTATAATAATAAAATAAATATATTAAATCGAGCTATAATAGTATTTTATAATTCTAATAGAATTATAAGCTTCTATAAAAACAATTTTAATCTTAGTATCTATAATATTTATAAGCTAAATAAACTCTTTACTAGTAAACTGCTTTTCGGTATTTATTATAATTTAATTAAAAGAGCCTAAATAAATATTAATTTAATATTACTTTAGGGTATTTTAAATATATAATATACTAATATTTTAAAGCTATTAGCCGGCTTAATATTAAGTACCTTTATTAATAATATGAAATATAGGCTTATTAAAAATATAGAAAATAATAATAATAATAAAGTAATTAAAGCTAATATTATTTTTTAGATTAAACTTAAATTATTTTAGTAAATATCCGAATTTCTAATATTATTTATAGTATTTTATAAAATATTTAAAGGCTTTTATATTAATATTATAGCCTGCTTATTTTAATATATTTCGAAGCTTATTAATAAATAAATAATAATATAAATATTATAATTTAATTTTTATAAAAAAGCAAAAATTATAAATAAAGAATTCGGAAATAAAGAATTCGGAAATAAAGCTTTATAATATAGTATTTTAAAGCAGAAAAAAGTATTTAAAACATTATATTATAGATATATAGTATTTAGTAAAAATAATAAGATAATTAATAAGATTATTAAAATAGATTTCTAACTTATTTATATTAGCTAAGCTAAATAAAAATAGAATCTTTAAAGATATAATATAGAATTATATTTAACTAATTAATATATTTATTATTATAGATCTAATAAAAAATATCAATCTAATACTAAATTAAATATTAATTTAATCTTTAATAATTTCATTAAGTTTAATACTATTATTAATCTATTATAGAGCTTAAAATTAATTAAAACTAGTAGTTAAGTATTTAGAGGCTCTAATATTAATTATAATTCTATAAAAGTAATAAGTATTATATTTTAATATATTATTAATTATAAAAGTCTAGGCATTTTTTATTAAGGGTTTAATAGGCTTTAACATATAGTTCTTACTTATTATCTAATATATAAGAGAAAGAAAAGTGAGATTATTTATAAGGATATTAGATAAAGTTATTAGTAAAATAAAAGTACTAAAAGTAGCTAAAAAGCTCTTAACTAAAATAAAATAGAAATCTAAGTAATATTTCTCTTCTTTATTAGTTTTCGCTAATAAAGCTTTAAAAGTATTATATACTAGTTTGTTTTTACTACTTTTATTATCCTTTTTTCTTTTAATTTTAGTAATATACTATATATAAGTATTACTAAAGTATTTATTAAAGTTATAAGTATTTTCAAATCTAAATTAGTAAATATTTCTATCTTTAAATTAAGTCTTTTTAGTCTCTTATTTTTTCGGTATATATTTCCAGAAATAGTATTCGGATCTCTTATATATATAATATAATTTTGAAATATAATTATTATAATTATAGAACTTAATATAATTATTACAAATTCCGGAATTATAGCTAAATTTATATTAATAATTTTCGAATAAATAATAGCTTAAAGAGTTTTAAGAATAGTATTATTAATTAATAAAATAGGTTTTAATATTAATCTATTACTTCTTTTATAGGTAGTAATAAATAATTAAAGCTTATTAATAAGCTAGCCGAGTTTATTAAAAGAGTCCGAAACTATATATTAGTATATTAATAAATCTTAATAGAAAGTAATAATTTTATTATATAGAAATTCGGTATTTTATAAAATAGAAATAAAGCTATATTATAATTAATATAGGTTATTAATTAGTATTTAAATAAGTTCGAATAGTATTCTTTTAGAATATTTAGCTATTATAATTACTAAAGTAATAGTATTTCATTTATTTAAATTTTAATATTAGAAATTAGAGCTTTTAAAAAAGCTATAAATATTTATATAAGTCTTTTTATATATATATTAAAAGAACTAGTTATTATAAAAGTAGTCTTATATTAGTTCTTTTAATATAATAGGAAAAGCTCTTATTAGTACTTCTTTTAAAAGCTTTATATATTAATAAATATTAAGAAAAAATAATAAGTTTATAATTAAAACTACTATTAGTTTTATTATATTTCTATATTTCGAAATATATCTTTATTATTTTTCTAATAAGCTTTCTAGTAATAATAGTAAATACTAATTAATGGATTTTCGGGCTTAATAGTAATAATAATAGTAGTAAAGATAAAAGTAATAAATAGCTTTAATTTAAAGAAAGTAAATAAATAGCTTAATTTCTCGACTAAGAATATCTAGTTCTTTTATATTTAGTTTCCTCTAGAATAAAATAAATTAATATAATAGGTTTCTAAAGAAGATCTAATCTAATTAGGGCTATTTTTAATAATATTAGCTTTATTTTATATATATATATATATTTTTTTTTTAGATAAAATTAATAAGGGATTATATAATAGTAAGGCTCTTATAGTTTTATTTAATATAAATACTACTATATTAAAGTCAGGTTTATAGATTCTATAATAATATATAACTAATTTAATTAAATACTATAGTATTAAAGTTTTTAAAGTTATTCTAAAATAAATTCTATAGATTATTATTACTTTTTCTATATAAAATATACTAATATATTTTAATAATTAGATATTTCTAAAGATTATTTTTTATTATAATTACTAGATTAATTCTATTCTTTTATTTCTTAATTAGCTTCTTTCTTTTATTAGTATTTATATTAAACCGAGTTTAGTTTCTCGCTAATATATATATATATAATTTATAATAAAAGGGGTTTAAAGATAAGATAGTTTATAATAGATTTATAGAAAGGGTTTAGTAATAAAGATATTAGAATATTAAAATAAATATTTTTTTCTTAAAAATTTCGTTTATAATAAGAATTTAGAAAGTAAAATATTATAATTCCGGAAAGATTTAAAGCTTAAAGAATTCAATTTAATAGTAAAATCGAAGTAGTAGTTAAAAAGCTTTAAGGATATATATAAGGCATATATTCCGGAAAAAAGGTCCTATAGATTAGGGTATTATATAAATAGAAAAGATAGTTTCTAAGAAAGTAGTTTTAAGATTAAAAAAAGTTGGTTTTAAAAGATAATAGAAGTTAAATAATTAAATAATTAAATGACTAATTGCTTATTAATTAATAAGAGCTAGATATCTTTTTTATAGGCTATTAAATGCTTTTATAAAGTTAATAAATAGTTCTTTTCTTTAATATAAAATAGACTAGATTTGTTTTAGGCTATTAAATACTTTTAGAACTAATCTAAAATCTTCTTTAATTTATAAATACTAACTAATTAATATTAGTTTACTAGTAATATATAATATAATATATAATATATATAAAATACTTAATATATAAAGTTAGTAAAGTAGTTAATATTTGAAAATAAGAATTATAGTATTATAGTATTAATATATAATCCCTAAATCTACTAAGTCTAATAGGGTTTAGTCTACTAGTCAAGTTATATATAAAATATAAGGTTATATAACTATATTCTATATTTTATATTCTATTACTTATATCTTATTACTTATATCTCGTTTCCTGAATCTCGTAACTATATATATAACTCTCGAAGAAATAGCTATACTAATAATTACTTTAATATAAATTAGTTTATTAACTTTAATAATATCTTTATTAGAAAATAATTAAATAATATAATATAAAATAATAGCTTTATTTTTATTATATTAGATAAGCTTCTCTTTAAGCTTTTTAAAGTTCTTTTTAAGCTTTAACTTTATTATTTCGTTTATTATTTTATTAATTTTATTCTTGCCTTTTCTTTAATTAATATATTAAATATTATATATATTTTTATTTAGTTTAATAATATACCAGACTTTTTTAATATAAAGCTTTAGTAATATCTTATAAAACTATATTTTATAATTTAATTAACTTAAAGCTCGAGCTTAAAAATATTTTTTTATTATTTATAATAATATATTTTATAATTATAAAAGAATAATAATTTAGTATTTTATAATTATAGAATTATAAATAATAAAAGTAAAGATATTTATAACTTATTAGCTATATTTAATTACTAGTATATTACTATTTTTTCTTATATTTCCGAGTTAATAAATTCCTGTTTTCTCTTATATTAAATATTATAATATTTGCTCGAGTTTTTTTATAAAGCTTTATAATAAAAATTATATTTTCTTTTATATTAATTATATAATATAAACGAAGTATTTAATATATAATTTCCCTAAATATTTAAGTAAACCGGAGCTTTATAATTTATTAAAACTATATTTCTTAATCTAATATAATCTAATAAGAAAATAGTATAATAAAAATAAAGGTAAGAGAGAAGACTCGATTATATTAACTAGAAAAAGAAAAAGAAAAAGAGAAATTTCAAACTTTTATAAAGCTGTAATCTCGCTAGTTTATATAATAATACTATATTTATATATAATATTATATAATTTGTTTTTTTAACAAATATTATTTAATTAGAAAATTCAAGTATAATTAAATATCTTAAAGAAAAAGCTAAATAAATAAGAAGTAAAAGTCCTAGTAATATAGCTTTATAAATTATAATAAAAAGTATAAGAAAATATAATATAAATATAAGATTATAATATGATTTAAACTAATAAATATTATTAATTAGTAAACTTTAAAGTAAAAAATAAAGTATAAATTATTATTAAATACTAGAAAAATAACTATTTGAATTACAAACTAGCTTCTTAAATAAAAGGCTTATATAAAATTCTAGAATAAGTTAAATATCTTTTTTTTTATTAAACTTCCGGAATTAATAAGAATATATCCGGTATTTTATATAAAGAAATTATATAAAAACCCAAATAATTCTCTTTTTAAATAAATAAACCTAAAGCCTTTATTATTAAAATTATAAAATCAGAAAACGAGCTATAAAGTTCAAGAAATACTAGTAATAAAGTTGCTTTATAAGAAACTCAAGTATTGAGTTTAATAAAAAGAATAAAATTTAAATTTAAAGTAATATCCGGTATTTTTATTAAATAATAGCCTTTTAATTCTTTAAAACTTCTATAATAAGAATTTCGAATAGCTAGAATTGCTTTAAAATATTTTTTATTAATTGAATTATATTAAGAATAATATATTACCGGAATTATATAATATAAATATAAAAATTTTAATTATATATAAAAGGCCTTTAGTTCTTAATATATAACTTATAACTTGAAAATTTAATAAGAAGTTTTAAAGCTCGGAAATAATATTATAACTATTATAATATATAATATTAATAGAAATTAGATTAGAACTAACTAGATATATAAAATCGAAGTCGAGAAATAAAGTAGAGGTTATATATTATAACTTTATTTAGTAAATATATGAGTCTATATATAGCTTGTAATTATTTAAATTCAAGGCTTCTTCGAGATTTTATTCTCTTCTTTAGCTTTAAATTATTGAAATAAAAATAATCTAATTATGCCTTTTAGGCCCTAGATCTTATACTTATAATAATTATTTAATAATTATTTTACTAATTTTAAATTAAACTAATTATAAATTAAACCAATTATAAAATCTAAATAAAATCTTTCTTTATTCTTAATTAAAAAAATAAAAATAAAAATATATTAATAATTTCTGACTTAATATTTAAGTCTTTATTATAAAATTATATAAAGAATTCCTTTATTAATTTCTTTTTAAATATTAAGAATATTAAAATAATGAGATTAAAAAATAAAAATATTTACTTTGGGTTTTTTAGGAATTTATTTGAGCTTCTTAAGTATTAGTATTAAAATTTGACAAAAGTAATACAAGAGAATAAAGATTAGATCAAGTATAATTAGTTAAAAAGCAAGAAGTCAAAATACGTAATAATTTAGTAAATCTTGCTCAAGATGCTCAGGCTTGCTCAGGTGAGCTACTCGGGGTGCTCGGGGTGCTCAGATTAGTTGCTTAGGGTACTTAGGGTGCTCGGGTGAGTTGCTCAGGTTGCTTACGCAGCTCAGGTGAGTTGACTGAGACGAGGGTGATTAGTGCCTGAGCAAGAGCGGCAAGCTTACTAACTGCATGCGAAGCAGAAAAGAGAGAAAATTGATCGACTATTCCAAAAACACTGAAGCTTTTTCCACCATTTAGGTCCAACCAACTTCTCACGCCCATAGGCAGCAACAACTCAACTCCCAATGCTCTCAGGGCTAAAACATCTCTTCCAACGCTCCCCCTCCTTCGACCAACTGGTCAGAAACGTAACACCCGAGTACCTCATCACCAACCGCCCCCTCGTACGATCTATCTAGCGTCGCGGCGGAGCAAGCTATCTCAAACGCAACTCTCCTACCGACACGCCCCTCTCGTCACTGTACGCCTCTACCATTTCATCGTCACAGACGACATTATCGAACTGCGCAACGAACTCGAATCTTTTTTCAACAGAGCCGAATGGCCAGTAAATGCCATCCTCGACCCAAAAGACACAAATCCTCAGCGCTATGCGATTCTTGCTGTTTTGACAGCGTTGATGTGTAGGGCTTTTAATCGGTTGATTGAGAAGGTTTGCCGAGGAATGCACCGCCTATAACATGGTTGGGGTGCATTGGCTACGCAGCCGACAATACTGGAAGAAGTGCCGCAGTGGGCTACGGAGGTATCGGAATTGGAGACACGACTCGATATCCCAAATGAGAAGGATATCTTTCTGGGGGGCAGATGATCCAAAAGCTTGCAAGGAATTCTTGGCAAAGAACATCTTGATCGAAGATCCTCACATTTATTCTGTGTAAAGTATATGAATACGATATAATCTGACAGGCTCCGTGGAGTATTCTTACAGCCTAACTAGATAATGACAGTGATGGCTTCTCGCCGTCCTTCATCCCGAAAACCACCAACGGAGGACGCATTTACCAAGACCGTACCTCGACGCCCTCCGTCCCCATTTTCTCCGATTCAAGAAACACTGAATATCAGCATTCGCAACAAATCCAACCACGAACCATCGTCCCCAATCGCGCGCTCATAAGCGCTCTCAAAAGAATCCCACACGACCGTTCTTCTGCCATATCCGGCATGGATATGTCCAAAAACATGAAGGAGTGGCGTCTTTGCATGGATTTCTTGCAGGAGAAAGGAACAGCCCAGGTGACCAAGGTCGAGATGGTGTTTTGGCGGGCCATGTGTGAGAAGAATGTCGATATCTTCAGGAACGGACCCTTTCCAAGGGTCTGGCCCAACGCGAGGATACTGGAATGCCCAGTTCCCGTGCTTTGGAGTCCAAGGGCTCCCGTATATTTTTAGTGGTCGGCCTCCATAAAAACAGACTGTGGTGGATGAGTCTTCGAGTAAATTAAAGAACGCCAATCGATTTGCACAGCTTCGTTATTTTCATCTTGCACCTCCATTTTTGAATGATCAAGGCACAGGTCATGATTTCCGGCAATGACTACCTTGAACCTGTGTGGCTGCGAATCAAGCCATTCTATTTGACTTCGCAATTCCTTGAGGGACCCGGATTGGGTGAGATCGCCTGCATGTAAGAGGATATCGCCATCCGGAAGTTGTGGCCGGACATTATGAGTATCTGAAATGCACACAACGCGGATCCCGTCTTTCGGCGCAGGAATGGCAGGCTCCAGTAGAGCATAGAGTGCTTTCGCGAGAAATCTCAATGGTGACGACCAGAATCGCTGAAAAGTGCTTAGCTCGCGTCGACTCAAGAGCGCGTCAAGGCCTGAGGTTGGGGGCGTCATATTTGCGATGGATGTTGATGAAGTTAGAAAATGGTTGCTTCTGTAGATACGACAGTCTCGGAACCCGGCGAAACTAAAATCCGCCTCAAACAATCACGACAGACGATTTCACGGATTGGCCAGGTTTACAACAGATGGTTCAAGTTGCCCCGATCTGCAAAACACTCCTTAGTTTCGAAAAGTTTCCCTCTAGATTGTATTTATCTTGGCCAAGGCCACTAGTTGATACTATCATTTGTTGAACTTTTATCGCACGACCTCCCCTCCGCCCCTCCCCCGGTGACGATTGGGGGTGTCGATTGGGGAGGCGACTGGCCACTAACCCAAAGTAGAGGCGCTTGGACAGGAACACCAAAACTCTGGCTTTTTCTTTAATTAATTTAATTTTATAAGTAATTAATATAATTTAATACTTGTTTCATTTCCTCATAGCGCTAATTAAGAGCCATACAAATATAAACTTTTTATAAAATTTGAATTAGTAATAGCTCTTTAAATTAAAGAAGTTAAATATTTTATATTTTATAGCTTAAAGGTAAGCTTAAGAAAGCCCAGAAATTTAGCGAATAAGTCCCTAAAACCAGATATACGAGCCCTATAAGCCCAAAATTTATAGGGCCTTATAAGGCTTAAAAACTAGAATTTAATTAACTAGTATATAAACTTCCTTAAATTAAAATACTATTTTAGGGAATCTTTTTATTATAAATTAGGAAGCACGTGATTATAATACGAGGGTTATAATATACTAGCTTATACTTATATTTAAAAAATCTAACATTCTTTTTTAAAAGAGCTTCAGTAGCCTATGCAAGTCGTTAATAACCCTGCCCCAATCGACACCCTTAATCGACACCGGGGGGTCGTTTTACTTTTCCCCACTTACCAACCATGTGTGCAGTCTAGTCTCGGCTATTTCTAAAAATAGGCAACAACGATAGGTTGCGTGGCGCTCAGCACGGGCACCGCTTTTCATTTTCCCGTCATTCTATTCTTCCTGCTTAGCATTACTTGTACTTCTTCAGCGAGCATTATTATATCGCCTTGACTTGTATTTGCCCGACGGGGCCATTGATTATTCATGAGTGCCTCCTCTATTTTTGGCAATGGAACCGAGCATGAGGGGAGATGGGTGTCAGAACCAACCAGGCGTGGGACATTTGGCTTGGTCTCAAGTTGTGTTATTACACTTTCTCTATGTGTCTGGAGCTGTGTACATCTCAACTTGCCTGGGCACCGTGGCCACACAAAGCAGATATGGCGAAAAGTCGGTTGGGTAGTCGTGGGCTCGCTGATCCCTGAAATGGTGGTCTTCACTGCGTTTTATCAAAGGCTAGAAGCGAAAGAAATGCTTGAGTTTATGATGGATCACTGCCGCCAGAAGCGTCCTGAACATGAATTATTTGTCCTTCGCCTCAGAAGGTGGCTTGCCCGCTTGAATTTTAGGAAAAAAGATACGCCGTCCTCCAGCGAGGTATGTCAACATTAACGCTTCCGCCGCCAAGTAGATGATTGACTTTCTATAGCCGCCTTCAGACAACTCTCACAAGGTCACATCAACTCATTCCGGATCACGGATGACTTGGACGCTGACACATGGATTTTACGCCACCATGGGTGGCTTCGCCATTGATGGTTCCAAAGCGGAGAGACCCTTTCTCCCGAAGGGTCAAGAACATGTAACATTCACACAGGCTGGCATTAAGATCCTCATACGGCTCGGGTACATGGACGACTTCGAAAATATATCAGTTGACGATATTCGGGACAAGGGCAAGGCTAGCAGCATGGCTAAAGTTCTTGTAGCGATCCAGACGCTGTGGTTCTGCACTCAACTCGTTGCCCGTTTGGCCCAATCTTTGCCCATCAGCCTGCTTGAGCTGAACACATTTGCGCATGGCATATGTACTCTCTTCGCCATATATTTCTGGTGGGAAAAACCGCAAGATATCGAGCAACCTACACTGCTGCCGCTGATTCGTACACAGCCACTGTGTGCATTTCTGTGGATGCATAGCAAACTTAACGAGAATCGACTTGCTTATGGAAAATCGCGGACTTTTTTCGAATACAAAGGCTTCGCAGAGGCACAGTTCTGGGCACCTATGATTAACAGGGGCAGTGGGGGGCCTTCAGGGAAGCCAGCAGGAGGAAAAAATACCATGACTGTTTCAGGCTTGGTCTTCGAAGTCAATTCTGATTCCTGCAGTAATGTCGGAGATTTGCCATCCACTACGGTGCAACCTATACCAGAACAGGCGATTATAGAGCAGATGGTCTCTCTTCCACCATCTGAGCCTTCACCCCCACCAGTCAGGCCGCAAGATCGCAAGGTGTCTTCTAAGCTCGATTCGTCTTCTTCACCCGAGCTGGTAATCAGAAAAGGATGTATGGTTCCCGGCACCATTTTCGCCTTGAAAGACGCGCCGCGAGTGCCTGAGTCAGTCAGCCTGAGTCAAATTGATATTACTAGATTGTCCTTAGCCTCGAAGGTTGCAGAAATTCATCCTGGCCTCTTTGGTCAATCCGGAATGCTCATAATAGAAGAAACGAATTTTCTGGCGCTGCGACTTTCAGAATTGACCATGCACGGTTCTCTCATCGGAGTGCTCGTCATTTCTATAACAGCAATGGTCTATGGTGGGCTTCATTGCATTGCATGGAGCTCCCACAGTTTCGCCACCAATACCGAAAGACTTCTGTGGAGGATATCTTGTCTGGCTCTTATTGCTCCAATTCCATTAGCCATAACTTATCAAGCTTTCTATTCGTTGTTGAGCAATTTATTGCCACGAGTCAAGAAATATGTACCGAGCGCGGCTGTGTCTGCAGGCAGAAGCCTTTCATGGACTGAGAGGCTTTTCTCGAAACTGGTATCGCTTCGTAAACCTCTCCATGATCTTTTTGAAATCTGCTTTCTACTAGCTATTTTCCTGGCTTTTGTACTCGTTATACTCGGGAGGGCCTATCTGATTATTGAGTGCTTTATTAATGTCGGATACCTAGACAGCAGAGTGTTTTTATCCCCTCTATGGACCACTTATTTGCCGCATATCGGTTGAGATTAATGTACTTGCGGTTTCGCAGACCAATGTTAATGGGAATGAATATTCTCCTCTATGTGTTTTCCTTTTCGTGACCTGTCATCACCCTCATTTATAATATGTAAATCCGGCCGCCTATTGGAATACCCACCAAAGCGCAGTCAGTATGTACATGTCTGCCGACAGTTTCATCTTCACAATCTATGCTAAACTCTTTGACAGTGACCTCGTCCGATGATGCCTAGGGCGGTGTTTTCTCACTCTTTACGCTGGACGGGGAAAGACTTACATAGTGATCCTGTTAATCCCGGTTTGTTTTGGAGTAAATTACTTTTGTATACCTATTCCATAGCAAGAAAGGGCTTTCCAACTAGAAGGTTCTTTACATTTGTCACTGTTCTAATATAAATGCACGAGTTTAGGGCAAAATGGGCCGCTCCGCTAAAATTATCGCTGGCGGCCCTACAGCCTCCATCTGCCTTAAGCCTGCTTCTTTGTTGAACTAGCTAAAGCAATATAGCTAGGGTCACGTGCTTGCAATGTAAACCAAGTAAACGGTACTGAATTGACTGCTGTTCTACAGTGGTAAGTAGCCCGTATATATAGCCCTGAACCCCCTAAGTCACATGTACTAAATCCCTATGCCAGCTGAACCGATTACAGCTATACAGGGTATTCCAGCCGTACAGCCGTACAGGGTATTCCAGCTATACAGGGTATTCCAGCTGGACAGGGTATTAAGCTAGTGCACAGCCCCATGGCGTTCGGTTCCAGGGCTTACTAAGCCTATTAGGGGCCTCAGGCCCCTAATTTCAACATTCTTGCGGACTCGCTGACTGTCACGTGCTACGCACAGGCGTATATATAGCTTCTTCACCGCCCTTAGGGCACGATCATTCATACATATATTTACACAAACACACCACATTCCACTTCCACAGCTTGTCCAGGCCGTAACATGGTAGCAATGCCCTAAGATTTCGACCTCCATATCGATACCTTATTGCGAGCTCTTAATTGAGTCCTCGACCCACATACACGCCATCCTCCAGAATAGCCCCCAACCCCAATTATATTGGATATTTTAATCCAGAAGGTGTGGCTATAACCGGAAAGACGGTGGTTTATATAGACGTTTTCGCATTTACGTACATGCTCTTATACTTAGCAGAGACTCAGCAAGACGATATTCGTATAGCCTTTCCCCTCTGCCTTCGTGATACTGCTCTTTTCTGGTACTCCACAGAGCTTATACCCCTGGAACGTCGTCTCCTCTCGTCCGTTCCTGTCTCTGAGATTTGCACTTCTCTTATTTCACGATTTAAACCCCCTCAGCGGTTTAACCAAAAGGATGCCCTTACAGATACCCAAATATAACAGATCGTTCAAGTGGTTCAGCGGATATGCTTGCAAGAGATACCGGCTCCTACTCTCACTACGAGCCCCTCTGCCTCCGCCAATAAAGACGAGGGAGACGAAGAACAACCCTCCACTCCTGCTCTTACGACGAGCCCCTCCACTCCTGCTCTCACGACGAGCCCCTCTGCCCCTGCTCTCACGACGAGCCCCTCTACTCCTGCTCTTATAAAGAGCTCCCTTCCTCTCACTCTTGCTCTCATAACGAGCTCCCTCCTTCCGACAAGCTCACTTCTCATAACGAGCTCTCGTTCCTCCTTCGCAATTTATATTAAAGGGCAAATGGCCCATTTGAATGGCATTGGTTAGGAATAGGGATATTCCTTTTCTTCTTTTTGAGGGGGCATGTCACGTGCTATGTACAGGCATATATATAGCTTCTTCACCGCCCTTAGGGCACGATCATTCATACATATATTTACACAAACACATACATTTCCACTTCCACAGCTTGTCCAGGCCGTGGCACTGACTGACTCAGGGATCAGCCAGGCGGAGCCCCGTCCTCTGGGAAATTCTAAACTGTTGCATGAATTTCCACGGTCCACCTCTATCTGACCCCTGCCCAACTGATCCTGCATCCCTTTATCAGTAAAATGTGCCGCTGATGTGATTCTGCCTTGCTAGGATTTACACGTATATCGTCTTGCAGTATCGCTGGTCCGAGGTGCGGTTTTTTAGATGTGGCATCGATGTTGCATAAATCTCCACCTTTGTCTAACGTTTACCCTGACCGTCCCCTCTTTTGCTCATGAAACTCCGGTGCTGAACGACCCTAGACTGCTTGGATTTCCGTGACTCTCCTGGTGCCACGGGTCACTGGACCGGCTGCTCCCTGACACCGCATCACTGCTACGTTTAATGTCACTATTAGCAGACTTGCCACCGGCGATCTCCCCTTTCGCAGACCCGATGATAGATAATCCCCTCCGGGAACCTTGGGATAACCACTTGGTAAGAAGGTTGAGCTTTGTTATTTTCGCGTTGCACTATGCTCAAGCTGTTCTATCATCGTTAGTATTAGTGGCAGTGGCTACCCTTGAGACATATAGGAATTCTTGGTTGGTGGGCTTCATACTGTGCTTTTGCACTTGTACTCTACGATCCCGGCTTACTTTATTCCAGTCGCCCGCGTTGTTCAGCACGCCCCTCTCAACGGCTCGCTTCACTCACTAATTTCTGACAAGGCCATTACCACCTTCGATCCAGAACAATTATTTAAATTTACTTACTCTCCCAATATTTGATTCACCAGTCACATGGAGGTAAACCTCACCTTCGAATTCTCCGCCAGTCATTTGCGTTTAGCAGTCCACTCTCACCAACCTTCGTCGTGACTAGGATTTCCCTTTGAGGTCCTGGTATTAGCCATCAGGCACTGGAAGGCACCGTCTACTCAGGAATATAAATGGGTCTTCTTATGGTTAGTCTCTCCTTCATTATCACTTGCTTGTAGTTTCGCTCTGAAGCCATAAATCACTGTGAGATTGCAGTATAATATCGACTGAGTATTATTTGAAAGAGTTGGAGCTGGTTGTAGAAAAGTAAAGGGGTTATTACGTGGGGTATTTTAAGCAGTTGTTTTCTTCACTGCTATTCTCATGCAATGTAGGCGGCAAACACCAGTCGCCTGCGTGGAAGCGGTGGTTTATACCAGAATAAGAGAGGTTAATGACAGTGGTGGCACTTTCATTTCGTGGAATAGAAGTTGACTTTTACTTTCGAAACCGACCAGATCTTCGGACGACATGTAAGATTCGCAACTCCTTATCTTCGCTTTTTTATTCAAATCTCAGGATGACATTCATGGAGCTCGCCAATTCCGTGTTATGTTCTTGCAGATTCGGAATGCTGACACCAGCAGACGAGGCTTACCATGGGTAGGAACAAATTAGAAATTTGCTAAGTATTCTCGTATCCCTACAACCTCAATACTTGCCACTCCACGGGGCTTGTCCGCTTGGCGCTTCAACCCCATTAATATCGGCTCTCACAAAGATATGCAGCAACCAACTTGCCAACAACTCAATCGGGGTATCCAACAATGGATCAGCATCATCACCCAGACTCGCCTTCAAAATAGCGGCCAAAGTATTGGTATCCATCGAGATCGACGTCCCCTCTGGACCCCAGCGATACGGGTACCCAACCCAAGCTGGCGTCACATATTCATCAGGACTGCCCTTTAACCAATCTGCAGCCACAACCTGGTACTTTTTCGAACAATCGAGACTTAATCCACCGTCCGCTGTACTATTGACCAAGTTGAACTCCAGACCCACTGGAATCCCCAACACCTTCCTGTGTTCTGAGAAATTCGGACCCGGGGCGGGGAAATTTGCATGGCCATTCAAGCTGGAATAGATCACCGGATGCATACCATTGACCATCTTGAAGAGCTTTGGGATCTCGTCCTTGCCGTGCAAGACGTTCGTGCCGTGTTCCGAAAGAATAATCCCGATCATCTCTTTACTCGCATTGTCGATGCGAATTGAAGTGTACTCCCAATCCGCCCAGTGCTCCCCCCTAGATAGCCCGGAAGTCAGCAATCGCCCCTGACAGATCGTCTCGGAAGATGTGGAAATTATGAAATAGGTGAAAAACTCTTCCTCAACACATACAACGGAGTGAGATCAACATCGCCCTGATGCTTGACTTTGTTCAAAAGCAGGCTGCTAAATTGCGCTGTTCCATGTCCATTGTAAGCGCTAAAGAACCAAAATTGCAGGTCGGTGTAAGTTGTGGTTTTGATCCAGAGAGCGTTGACGTAGGCTTTTGCTGTGCTGAAGTCTCCTGCCTTGACCGACGGGTCCATGTGGAAAGAGTACCGTGTGCCCTCTCTTGGTCCTTGGGGAAGTTGGGATTGGAGTGGGTGGACGATGTTGTTCTTCGGATCTTTGCTGTCGATCAAAGTTGCCTGGGAAAGGTAATACTCGACAGAGCAGTTCACGTACTTTTCGTTGGGGTGGAGTTGGAGGACTGGAGCGTACTTTGCAATGGCTGCTTCAATGTCAGCTCGAGTGAGTGGTGGTGTCATGATGGGAGGTATGGATAACTGCGTGAAAGCAAGATAGTATATGACAAGAAAGTGTTGACTGTGAGACAGCAATGTTTTGAAGAGAGTATTCAGTCGGAGATGATGGCCAA
This sequence comes from Hyaloscypha bicolor E, assembly GCF_002865645.1. Taxonomy (NCBI): domain Eukaryota; kingdom Fungi; phylum Ascomycota; class Leotiomycetes; order Helotiales; family Hyaloscyphaceae; genus Hyaloscypha; species Hyaloscypha bicolor. Next base: position 819,788 of record NW_020194575.1, on the reverse strand, counting down.
TTTCGAGAGGAAGGCAAGCATGGAGAGGTTATATCGTCGAAAGTTGGTGAGACATGATGTTCAGCTGATAAAATACAGCCATGTGGGCTGCGCAAATGATGACAACCATTTTTTTCGAGGAATGGCCAGACTATGAGACAAAATGCAGCCAAGGTGCAAAGCATCGGCTGATATGCTGTGGATTGCTGCAAGTGGCTTGGGACGTAAGAAGGCTTTCAGCCCATGATCAGCCCACAAAATTCGAGTAACACAAAATTCGGCTTAAAGGCCCAGGCCCAAGAATAGTGGTGACAGGAAACTGAACTCATTATTAAGGCTGGAATGGTACAATGAGTGAACATTGACAAAGCATTACGTTAGTAATAACTTCAAGGATGATGACTCCCGGTGATCTCTAACCTCTTTACTCGACCCGTCAAGCGCACCTCAAATTGCCCCAGCGCAAACATCACCTTGACGCTTTTGAAAGCAATAACTTCGAATATCCCCTTCGCGCATTAGGAATATGATTCTCAATCATCATTAAACGGATTGTTTTTCCCTTTCCAAGAATTTTCCAGACTGCGAAAACAATTGCGGTTCCTACGTCCACTTCTACGGAATCGATCTGAAACTCGGTCATGCACTTCTACATTGCTTGATCCCAGGAGCCTCATGGCATTCATAGAAGAAGTTACATCTTAGGTCGAATTATAGTTCTCGGCTTACCGTGCTCATAACGACATTGCCGCTGTCCGCGCTCACATGGTCAGAGAGTCAGATTTCACAGTGAGTTTTAGGAATTCAAAGTCCAACCCTAAAAGATAACAGCAAACCTGCTAATGTCTGATCATGAATCTATTTTGTATGATCTGTTGATTTAGCTTTTTTGAAATATGGGTATCCGCCGTTGTGTCCCGTCCGTGTTCGTGATAATTTTTGCGAGCTTCCTGATGGGATAAGACTGAGACGGTGTCGTTTCATAGCATGTCGCACAGGCAAGTAATCGAATCCATCATGGAAAAGCGGAGGTCCTAGCCAATCCTAGAGCACGGGAGAGCAGATTCATCAGTCCTTTTCTATTTCGGTTTGTGCGGGTTATACAGCCTCCGACAACAATAACAAAAAATGGAATTTGGCAGATCTCTCTCAAGGAGTCGAACACAGGTTTTTCGATTTTTGTCGTATAATGACAGAGTTCCCCACGGTCGTTTGTCTGATTCTGATATATGAAGGCAAGTCGGTAGTGAGCCTCGGCCAGTAAGTTGGAGCAAGAAGGACCTGTTGGATAATGGGATTTGCCGATAGACAAGAGTATCTTCATCCGATCCAGATATCCATAACCCATCTTTTTGTGAGTAAGATGAGGAGATAGGGTGAAAACTTCTGCAAAAGAGTTTGGCAAGAATTTTGCGATATGAAGGAGAAGCTCAGAGGGAAGTTCTGGCAGCGAAAGATTCTGGCGGGCTTTAAAGCCATTGCCACAGAAGTCAGTGGCCTTCAGAAGCTCCGCCATTCGGCATTCCTCCCGCCATTGTCTTCGAAACTCTACATGTCTGTAGAGCTGATGGCGGAATATGCTAGTATGATTTCCGGCTATGTTCTGGAAAGAGAACAGCATTTCGAACAGTATGGCGTGGACTCGAAATGGGAGAAGGAAATTGGAAGTGCTACTTGAGGACCCTTGGGAGCGGCTTGGCAACGGGAAGAGTTGGTAAATGCGTTGAGATGGTAAGGGTACTTATTAATAGATTTATGCAATTAGCCACCGTAGTGGCTATTATACTTTCGCGTGAGCAATTAACTTGGCAAGGGGAACTTGGCAAGGGGGAAGATGCTAAGGTGCAGGTTATTCTGGTTCGGAAAAGGGCCTAGAAAGAAGCTCATTCCTACCCGGCGAAATTGAAGAAGCCAAGCTACTGTACTGATCTTCGAAACAAACTCATAAAGACCAACCCCAGATGTTTCACTCTTGAGTTCCTTGTTGAAATTATTGAAATCGATATGGAGGAAAACAGGAAGGGCATTCGTGGGAACCTGGAGTTTTGACTCTACTTTCGGACAGATCCTAATTTAGGCTTGACACTGAACTAGGCGCAATCCGGTATCGACTGAATGAATAATAGGGCCTAAGCCATGCAACCATGACATTGGGCCAGGCATCTGTCCTCAGTTCGTTGCGAATGAACGCGGGCCGGGATTACCGTCCAGTATTTCGAAACCGAAGACACGTGAGACAACCATCCAAGCCTCGCCATGCTTTTTTGCCCTTGGCTTCAATGGTCGTGCTTCCATCATCCCGTTTTCTAAGGCTGCGGCGAGCTGATATGTGACGTGGACCAATTAAACAAGAGCATTAGCGAAAGAGGGCTGGGAAAAATCCAAGAGGCTCAGCTGAAGATGACGCACCTCAGCACCTGCAGATCCACCAAATCACAAAACGATGTGATTGGTAGGCCCCTTATACCAAGGCGAAATTTTGCACGATAGCTACATGAATACGTAACATACCTCTTGACTGATATTAGATGATGTTCATTTTAACTCACCCTTGCCAGTCCCTTGTAGGCACCCCTCTTTCCAAATTCTTGCTCCACGCCACGTGACATACAAGCAGTGTGAGAAATGAATAGATTAGATTAGATTAATGGCTATTAATCTAATCTATTCATGAATATTCATGATTAATTATTCTAATCTAATCAAATACATAAGTATCACGTTAACCAAATTCTGTTCACGCTATTCATGAATATTCATGAATTAATCAATTAATCAGATTAATTTTTTCGCACACTGCATACAAGCTTCGTCTGCAGCAAGATGGCTTCTACTCTCGGGAAAGCTGTGGCAGGTTTCTTGATCGTCTGGGGCGATTGTCAAACAGGTCGATTCAGCGTTTGGCGTTAACCCAGGAAATCCCACTATTGCTATAACCTATAACTTCTTTTATACGATGCCTTCGGGAATTATAGGAGGCTATTTTATTTCTCATTTACCCCAGCTCATCATATCAATATTATACCTGGTATTCCTTAGTTGGATATCAAGAATCGTTAGTGCAAGAGAATAGGCTTGCACGGGTCTCTTCCATCAGCCATTGCACGTGACGGAACCGCAAGGGCAATAGTGTTGAACTAGCTAAATAATAAAGCTAGGGTCACGTGCTTGCAATGTAAACCAAGTAAAACGTACTGAATTGACTGCTGTCCTATAGTGGTAAGTAGCCCGTATATATAGCCCTGAACACCCTAAATCACATGCACTAAATCCCTATACTAGCTGAACCGATTCCAGCTATACAGGGTATTCCAGCTATACAGGGTATTCCAGCCGTACAGGGTATTCCAGCTATATAGGGTATTCCAGCTATACAGGGTATTCCAGCTATATAGGGTATTAAGCTAGTGCACAGCCCTATGGCGTTCGGTTCCAGGGCTTACTAAGCCTATTAGGGGCCTCAGGCCCCTAATTTCAATAGTCCCCTTACATACCACTGAAAACAGCCCTAAGGAAATAATTCCAAAAATCACCGCTTTACTTACTAAAGCTCCCAGAGCCTTAGTACCCAAAAATCAAAAACAGCCCAAAAACAGCTTGTAATTCCATAATTACAGTGCAAATAGCCCCTTAATGCAGCGCCTAAGGGCCGCAAGTGATAGGGGCTTGGTAAGCATATTAGCTACTATTTCTTTAGTAGGGATATACTTAATAGTAACCTTATTAAAGGCTACTAGCTCCCTAATATAATAGTAGCGGACGTTAATATGCTTGGTTCGGCTATAAGCTATAGGGTCCCTAGCCAGTACTATACAACCCTGATTATTACTAAATATAGGGGTTGAGAGGGTTATATCTAAATATTAGGTATGTTTAAGCTCCCTAAGTAAAGCTCTGATCTACTGGCCCTGTTTACTAGCCTCTAATAGGCTAATATACTCCGATTGGGTAGTAGAAGTGGCCATATAGTACTATTTAATAGAGGACCACGTAATAGGTCCCCTATTAAGCAGGTATAAGTGCCCTATAATAGAGTGTCTATTTACTATATCCCCTGTAAAATCTGTATTACTAAAGCCCTGAAGCTTAGGGCTTTTAGTATTCCCGATACTATACGAGATATTATAATTTATAGTACTTTTTAGGTAGCGGAATACCCTTAGTATGGTATTCTAATACCGTATAGTGGGTTCGCTATAGTACTAGCTAAGCTATCTAATTATATAAGTAATATTAGGGCGGGAGCCTTTTGAAACTCATATAGTACAGCCTATAGCCTCCTGGTATAGGCTCTAATTAGCCTATTTCTTCCCTAATTAGCCCGTAATTAGGGTATTCCGGTCGTTTATAGAGAGGTTTATAGGCTTAGCTTTCCCTAGCCTGAATCTCTCTATAAGGCCTGTAATATACTTACTCTAATTAAGGTATAGAATGCGTTTTATATAATCTTTATATACTCAAATACCCAAAATTAGGGCCATATTCCCCAAATTCTTGATTTCCTATAGGGAGGCTATTCTATTAATAACCTTCTGAATAGCCTATAAATTATAGCCCAGAACTAGTATATTGTCTATATAGAGTCCTATAATTATACTATAATCTATAGTAGTAAAAATGCTTGGTTTATTGAAATAGGAACTAAAACCGAGGGTTTTAAGCCCTATATAGGCTTTAATATATTACTTTCTTTCTAATTACTTAAGCCTATATAGGGAATTAAACAGGAGAAGTACTAAGCCTTTAGTATACTTTAGTACTTAAGGGGCCCGTATATATACCTTAGTATAGAGCTTAAAGTATAGATAGGTACTAATTATATTAATTTAATATATTTCCAGGTCCTTATAAGCCCCTAAAGCCAGTAAAATCCTTAGGCTTTTAGCCCTAATAATAGGGCTAAAAGTCTTTAGGAAATCGTTCTCTGGAACCTGGCTAAAGCCTTAGCCTACTAGCCGAGCTTTATACTAATTAATTAGGCCTATAGGAGTATATTTAATAGTAAATACTATAAGAGGGAAACTATAATAAGACAAAAACCCATATAAAGTATACTAGAATATAAAACGTAACTTAATAGCAAAATAATAAATTAAAAGTATAAATAGTAAAATATAAATAGTATATAGTATATAGTATATAAAAACTTATTTGATTAAATATTTATAAAGGATTATTCTCTAAGTCTATAGAAAAACCAGCTTTCTTATATAATTTTCGTAAGTTATATATAAAAGGCTATGGCCTTTACTATATAACCTAAATCTTAAAATTACTAAAATAATATAATTTTTAATAAGTATAGCTTGCCATACTATATCTGACTTTCTATTTATTTATACTTATTCCCTAAGTACTAAAAATAATAGAAAAATCCTATTTAGAGTCCGAAATAATAAAATATTTAGGATTTTCTTTTATTAGTTAATCTAATTTCTTTTTTATATACCTAAAATAAGATTTATTACCTTTAAATAGTCTTATTTTATATTTCTGAACTTACTTAAAAGTAATCCGAATCCGCTTAGCTATATTCTTATACTAAATCCGATATAATTCTTTATATTAATTAGTATTTGTTTTTAACTATTACTTAATTTCCGCCTTTATTATAGGATATTAAGGAGGCTTATTATAGTAAATTATATTATAAATTATATTAATATATTTCAAATAGATAGCTTCTTTAAATTTTATATTATCTATAGTATTCTTGAATTAACCTTTAATAGGAGGGAAAAGCTCTAGATAAGAGGCTTTAATAACCTTATAGAAGACTTTATTTTTATATATTTTATTCTTAATAGTAACTAGACTTATTAGAACTATAGTAAAAGGCCTATTAAATAGCAAATTATTATTAAGCTATTTTTTAATTTATATATTATTTAAGAATTAATACTTTCCTATAATTCCAGACTTATAGATTATTTAACTAAAAGTATTCATTTATCTAGTTAAATAGACTATATTCGGAGTCTTTTTTCCTATTACCTTTAATAGATACTCGCCTAATTCCTTAGCTATTTCCGGCTTAAATTTATTAGAAATAGAAGAATAATTAATATTTTTAAAGAATTTTTTACTAAAGGTAATAGCCTTCTTATAGTTTATAAGGAAAATATAGCTAATATTCCGATATTCTTTACTAAGGTAGAATTCACTATTTAAAGCTTTAATAGTAGCTAGATCTTTAGTATTGCCTTTATACTAATTATAATTAATATTTCCAGAAGTAAAGTATTAGGCTAGCTAAAGGTAAATAACTAGATAGATAGGATACTTACTTAATATCCTATAAAATTCGAGCCATATTAATAGATCTGCTATTAAAAGTTAAGAGGCTAAGATAAAATAGCTATTACTAAGATCTCTATATATTAATATATTATTTTTTTAGAAATAGAACTATAGTATCTCTATTTCCTCTATTAAAAGTTCTTAAATACTAAATTTCTTAATCTATTTTAGGTAATTCTTCTTATAAATATAGCTATTAGTATCTAGATTAGTAGTACTAGATTCAGGAATAGGAATTATAGTATTAAATTAGATTTGTAAATTAGGATAGAATTAATCGGAAATATAGTATTTATATTTATACTTTTTAATTTCTTAGTTCTTAAAGAAGAAATCCTATATCTCTTTATTTATTTAAATAATAGAAATATACTTCTTGTTTTTAGTAATTTTATAGATCTTAGTAATTATTTTTAGAGTATCCTTAATCTCTTATATATTAATAGAGAAAGTATTAGCAAGTTACTAAATATATATTATATAAAGGGCTTTAAGGAATCCATTATTAACTCTATAGTATTTTTGTTTATAAATAGGTCCTATAATACTACTATATACTTTTTTAAAAATATACTTATTTTATTAAGTAAGTATTAATTTCTATTTAGCTAATATCTTATAGGTATACTAAATATTATTAGAAAGTAATTAATTTATTAATAGTTAATAGACTATAGAATAACTAGATATAGAAGTGAGTTCTGGAAATAGAGGAAAAATATCTAAAGTAAGGGATTTATTCCTATTACTTTTCGGTAATACCGGTAATACCGAGCCCGCTTTCTCTAATATATTATTAATTAGCTAATAAATTAAAGGTAATTAAAATAATAATATACTAGTAAGCTTTATAAGCTTGGCGAGTGATACATGATAAATGAGAGTGGAGAACCCTAAATTAGTAGTTGAACCTAGTACTAGAAGAACTAGTAAGCTAGCTATAGTAATATACTAATTTTAATATGCCTCTTTCTTATAGTCGAGGTTTAATATTAGTAAGGCTAATAAGCCCTAATTTTGATTATAGTAGTTCGAAAGCCGGTCTAGGAAGTGGTTTAGTAAGAATATCAGCCGTTATTTCCCCGGTAGGAACGTACTTGAGATCGATTTCCTTAGTATTAATATAATCCCTAATAAAATAGTATCTAATATTAATATACTTGGTTTTTTGCGAAAAGCGGGCATTCGTGGCTAGATCTATAGCTTCCTGAGTATCCGTTTTTACCTTAATTGAGCCTATAGGAATTAATATTTCCTTAAATAGTTACTTTAGCTATAAGGCTTCTTTAATTACTAGTATTAAGGCGATATATTTAGCTATAATAGTGACTATAGTAATAGTTTTTTGCTTGGTACTAGCCTAGCTAATGAAATTACCGAATATAGTAAAAATCATACCGGAGGTTAATTTGTAATCTTATAAATCGCCTCTATAATCGGTATCTGAGTATTTAATAAGCCCTTTATTAAACGAAGCATTATATAAAATGCCTATATTAGGTAATCCCTTAATATATTACATTATATGCTTCTATATAGTACTATGCAAAGCTTTAGGATATAAATTGAAATATCCTAAGTAATCTGCGGCAAAGCAGAAATCGGGATATAAAGCTAAAGAGGGCTATATAAGTAATCTAGTTTGACTTTAATATTCCGTAATATTAATATTAATTCTATTAGGTGCCATAGGTTCGGCTATTAGAGTAGTAATAGGCATATAACCTTTTATTTAATACCTTAGAAGCATGTTTATAAGATATTGATTTTGGTATAAAAACACTAAACTGTCCTGTAAACATATAATTTCTATATCCAGAAGCGTTTTAATTTCTCCCATATTAGTTATATTAAATTTCTGATATAATTAAGCTTTAATTCTATTAATATAGTCTATGTTTTTTCTAATAATAATTATGTTATCTATATAAATAGTAATTAGAATTAGTAGCTAATTAACCTCGTATTCCTAGTAAATATAGAGTACTAGATTACTAAGTAATTACTAGAAACTAATAGAATGGAAAAAACGATTAATTACCTAATACCAAACCCTAGGGGCTTGTTTTAGGCTATAGATATTCTTCCGTAATTAGCAAATAAGGTTTATTTCTTTAATAAAACCAGGGGGTTATTTCATATAGTATTTTTCTTCTAATTCTTTATATAGGAATGCTATTTAGATATTTATCTATTAGATATAAAGCCTATATTTAGCCGCTAGGGCTAATATAATTCGAATAGTAGAAAGTCTGGCTATAGGAGCGAAGGTTTTAAAGTAATCTATACCATATTCTTATATATAGCCCTATATTATAAGCCTAGATTTATAGCGTCTATTAGACTTGATTTTAAAGATCTAGTAATATCCGATAATTTTTTGGTGTTTTTGTACTACTAGATCCCAGGTATAGTTCCGTAAATAGGAGTCTAGCTTCTTTTTGACTAAAGGTCTCTAGAGATAAGTATCTGGACTAGAGAGAGCTTCTTTAATTAATAATAGAATTTTAAAAGCTTCTGTATTCTGGTTTATAACTAGTAAAGTACGGTGATTCACTAATTTCCCGGTAATTCTAGTCGATTTCGGATGTCTAGGGAGTAGTTTACCCCTAAAACTAATTATTTCGGGCGCCTCCTGATTTATAGAACCCTGTTTAGAAGCATTTATAGGTGTTATAGGTTCTTGGTTATTCTCAAATAGGGGCTCAGGGGGCTTGCTTAGGTTAGAAACACTCCAAATTACGTTATGTAACGCGTTTTTAGTAGTATCTCCTTTAATATCGGAGTGATTTTCTCTATTATTTTCTAATAGATTATTAAGCTATTAATTTCTAGTATTAATAATAATAGTATCTCTATAATCTGTATTAGGGTTATCTAAATTATTAGTAGAATTATTATTAGATTCTATAGTAGTTCCTACTAGTCTTCTATATAGCTGGGATACTGGATTTAGGAGTGAGACCTCTTTAACGTATTCTTTAATAATATAATAGTTGGAAATAATAAATATTTATTTATACGGGTTCCAAATTTGATATCCAGAACTACTATAGCCGGTAAAAATGCCCCTAAAGGCCTTGGCTATATATTTATACTACGAAGCTATTTCCTTAGGAATATGAATATATACTAAGGAACCGAATATATATAAATTAGAAACGTCCGGTTTAGCCCTATAGAATGCTTTATATGAAGTTATACCAATTTTGGGTAGGTAGTACTAATTATAGGCATAAATCCCATATATAGTTACTTTCTCCCAAAACTTGTATAGTAAACCTGATTATTCTAGCTCCGTATATTCTGATTTAATAATCATATATATATTATATTTAGAAATACTATTCTATTTAGGTATATAGGTAGTAGTTAGTTCCAAGCGAATTTCCTTTAATTTATACTAGTTCTTAACTTGACCTAATATAAATTCCGGAGTATTATTAAGATATAGGCATTTGATTTTATTCCTAGTTTGGGTTTTAGAGAAGGTAACCTGATTTTAGAGATTAGTAAAATAGCTTTTTCTATCCGAATTATATATTACTATATAATATTTGGATTTCTTATAAGTAGTAAATAGTATATAAGTGTTTTTACTAAGGGAGGCTACCCTTAATAGCCCCTATATATTAATTATAATATACTTTCCTAGAAGTAGTTTTTTAGGATATAAATTACTTATACTAGCCCTAGTAATTTTGCTTATATTATAGGAATTATAGTTAAACAGGTTTTGGTTTTTGAATTAGAGTTTATTAATATGGTTTACTAATTCCAGGATATATTTTATATTTAGATAGCTATATCTCTAGTACTAGATTTCTAGGAAGGCTAGTATATTCGATTTTAATAATTTTAGGGCATGCCCTAAACCAAATTAGTTAAGCTAATATAATCTAGTAAATGGTTTATATATACTAGTTATTATAGTTATTCCGTTATTAATAATATAGGCTTTCCTAGTAGAAAAATTAATATTTTCTCTAGCTTGGGTAATTTTGGGAATTAATAATAATAATGTATTTCGGAATTAGAGGCTATATAGTACGTTATTTAGTTATACTTTTAGCTCAGGAGTAGTAAATAGAATAATGGTTCCCTTATCCTTAATAAGAATCGTGAATTCGTTACTAAGGGTAATAGGGAATGGTTTTATATCTTTATAGGTAATAAAAGAGCTTTTATTCCCCGTAAAATAGTCTATAGTACCCGAATTAATATACTAGATATTTGTAAAATTATTATTATGTAATTAGCTACTAAGTAGGGTACTAAATATTGATTTTCTAGTAGTTAATTTTTTAGTAGTATAGGCCTTTTTATAGATGGTTAATAGAGCTAATAGAGCTAATAGCGCTTCCTAATTAGTGAAATTAAAGTTCTTTCTATTAGAATTAAAGTAATTCTGGGCTAATTTATATATAGTATAGTCTTTAATATTATATTCTTTGAATTTATAGAATATATAATAGGTATTTGGATCTCTTCTATGCTTTAGCTTATTATTTAACTGATTTTCATTACCCCCTTAAATAGCTAGTACCTTTAGAGTAGTATCTGAGTTAAAAGCGGGAGGTTTAGCCCTAAGCTTTTTCTCCTTAGTAGAGGCGTCTGCTTTGAGTAATTCTAGCTTTAATTTATTAATGTTAGCTCTAATGGAATTTAGGAGGGGCTTATATAAGTCGTATTCCTTTGGGAGGCCACGAATTAGGTATCCGGATACAGAAATGTCCGAAATTGATTTATTTACTCCCTTAATTTCAGCTACTTTGTAACTAATGCAATTAATAAAGTCGTCTATTCCCATAATAGTATTAAACGTAATAGTTTTTATTTATTAAAGGTATAGGGCTTTTTTTTGAGCTTTTAGCTATTTAGCTTTAGCTTGAATCTGGCTCCAAATTTGGTATATAAGCTTTATTTCCTTGAATTATTACTAGGTATTATAGGTAATAAGTAAACTTAGTATTGCTCTAGTAATTATAACTTGACGAGTAATTGATTTATTATCCTTTGGGCCTGCTTCTATAAGAGCAGGAGCCTAATTAGGATTAATAAATTACTATAGATCTTCGATAATAAAGAGGTTTATAGTATTATCTATCCAGGAGTAGATATTATTATCCGAGAAAGACTCAATTTTCGTACCTTTATAGGTAATATGGGTTGATTTTTTGGAATCCGGTATATTAGATTTTGCGGAGAATTTCTGGCCGAAAATGGCTATGTTTTTGGCGAATTCTACTAACGTGAAGCCGAACTAATAGGTGGAATTTACTAAAATTAACGATTTTAATGATTTTGGAAATGGTTTTGGAATGGATAAGCGAGTACTAAGGTCACGTGATGTTCGGATTACTTAGTAAAGCACTAGCCGGGCTCAGAACCTATTAGAAAGTAATTGATTTATTAATGGTTAATAGATTATAGAATGACTAGATATAGAAGTGAGTTCTGGAAATAGAGGAAAAATGTCCAAAGTAAGGGATTTATTCCCATTACCTTTTAGTAATACCGGTAATACCGAGCCCGCTTTCTCCGATATATTATTAATTAGCTAATAAATTAAAGGTAATTAAAATGATAATATACTAGTAAGCTTCGTAAGCTCGGCGAGTGACGCATGACAAATGAGAATAGAGAACCCTAAATTAGTGGTTGAATCTGGTATTGGAAGGACTAGTAAGCTAGCTATAGTAGTGTACTAATTTTAATAAATACCTTTATTAAGTTCTCTGGATTTAATATTTCTAGTTTTTTATTTCTTGGTTCTGAATATAGTTAAGAGAATCTTTTTAGATAGTATTTTTTTTTTAATATAAAGGGCTTTTCCTTATTTTCTTCTATTTTACTAACTTTATACTTAGTCTAGTATTCAGATTTCTACTATTTATTAGGAGTCTTAGGCTTAGCTTACTTTCTATTCTTACTAGGTTCTTCTTATTTAGTTATACTAGTTTTACTAGTCTTACTAGTTCTACTAGTCTTACTAGTTCTACTAGTCTTACTAGTTCTACTAGTCTTACTAGTTCTACTAGTCTTACTAGTTCTACTAGTCTTACTAGTTCTACTAGTCTTACTAGTTCTACTAGTCTTACTAGTTCTAACTAGTCTTACTAGTTCTACTAGTTTTATTAGTAGCTTTCTTATTAGGTTTTATTAAATTAGCTCTATTTTTCTTAACTAGATCCGGTTAAATTAAAACTAAAATTATAATAGGGGCCTATTTTTTAGGCTTATTTTAGAAAGCAGGAAAATACTTATTACTATAAGCTTTCTTAATTAGGATTCCGGAAGTATTAAAGGTATATTATCTAGCTTTGAGATTATTAGCTAATAGTAGCTTAAACTTTAATTCTCCAGGTTCCGAAATAGCTTTAGTATATTTAAATATCTTAGTAATATCTAATTTAGTAAATATACTAGTATTCTAATACTTCTTATTCTTTATATACTCTAAAATAGCTTTATTAATTAACTAAATAGCTTTATATACTAAAGCTTTTATTTTAAAAAAAGAATATAACTTCTTATAGATGTTTTTACTAAGATTATTATAGATATTATTAATATATTAGCTAAAAGCTTTATTATATAATATAATTCTATTCTAATTCTTAATATTAAGACTATTTATTATAGTCTTAATCTTATTAAGCTTTTTTTATTTACCTTTGGAAATGCCTTTAATAATATTCTCGAATTCCCTATTATTAGCTTAGTAGTTCTTTAGCTCCTCCTTAGTTAATTCTAGTCTAGTTCCGTTTCTAATAAAAGTTTTCTATTTTAAGAGCTTATTATATATACTATTTAACTTATTTAGGATATTTATATTGAATTTAGTAATTATAGTTATTTTTTCTAGTATTAGCAGGCCTTCTATAACTACCCAAACTCCTTTAATATTCTAAACTTTAATACTATTAATCTATAGGCTTTTAATAATACTACGGCTTATAAGAACTAGCTATTACATTTTACTAATTTAAGGAATCTGTTTTTTGGCCATTTTATTATTCTTAATAGATTATAAAAGTATTATTAGTATAATAGTTATAGGTTATAGAATTAAAAGTTCTCGAGGTTATAAGAATTTCTTTTAAGTATATTCTAAAATAAAAAGTAAATTAAAACAGTTTTGAATTATATAAAAGTATTATATATATTCGAGTTTTTCTTTCTTTCTAGTAAGAAAATAAAGCTAAAATAGTAGTATATATAATAGGGAAAGTAGATATAATAATTAAATATATTTGAAATAATATAATTATAAATTTAGAATAATTATAAAAGGTAAAATATAAAATTAGACTTTTATTATAGAAAAAAATATAAATATATATATCTAAAGAAATATAATTAAGGAAATAATTAAGATAGATTAAACTAAACGGTAATAATAGGGAAATAAAAAAGTAATATAATAGAAATATAAATATAGTAATAGTATCTAAAGTATTAGAATATAAAAGGAAATAATGAAAATTTCATAATATAGGTATATCCCGATTTCCTATTTATTTAGAAATATTCCTATTAATTTAAAGAATAATATAAAAGAAGGGAAATAATATAGGAAATATATAAAAGGTAAAATATATAAGTATACTAAAGATATTAGGAAAATATAAAGTAAATATTAATAGAAAAGAAGTTAGAATAATAGAATTAAGAAATAATTTAGAATAAGGTATTACTCTTTTTAAAACTAATTCATATCTCTTTTAAAAGCTAATTATATTTGTTTAGTATTTATTAAAGTCGACTTTATATAGTATAAAACTATTTAGTTAGTTAGGATTTTAAAATAATATCTATATTTATAAAAGTAATATTAAAGGTATTAGGGTATATAGAAAGAAGAATTATAAGTTAATATTAAAGTTAATATAAAATATAAAAAGATTAGGTATTTCAAATTAGTATTAAAAATATAGGAATTATTTAGATAATATTTAATAGTAAGAAATAGATTAATAGCAAGAATTAGTAAATTATACTAGCTTTTTAAAAAAGTAACTAGTTCCTAATAATGAAATAATATTATAGTTAGAAAAAGGGTTCTATATAGGAAAAGTTTTCTATAGAAATAGGAATATATAATATACTAATTAAGTTTTAGTATATATTTTTAAAGTAGCTATAATATATACCTTAAATATAGCTATAATTATATTAAAGAAAAAGTGGGTTTTCTAGTATAAAATAGACTTTAAATAGACAGATCTAGCTTATCTAATATCTAAAAGATTTCCAGAATTATATATTATTAAATATTTTTAGAAATAACTATTAGATTTAATAAGGTTTCCCTTTTTTTTATAGGTCTTCTAGTTTGGCTATTTCGTCTATATATAACTCCTAATTAGGAAGTTTATTTAGATATTATAAGGAAACTTATAATAGTAGTTTAAGTTAAAATCGAGATTTATAAATATTATAGTTTAGCTTTAGACTAATATAAGCTATAAGAATAGCTAGTTAAAAAGGCAAATAGAGCTTTTAAAAGATTTCTAGTTTAGTAAAATATATATAAAAAATTCCCTTTCTTTTTTTCTTCTCTCTTTATCTCTAAATATAGTTACTATCTATTACTATAGTTCGGAATTAAAAGTTTATAAGGTAATCTCTTAATTCCCTATTTATTTTTATACTAAAAGAAATTCTTTATATTTGATTTCTAAAATCTAATAATAAAATTTCATATATTAAAAATACTATCTAATAGTAATAATTAGATAATAATAAGAAATAAATAATAATAAAGCTTATCTAATTCTCAGAATAATAGTCTAATAATAATATTCTCTAAAAGTTATAAATAATAATTAGAAGAAAAAATAAAAGATATATAAAAAGTCAAAAGTAATAAGCTTTATTCCAGGTTAAGAAGAGCTTTTATTATTAGATACTTCTTTTTAATTCTCTATAAAGGAAATATATTTTACTTTTTCTGATTTCGGTAACTCTAGAATATATATAATAATACCAGTAGCTTTCTTGATTTCCTAAATACTATTTTATTTATAGTATTTTATAACTGCTTTCTTTTCTAGTTCTATATTTATTTTGAAATATTTATTTATAGGTATATACTTATAATTAATTTTATTTTTAGAAGAATACTAGAATTTATTTCTTTTAATAAACTATTTAAATTAATTCCCGGTATATATCCTTTAGAATATAGTACTATTAAGCTCTTCTAGTATATAGTATTCTTTTAGTTAATCTATATATTTTACTTTATACGGGCCAAGCTAGTAATATAATAGCTTTATATTTCTTAACTTGTTTTAATCTATTAATTTAATATTATATATAAGAACTAGATTCTTTTTAGAAATAGGCTTTATATAAATCTAATAAGTAATATTAAATTACTCTTTTCTCTTTTAGTATTATCTGTCTTTTTTTATTCTAGCTTTTTTAATATCTTTATTTCTTATTTGTATTTATTTTATATATATTTCTAGAAGTATTTCTCTATTATAAACTTTATTTTATTTAAGTATTCTCTAGGTTAGAAAGTATATTTCTATAAATAATATAGCTTCCTTACTATAAACTATATAAAAAGAAATAAATCTAGTTAATCTATATATAGTAATTCGGTTAGTAAATAGAATATATAATAGTAAATCTATCTAAGGCTTCTTTTTATCTATTATAAATATAATAAGTACTTAAATAATTAATTAATACCCTCTTTTAATTATACTATTTCTTTTGGAATTATAGACCAAAATAATAATTCTATTAATTCCTAGCTTATTAAATTCCTGAATTACTATTTCTTTAAATTCCGATTTACTATTTACCTTAAGTTATCTAAATAAACTATATCTATAAACGATTTCTTCCCAAATAAACTTAGTAATCTTCTTACTAGTTGGGTTCTTTAAAAGTCTAGTTTTAATCTATCCCGAGAAGTCGTCTCTAGTAATAACTAATAAGTTATATCCTTTATAGTCTAGTAGTTTAACTATATTAATTCTAATATAATAGAAAAGGAATATAGCTTTTATTAGATATAGAGCTTCTTCTTATCTTCTTTTACTCTTATACTAATAGATTTTATAAGTATTAATATACTTCTATATATAGTTATAATAACCTTTCTAGTAATAGTAGCTAGCTACTAAATAAAAGGTACTCTTTCTTCCGGTATATCTAATCTTATTATATAGCTCTTTAATAATAATTTCTCTTTACTCTTAGTTATTAATAATAAATCGAGATAGATATACTTTAGATATAACTCTCTAGAATAATTAATCTCTTATACTATAATTTAAAGCTTCTCTATTTAACTTTCGAAACTCGGTTCTAGATATTTCTTCCGGTCTAAAAAATATTATAAAGTATTATATAATATTCTAGTATTATTTGGAATAGCTATTATCTAAGGGATCTAATAAAATAGTTGGGTTATTAAATAAAGTATAGGAGTTAGTATTATTATTTATTATTTTACTAGAAATTATATATAAAAAGCTATAGCCTTTATTATATGATTTCCGGATTTTGTTATTTTTTAATATTACTAATTCGCTTCCAGATATAGTAAGGCTTTAATTATTAATCTTTAATAACTGGATACTATTATCCAAATATCTAATAAAAGGTTTAGAAGTCGGATTCTTTAAAATAATATTATATAACCGAACCGGAACCGCTTCTTTTAACCGAACTTTTCGTCTAATAGATACTATTCTAATAGTATTAAACTCTATTACTAATTATTTATTAATATCCTTATTATCTTTGGTATTGCCTTCTTACTATAGATATCTTAATAATCTATTAGTAGTAATATACTTGATTTCTTTAGTATACTTAACTTTAAAGTCAAATAGTTGAATTCATACTAGCTAATAAATAACTAGAGCTCTAGGAAAATCTATAGCCGCTTTACTTAGTTATATAACAAGTATATTAGTATTTAGTTTAAAGATAAAATAAATTCCGTATAGCCAGAATTATATTTTCTATAGATACTTTACTAGCCCTTAGTATTCTCTTTTAGTAATATTATATCTCCGTTTAGTATTATTCCAGATTCTAGACTTATACTATATAATTCTCTTTTTTCCTTTATTATTATATTAACCAAGAGTTTTACCCTATCTATCCAGGCTAGTGTTAATTACTAATATAATTATTCCCTAATCTTCTAATAAATTATAGTATAACTTATAGAGTATTGGAATAGTAATAAGCTTTTCTTAAAGGATTTATATAGCTTTCTTTTATTTATTATCCTAGTTCTATATTATATCTTTCCTTATTAAGTAGTAAATAGATTTAGTAATAACTATAAAGCCTTTAATTCAAATATAGTAGTAAATAATAATTCTAATAAATACCTTATCTTTAGTTATACTATTATAATATTCCTATCTCAAGATCTTAGTAATTCCTAAGCTTAAAGGGCTTCTTCTAAGTACTTTATAAATAAAGCCTATAATAACTATACTATTATAATAGAACTATAATTTTTCTCTAATATTAGCTCCGGTTTATTCGATTTTATCTAAAGTTATATCCAGGTTTTAAAGGTATTTAAATATAAAATACCGAATTCCAGATAAAATAAGCTATTTATTATAATCTATATAAAGTCCCTTAATTTTAATATTATTAATAAATAGTATAGTAATTTTAGGAAACAGATTCTCCAGAATAGTTATAATAATCTATATAAATTATATAATAGAATTAGTAGCTCCCTGAAATAGTATAGTTATTCTTAATAGCCCTAAAGGCATTATAAATATAGTTAAATCTCTATTATAAGTATCTAGTATAAGTTAATTATATCTGGAAAAGAAATTAATTAGAAAAATATAAGTATATCTAGTAAATTCCTCTAAGATCTTATTAGTAAACGGGAATAGGTTAGTATTTTATAAGATTACTAAATTTATCTTTATAGTAGTATTAATTAGTCTATAAGTTCCAGTAACCTTTTTTATAACCAAGAACTATAGATTCTAGTAAGGTCTATTATATTTTTTAAGGATTCTATAATCTAGATATTCTAATAATATTTTTATTATTACTAGTACTAGAGCTTTAAAATATAGGAAATTCTTTTCTTACTAGGCTTTATATTTAATAGTCTTAATTAGAATAGATAAACTAATATTCTTATAGACTTTTCCTATTTCTTTCTAATTAAATATAATTATATTTTCTTAATTAACTATTAATTCTCGGAATATAGCTAGTTTCTTTTCCCAGAGCCAGTTACTAATATCTAATTATTTAAAATATTCCGGAATAAGTTATAAACTTCTTAAAATAGCTAATATTTTTAATAAAAGATAGTTCTTATACTTCCCAGTATACTCCTATAGGTATTCTCTAGCTTTAGATTATTTAAACTAGTCCGGATATTTATTAGGGCCTTTTCTAGTCCTATTATTAGTATTTACTAGTCAAACCTTTTTATTCTTTATTTTATATATTCCCGTAACTAGAAATAAACTATAGTTATTATCTTTTTCTTTAAAAGCTATAGCTATTTTCTCTAATATTCTTTTTATTTAATCTCCGGAGTTTATAACCTTTCTATTTAGCTCCTTTCTAGTTAGGTATAAAAAGTACCTTTTTGTCTGGTATTTTAATATATTTTCCTTAAACTCCTATATATTCCAGAATTCTTTCTAGTCTTGGGTTTAATATTTTTTAGCTTTAGGAATATATTTCTTTATTATTAAAAGATACTATTTTCCTTCTTTTTTAGAAATATTTTTATCTAATATTCTTTTTGCTTCTTTTTCTATTAATTCTGGAACTATTCTTAATAATATTCTAATTAGAGCCTTTTCTGTTTTAGTTTCTCTAAAAATATTATTAATTTCCTAAACTCCTAAACCCGTAATAAAAGAATTTATATAAAATCCTAGTATCTTCCTATTTCCTCTAATATTACTACTAGTTATAATACTAGGCTCTATTTTTCCTCTTTACTTTCTATTTCCTGTTTTATATTATTTAATTCCTTAACTCTAGAAGCTTAGTATTCTTAAATTATTACTTTCTTTTACTTTCTAGTATTCTTTAAAAATAGAATAATTATAATAGTATAGGTATTCTAGTTATCTTTAGGATTAGTAAACCTTTTATCCTATAAATTATTACTTCTATATATAATTTTTATTTTTATTTTTACTAAAAATAGTTAATTAAATAAAATTTTTAGAACTTCTTTAACTAGAAAAAATATATTTTTATATCTTATTCTGTCTATAACCTTAGTTCTAAGCTTTATTATTCCTATAAATCTAAATTCTTCTCTAGTAATAGTAGATATTCAATAATCTATAGTATTATATACTATTCTATTAATACTTCTAGAGATCTTTTTAGAAAGAATATTAATTTTAGTTCTAATATTAATTATTTCTTTATATTTAATACTTTCTTAAGGTCCTCGGAATACGAATTAGAGGTATAGAGATTATATAATATATTTATAAGCTAGTAATATCCGAATATTAATACTATTATCTTTAAATCGAATAATTCTATTAGTATTAGATATCTAAGCTAGTATTTCTAATTTCTTAAATATTTTATTTATTATATAAGCTATAGCTACTAGTTTAGTAAATCTCCTAATATATCTAACTATATTTAATATAATAGTATTTCCTATTTATAAAATAGTAAAATAAGAAATATTATTCTTAATTTATTAGTTCTAAAATATAATAGCTAGATCCGGTATTTTTAAGGTATTAATAAGTATTCTTATTTCTTTCTAAGTTCTTAGAAATAGAATTATTACTTTCTTTAATAGCCTTATTAAAATATTATTAATTTTAGGAGTCCTATACTTATTATAGTTAAGAGTATATTAGGTTTCTAATTTGTCTTATTTATTTCCGGAACTATTAATATCTATATTTTTAGCTAGGCTATCTCTTTATCTATTACTTTTTAGAATAGTATTCTTCTAGCTTCTTATATAGAATAGCTTTTCTTCTACTCTAGCTTGTTTTCGGAAAACCTCTTTAGCTATTTCTATTTCTTTTTCCTTTCTCTTTAATAAAGAACCCGTTATAATATTAATAGAAATACTATTTATAGCCAAATTTTAATACTACTTATTAATTTCAGAACCTGAAATATTAGTAATTCTAATATAATTTCCTCTAAGATAAAGTAGCTATTTAGATTCTCTAAATATAACTTATTTACTTCTATATATAGATCCCGGTTAGCTAGTTCCCTTTTCTCTTTTTTGCCTTATAAACTAGATATCTCCTATTAATCTCTAAATATTTTTGGGTTATATATTTAAGTTATAATTAAATTCTTTCTTTTGAATTTGAGAAATAATCTAGTTAAATTACCGGTATTTACTAGTAAGAAAAAAGAAAATACTTTCTTATCTAGGTTTAAATAGCCCTTTATACTATCTTCTATTAAATTAGTAAGTATATTTATAATTTATAAGTTCTTCTATTAATAAATAATAGAACTAAAAAATATAAATATATTCTGGATTAGTATTATTATTCTTATTTCTATTATAGTATCTATAGTAAATTCTTTCTCTTAGTTCTAAATCTATATTATAGGCTATATTAACTTAAGTAATATTTTCTAATTATACTTAAGACTAACTTTCTCTAGAATATAATTATCTAGACTCTCTATCTAATCTAGTTCGACTACTATAGCTACTATAATATTCTTTATATCTTCTATTATAACTTCTAGTATATTTTCCCTAAAGACCCGAATTATATCTACTAGGCTATTAATACTATTATACTAGCTATAGTTAGCTAGGCTATATAAGCAGGCTATAAATATTCTCCCGAATTATAATAGTAGCTATATTAAGTTATTTCTATAGGTTCTTTTAAGTTACGGTAATAATAGATAGTTTTTCTAGACTTCTTACTAGCTAATTAATATTATCTCTCTTAGGTTTACTACTTTTAGTAGGTTTTATATAATTAGCTATAGGCTAGGTTCTCTTTTTACTTATACCTATAATAGCTTCAGGAAGTATAATAAGAGGAACTAGTAAAGAATAATTATTTTCTAATTTAGGAACTATATTATAGATTATTATATCCAAATATTCTTATCTAAATCTGGATATATCTGGATTATTAGTAATATTAAAACGGTATTTCTTCTTTTTATACTAATAGAATATTATTACCTTCTTATATATCTTACTATATTTATAAGTAAAAATATCTATAGGTTTAAAGTTTATATTCTTAAAAATATAATCTCTTACTAGAATAAATAATTTCCTTATAAATTCTCAATACTAAATAATTTCATCTATTTCTTTTCTTTTTAGTAACTTCTTTAATACTTTATTAAATATATTAATATAAGACTTGGAAGAGATTTCTTTATTCTGGGCTTATATAATAATCTAATTAAGAAAGTTATAATTAATTTTGAGTATTTCCTAGTTATATTCTCGGAATTCCTTTAGTAAGGCCTTAAAGAACTTGATTTCCTAGTAATTTCTTGAGTTATTAGTATAGTATTCCGATATAGCCTTAATCTAATTCTTTCTCTTTTAGTATTATTAGGAATATAATAATTCTTATATATATCTATATACTATTCTAAGAATATAGAAATATTACTTCCCTAAAACTATAGTATTCCAGAAGCTCCTGTAAATAGTAGATTTAAACCTAATACTAGTATATACTTATTCTTAGCTATATTAATCTTAATAATTTTTTCTATAGTTAATTATAAAGTTTCTGTATTTAAGACTTCTACTAATAAGGTTTCTAAAGAACTAACTTCCTATTTAAATATATCTTTTAATTTAGGAACCAGAATTAGAAAGAAACTAGTTAATAATAATAGATATAGTTAAGGTTTGAGTTTTAGTATTAGTAGTAATAAAATAATAACTTTTCTAATCTTATTTCTATTATTTATATTCTCTTTCCTATTTCTTTAGCTTAATACCTATAGTATTTCTCCTTAATTTCGCCAAACTAGATATATCTATTAATATTATTAAAAGTAATAATAAAAATAATAAATATAATTTTATTAATTTTTCTAACTTTTCTAAATTCTCTTTTATTTTTCTATTTAATATTTATTTCTTTTTCTAGAAGCTTTTCTAGTTTATTTATATAATTTCTTATTTCTAATTTCTTTTTAATTCTTATTTCTAATTCCAGTTTATTATTTTACTTGAATTTAAGAGTATTTCCTCTTTTAGATATCTTTTCCGGACTTAGGAATAAGCTTTTCTACTAAAACTAAAACTTTCTCTATTCCGGTCTTTACTATAATTAAAAATAATATATAAATTAATAATATAACTTTATTTTCAAATACTAAAGTCTATTTCTAACTAAGATCTAACTTATATTATCTTAGTATAATTTTTCTTATTTTATTTCCTCTGCTTCTTTTCCTTCTATAGTTAGCCTCTATTTCTATTACCCCTATATACTATACTAGTAACTATATCTTATAGCTGACTTGTATTCAAGTTACTAGATATATCAGAAATTAATATAAGATACTGAGATTAATACTTATATATTCTTAATATTTCGGCCTTAGGCTTAAAGTATTATAATAGCCCTTTTCTCTCCTAACTTACTAAGCTAATAATCCGCCTTATAAATACCTCTCAGAACTTTATAAAAGCATTACCTTAACTATAAAGTTTCTATCTTCTCTATATTACTTACTATAAAATATATAAGAAGGAAACTATAATAAGACAAAAACCCATATAAAGTATACCAAAATACAAAACATAACTTAATAGTAAAACAATAAATCAAAAGTATAAATAGTAAAATATAAATAGTATATAGTATATAAAAGCTCATTTAATTAAATATTTATAAAGAATTATTCTCTAAGTCTATAGAAAAACCAGCTTTCTTATATAATTTCCGCAAGTTATATATAAAAAATTATAGCCTTTATTATATAACCTAAACCTCAAAACTACTAAAATAATATAATTTTTAATAAGTACGGCCTATTATACTATAATACCCACTTATAGCCTATAGCTTTCTTTCCAGAAAATAATAGTACTGGTTTCCAGATATTAAGGACTTATAATTTAGTAAGTTCTTTACTAATTGCTTACTTCTAATAGGCTCTATAAATAGGGTTATTTATAGCCTTAGTATAGGTTTTTGAAATCAAATACTCTATAATTACCGCATTTATATAGTGCCCTGTAATTGGTAGTTCTCCCTAATTAGGGAAATTAGGGTCCCCTGAATTAGTATTCCCTGAATCGGAATCCAAAGCCCCTATATCTACTACTATAGTATCCCTATAGTTCCTTAGAACACTTTATTAGGAGTCAGGTAACGGGGAAATAGGAGCTAGAGAGTTATATATACCCTCTAAAGGCCCTGTAATTACAGGAGCTTTAGGTACTATAGGCTATTCTATTATAGCTTCTATTAGGTTAAACGGGACTATTTTCTTTCTAATAAGCTCCTTATTCCAGTTCTACTCTAATTACTTATTTTTATAGAAAACAGGTACTATAGATACTATAATTTTCCCCTATTCAGGCTTATATAGCTTGTACTGCCTTAATATAGGTATATAGCCTATAAAACAGGCCTTAATAGTTATATTATCTATTTTCAAGCGAGTTTCCTTAGGAATATATATATATACTATATACCCATATACCCTAAGATACCTAATATTAGGGCGTTTCCTACTATAGGCTTCTTCTGGAGTCTTCCTATTAGGCCCTATAGATATCCGATTCTATAAATAATAGGCTATAATTACGGCTTCTTCCTAGAACCGTATAGGGAGCTTGGTATCTAATAATATGGCCCTAGCTATTAATATTAAGCTCCGGTTCAGGTATTTAGAAACCCTATTCTATTTAGAGATATAAGTAGTAGTATACTCAAACTATATACTATAGTCGTCTAGTAATAAAGCCCCTAAAAACTTATATTTTGAGGCATTATTATAACATATAGCCTTAATTTTATACCCTGATTCTAGCTCTACTAGGGCCTTAAACTACAAAAATATAGTTCTCAGCTACTTTCTAGTTTTGGTAAGGTATACCTATAATTTACGGGTATAATTGTCCGTAAATATAAGTATATAAGTATCCCTTTCTAGTATAGGTATACTATAAGGGCCCCAAAAATTGTTGTGAATCCGTTCTAATAGAGCTATAGCTCTCTTAGGGGCCTTCCGGTTTACTATCCGTACTATTTTAGCCTTAATATAGGGCTTGCAGGGCTGCTAAAGAGCCCCAATAGGCTCTTTAAGCCCTATAGAAACAGTGTGTTCCAGCTTTAGGCTCGTGGGGCTTAAATGGCCGAAGTGGCGGTGCCAGAGGTGGTTACTAGCTTGGTTTTCTGGTATAGTAGTTACTTTTAGAGAGCTATGCCCTAAACCAGTGCCTTGTGGGATACTGCCCAGGGCGTATGCTCTCCCTAAGCGGCTAGTAACCCCTACTACTATTCCCTGAAATTCAATTAAGAGCTTCTTTCCAGTGGAACCAGTAGTAGTACGTATAGTAATGCCCTTATCCTGAAGCTGCAGTACCGAAATTAAGCTTCCAGCGAGCTTAGGTATGTAAAGCACTCCAGTGAGCTTTATAGTTTGTATAGAGGCCCCCAGGGCCACCTGCAAAAGTACAGTGCCTTCTGCAATAGCCGGAATCCGGGCCCCATTTGCCGTAGTTACTAGTATAGGAGTATCTAGTACCCTATACTTAGTAAAAGCCTCCCGCAAATAAGTTATGTAATGGGAGCTTCTAGAATCAATAACCTATAGTAAATCCTTACTATAGGTAGGCTCTGCTAGAGCTATCTAACTGGTTTCAGTACTACTAGCGTTTGCTATAGGCTTCTCAGGCCCTGGAGAGAGTCCTCTGCCTCCTCCAGGGGTTACTAAGGGCCCTATACTAGGGCTCTTTTCCTGATTTTCTTGCTTCTCTACCTTCTTGCTCCTGCAATCAGATTTTCTGTAGCCTTGTTTACCATATTTAAAGCACTTCCCCTGAAATTTAGGGCTCTTTTCCCCTGTTTTAGCTAGTAAAACAGACTCTTTCAGGGCTTCTTTTAGTCCCATTCTCCGTTTATATTTACTGAAGCGAGCTATTATTATACTATAATCAGTAGTACTCCTACTAATCTCAAGCTGCAATATCAGGGGAGTAAAGCGCTTATCCAGTGCCCTAATGGCCCCAAAAAAGATCGATATTTTGAGGGCTTTAGAGGGCTTTTCCGTAGGATCGATAGTTCCGATTTCGTACTATAAAGTACTTAATTCCGTGGCTACTATAGCAATAGTAGCACCCCGTTCCGGTGGCTTATAGCTAGTAAAAGCCTGAATTTTAGCACTAAGCTATTGTATGCCCAGGGGGGCATATAAAGCTTTCAGTGCCTCCTATTGCTCCTTGGCCGTTCCAAGGAGTAATATATGCTGTAAGGCTCCCTGAGTATATAAACTTATGATTATAGTACTCGCCTTAGTATCCTTTACCTCCGTACGATTACTGGAAGGCCCTAAGGCCTTAGGATCGCTCCCATCTCCAGAACCAGAACCCCCTGTAGAACCCGGTTCTATAGTAGTAGTTTCTACCCCTAGGCTAACCACGTTCCATAGGCTTTGACTAATTAAAAGCCTACGTACCTGAACGCTCCAGGGCCTATAATTGGGCCCTATAAGCCTGGCGATCCGGGGCTTTTCCATACTAAAATCGTCTTCTATAGTGTATTTCTGTGAGATATTTCCGGTAGGTGCAAGTGAGCCGATCCAGTGATTTATAGTGCGTAGAGGTAGCTTCCGGTACTTATAACCTGTTGAACTAGCTAAATAATAAAGCTAGGGTCACGTGCTTGCAATGTAAACCAAGTAAAACGTACTGAATTGACTGCTGTTCTATAGTGGTAAGTAGCCCGTATATATAGCCCTGAACACCCTAAATCACATGCACTAAATTCCTATGCCAGCTGAACCGATTCCAGCTATACAGGGTATTCCAGCCGTACAGGGTATTCCAGCTGTACAGGGTATTCCAGCTGTACAGGGTATTAAGCTAGTGCACAGCCCCATGGCGTTCGGTTCCAGGGCTTCCTAAGCCTATTAGGGGCCTCAGGCCCCTAATTTCAACAAATAGCTTTCTCCATGGCTCCTCCAGATCCCACTTGTCCATGCGATTCCACTTCAGGTCATGGAGGTTATCCTTCATGTTGTAACTTCTAATTCTATTTATGTATACATCGGCGAGAGTAAGCAATGCCGCCAAGATCTCAAGTCCTTCGGGCAATATGTTGCCAAGATATCTGATAAACAAAGCACAGTCCTGGGACCCCACACCGCCACCGAGCGAAGTAGCTTCTCCATTAATCGGAGCGGAGTCGGCGATAAAAGCGGAGTTGACAGGTATATGCATCTTCACGACCGCCCTAGTAATTCCACTCGTCCTACGTCATATTTCCCTTCCTCGCCGCATGGTCGTCGCGGGAAACTGTTCTGCAGCCATCTCAGCTGCTTCGCATGTCACTTAGCATTTTGTTAACAGAGCAACGCCTCGTGATACTGAGCAAGACAACCCCACAGATCTAGACTATTTAGATGGGACAAGCAATTATAGCCTTATCGGTCGGGATATGAACTGGTTCCTATGGCGAATGAGTGGAAAACTACATGAGAAATCGTTGAAGGGAAAGTCCAGGGGAAACTGAAGTGGAGTGTGGTCTCCGGGAACCTTGCAACTATGGAGGCTGGGAAATGAAGAGGCGCGGCCTGTTGGACACTTTTCGTTTGGAGCTGAGGACGATGATGCTGGAGTCGTTGTGGATGGAGCATGCTATGTTGGTGCCAACAAGTGCTAGTTCGAGGGACCGGAAGTGCCTTTATACTCCTTGGCTTGTTAAGGGAGTAAGGCTACTAAAAGAGTTAATAAAAAAAACCTTGAAACCTTTCTGTGTCCCCAGAGACCAGATCTGTAGTTGGAGCATCTCCAATTGATTTTTCATGCACCGAGGTTGTCATTTCAGGAAGAACTGATTCTTCAGACGACATCTTTCGTGATTCAATCAATCTTGCCACATCTGCTCCGCCAAGGTGCTAAGAATGACCGACTCAGCAAAGGAAAGCCAATAGATATTTCCATAATATAAGCATTCTGGGGAACTCAAAAAAAAAACGGACGCCTCCACCTCTAAACCGTTATCCTCGATCCCATGCAAGCAGATAAGAATGGTCTAATAGGAAAATTCTAGATACCAGAGTGGAGGGAACCCGTTGATTTTTGCAGGGTCTCATTGGACGGTGGGGTATCTGGGGATGTAAACTATTGCCTAGTTTGGGCATGGAACCCCGGTAAGGTTTGTGATAACGAATGGATGCTTCTCGTCTGGGCTAAGAACTTCGATGACAAGGGATCTTTGGTAATGATGGCTTTAGGGCCTTAAGTGAGACAGCTTTTGAGCTCGGAAACCCGCGTCCATGGCCAGAACGATTTTGTGTATTGAAAATCATTCTCCTACATTGGCCGTTCAACTGCTCTGCGTCATGCCACGTGAGAGAAAGAGGAGTCTGTAGCAGTGCCGTTTTATATCCCACGCTCTTATCCTGTTAGTGTTAGGAAGAGTAGACCATAGAAGTTGACAATTTTGATGGTGGATAGATGTGCTTGGCACGTGATAGGCCACTTTTTCGCTTAGTGCTTCATCACGACTTCCAGTCTCGTTTCAACTTTCAGGTTCTTCATTGAACATCGCCCCACAAGGTCATACTCAACTTGATATTCTTCAAAGCTTCATCCAAATTTACTCCTTGGCCGCATTAATGATCCTCAAAGCTATACCGCCTTCGCTATTGATTGCACTCATCCCGACCAGTTCCCCAGTCAGTCAAGTTCGGGCTCCTCCCATCCCAACTAACGTGATTCGGCATGCGTCTCCTCCACGCATCAAAGCTTACACTCCATGAGTTCTTTGGCAGCAAAATCCCTTCGTACGCGATCTTGTCCCACCGGTGGGAAGATGCCGAAGTCACCTTTCAAGATTTGAAGGACGAAAAGGGCCCTGGCATGAAAGGCTGGGGCAAGATCACCGGATGTTGCACCCAAGCAGTCTTGGACGGTTGGGAATATGTTGTACGTAAATCATTCCAGACTTTTGTA
This sequence comes from Hyaloscypha bicolor E, assembly GCF_002865645.1. Classification (NCBI taxonomy): domain Eukaryota; kingdom Fungi; phylum Ascomycota; class Leotiomycetes; order Helotiales; family Hyaloscyphaceae; genus Hyaloscypha; species Hyaloscypha bicolor. Next base: position 791,338 of record NW_020194575.1, on the reverse strand, counting down.
ATTGGAGACCCGTTATGGTTCCCTTAGACAAGATTTCAAGGTGCAGAGAGCAGCCGTGATTTCCTTGCTGTGGGCCTGGCAGTGCCCCTGAACCTTGGGTTTTATAACCCACATATCAACGAAAGAGGGACCTAACGCCATTCCCAGTGGATTGATTCTTGTTGCATCGATAAGTCCAGCAGCGCTGAGCTCTCGGAGGCGATAAATTCAATGTTTGCCTGGTATAAGCAATCTAAAGTATGCTATGCATATTTGTCGGATGTCAACTCTACGAATGGAGACCACGAGGCTCCTAATTCACAATTTCGGCGCAGCAAATGGTTCACTAGAGGCTGGACGCTCCAGGAGCTCCTCGCCCCAGAATATGTTGATTTCTTTAGTAAGGATTGGAAGTGGATTGGAGGCAAGTCTAACCTGGGTGCCTTGCTCAGTGGTATAACGCGCATCACGGATGTCTGGAATTATGAAGCTGCTAGTGTTGCCCAAAAGATGTCCTGGGCATCGGCAAGACAGACAACAAGAATAGAGGACCGGGCGTACTCTCTTCTGGGTCTGTTCGGTGTACACATGGCGCCACTTTACGGGGAGGCAGAAAATGCGTTTCTCAGGCTTCAGCTTGAGATACTAAGCAAGATAGATGATGATTTGATATTTGCCTGGGAAGGTGGCCATCTGTACGGAACTTCTGGATTGCTCGCACCGTCGCCAAATTACTTCTATGACTCTCACATTTACACCCGCGTCATAGTGGATGGAAGCCGACCTCATCATAGTATGACTGGCAAGGGTGTTTGTGTGCAGTTTGCATTAATACCAAGCTCTCAGGATGATCCCGCTGGCGTGGACGGGACGAATTTCCTAGCACTACTAAACTGCACATACAACGACTCGAGGGCAATAAACACGCATGATCCACAGGCCTTGATTGCTTTGCATTTATACGTCTCCAAAGTTGATAAGAATTGGCATCGGCATTCAATATTGGTACCTGTGTCTATCACGGAGGAGATCCGCCGGAATATTGCAAATGAGTCCAGAAGAATCATTTATGTGCCACAACTTTCACCCTCAGACGAAAGAGTCTCGGATGGAGATATTTCAGTTGCCACGAAACTATTGTCTGATCGCGGATTTGAAGTGATAGGGCAAAACACTCGAAACATACCTGGCTCCTGGTACCGTCCTGGTCAAGGCTTTCGTTACACTCTGGACAAATTTGATGAAAACGGTTCGCGAGCCTGGATTACCTTCAGATCTCGGGAAGAGTGGTCCCAAAGATTTACACTGGTTCTTGGAGTCTCTTCTAATCGCCTGTGGATCGACCTAATGATCCCGGAAGCCTCCGAGTCGATAAGGGAGATCGTGGATTCAGTTGACGAATCAAGTAGGATTGTCATAGGTCGAGACAGGATTTCTCGCTCTTTCTTCCACGGATCTATCAATGCGAGGGTGTACACCGGGACCGAGAGCAATGGCACTCCGAACAAAAGCGTGGACGTTGGTTTTGATCCTGAAGGGAATCTTCGGTGGCCTGTTAAATAGTACACACGAGGAAGAAAAAGATTGCAGCTGGTACACATCTAAGTGAAATTACGCGTGCACAAACTAGGGGACATCTCGAGCCTGCTCGGGCGCTCCGCGACCACAGAGTTTTTATACTATGGCAGGTCGCAAGACAGCAAAAGACCTATATGAAGAGTGCACTAGCGTGGCAACCCAATGATTGTAGCTTTTAAATCTCTTACCCAAGTCCATGGCGCCAGAGCACGTAGTGTAACGAGAACGAGAAACGTGCATTAATTTTTGCCTCCCAACGAGTTACATTATGCGGCACGGGGAGAGTGAGCAGAAATGGGTGAAGTTTTGCATTCCCGATCGATACCAGGTTTAGTAAAGAATTTGTATTAAGGAACGCATGGGAGATATCAAGCTCCTTAAACCTTGCAAATCTTATAGAAGGACCTCGTGAAAGTCTGTTCTCAATCTCACGTTTTAATAGCCGTCTATAATAAACGTTCTCAACTCCGACGTTTCGAAATTAACTCTTGAACTAGAGCACAGTAAAAGAGAACTTTCGAAATCCATAGGAGAATGCTTGATGTCAAAATCGTCTAAAGATGTACTATATTAGACATGGATTGATTTAGTAGTGGTGTAAAGTAAGATTACCGTCACTTCAGGAACATGCGAGCTCATTATTGTATATGGGTAGATCCCTTAGGATCCAGAAATCCACGAATATTTCAATTTCATCTAAGCTCAAATTGCTCTTCATGATATCCAGCAGCCACGGCTTCCCCCTCCGCGGTCATGGGAACCAAGCCTTCATACTTTTTGGTTTCTGATACAAGCAACTTGCGGTTCCGCTTGACGCTATGAACTCGCTGCACGAAATTTACTGCCGGGGAAGGCTCTATTTCACTTTCCGCCATGAGTCTGTTGGTGTTGGTGTTGCCCGTAGGACTAAGCCGAAGATAATAAAGAAATGCTCTGCTATACCGCGAGGGTGCTGGAGAGCCATGGGGCCCACGATCTGCAACCAAGGTCCTCCAAAAGCCTTCAGGCACTGTTTCACTAGCACCATCGCACTGGCCAAGCTCAACCCATTCTTGCAAAATGATGCCGACTTTAGCAACAAGGCCAAGCTTGGAAATAGTGTCGACCATAAGTCCATGGACAAACAGGGATTTGGGACTATCGGAGGTCTCTGGGTCTCTAACAAAGAACTTGGCCACGGGGCCCCTTGAAGCATTGTACTAGTTGTGCCCTGGAAGTTCCATCAGACTATCTCCCTTGATGCGTTCAGATATGTCGCCAGTTGGCTGAAGAGACGAATGAAGGCGGCAAACCCATGCTTGTAAGCTCCACACCGATGCAGGGACAAACTCGCCCGGTTCGGACAAATAATATATAGCGAATGTGAAAGCTTGATAGCACAAACGATGAAGGTTTGATATATGTCTAGAATATCTGCGGCATAGTCAATTTGAAAAGCCTCCTCGTATTTTAGCCCCGGTGGGAGTGGAATCAGTGTCTTTTCGTCTAATTTTGGACCACCACTTGTCATTGATAAAAACGAGTATATTCTGTCCAGAGGAGTTGAGCTCTTGAGTTCACTTAGATATCTTACTAAAGATTTCAGGCTTAGCTGTAGTTCGATTGTTCCAAAACTACTCGGACGAAAAGCATTCGTCGAGATGTTCACACTGGTGATTGATATATTGGGGAAGTCTCAGACGACATTTACTCACATTCACTTCCAATGCGGTTAGGCAGCATTGCCGCTCTGCTCAGGCGCTACTCGCCCTCGCCTCACCCTCTACTCAGGGTGCTCAGTCACGTTCCTGCTCTCGCTTCTAGTAACCAATTATTACTGTTCAATTATATATGCGAAAGTTGGCCAACTCTACGGGACTATATTTAGAGGGACCAAGTCGGCTCCCTGGGAGCCTAAACAGGAACACCCGACTTGCCATGCCCTCTCCAGGTGTGATGGCACGAGTAGGAAGCTAAAGCTAACCCAGTAAACGGTCGTATATTGAAGAATACTAAACTAAGGAGTTACGAAGTACAGAGAGTGACTGAGTATATATCGTTGTCTGCTGGGTCATGTGATATACAGGCCGTGAAACGGTAATTGCAACATTTAGTTCGAATTTGATGACTTGATTTCTATGGTTTACATAGAGTGGGCGTAATGTATACATCCAGTATACAAACTACAGTATACCAGTGTACATCCTAGTTCCAACAACGGTGAATGACCCGGAAGTCACGTGCGAGCTGGCTGTTTGGCCAGCGCCGTCACACCGGCAGAGGTCCTGAACAGCGCTTCCTGTGCAAGAAACCCTCTTCCCCCAAACTACCCAGACTGATAGCCGGTTGCCTTCGTTGCTCGTTCCGCCAACGTTCGGTCCAAGAAAATTTCCCGTCGAGAGTTTGTATATGAAACTACTTAAGTTCGTCTCAGGAATTACGAATAACTTAACCTATTTTCCTGATGCACGCTCACATAATTTTTTTTTTTGATATATCTTAATACATAAGTAAGTAATTCTATGAAGGTAAAATAAAAATTTAAAGTCAATACGTTGGTTATTCTCTTAATTAAATAAAAAATTGGCAATTACTTTGCCAGCGAAAAAGCAGGTAAAACTCGCGAAAATCGAGGACATTTGTTTTTGGTAAGTTTCCCATACAAAAATCTCTCGATGAGACACTTGCTTGGGCTGGGCCGGCTATTATGCGCAGAGTGTGTTTGACCCAAACTGCTGGGATCAGCAACTATTGTACGAGCTGAAATTTGCTTGTGGGACATTTTGAAAGTGGCTGTGCTGAGGCAGGTTGTCTGTTATGCGGCCCTGTCGATTCCTGAGGCCAGGTGTAGAAGAGAAAATTGCAGGAAATGGCGATTTGCCAAGTAGGAAACTAAAAATGGGAGAATCTCCGACCACACTTTGACCTGAAAGTTCCAGGCTCTGATGAGAATACTTATTGATAACATTATCCTGACTCCAAGAAAATCATTTGTAATTTTGCATGAGTCGCACAGCACAAATATCCTTTGCAATATTTTCCAATTTTAAAAACAACACCAAGGCCGCTTCTTGATCTCGATTGTTGAAATTAGGGGCTGAATCCTATCCCTTCGTCCGTTGAGACATTGGCAGCGCTTGGGGCCGCATAAATGGATGGCTTGATTAGAGGAGACGGCCATATTCTGACTAAACAGGGGATATTCGCATGCGGCCGCTAGAAGGGGTCGCCTACTAACCGCCCACGCCTACCCCACCAAATTCCTTTCGATTTTTTCAAAGTCTTTGGAAAATTCCAAAAACTTTCCAGATTATAGAGAATACTCGACATATTGTGAATATCATGTTAATTCTTCGAATTTGTAGCGTTAAGGTCTCCAAAATCCAAGTTGAGCGGGAAGGGGGTGTGGGCGATTGGTGAGTGACACCTTCTAGTGAGCCAATGTCTCACCACACGAAGGAATGATTCGTCGGTGCGAAGCCTCAGCTCTGAGGCTGTGCAGTGCAGGCGGGAAGAGCCCCGGCGGAAGCCGAGCGAGGCTACGTTAGGCACATTTATCAATATCCCGCGCCCTTTCCCTCGATTCTGATGAGGTTCAATGCTAAAAGATGGAATCACGACAGCAACGGAAAGAGAAGTATAATCCAAACACTTCAACTATAGGTATAAGCCTGACTGGTATGACAGACTGCTTAGCGTGGAGGAAATATTCGCTGCTGCCGCTTCGAAATTTCAAGCTGGGCTCTCGGACGAAGACAAGATAGAATGCAAGGTCATCCAAGGTCCACAGGATTTAGTAACTGCTCTAGAACAACACATTAAAAGTTTGGAATCTCGGCATCAATCACGACTACTAGCTGCGTGTACCAAGATCGACGATTTTGGTAAGGCCATAAAACAGTATTTCGAGGTGGTTAACATATTTGTGTCAAGTCAGCCAGACTGGGCAGGGATTTTACGGGGGGCTGCTTGCTTTGTCTTTCAGGTATGTGCGGTGCTTTGATTTAATACACCACCTAAGACTAATTTTGGTGTCCGTTTAGCTTAGTTGCAATTATGTGATGTTTTTTGAGAAATTGGCAATCATGTACCAACAGATGGCCGAACATCTACCTTCATATCATCAACATCTTGATATGTTAGGAGGTAGAGCAAAGAACGGGAAGTGGGGCCCATCTCACGAACGCCTGGTCAAATCACTGTCGTTTGTTTATACCGATATCATGCAATTCTGCTGTGACTGCCGCAATTTGTTTTACACCAAGCGTATGGGTGAGTCGAATTCAATCCATTCATTATCATATACGCCTAACAATCACGCAGACATTCGATCCAAAGCAAAAATTATTATGGATTTAATGTGGACCCCGTTTGATGTACGTTTTTCAAAGATACTTCTTCGATTCGACAAGCACAGAAAGCTTTTTGAAGGGGGCCTCGACGACGTTTACAAACAAGAAATGCTTTGGCATTACGATGCAATCGAAGAAGAGCTCCAAGGGAACGCGAAGGCCCGAGAAGCAAGCCTAGAGAAGATAGACAAGATGGAAGCAGACGAGCTGCGTGAGTTCTATCTTGACCAATTGTAATATTTAATTAATTCGACTCAGAGTCAAGAAAGTCTGCAATAAGGCATTGGATCTCTGCCCCGAGTTGGCGCGCCATATACAATGATGCCTGCCGAAGTCGGACGTTGAGAACAGGGGAATGGTTCTTCAATGACCCAACATTTTGCAAATGGGCCGAAAGCGGAGATATTTCTTCAAAAGAAGATTTTTCACACCGAGTATTGATAGTATCAGGTAATTATACTATTTCCCGAGCCAAATTAACATGATGCTTATCCAGAATAGGAAAACCAGGATATGGCAAGACAGTTCTCTCGAGTTTTGTAATAGATCACCTCCAGGAGAAGCTTTTATGCTCTGGGAAAGATGTGGTTGTCTTTTTCCACTTTGATCAACAACACCGGGGCTTTTCTTGCAGCAGCGATGCCTTTCGATCGGTCCTAACACAGTTGCTTCATGTCTATAGCGCGAACGGGGAGAGAGACCTTGTTGACATCGCCTCTCTCATTATGAATGCCACCGGAAGTGGACAAAACTTAGCATCGGAAGAAGACGTTCTCGACATTCTTGGCGTCTACATTAAACGATGTCATCCATCGTATTTTGTATTCGATGGAATGGACGAGTGCTCTAACTATACAAACTTCATCCTTGATCTTGAGCAACTCACTAGCGGCACAAAGGCCAAGATTCTACTTTTCGGCCGACCTCATCTGCGTTATCCTAATGTGCGCCTATCAGACACGAACCACATATTACTCAGCACTCGAGAGAATCTTCAAGATCTAAAAACTTATCTTCATCCTCACATCCTCGCCTTGCTTGACAAGAAAGCTATTGCTAGGAAGAGGCCTGATGATGCGGGAGTCATTGCTGCACACCTCTCCCACAATTCAAATTCTATATTCCTTTGGGCAACTCTCATGGTCGCGTATTTGAAATCTCCTTCCCTGACCTCCAAGGAACGTTTGGATACAATAGAGCAAGTTAACCTCTTTACTGGTCTCGATGTTATGTTCACTAGAATTTTGGAACGTGTCGAAAAGAGCACTCCTCGAACTCAGTGGAATAGGATACAAAATACTTTCCAAATGCTGACCGCTGCACTCCGTCCCTTGGAAGCCAAAGAGTTGAAGATCTTGATGGCTGTGAAGAGGGATACTGCTATGTCGGAGGACGATCAAATTCAAGACTTCGACGACTCTCTCGTCCAAATGTGTGGCTCCTTAGTAGAGATTCGACCAGATCAAACTGTTGCTTTCATACACCTTTCGGTTTCTGAGTTTCTCACACAAGTAGGACCGAGACCGAGCTGTCCTTGGCCCTTCCATGTCCAGTTGCACGCGGCTCACCGCATGATGGCGATCCAATGCATATCTTATATGCTCAACGAAGTTCCCCATAGCCCGTTGAGTGGCTGTTCATCGACGACTATCACCTCGGAGCTGGTGGATATGCGCTTTCCACTCTTACAGTATTCGGCACTGAACTGGGTGAGCCACGTGCAGCATTGTCTTCAATTTGAGTTGATCGATGACATCAAGAAACTGAGCACTATTAACGAGTACAAAATTCTCCTGTCTCAGATTCTCAAAGCAGTGTCGAGTCGGGAACTTGTTAGTATGTGGATTGAAACGGGATGGATATTTGGTATTCCACCGAGTTTGAGGAACATGCCACTTATTATTAAGTCTGCTCTGGAGATACTTGAGGTACCACATCTAGGGGAAGTTGCTACGCTTACTGCGAAACTGGAATCTCTCTCCACATACATGTCGAATCTCGAGCTACAATGGAGTCGGGTTTTGGAACTAAATCCAAATGAAATCTGGCTACCGAGCATTCAGACTTTTACCAAGTCTGAGCTCTCAGTAGGCAGCAATGTATCAAGTCTGGTCTCACTAAGCTCCCCGGAAGATGTGGATGCCATTTTATTGGCATCAAAAGTTTCAGACAGTGGGTCTGAGGTTGGTGTGCTTAAAGTATGGCCGTCACAGTAAGTTCACATATCCATAATCACGGGGACTTCACTAACGGAAGTAAGTAATAGTAAGACCAGAAGGTCCTGTCAAAAGTTGTCTCCGTGGAAGGCAAGCTACCAAATTTGGTCACTGGAGACTATGAAAGAGATCAAAATTGTCCGATTCGAGATTCCAGCATGCCATACGAGTTTCCAAAAGGACAAATATAATGCCGACCGCCAAGCATTTCGATTGCCGGTTACTTTCTCACCATCGCTGAATCTGATTGCAATTGGAGATGTCATTCTTCAAACTAATCGGGCTATTAAAGGCACAATTGACCTAGTTCAGCCAGAGTCTCAGGCAATCCAGGTGTCTAGCTGCCACTTCTTCCCAACAATTGATAGATGGCCAAATATCCCACAAAAAGCTGTTGATAGTAGTCAACTACTCGCGGAGGAACTTAATTGCCATGCCCATCTGAGGGGATCTGGGGAACATGATTGTTATCAGTGGTATCACTACTCGTTTTCTCCTGACGAAAGGTTTTTCCTCATGCTGGAGGGCCATGGGCCACCAGACATTGACGTTCCAGGTGGGCCATGGGTGCTGAATACTTTCGAAAATTCGACTCCAGGGTCCGTTAAACCTTTGTTCAAATTGGTCGCAATGATACAGATTGGGCTTAGAATCTTTCGCGCTTCTACCTGGAGCGATGGAAGTCCCCTTAGCAGCATCTCCTGCTTCCATCCTTCAAAACCAGTCCTTGCCGTGTGCGCGTCAGGAAGGACATCTTTGTGGAAGTTCAGTGAGGCTGGTGAGTCCTTGGAAAGTGTACTTGATACGTCATTGGGGGGCTAACGCATTTTTAAGGAAACAAGTTAATCGAAGTCTACGGAACGTCTCTCAATAACATGCAATTCTCGAAATGCGGTAACTATCTGTACGGCCTGACGATTCAAGACAAAATTCCCGTATTTCTGTACATTGAGCCCCATCTCTCCAATACCATTAAATCGAGAAGTGGGGCGTTGGAAAGCCCAACCGCGAAGCAGCAACTAGCGATTACTGTGCAATTCGAGCACCTTAGGGATGGTGCGAGCTGCTCTTTGGTCGATGCCAAGGAGAGAACTTTAAGTTCAACGACCATGCCCGTTTTTTCAAAAGACAGGGGCCAACTACAACTTTCAGCTCTTCGACAAAATAACAATGACGGGGAAGTCACCCTGACAACAGCACGAGCAGATGGGACGAAACTTCACGAAACCATCACAAAGCTCCCAAAGTCTACGAGTCTAGAGCAAAGCTATTCGACTCTTGTCCCAAGTAATTGCCACAGAAACCTGCGCATAGTTTTGAACATGGCAGCACAAGATTCATATTTGATGGGTGAATCGGCAGACTTTGCATTGCCTCTGGTTCTCGACAGACAAAGGAACACTATACCATCATTTTCTTGGAAGGATCCAAATAAACGGGGCCTGGAAAGTTATCAGGAGTGCTCTGGACCTTCCAATCCGCACTATTTGAAGCGTTCGCGTTATAGCTAACTTTTCCATACGGTCATCTCACCGCATCAAACCTCCGTTCTTTCTAATGCCGTTAGTCAGATCGTCGCTCTGTTCAGGCGCTACCCACCCTCGCCTCGAGTTAACCAGTCACTTTCCTGATCTCACTCCCATTAACTAATATGATTTACATACCAGTCGGCTGTGCCTTGCGAGATTTATCAATATTCAGTGGGCCTAAGTCGGATCCTAGGGAGCATAAACAGGACCCTTTCTACTAAATCTATTAATTTGGTCACGTGCAACGCGATGAGAGGGGTCCAAATAGGCTCCAAAAACAACCTTTGAGCTTCTTCTAAATTTATCCAATGACCGAAGTCATAGCTGGGGAGTCGGAGTAGGTTCTCTGGCTCACTCATCCAGGTCCTCACCCACCATTGCTTACCTAGTCCTTAGCCTCTATCGCCCATCACAGCCACCTGACCTAGGTCACGTGCAAACATGGAGCTAAACCCAATACAGGCCATATTTTGCCAAGATTCGCCAAGGCTCGTGTAATTTCCGCGCTGTGTTCTTTCGCCCTCAATGCCTCAGGCGGTCACAGGAAGCCGTCATTTCAGCAATTACAGCGCCTGCCTCAGAGCGCTTCCCTTGTCTCCACCCTACGACCTTAAACCCAAGATCTGCCACTGCATCTTTGGTTGCTGCGCCTATGAGATTCTGCATGCAAGATTTTGCCTAATGGAATGAGTCAGTCACACTGCCATTAACACACCGCATATCACACAGAAATATCATTCTTGCAAATTTCTGTTTCTGCTTGCGCCTACCTCACATTCACAGCCTTCTCTCTCCAACTTCACTCTTAGTTACAGACGGTACTTTTGCCATAGCCAGCTTCCAAATTGCAACTAAGGCCGATCTGGCATCGGTACTACCAGGCTTGTTGATAGCACTCCACCTCCAGCAGGAGCAAACCTCCCTCCCAACTGTCTCTAAAAGCTTTCACGATGGGGCTACTCTCCCCAGCAAAGAGGCGATCCAAATGACATTAGGCGATGGCAAGACTTGGTCTGGAAAGGCAATTGTCCGCTATCTTGCTGAACTAGCCAGCAGAAGTGACAGCAACACCAGCCCCCAGCGTGCATCGTCTGTTCGTGTCCCGTCACGTGGTCCCAGAAGATTTGCTAAACATTCGAGACTAGATTCAAGAATGGGTCGATAAAAGTGAAAGCTTCTTTACGACGGACTTCAAGACTTTGCGCAAGTCCCTCTACGAACTGAACAAACACCTCACTTTGCGTAGCTTTATCGTGGGTTACCACCTGACTGTTGCAGATCTGGCCGTGTGGGCAACAATCCGAGGCAATCGGATCAGCCACTCCTTGATCAAGCAAAACCCAATCCAGGAAAATGTCCATCGATGGTACACATACATCGAAGATTCAAACCCGTGGCTGTTGGAGGCAATCGCGGAACTTACAAATTTTGGATCTAAGGAACGGGCCGCGGCTAGTGCTATGGGGGCAAGTTACGAGATCGATTTACCCCAGGTAGACGGTCCTATGGTGACTCGATTCCCGCCCGAACCGTCTGGCTATTTACACATTGGTCATGCGAAAGCAGCCCTCTTGAACGACAACTTTGATTTGTCGATTTGATGACACAAACCCGTCCAAAGAATCAATGGAATTCCAGGACGCCATTTTGGAAGATCTAAAGATGATGGCAGTCATCAGTGTGTCAAAAAAGTAATCAAGGTATTCCGAATATTCATGAATATTCATGATTAGCTTGAATAGAATATAATTACCGCAATTCTTAAATAATTTGATTAGATTAGAATATATAATCGTGAATACTCATGAAGACTATGATTACTCTACACGTGACTATAGCACGCGATACGCTAGCTTAATTAAGTAGAGGCCCCGCTCTAGTGTCGCCTTAGCGCCACCTCGCTGCCTAATTAGTAGGCGAAAGGCTTGCAAAGACGATGCTAGATCGGGAGCCATACCTAATTAGGTTAGTATATCACGTGCGACAGTCACGTGTACAGTAATCAAAGTATTCATGAATATTCATGATTACCTTAATTAGAATCTGATTAGAATATAATTAGTGGGTATTTTTGATGAATAGATTAGATTACTAGCCAGTATTCTAATCTAATCTATTCATTTGACACACTGGCAGTCATCCCTGAGAAGACATCGTACTCTAGCAAATAGATACAAAAACAGTGTGCCCCTGCCAATCCCTGCAACATCCCTGTTTTGCTCGCGTAGTATTCCTAAAACATGGGTGTACGCCCAAAGGGGAAATGACAGGAGGCCAACTCTGATTAGAATGCATAAGCACCCTCTCTGGGAGGTAAACCCTAGAACGGGTGCTTATGCAATTGAGAATTGGATCCCCCTCTAGCCCCCTTCCCTTGCGTATAGTAAGCTAATTTATATAATTTTATCGTAAAGTAAGATTTTCTTTTTCGGCTATTTTTTAGCCGGTAGCGTACGTACAAAAGGTGGGCAAGACGCACGTCCCTCTGTCCCTTACTTGTAATCGCTTAGGAAGTATATCCTCAAGGATATACGTACGCTTCCTGCACTTAAGGTATACGTGTATGTACGTGTGTATACGCTCCTGTGAGGCGCCGAAGGCGCCGAACGCCGTGCCCCTAGCCTCCTAAGCTCCTAGTATTAGTAGAGAATATACTTTAAATATAGATGTGCTTTGTATACAGATGTGTCCCGTACGCAGTTGTGCCCCTAGCCTATTAAGGTTCTAATATTAGTAGAGAAATAAGCTTTAGAACTCCCAGAACTAGCGCTCTGTCTAGTTATTTTCAGAAAATGTATGAGTATGCCATCCAACTAATCAAAGCCGGAAAAGCATTCGCGGATGATTCGGAATTGGGTAGAGGAGATGAGGATCGAAAGAACCGACTTCCTTCCAAACGGCGAAATCTTAGCATAGAAGAGACTCTAGAACGCTTTGCCGACATGAAAACCGGATCTGAAGAAGGTCAGCGATGGTGCCTTCGCGCAAGAATCGCGTATGACAGCCCTAATGGAACTTTGAGGGACCCGGTTATCTACAGGTGCAACCTCATTCCGTAAGTGGCATATTTTTCTAGACATGCCTCCTCCCTGAGATATCGCCGAATCCCGGTCTTTTCTCATCCACGATACTTACTTCGAGCTTCCGGTGTAAGGCATCACCGAACAGGCAGACAATGGAACATATACCCGACGTATGACTTTTGTGCCCCGATATTGGACTCAATCAAAAACATCACTGTTGCATTGCGTACAAACGAATACCGTGACCGCAATGTTCAATACGAATGGATGCAAGATGCTTTAGGCTTGTGCAAAGTACCCATTTGGGATTTCTCGGTAAGAATCCCCATCCCCGATGTTTTCTGTCTACTACTCTGGAGACAGTTTTCCCTCCGATTATGGAATCTCGGAACATGATCATCAACTTCCCCCTCCCCTATTTATTTACTCTATACATCTTATACAATAGAATCTGCTAACTCCTAATAATCTAGCGGTTGAGTTTCATTCGCACTGTCCTTTCGAAGAGAAAGCTGACAAGAATTGTGGATAATGGGAAGGTATGGGGATGGGACGACCCTCGAATGCCAATGATTAGAGGTATCTTGAGGCGGTGAGTAGTCAATTCCTCTGGGAAACTATCCTTTTCGGGCATGTTCTGCAGTTTGAGACGGGCGAACTTCCTCCCAATACATCCCTGAATTTATCTCTATTATTTAGATTTTTTCCTTAGGAAGTACGACTGACTCAACTTTCCATTTTCTAGAGGCATAACGGTCCCCGCTCTGCGCGAATTTATCCTCAGACAAGAGCCAAGCCGCAATATCCTTAACCTCGAGTGGGGTGCTTTATGGGCCCTCAATAAAAAATACATTAACCCGGAAGCTGCTCGTCACACAGCTATCGTCCAAGACAATACGGTTTCTTGCTATGTGTCACGTGCTGCGTACAGGCATATATATAGCTTCTTTACCGCCCTTAGGGTACTATTATTCATATATATATTTATACAAATACCACACATTTCACTTCTATAGCTTGTCCAGGCCATAATATGGTAGTAATACCCTAAGATTTCGACCTCCATATTAATACCTTATTACGAGCTCTTAATTAAGTCCTCGACCTATATATATGCTATCCTCCAGAATAGCCCCTAACCCTAATTATATTAGATATTTTGATCCAGAAGGTATGGCTATAACCGGAAAGACGGTGATTTATATAGATGTTTTCGTATTTATATATATACTCTTATACTTGGCAGAGACTTAGTAAGACGATATTCGTATAGCTTTTCTCCTCTGCCTTCGTAGTACTGCTCTTTTCTGGTACTTTATAGAGCTTATACCCCTGGAATATTATCTCCTCTCGTCCGTTCCTATCTCTGAGATTTGCACTTCTCTTATTTCACGATTTAAATCCCTTTAGCGGCTTAACCAAAAGGATATCCTTATAGATACCCAAATATAATAGATCGTTTAAGTGGTTCAGCAGATATGCTTGCAAGAGATACCGGCTCCTACTCTCATAATAAGCTCGTCTGCTCCTACTCTCACTACGAGCTCCTCTGCCTCCGCCAACAAAGACGAAAAAGACAAAGAACAACCCTCTACTCCTGCTCTTATAAAGAGCTCCCTTCCTCTCACTCTTGCTCTTATAACGAGCTCCCTCCTTCCGACAAGCTCACTTCTCACAACGAGCTCTGTTCGTTCCTCCTTCGCAGTTTGTATTAAAGGGCAAATGGCCCGTTTAAATGGCATTGGTTAGGAATAGGGATATTCCTTTTCTTCTTTTTGAGGGGGCATGTCACGTACTGCGCACAGGCATATACATAGCTTCTTCACCGCCCTTAGGGCACCATTATTCATACATATATTTACACAAACACCACACATTCCACTTCCACAGCTTGTCCAGGCCGTGACACCATGTTATTGGAATCGATAGCTCTAGTGTAGCCACCAAGCCGAAATACATCAAAAATCTTGACCTTGGCACAAAGAAAGTGGTATATGACAAGACAATCCTCCTCGAGCAAGTTGATGCCCAAAGCCTGGCAGAGAATGAGGAGATTGCCCTAATGAATTGGGGGAACGCCTATGCACGTCGCATATATCGAGCGGAGCAACCAGACGAGACGGGAAAGCACAAGGTCACTGCCATAGAATTCGAACAGCATCTGGAGGGCGACGTCAAAAAGACGAAGAAGAAGATTAGCTGGCTGGCAACTGTGAGCTCGAATCTGATCCCGGTCGACCTTGTCGGCTTCAATTATCTCCTCACGAAGGACAAGCTCGAGAAGGAGGATAGGCTTGAGGATTTCTTGGAACCAGATACGGAATTCAGGACGAGGGCTTTTGCTGATTGCAATGTGAGGGATCTTTCGCGCGGGGCAATCATACGGTTTGAGCGCAAAGGCTATTATAAGCTAGATGTGGAGTACAGGAGCGGAGAGGGATCGAGGATGGTGTTCTTCGATGTTCCCTCTGGCAAAGCTTGAAAGTTGAGATACGGTCTCGAAAGGATCCGAAACTCCTGGCGTATGGGAGTAACAAGTTACTTAACACGTATTCTAAGCCGGAAAGGCATCTAGAGTCTTTGTACAGAAAGGGGGGGTTAATGTCGTTCGGGTTGCAGCTCGATAGATCGCGTACATGTGCTGGACTTGTTCACTCTTTTTCCTCATTAATGCACAGCGCATCAACCCAGATCGTTCTGCTCTTGTCAGACAGAAAGACACTACAGGCATGCGGGGTTACGAGTTAGTCAGCTCACCCCCTTACAGGCCCGGTTCCTTACGTACCGTCCCCGCCCCGTAAGGGCACCACCCTGGCTAAGGAGCGGCATAAGGAACCGCACCAAAATCCTGCCCCAATTATTAGGGCCTTAAATCTCCCATAATTATTTGAGCTTTAAATCTTACCCCAATTATTAGGGCTCAAAATCCTGCCCCAATTATTGGGGCCCTAAAGCCTGCCTTAATTATTATAGCCTCAAATCCTGCTTTAATTATTAAAGATTTATATTTAAATTTAATTAATAATTGTCCGCTCGGCTCTGGAAGGGACCTTTGATAAGTTTATCAAGGAAGGGAGAACGGACACCATCAAGATACAGTTACAGTCTCTGTTAGATGGCCCTGTTCCAGAGAGCAGGCATTAGCAAGATTATATTTCCACAACGGATTCGCGAGGAAGCCCCTAGTCTGCTCGAGCTGCCTCAGTTGCATTCTCAAAGGCTCGGGGCAAAGCTCATGTTACAGCAGCAATTGTCTTTAGCCAAAGAAGGACATGAAAATGGCCATGTCAAAATTCTAATGTGAGATATGGTGTTCTAAAGGTGAGCCGTCTTTGACTCTGCCAGTGAATTGGCTAACTGCTTGAAACTTCCGACTTGCTAAAGAAATTTAACATAAGCGAGGACATTCTACTTTATTTAAGAAAACAAATACGTCAGTCTATCTTGCAATTTGATCAACCTTCGAAGGGACGTTCAACTTCGTCCTCTCCTCGTACCACGCCCGAGAGACGAACCCCGAGCTAACCAGTATGGCGAAGAGAGACCTTACGATGCAGACCAAGATTCCGCCAAAGTTCTCCAGGGCTCACCGCACTGGCAAATTCGCGGAGATATGGACCGCGCCTTCAAGATACGCAGAAGTATCTCAATTGTGTCCAGAGATTGACGGGTATGTCATGGGCATGGACGTAAGTAATCACAACACAGGCGTTGGCAAAAATACTCGCTAATGCTTTACCGCTCAACAGCTGATGAAGGCGATGGAGATCTCTCGAGACTCGTTCACACCAGTCCAGAGGTTGATTCTGTTCCCCTACCGGAATGTTTGCTCTTGTTGAACTAGCTAAATAATAAAGCTAGGGTCACGTGCTTGCAATGTAAACCAAGTAAAACGTACTGAATTAACTGCTGTTCTATAGTGGTGTAATGGGGATATAAAACACGGAGTAATATATAGAGTAGAATGGGCTTCCACAGCGTGGGATCACAGCGTACGAAAGTGAGTGAGACGTGAAATTAGAGAGTGAAGGTTAGTTTGTTGGTTTGTTTCTAAACTAAGAAGGAAAGAGGGGTAATATATAAGCGGGTTGCGGACTGCGGACGTCCGGAGGTCACATGACAGAACCACGTGACCAATAGGGGTAAAATCCCCACTACAGTAGTAAGTAGCCTGTATATATAGCCCTGAACCCCCTAAGTCACATATACTAAACCCCTAAACCAGAGAGCCTTATACTAAACCATTCAACCTCAGCTAAACCGATTTAGCCTTATAGGATATATTATGCCCTAAATTAACTTTATAGGATATAATCTACTTAGTAATAAGCCTATGGCTTAAGCCCTATTAGTATACAGCCCCTAATTTCAATAGTCCCCTTATATACTACTAAAAACAGCCCTAAGGAAATAATTCCAAAAATTACTGCTTTACTTATTAAAGCTCCCAGAGCCTTAATACTCAAAAAATCAAAAACAGCCCAAAAACAGCCTAAAAATAGCCTGTAATTCCATAATTATAGTATAAATAGCCCCCTAATATAGCGCCTAAGGGCCGCAAGTAATAGAGACTTAATAAATATATTAGCTACTATTTCCTTAGTAGGAATATACTTAATAGTAATCTTATTAAAGGCTACTAGCTCTCTAATATAATAGTAGCAGATATTAATATACTTGATTTAGCTATAAGCTATAGGGTTTCTAGCTAGTACTATATAACTCTAACTATTACTAAATATAGGAATTAAAAGAATAATACCTAAATATTAGATATATTTAAGCTCTCTAAATAAAGCTCTAATTTACTAGCCCTATTTACTAGCCTCTAATAGACTAATATACTCTAATTAAATAGTAGAAGTAGCTATATAGTACTATTTAATAGAGAACTATATAATAGGTCTTCTATTAAATAAATATAAGTACCTTATAATAAAATATCTATCTATTATATCTCTTATAAAATCTGTATTACTAAAGCCCTAAAGTTTAAGGCTTTTAGTATTCCCGATATTATATAAGATATTATAATTTATAGTATTCTTTAAATAGCAAAATACCCTTAATATAATATTTTAATATTATATAGTGGGTTTATTATAGTACTAGCTAAGCTATCTAATTATATAAGTAATATTAGGGTAAGAGCCCTTTAAAACCCATATAATATAGCCTATAACCTTCTAATACAGGCTCTAATTAGCCTGTTCCTCTCTTAATTAGCCTGTAATTAGGGTATTCCGGTTATTTATAAAAAGGTTTATAGGTTTAGCTTCCCCTAGCCTAAATCTCTTTATAAGGCCTATAATATACTTATTCTAATTAAAGTATAGAATGCGTTTTATATAATTTCTATATATCCAAATATTTAAAATTAGAGCTATATTCCCTAAATTCTTAGTTTCTTATAGGAAAGCTATTCTATTAATAATTTTTTAAATAGCTTATAAATTATAGCCTAGAACTAGTATATTATTTATATAAAGTTCTATAATTATACTATAATCTATAATAGTAAAAATACTCGATTTACTAAAATAAAGGCTAAAACCGAAGGTTTTTAGCCCTATATAAGCTTTAATATACTACTTCCTCTCTAATTACTTAAGCCTATATAGGGAATTAAATAAAAGAAATACTAAGCCTTTAATATACTTTAATACTTAAAAAGCCTATATATATATTTTAATATAAAGCTTAAAATATAAATAAATATTAATTATATTAATTTAATATATTTCTAGCTTCTTATAAGCCCCTAAAACTAGTAAAATCCTTAGGCTTTTAGCTCTAATAATAGAACTAAAAGTTTTTAGGAAATCGTTTTCTGAAATCTGGCTAAAGCCTTTGCCTATTAGCCGAGCTTTATATTTATTAATTAGGCCTATAAATATATATTTAATAATAAATACCTATTTATAGCCTATAGCTTTCTTTCTAGAAAATAATAAAATAGCTTTTCAGGTATTTAGGGCTTATAATTTAGTAAATTCTTTATTAATTACTTGCTTCTAATAGGTTTTATAAATAGAATTATTTATAGCCTTAATATAGATTCTAGGAATTAAATACTCTATAATTACTATATTTATATAATATCCTATAATTAGTAGTTCTCTCTAATTAGAGGAATTAGTATTTCCTAAATCGGAATTTAAAGCTCTTATATTTATTATTATAGTATTTCTATAGTTCCCTGAAATACTTTACCAGAAATCAGATAATAGAGAAATAGGAATTAGAAAATTATATATATTCCCTAAAAGTCCTATAATTATAAAAGCTTTAGGTATTATAGGCTATTTTATTATAGCTTCTATTAGGTTAAACGGGATTATTTCTTCTCTAATAAGCTCTTTATTCTAGTTCTATTCTAATTACTTGTTTTTATAAAAAACAGATATTATAAATACTATAACTTTCTTTTATTTAGGCTTATATAATTTATATTACCTTAATATAAATATATAGCCTATAAAACAGGCCTTAATAGCTATATTATTTATTTTCAAGTAATTTTCTTTAGGAATATATATATATATATTATATATTTATATATTCTAAGATATCTAATATTAGAATATTTCCTATTATAGGCCTTTTTGGAAATATTTTTATTAGGGCTTATTAGTATTTAATTCCGTAAATAATAGATTATAATTACGGCTTCTTTCTAGAACTATATAAAAAGCTTAATATCTAATAATATAACCCTAGCTACTAATATTAAACTCTAGTTCAGGTATTTAAAAATCCTATTTTATTTAGAAATATAGATAATAGTATATTTAAACTATATACTATAATTATCTAGTAATAAAGCCCCTAAAAACTTATATTCTAAAGTATTATTATAATATATAGCCTTGATTTTATATTCTAATTCTAGTTTTATTAGGGTTTTAAATTATAAAAATATAGTTTTAATTATTTTCTAATTTTAGTAAAATATATCTATAATTTATAAATATAGTTATTTATAAATATAAATATATAAGTATTTCCTTTTAATATAAATATATTATAAAGGCCCCAAAAATTACTATAGATCTATTCTAGTAAAGCTATAGCCCTTTTAAAAGCCTTTTAATTTACTACCCGTATTATTTTAGCCTTAATATAAGGCTTATAGGGCTTCTAAAAAGCCCTAATAGGCTCTTTAAGCCCTATAGAAATAGTATATTTTATCTTTAAGCTTATAAAGCTTAAATAGCCAAACCGGTAATACTAGAGGCTAGCTTAATTTTCCGGTATAATAGTTGCTTTTAGGGAACTATATCCTAAACTAGTATCTTATAAAATATTATTTAGGATATATACTTTTCTTAAACGGCTAGTAACTTCTATTATTATTTCCTAAAACTCAATTAAAAGCTTCTTTTTAATAGAACTAGTAGTAATATATATAGTAATATCCTTATTCTAAAGCTATAGTACCAAAATTAAGCTTCTAGTAAACTTAGATATATAAAGTATTCTAATAAGCTTTATAATTTATATAGAGGCTCCTAGAGCTATTTATAAAAGTATAATACCTTTTATAATAGCCGGAATACGGGCCCTATTTACTATAATTACTAATATAAAAATATCTAGTATCTTATACTTAGTAAAAGCCTCTTATAAATAAATTATATAATAAAAGCTTCTAGAATTAATTATTTATAACAGGTCGTTTCTGCTATAGATAGGCTTTTCCAGGGCTATCTAACTAGTTTTAGTACTACTAGTATTTGTTATAGGCTTCTTAGTTAATTTTCTAGGCCTTAAAGAAAGTTCTTTATCTTTTTTAGAAGTTATTAAAGGCCCTATATTAGGACTCTTTTCTTGATTTTCTTGCTTTTCTATTTTCTTATTCTTATAATTAGATTTTCTATAGCCTTATTTATTATAGTTAATATACTTTTCCTGAAATTTAGGGCTCTTTTTCTCTGTTTTAACTAGTAAAACACATTTCTTTAGGGCTTCTTTTAATTCTATTCTCCGTTTATATTTACTAAAGCAAGCTACTATTATACTATAATTAGTAATAGTATTACTAATCTCTAGCTATAATATTAAAAAAGCAAAGCGCTTATCTAGTACCCTAATAGCCTTAAAAAGAATTAATATTTTAAGGGTTTTAAAAGGCTTTTCTATAGGATTAATAATTTCGATTTCATACTATAAAGTATTTAATTCCATAGCTACTATAATAATAGTAGTATCCCGTTCCGGTAGCTTATAGCTAGTAAAAGCCTGAATTTTAGTACTAAGCTATTATATGCCCAGGGAGAAATATAAAGCTTTTAGTACCTCTTATTACTCTCTGGCTATTCCAAGAAGTAATATATACTATAAGGCTCCCTGAGTATATAAACTCATAATTATAGTACCCGCCTTAGTATCCTTTACCTCCGTATAATTACTAGAAGGCCCTAAGGCCTTAGAATCGTTCCTATCTCCAGAGCTTTAAGCCGCTAAACCCCCTATAGAACCTGGTTCTATAGTAGCAGTTTCTACCCCTAGGCTAACCACGTTCCATAGGCTTTGACTAATCAAAAGCCTATATACCTGAATACTCCAGGGCCTATAATTGGGCCCTATAAGCCTGGCAATCCGGGGCTTTTCCATACTAAAGTCGTTTTCCATAGTATTCTCTAAAGGATATTTCCAGTAGGTACAAGTGAGCCGATTCAGTGATTTATAGTATATAGATATAGGGTATAGAGGTAGCTTCCGGTACTCATAACCTATTAAACTAGCTAAATAATAAAGCTAGGGTCACGTGCTTGCAATGTAAACCAAGTAAAACGTACTGAATTAACTACTATTCTACAGTAGTAAGTAGCCTGTATATATAGCCCTGAACCCCCTAAGTCACATGTACTAAACCCCTAAACCAGAGAGCCTTATACTGAACCATTCAACCTCAGCTGAACCGATTTAGCCTCACAGGGCATAATCTACTCAGTAATAAGCCTATGGCTTAAGCCCCATTAGTGCACAGCCCCTAATTTCAACAGCTCTTCCCAATCTTATGTCTCACGTAAGCAGCGCCGCCTTTGCTCAGGCTCGGCTCAGGTCGGCTCAGGTCTGCAAAGGTCTGCTCACCCCTATAACGCGACGCGGTGTAGCTAAGAATAACCCTGCCCTACCTTACTAGAAATTATTAACTTTTAACGAGGGGCCTGAAAAGGGCCCCCTCCTCTAGCTAGGGGTCACAAATATATTACTACCTCTAATATACTAATAGATTCATGAAAATTATAATCTTATAAAGATGCTTTCCTTCTTATATTTTAAAAATAAATCCTCTCAGCGCGACTTGCAATAGACGTAAAGGAAAGTAAGCGACCTATTACTAGACTTAAATGATTTGGTAAATCTATAGACACTTGGCTAGAAGATTATATTAACGCTCAGCGGGATAGGGAGGGTGACGCCCTAGATTTTAACGCGGAACCCGCTGGGGAAAGCGGAGAATCGTCGAAATTCATTAAGGGTTGACGTGTAGCGTCATTCTCTTCCTGACTCCATTATTGATATCGCTGTGCGTGTTTAGAAACTGCCGCATTACTAACAATAGCCAAATCCAACAGTACATAAACAGGACAATGGTAAGATGGGCAATTCGTGAATTCGCAAACTCTGTTTAATCATCGTGAAAACCAACCACCAAAACCGCTAAGGCTTGAGGCCCAATCGGAGGTTGCCAGGCGAGCCCAGCACATGGCTCGTCACTTGGCAGACTTGTGAGGAGGGCTAATCGGTACCCATGTTTTTAGTGGCCAAAGGCGGCGGCTGTGCACTGCAGCCACCATACAGCATAGCCTCTGCCCGACCTGAAGCCCGACCACCCCAATTTGTCTATAATCCAGAGCAAACGCAGCTCTGCGATCGATTCTGGTGAAAGGATGCAATGTCCCTGAAGCTCATCGTATTCCACGAATTCGCTGCTGCAATTCCGAGTTTGACAAGTCCAAGTTGAACCACATTCGACTGCAAAGACAAATCTGATTTACAATATGGCCTCATTCGGAAGACTCGTTGCAACTCCAGCCAGCGCTACGATCGACACCACAATCGCTCTCGCAAATCTCAACTTTGACTTCGCTTTGTTCAAAGTGGAGCCCCAATCAGAGTTCAAAGGCATCGGTTCCTCCCTCTCTCCCATCCGACGTCACGAGGCGGAAAACGGCCCAACACATGTGACAGCACGGAAGCTTGGGGCGTTGTTCGAACCGCTCCTTCCATCGACGACGGCTCTCGCCAAAGCGTATGGCTTGCGTGCTACAGAAATTATCCAGAAGTCGAAGATTAAGAAGGCAGTCCAGCCATCCTTAGGTGTCTTTGCAAACCATGGCGGTGTCGATGGGACCAGCATATGGGCAGCTGCTACCTCCGGGCAAGGGACTATCAGAGTTCATCTGCTAGCTTGCATGCTCGCAAGGATATGGGAAGCGGCGGAAGCGACATCAATATGGGTGGAAATTGTAGAGGAAAGAAAAAAGGACATCGCTTCAACTTTCGACTCAGGAGGCAGCGCCAACATCTCCGCCTACATGACATCCCAGCAAGAACTGACGCGAGATCAACTGGCAAACTGGGATGCGAGTGCACGAGCATGGCTTCGCGCAGCGGATGATGTCGAGGCTCGAAGACAAAAGCAACTCGAGCTTATTCTAAGCAACGTTAATGTTTCCGTGAACTCAAAGTCAAAAGTGTGGGAAAGTGTTTTAGCAGCATGGAAGTCTGCAATGCAGGCAGTTGACTGTCTCATTTGCGGAATGCCGCAGCAAGCACAGACAGGGGAGATATTTCTGGGGTTGTCTGCCTGGCATTTATATCCGAACATTCTCGTTCTTGGGACTTTGACAACACCAGTCAAGCTAAACGACCCGTTAGTGCACCCAGCCGGCCTCCTAACATTGGGTCTCCAGAGCGATAGGACTGGACAGGAAGACGGTGTTCACTGGTCGTTGCCTCTCGCCCACCTCCGATACTATGGTGATCCTATCGTGCGTACACGATCTGTCACCAAGAACGGTTCAAGGTTAACGCTCGCGGAATTTCTTCAGGCAATCCTTGGGGCTTTGTTCGAGAGTTGGGGACGTCAAGGCAAAGACAATGAAGCTTCCGCCAAGTTCCTTAAAGCCCTCAAAACCGCGGTGCTGCTCGACTCTTCACACGGTACTCAAATGCCGGAGGACTGCTGGCTAGACATATTAGGCACTGCGGCTTCTGATTTCCTCGCCTGTGATCCCACTCAGAGTGGGAGATACGCCCAGCTACATATGCTTGGCAGGAAGTACTCAGAAATTATCCTGGGAAAGACCCTGTTCCCGGCATTCGCTTTTGCGTCTACCGGCGCTTGGTTTGGCCTTCACACAGGTCAGGAAGCGACCATCAAAGCTCTCCGAGTCATTGCAAACCAACTTCCAGTTGAAGCGGAGAATCTGTTTATCAGATACCGTGTAGAAAATTGGGAATGCTGTTCCTCTCAATTCGAGTACGCTACTGCAAAGATATCCACTTCCAATAGCTCTCAGATGCAACAACACTTTCGTTGGATCCATACTGGCAGTGACTCTTCACACCTCAACAAATCTCGCGAAACCATCAAAAATTCGCAGGT
Organism: Hyaloscypha bicolor E; assembly: GCF_002865645.1. NCBI lineage: Eukaryota > Fungi > Ascomycota > Leotiomycetes > Helotiales > Hyaloscyphaceae > Hyaloscypha > Hyaloscypha bicolor. The sequence continues at coordinate 767,062 of NW_020194575.1, read as the reverse complement.
CCGTACCAAGAGCCTGACAGAAACCTACACCAGCATCGGAGAACTCGTACAACCTTTGGAAGACCAGGTGCTCTATGAAGAAAATCGGGGCCAGAGGATTCATCGGCGTCAGCCCCATCGTGACTCAGGAGAAATAGAGCAAAGAGTGTTCCATAGTATGAGTAACAAGAAACAGCAGAAGTTTCAAAAAGGGCAACATTTCCACTCAGACAAGCACTTGTACAAACTGTTATTTGGGGATCCACACGAAGCCGCCATTTATATTGTTTATGACTGCGAATACAAGTCTGGCCCCGTCCGTGAACGCTACAAGGAAGAAGCTACAGCCCAGATAAATGCAGCTCACGACAGATTGAGCGAAGGTGTCGGCCTATCAAATATCACAAAAATCCTCACACACAAAACTGGCGGTTCAAATAGTAAGAGAGAACTCGCGAAGGCACTTTCCTGGGTCGAAACTGGTTACATACACTGTTTGAAGGTGATTTCCACCCTAGTGAGAGTCTATAAGGCGCTCCCTCATGCAACAATCGACGTTCGGATTTTGCAGGAGCCTTTTCGAGAGCAGATTTGGGTCCCCGAACCTCCAAAGTGGTTGTTGCTCAAGCAAGCCTCACCCTTGGATGAAACCCTCCGTTCGTATCCTCTCACTCGTCAGCAATGCTTTTCCTGCATAATAAAGCTAGAGTCATCACAGTATAGCATTGAACCTGAAAAGCTCAATACAGTATTAGCTGTTTCAACAGGAGATTCGATTTTCGTCGCGTCTCCGCTCCTCTGCGATCCCATTGAAACAGGAACCGTCAACGCCGTTCAGAGAATCATGGGCAACGTAGGGAGGGCGGGTATAGCACTACTTGTTCCGCCCCGATCACCGAAAGTCAAGAAGCTGGGCATCGAAACTTGGGACCTCATAAATCAAAACAATTTCGACGGGAATTTTGAGGATTGCTTTGCCAACACTTCCTTGCACCTATCCTTCACAGGAGCGAGTATGCCGCTGGACATTGGCTTCACAGGAAATTGTGATAGAGAGGTCTATATCTTAGAGACCGTAGTATCGGTCCACGAGGCCGGCCAGTGGGTAGCAGATCTCGACGTGCTAGGCTCCCTGGCGAACAGGCGGCTAGAACATGACCTCGCCCGAAAACCAAGCTGTACCAACGACCACTGGGAATGGCGGCACACCGATCTACCGGGCCGGCAGCTCATAAGTCTAGAGAATTGGAGCGAGTTTTTGGACCGCCCAGATTCTGGGAGCATTTTCAAGGCATTGGGTAACTGGCAGGCGAGACTTGCTGGGGCGGTATTGGGGCTTGCGCAAGGGCATAGAGTATTTGTTGTACAGCGCGATGTATGCTGGAAATGCGTGAAAGATCGCCTTGAGAAGGGGTTCAAGAGTAAGGTCGAACCGGCTGCAGAGCCTAGCTTGAATACAGCAGTAGCGGGGCCTGTCCTATCAGAAGCCGTTACTATCATCGCCTAACCCCTCCATTTGCGGCGTAAGTCTTGCAGCAATTTTAAGGGGGGAGTTTTTGTAAAATATAAAAAAACAAAAAAACAAGTCTAAGTAATTTTTAATAATACCTTTAAAAGTTACAAAGATATAATGTGGGAGGGAAACACCGCAAGCTGGAAACCCACACAGAAACCAGGAAAGCAAGGGCTAAAAACACATGACCAGAGAATAGCAAAAGTAATACGTACAAATCAAAGGATTAAGAGGTAAATAAAAGAGCTCAATTGTATGTATATAAAGAAGATTGTTCCCTCTCGCCCGCAGGAGAACCGCGCCGTTATGTCTCAAGTCACGTGAGCTAGGACCGCCCCTCGTACACGTGACCTACTAACTAACTACTCCTTGTTGAAATTAGGGGCTGTGCACTAATGGGGCTTAAGCCATAGGCTTATTACTGAGTAGATTATGCCCTGTGAGGCTAAATCGGTTCAGCTGAGGTTGAATGGTTCAGTATAAGGCTCTCTGGTTTAGGGGTTTAGTGCATGTGACTTAGGGGGTTCAGGGCTATATATACAGGCTACTTACTACTGTAGAACAGCAGTCAATTCAGTACGTTTTACTTGGTTTACATTGCAAGCACGTGACCCTAGCTTTATTATTAAGCTAGTTTGTGACGGCGCTGGCTGGGGCCAAAGGGGGGTGGCTGTCACATGACTAGTTCTACCTAGCTAGCCGGCGTTTCAGTGGTTTTAGCTAGTGCTTTCCTCCCTTTATCCCCTCCTTCTTCCCCCTCTCTCTCCTTCTTCTCTTTAGCTTAGTATTTTCAATACATGAGATTCTTAGATCTTTGAGCCTTGGCCATTGCCTCGATCCTGCCAACACATAAATCAAGAATCGATACGCAACACGATTTTAGTGCGAAAAACGCTGATTTTTACAACTGACAGTATCACGTATATACAAGCGAATATACATCTAAAAATGGTTCGGCAGGAATCCTTATCGGAGCCGGGGTGGACCCGCGCCAGGGTGTAAGACGAGGGAGGTGTAGCCGGGCTTTAAGGGAGCCAAAAGGAGCCCTGGGGTACTCAAATAGCTTTCCTCATATGCTCAAGCTGACTCTGCCGTGTGCTTAGGCCTTGCTCAGGAATGCTCACCCTCGGCTTAAGCTTGCTCACTCATAGCTCAGGCTGAAGCAGCAGCTGCTCGGGTCCAGAGACGGAAATGGAAAATATTATGAACACATTTCAGTGTGGTTCTAGCTGTGCCTTGACCTACTCAACAGTATATTGAGCCTCCAACAGAATTGCGTGAGAAGCATCCACCATATGTTCGTACCAATATGTGGTGCAGAGTTCGAGATTCAGAAGTTTTTGGGCAGATTTGGTTGGCGCCTTCGCGGGTTCGTAGTTTTGATCTCAGGTTGACATAGATCACCCAAGCTGTTGCCATACATCTTGTTGAGAATTCGGACTTCCGCAGAGTTGAAATGGAGGCGTGGACCATCCTTCGTACCCATAAGTGTATCGAATATGCCAAACGCTGCTTTTGGATTCTAAACAATAGCGACATGACCTTCTTGCAAGAATTCCTCGATTCTCATATGCAGAATAATAGCACTATTGCTGGATATTGTTGCCCCAGCTTCAGTTTTGACAGAGGACGGAAACGCTTTTGGAGTCTACTGTCAATCTTGCGCAACATGTTGATTACTTCGGGGTCTTTGGCAAATGGTCCGATTTCGTGAAAGCCCATCTCACATTCTTCTCGCCACCTTGCCTGGAATGAGTCGATCTCGGTAAGGACCAAAAGATCGAAAGGCAATAAGCTTTAATGAAATTGGCGTAAGCAATGGCGCCGGAGCTGGACAGGAAGGCGGTTTGGTCATCACTCTCAACCACCCTCTTTATTATCGGCAGCAGAGTTGCTCCGTTCACACCGACATTTTCGCGCTCGGAGATCTCTACGAGCTTATACATGACTTCATCGAAACGTTCGCTTCATCGAACCCCATCTCTTGGGTGGCACACCCGCGTACCAGCCGGAGAGTTACAGATGGACCCCATTATAAATGGATTTCGAAAGCCCACTTTCATATCAAAGAAAGACACCCTCGACTTCTTTCGGCACAAACTTCCTGTACCACCCCAAAATCCCATGTTCCTCCTGGGAGGGCACAGTCAGTGCTCCAAGAAGATAGAGACTCTTCAGCAAGCTGCGGATGAGTGGAATATTTGGGCCACGAACAATGCATTTCCTATGCTCGATCTCCCACAGAGAACTGTTAAGTCGAATATCTCGGTCAGAATCGAGAAGATGACTTCAGCAATCAGAAGTTTGCTCCGGAGAGATCGAGAGATTTCCGGAGAAATGATGAAGAAGGATGCTGAGATAGAGAAATTCCGTGCGGAGGGTGTCAAACGAGAAACAGCGGAGAGAAAAGAGATGGACGAGCTTCAAACCGAAATGCGAGTCAAGGATGTGCGAATCCAAGCATTGGAAAAGGCAGTACGAGTTCATGCCCAACAGGACACAGGATCAGGACAAGGGAGAGTTGCAGAGGAAACTAAAAGCCGAGCAAAGACTTCTTCGAGAACGAGAAGATCAATTGAACATTCGAGAGGAACAATTCAAGGCGGTGCAACGAACGAAAGAATAACAATGGAGCGCAAAAAGACTCCAAGTTGGCTGACACACAGCTCGCAACAAAGCTCCGAACTTCTCAAGCACAGGTCATGGATCTTGAGAAAGAGCTAGAGGTTTCCGCCGGAGCTCTCAAGATCATGCAACTGGACTACGATGTAACCTTATCAGAGCTGCAGGAGATCAAGAAATCAGAGTCTGTCAAGAAAGCCAAGAAATCCTAAGGCTTTCCACGCTCATATGTTTATTAGGGAATTATACGTCGTCTCTTTATACTAATGCGAACTTCTTCTGGGGACAACTTAGTAGCTGCTTGTATATGCTTGACGCTGAGACAATGATTCGAAAAGACTTTCTCACTCTAGAATACAAAGTCCAACAAATCGGGGCGATTTCTCTCCAAACTTCCTGCTGCACTGCATTTGGACCCAATGGCGCCATCAAGACTCCCAAAGGGGCCTTCGGTTTCGATGTTCTGTCCAAACCCATCACTATTATTGTGGATTACCAATGCGGACCCTTGGGCTTCAGGAAAATCTCCAGTGTCGTACTTTCCATCAACTCTGCTAAAAAGTGCTGTCTTGCTGACGACTCGAACCTTCGTCTGCTTTTCCAGGGCTACTTTAGCCAGGCGGATGATGCCACGATCGGCATAATCGTTGAGTCCGACTATCCTCATATTCTGGAACTGGTTCTTTCCCGACAAGTACTTCACCGCAGCAAGCATTAGCCGGTTCAGGATCTCAGCTCCGATCTGACTCGCAAATATTGAAGCCGGATCGTAGGTATAGACGTAGCCTTGAGGACATAAAGCTTCAAGCGCAGAGAATTCGTTTCGTACTTGGTGTAAAGCCACATTGAACAGTAGTTCAAGAGACACGATGTCGTGGTTGTAGAGCTCACTGAACTTGTCAACCATCTCCTCCTTTGCATCTCCAGATCCCAGGATGACGCTATCCAAAAACCCAACAGTGGCTTCAGTGTCCATGTATTCTTTCACTTCTTTCCTCCCTGGGAGTGACTTCTCACTCATCAAATGAAATACCATGTAATTCCTCAAGAACTCATCATACGTGTTCCTCAAACCATCGTTCTGCTTATCTTCCCTACTGATGATCGGCCAATCGTCCGAGCCCCTATCGACGCCAACAACCCTTTTACCATCTAGCCTGCAGACCCTCAGCAAGACCCTATGGCCCTCAAAATCCATCTGAATGCTCGCACTCAAAACAACCGATCTGGTCAACCTGACGTTACTTTTCCCATCCTTGCTGTCAACATCACCAAACACGGTAACGCCATGGCCCCTGTTGAATCTGTAATCCCCGACCATTTCGCATCTACCAATTACAGGCGTAACGAATGTGTGCATTGCACCTTCCATGTCTGTGATCTCGTCGTTCCGATTCGCGACGAATTTGATGCCGAGTGCGCTGTCCTTCTTCTTTCGCATGAGGAGCTCTACAAGCTTTCTTGGCACGAATTCAGAGCACGAGATCAGCGGCGGTGGGACTATGAGGTTTCCTTTCTTGACTTCGTCCAGATAGAACTTCCGTGGGCCGACCTGTGCGGGAATGGGAGATGCGTGGAGCTCATCGGACCGGCACTCTGTTGCCGAAGCAGGGAGCGAAAGGTGAATTGATTTCAGCTTACAATCCATCTTGGGTGGAAGATGCGAAAGCCTGTTTGTTGGTCGGAAGTTATTTGGAGATTGTGGTTGCGAGGCAGAAAGCCTTTCACAAGATTTGGACATCTAAGTTGACGAGGGTTGCCTAATTCTCAAAGCAGCGCTCTTTTGCTCGTCTAGTTCTAGTGGGCATGTGGCTGAAGTCAGTGAGTCAGGCTTTAGGCACTCTACCGCTTCTGGTGATACGACCTCCGCTCCGAACCAGGCTCGGTTACATAAGATTGGGTAGAGAGAGAACTTACAGTCTGCGACAATTCTATCTTGAGTTGGAGAAGGCCCAGAAGGAGCTGTTGTTGTGGTAGTCGCGGGCGCTGTATTGTTGGGGTTCCCGTGACTACTAGAAGAATCCGCTGGCCAACCGCCCATACCCCCCAACCGCCCACCCTAAAACATTCGATTTTTAATTATACCTTCATTATAATTACAAATCCTATTACATATTATTACTTTATAGTATTCTCGATATCCTGACAGCTATATATTTATTTTAAACTAGTAATGCGGCTAGAATCGCTTATAAGGTAGTGATTTTGTTATTCTTGCCCCGCTATTAAATCCCTCACTTGAGCCTTGCAAGAGGTAGAATACCAAAATTTTGTGATCTTTTTAAAGTACTAGGAAAATTCTAAGAACTTCCTGAATTACTATATCAAGGTCGCTGATTACAAATATCTACTCAAATTTTCGGTTTTATGCCGTTATTGTAATGAAAAGGGGTAAGCAGTTGCGGGGGTTGGGTAATTGGAAGTGGACTTTTCTACCTACAGGCAATTCTAGCCGCATTACGAGGTAAAAATGAATATATAGTTATCAGGATATCGAGAATACTATGGAGTATTAACGTGTAATAGGATTTGTAATTATAATAAAGGTATGATTAAAAATCGATTTTTTTGGGGTGGGCGGTTGGCCAGTGGATTCTTCTACGCAGTAATAACTTCAAAATCGGGGAGCCAGTAAAGGCTGATTCCACGTCTCTCAGGAGCAATCTTGCGGATAAACTGTTCATAAGTGATTCGGAACTTACTAGCCTAACCAGAGCCCAGAACAAACTGTTGGGAATGTGAGTGAGTGGAAGATATAAGGATATGAGCATGTGTGCAGAGGAATTCTTGCCATTGCTAAGTGCCGGGTTCCACGCATAGAACTGAGTAAGCGTGAACCCCCCGTACTTTGAAACTACACCTCCAGTGGTATCACCAGAAGCGGCAAGATGGAACTTTTTACCTGCATGTTGTAAGCGATCTTCCAAAAAAAAAAAAAAATAGATGATACGATATCACTCACAGTCACTGACGACCCCGCCTTGAGTCGGCGAAGGGCCTGAGGGTACAGCTGATGTCGTTGTTGAGGAAATCACCGAAGAAGTCGTTGATTTTGTCGTGGTACCCGAGGTGGTGATTGGCTTCGCAGACGATGTCGTGACGGGGGCAACGCCTGTCCACTCAACGCAGTACCCCCTGCCAGAGATGAGCGCGGAGCAGACCACTCCCGGGTTGTAGCTGATGAACTGAGCTTGGGCAATACCCCAGGATGTTGCCACTATAACAAATTTAGCGATATGCCAGATCTAAGAATTTAGGAGGATCTCGGGGGGTTTTGCCAAGTGTCATATGTCCCATGAATCTCTGGGTCCTTGGAACGAGCAAGGAGGCGTGTATACATACTCGACAGGCACGTATCTCCATTCTCTGCCGCCCATGCGAAACTACAGTCTATTCGGACGACAGCAACAGCGATGCCAATATTGGCGGCGCCAAGCATCGTGACTATGCTCAGAAGTAATTGCATATTGACCAGGATAGAGGTTCCGAGAGCAGATGAAGAAGTGAATCCAATGACAGTAGGAGAAGCCAAGCTTGTAAGTCCAAAATTGTAAAGAATCTTGACCTTATATATACAATCATTACGAAGGAGACTCGAGCAGCCGAACCGCCAAGATGCAATGCTAAAATCTCTTTCTCGAGAGTGCCTTTCATGTGCCTCTCACGTACATGCATCTTCAGTAACATATCCTTGGCCACAACCTACCTTGATACTCCACACCGGGGCCGAAAGAAAAATACCCGCTTTCCTTCTAAGTTATACTATCAGCTTATTAAGGGTGTTTAGCGTCACAAGGATCATAGATGAAGTAATAGGGAATTAATCATGGGGCCAAAAATACTCCCGAGAAAATGCTCCCGGAAAACCCTCCACTACGAAGGTTGCATGCGAAAGTCGTGTAAAGGGGCTAGGGTGGAGCCCGGCCCCATGTATATCGCCGCTGTTAGCTCTCTCAAACCAGTCTGTACTTTTTCTTGAATAACCTCAGCTTCTATCCTCTGTATTACTATTGATTTTGCTTGCCTGAACCAAATGGAAAGACCATCAACTCCTCCAGTTCAAACCGGAGCTGTGAAAGAGTTTACAAGAGACCAGAGCATCGGGGCTCGTCCGCTGAAATCGATTAATTGGAAATATACTGATATTGTCAAATTCTTTAAGAATAAGGGACAAATGGTCACATATCGACAGATCTATTACGCCTGTATGTCCCAAGCTACCCCGCGCAAACGATCTGGAAGGCCTCCTGTTATTACGACTGCTCAGATCGGTCAAATTAGTTGAATATATCTCTCAATCGAAGACTACGCGACGGTTACCGCTCTAGAGTCTTGCTATTGATCTCAGCTTTGAAGAGATTGGAGTAACTGCAGCCCGGTCAGCTCTACGGCGTGTAGGATATAAGAGATACGTTGCTTTACGGAAGCCACCGATCTCCGAAAAGAATCGACAGTTACGCCTTGAGTTTGCTTTAGAACACGTCAACTGGACTGACGAACAATGAGACGCTATTCTCTGGCCTGACGAAACGTGAGTTACCCAGGAAGGCACAGGAAAAACTGGGTAACAAGGAAAGAGTCGAAAGCCTTAGATCCAACCTGTATTGTGGAACGAGAAAGGAAAAAGAAGAGGTGGATGTTTTGGGGTTGTTTTTCTGGCAAAGCTGGCAAAGGCCCTGGGATCTTTTGGGAAAAGGATTGGGGACCTATCAATGGAGACTTTTACAAGGCACATACAGCTCCTGTAATCCACGGTTGGATGCGGTTACACCCAGGCCATATATTCATGCAGGGTGGAGCTCCAGGCCATACGGAGATCACGGCATAAAGTATCGGGAATACAGCGCGTTGGGACTCTAAACCCACTATAGCGTACAATAGTAGGGGCTGAGCCCGCTATAAAACCCTGTAACTCTAGGCTATACGCCCCGAAAGCACGCTGTGAGACATTCGCAAGGTTGTGGAAGATCTTCAGGGGTGTTAGCACTACTGGCAGAGCAACTATCCCTTCGTCCGGTGAGACATGGTCCGTACTAGTAGGGGTGTGTCCCGGGACTAAATAGGAGGTCCCGTACGGCTTATCTCGTATAATATTATATACCTTTATATACAAATTTATTAGTAATCTATATCGTATAGATAAAATCGCATCTAATAGTGCCTCTCTAGTACGTATTTACTCATGCAGCTAGCTAGTAATAGACTATTCTTTCAGTCTATTACTAGAGCCCAAAGGGCTAAAAAATATCTAATTACTTGCAAATATATTCTATAAACTTGAACTAATTCCAGACGTTTCCTATAAGCCCTTCTTACCCGAACCTAAATAGTTTCCAAGAATAATTTTACTTCCTGATTTTCTATAAAAGCCATATCTATTTAATTATTCTAGCTTATTCTTTACCCGCAAGCTCTTCTAAATAATTATTATAAATACTAATTAATATATAAATATATAGAGAATATATAGAATAAAGAAAAGGATATAAGAATAAATAGATTTATTTATAGAGAAATTATATATATATTTTTAGGGCTATTATATATATAAAAGTCTATAATAAGCTTTAAGTTAAAATATACTAGAATTTAGACTTTAATAAAGATTCTTTATATTTAATTATAAACTATATATTACTTTACTATTTTAAGTAAATTAAATAGTATTATTATATTTTATATTTTAAAAATAATAAATAAAATAGATATTATTTACTAAATAATAAGATTTAGTAATTTAAGCTTAGATTCCTTACTTTTTTTTCATTAAATATTAGTATTAATAATCTTATAATATAATATTTTAATAAATCTTTTAATAAATCTTTTTTTTTCTTTTATTCTATTAATTATTTTAGATTCTTATATATATATAAAATATCTAAGAAACTAATTAAATAAGAATATAAGATCTATAAATTTACGAATTATAAATATATATATATAATTGGATTTAGAGTTTATAAGAGAAAGAGTTCTAAAAAATAATTCTTTATCTAATTCTTATAAATACTAGTTCTCTTATATAAAATCTAGTACTTTCTCTCCTATATTACTTCCTTATAATATACCTTAATAATTACTTTATTTTTATATTCTTATTCTTAGAGCTATAAGCCTATTAATTTAATATAGTAAATACTATTTTCCTATATAAGCTATTTTTACTAGAATTATTAGTAAATAAAAATCGGTTTCTTATAAAAGTAAAATAAAATACCTTATTTATCTTAGTAAAATAATAGTATTATTTTAGTCTTAAATAATATTTATATTATAAATAAAATAAATAACTTTTAGATAAAGAAATAAAGGCATTCTGTAAAAATAGTTTTAAATAGGTAAATTATATAAGAGGTTTTTAGTATAATACTAATGAAAAAGCTTTAGATTTCTAGCTTTATTAATAATTATAATTAATATATAAAAGAAATAAATCTTATAAATTAATTTAGGGAAATATATAAGAGTTATAAACCTATTTTAAGAAATTAGTAGCCCTTATTTTACTAGTTAATTAAGGTAGCCCATATAAATAAATATAGGCTATATTAATTATATATTTATAATTTAGAACCGAGCTTTATTATAAGCTTTTAGGGTATTTTATAAAAATAAAGCTAAGGAGCTTATAAATAGAATTAGGGAATAAGAGAGTATTTAATTCTAATTTACCTAATTTATATTATTAGGAAAAGTGCTTTAAGGATACTTATATATAATATTTATATAAATTAAGGTATTAGAAGATTCTAGGGAAAGTAGTAAATAAAAAGGCCAGGGCTAGAAGGTCTTATAATAGATGTGTTTTTTATAATATTAATCTATATAAAGCAGGGGAGTACTAGAACCGATTTTATTTAAATAATATAGATTACTAATAAATTTACATATAAAGGTATATAATATTATATAAGGTGAGCCGTGCGAGATCCCCTATTTAGTCCCGGGACACACCCCCTTGTTGACCGCTTATAGGGCATTTTCAGGGTAATAGCCTAGAAATATAGAGGCTTATGGCGGTTGAGTGTGCCAGAAATGAGCACTATAGTGGACTTTCAGCACAAATGCCCTGTATTCCCGATACTTTATGCCGCGATCTCCGTACTAAGAAGGAAACAATTGAGGATCTTATTGATCGTGGGATCCAGAGAATTAACTGGCCTCCGTTTTCACCAGATCTAAATCCAATTGAGAACGAGTGGAACTGGATGAAAGACTGGATTTGGCAGCATTATCCGTACGATTCTATGTCTTATGATCAATTGCGTAAGGCTATTTCTGAGGCTTGGGAAGCAGTTCCTGATTCCTTTCTTTTGAAGCTATTACGATCTATGAGAGAGAGGTGCCAGGCGGTTATTAATGCCAATGGAATGCATACAAAGTATTAGAATTGAAGATTTTACAATACTTCTACCACTTTGGTTCACCATATAAAATCGTAAGGCAGCGTGAGGATTGATTGGCTATAGCCCCTGTAAGTGGAGTTGCGAGGGTCCTCACTTTTGGTGCGCTTTACAATACTTTCGCATGCAACCTTCGTACACCAGGTAGTATCTGCGAAATGTTTTGCTACAGACACCATCTATACTCATGGAAGGAAGGGGCGATGTCGATCAACCAAACTTATGAAAAGTAGAATAATGTTCCTCCAATGCCGCCTTCACAGCCTCCAAACACTCCCGTTTGCGATAAGTAACACCCTGCTCAGATGGCCAGCCATGCTCTCGAAAGATCCCCTGGAGCATGGGGATCATCCCGTCTTCGGATAGCGCAGAAGTGGTGTCAAATGCAATGACCTCTCGAGCATTTATGGGGATCCACTTGAGCTCTCGGAACTGCTTCTTCAGAAGCTCAAAGAAGTCTGTGGTTGCCCAAGCCGGGGACTCGTGCCGCCACTCAATCTCGTTCTCAGGCATATGCTCATCCACAACCCAGGGGTCGACTGGCTCGATGAAAGAAGGATCGTCGTCTAAGTTGTGCCGATGGTCACCGCCCCCATCAGACTCTGGCCACTAATTAAGCAGGGAGTCAGTAAATTCTAAGGGATAATTTAGGGGGAAATGGGGGCGCAAGGGCGAATGAGGAACGGAATGTAGCGTAAGAGGGACATCACATACGTGAACGACGCCGAACTCCGTGTCGAGGAGGAAGGTCTTGTTCTCCCTGTCGCCGTAGGTGAGGCCGACAACGTGGGCCAGCACATCATCGAGAGCACCTTCAGTCATGACCTTGAGAGTTTCTCCGAGGCCACTCATGTCTACTCCAGCCTCGACTCCCCCGAGATCGGCCAGCGATTGCCAGTCCGCCCAATAACAGTTGGCACTGCCGTGAGGAGGAGACCATTGGCCGTTGGGCGAGTTTTGACGAATGTAAGGCAGACTGCGGAGTAATGCAATCACCTCGTCCGACTTCCCAAATAGTTGTCCAAATTCCGGTGAAACGGTGGGCCATCCTCCCTTTGGCGGCTCGATGATGTCGGAATCCTCCATGTACAGGTCGACAAGGAAGCGGTAATAGTCGCGGAAGGCGCCGATTGTCGCCTCGCGAGAGTAGCTAATTTCGTCGAGATCAGGCATTTTCAGGTGCTTGCTGATTTTTCGATGTTGACAGTTGAGGTTGACAGGTAACGACAGTGGACGAAATTCACGACCTTCGACTTCGAGCCGCGCCAAGCCCTTGGCGCAGTGGATAAATAAGATTGAATGCTAGCGTGCAGGGCCCCCCATTCTTTCTCACTTAGACCAGCGACTTCTTCGAGCCAAGTCACCTGGTTACGAATCTGCAGGTATCATGAACCAATTTTCTCTTTCTTGACTGCTGTACGGGGTTAGTAAGCTTGCTGCTCTTGCTCAGGCGCTAATCACCCTCAGCTCACCTTCGGCTCAGTCAACTCGCCCGAGCACCCTGAGCACCCTGAGCGTTAACCTGAGCAGGCCGGATCATCCTGAGCAAGATATACTACTTCTGTGGTTCCAGAAGTTTGCGAAATTCCCATGGGAACTGTGATTGGTTCAAGGGAATGCACGAACGGGTGCTGTCTGGGGGCGTTTCTATTCGAGCGATTAGCGAAGAGGAATGCAAGCCCAGCATCGAGGCTGATCGTGAGGCGCCCCCAAATTTTGCAACGACAACGCATCGTGCGCGCACCCGTGGGAGAATCCTCAGCCTTTCTCCTTCTCCGGTATCAAACACACAACAGCTGAATGCTTCAACGTCGAGTATGCCGATTACATTAGGATCAGTTGGTGACATTATTTCCATCAGCCTTATTGTCAAGGACCTCGTGAAAGCGTTGGATGACTGCCGAGGCTCTGCGTCAGAATATCAGGCACTCATTCGAGAATTGTGGGTGCTTGATCGAGTTCTCCTAGAAATTGAGCTGTTGACGAAGATGTACGAACAAACCGCCGAGCTGAACGCACTGTGTGTCACCGCAAAAAACGTCGCGGATTCCTGCCGCCGGTGCATTGAGATTTTCCAAGAAAATATCAAGAAATATGACGACAGTCTTGGAAGTGCTGGTACAGGGAAGAAGATTCAAGACATTTCAATGAAGATCAGGTGGCGAATAGCCCATAGCGATGATCTGGAAAGGTTTCGAGCCGAAGTTAACGCCCATAGCTCCTCACTGAATATGCTGCTTGTCACCGCAAGTGTGTGAGTATGCAACAACGTAATACTTCGACAATTAAACTGACATAGACAGGAATATTACTCGTCGTAATGACGAACAACTTCGGGAGCAGCGAATTGCTAAGGATGAAAAGGATCAAAAGACACTCGAGACACATGAGGGTCTCCTCGCTGACATCCGGGACCGGCTCGATGAAAACACGAGCCTTATAAAAACCGCTGCCGATGGCATGAGTAGCATACTAAAGTCTGAACTAGGTCCGGAGTTCAGAAGTATCATGGGAAAGATCTTCGCCATGAACGTCGTCACATTTCGGATTGTTGCTGAGATCCGCGCAAGTCTACCGAATCATTCAGAGCGCAGCCTCATCCAAGAACCATTCATCCTTGAAGATGCAATTGGAAGAATTACGCCTGTCCATCTTCAGTTCATCGCATCATGGGATGCTTTCGATAGTGTCCTTGAGAAGAGATTTCAAAATGTACAAGGTCATGAAAAAGTGTTGAGTAAGGACTTTGTGCTGCAGGAGCACAAGTCAAGGAGGGATATTGTGCGGTCCAGGCCATGGGAAGGCGCGTTCTTACCCGGCCAGAGAGTAGACATGAGTATCGTTTTCAACGAGACTGAAGATGTTCTTCAAGCTTGTTGCCCCGGATGTCGAGAAATTTGCGCTGACTGGTCCGAACGTGGTAGTAGATGGTAAGTATCGTTCTTCTTGAGGCATTGTTCTTGACTAAGAGCAAAATCTTCCAGCATGAATTGTGGCGTGTGGTTTGACAGAGTCATTGAGCTATTGGATGGCGACCAACATAAAGATAGCCTCACCTCTGTTGAGAAAGATCCCGTGCTAAAGTCTCCGCGAGCAAATAGCTCAAGTCCAACCCGAAAGGGGACAGGAAATAGCCCCGACTCTTCCGAGAAGGGTAACAGAAACGAGCTAGCGGATCAACCAAGGTCGAGCAGGAAGAGACGTTGGGGAGATTATGGCTCTCTAGGAAATGCTATTTGCGACTTTAAAAGGGTACGTATCGTTTCGAGAAGAAAGCGTTTCAAGAAAACGATTTTCGAGAGAGGACCACGGAATGAAACGGAGACATCCCTGACCAGTGAGGATGACCGTGCGGCTTGCAAAGACCCTGACATTCTTCCTTGTGATGCGGAGGGGCTGGTATCTCTAAATTACGAGGTGCCGGCCCGTTCAGTGCTTGCACGGCGCCTAGACCCCTTGAGCTCCAGCACGGAAATTCCAGGTGGCTCAACAGACAAAGAATTACCACTCGACTGGTTTCCTTCCTTGATCGAGCATGACGACATTTGGGAAGCCTGCGATGCTTTCCTGGAGCAAGTTGAAAGTTCCTCAAGGTCTGACGATATTCTGACAAAAGCTTCTCGAGGGCAGCTTGACTATATTCTAGGGAAGAATGACAAACTTATTTTAGAAGGCACCACTTCAACCTCCGAAGGACAAGATACTCCAAAAGCAGCAGAGTCTCCGAAAAACTCACTTGTCCATCCGAACACGACGGTAGTGGAAAGTGAAAGCGCTTGGCGTAGGGAGAACGACAGTCCCAGTCCCAGTGTCGAGGAACTCGTTTCTGACTTGGGCGCGTCTGTTCTCGGCTCATCTAACCAATCTTTAACATCCAGCATCATCAACTACGTATATGAGAACGGTCGACGATATCACGCAGTAAGTAAATAAGCACAATTTTTTTTGACTTTCAATCAACTGCTGACAATATTGGTGAACAGTATCAGAACGGCAGTAAGCAAGAGAATACTTCATCGAAGGATGAAAGCCCACTAATCTTGTATAGAATATTGGCTTCCGAACGATGAAGTAAGTCACGCATATGAGTTTACCCTGAGAGTCCGACAATTGATGATGGCAATGATATTTTCAGAAAGAACAAGACAGGTATACATATTTTATGCGGTTAAAACCCGAAGATTTTCTCTGACTCGAAATAGAATGGACATGCAGCACCATGTAATATTCAAGCTAGTCTTAAACGACAAACTTTTTCTCGCCCCAGTGCGTGAGCCAAAAAATATACTGGATCATGGAACGGGGACAGGTAAGTACTCATTACCATGTTGTCAGTTTGCTCACAATGTCTGCCAGGCATCTGGTCAATCGAAGTTGGTATGTGATTTAGCATGGCATAAAATTCTACAGACAACTGATGTTTGACAGGGGATACATACCCAAAAGCACATGGTGGGTCGGCTTATCCTGTGTTTTAATTCATCTATTAAGTGCGGAAGTAGTTATGGGCACAGATTTGAGTCCGATCCAGCCTACCTTGTAAGTATAAACAAATTTTGCGACTATTTAACGGAGAACTGATAGTAGTAGTGTCCCTCCAAATACAAAGGTAGGAAGATGTTGATTTCTTGCTCTCAGATTTTGCTGATGGAAAACAGTACGTCGTCGACGACTTCTCTCTTGAATGGCTAGGCTATTCTACCAAGTTTGACTTGATTCATTGCTCTCTTGGGAATGCTTTCTCTGCCAGAGACTGGAAATCCTTTCTTGTGGAAAGTTACTCGTATGACCCCTGCTCTAAAAATGTATCCGAGGGAGATTCCCTGCTAATAAATCACAAATTAGGCACCTCACCCCAGGTGGATGGGTTGAACTCAAGGATATCAACATTGCTGCTATGTCCCATGATTACAGCCTACCCCAAATGAGCGCCATCCGCATTTGGCACGGCCAACTCCTCGAGGGAGCTGCTACCAGCAAAATTAGCCTGCAAATATCTCCCGGCGATCTTGAAGTGCTCTTCCAAGAAGCTGGTTTTGTCAATGTGACAATAAAAGAGTGGCCACTTCCAATTGGCCTATGGCCAAAAGACCCAGGGTTGAAGAAGATAGGCGCGTTCCAGTCGCAAGTTATCCATGACGGCTTGGAGGCCTTCTCTCTCGCCATATTCACTAGGGCTTTAGGATGGGACTTGATCAAGATCGAGAAGCTGCTGGAAGAGGTCCGGGAAGAGCTGAATAATCGCTCCTATCATTGGTATTGGCCATTGTGAGCGAATCACTTTTACTTCCTAGAGGATACTGCTAACTTGCACTCCGGCTTTGTTGTTTATGGCCAGAAGCCGGAAGGACGCTAAGGGAAGAGCAATGATATCAACTCTCAACCAACAACGTCAAATTACGGGTTTACTCTTCCCGTGCCATTATTGCAACTTTATTGCTCTGGCAGAGCCCCCGTAAGGGAGCAGAAACGGATTCCTGGACCAAATTCGGTAAGGAAGCTGTAGCCGGGGCACACAGGAGGCCAAATTGGGTTCCACATTGTGGTGCGTAGGCTGACTTAGGGCGTGCTTAGGCTCTGCTTAGGCTTGGCTCAGGCCGCTCAGGCTCGGCTCCAGCATGCTCACCCTCAGCTCAGGTTAAAGCAGCAGTTGCTCACGTCCGCAGACTAAAATGGAATCAGCAACAGGGAAAATTAATCCTGAGTCTACAGGTATTTAAGTGAGGCCGCCTTCGATTCATGAATTTTCGGCTAAAATGGAGGCCCAAATTGGCTCCTGCAAGGATCCTTAATAATTGTAACAGGGGAGCCAGAATGGCTACCGTCACGATACCTTAATAGGCTTAAAGAGGTGGCTCTATTACAGGCAGTAGGATCTGTAAAATTCTATCTATAAGGAATATAGAAACTGTAACCGGCGAGAGAGAGAGCCGGAAGAAGATCCCCCTCCCTGAGCGTGATCTAGCTGTGTTACTAGCGTGCTCAGGGCTCAGGGCTCGGCGTAGGTTAGAGCAGCGATTGCTCAGGTCTAAAGACGGAAGTAGACTTTGGAGAGGCCTAGATTCAACTGAGATTATATCAGTAAGATTGCCTTCCGCTGGAGGTAAATAGCTATCAAACCTGGCACCCCTTTTCGGGACATGCTGTTTAAGGAGCTGGACAACGGCGGGGTGCATTCGGAAGGCTTCTTTGATCACAGCGTCTGAGTAAGGCATCTTCTTGGCTATTTTCCAGGATACAAATTCGCCGAAATTAGATTCCTTTGCCGTATCATCAATTTTAGCGGCGAGGGTTTCCGGACTAAATCGAGGTGCATTGTGCAGAGTCTTAGAATTCTCTTCAATGTTCAGATTCTCCATTATTAGGCGAAAGAGGTCGGCTGGACGGCAGCAGGGGAGTCTCCGTCTGTTCGGCATTGTGGGAAATATGGAACCACTTGTCCGTCTGGACGTATTGAGAAACCATTGTCAGGGAGGGCGAAATCGCGCCGTGGCGGGTGCCTGTTCGATACTGCGGAATTATTTCTGATCTATAGGTGTTCGAGGATGGCGGATGACTCAGGATGGGCCTCTTGGAGCTTGACGGCCAGCACAGAAGACGGATTTCCGAAGACTTCTCTCGGTGGCACATAGCCGCAGATGCTCGGGCGGGTTTCCTTACAATTGTCGAATCAAGGTTCCAGGATACGTCTTTTAGAAGGCTACTTTGATCGAAGCACTGTCCTAAGGTAGGCGCGAAGGGGCGCCGGCCCCGGGTCTCTGGGTGGTAGGGGTGCTGGGAAGTTTTCCGGGGAATGAAGATGGCGGTGTAGTCAGATATCGGAAATCGGGGATGTCTCCGCATAGGCAATTCCCGTTCAGTGGCTTGAATCCCAAGCAAGGTTGTGGGCAAGACGAGGGACGCCTCATTGACGCGTACGAGTCGCGATCCCACCTCTACGAATTCGTACTTCAACCGACCGGTTTTTCTTCCCCGGCTTGCATAAGCAGTCGTGGGAGCATACCTTACCGCCGTATTCCACGCCCGAAAACATCCCTCATCTCTAGCCGTGCGCTGTCTGCTCAAGGATATAGTTATAAAGGAAAAGGATCAAAATAGGGGTTTTTTTTGCGTCAACTGATTTGTACCAAATCATAGTACGAATTCATTTATTTATTATTGCAATAACAATTATAAGAATTGATGCCATTCAACGAACGACCTCCACTAATTTGATGACAAAGAAGCATCGTTTGGTATTACAAAAACAGGAAGAGAAAAGCCTCGTTTTGTGGAGGGTGTGCGCTAAAGACGCCACAACCAATCCCACAATCATTGAGGTTGCCACGGCTGAAACATTCTTTTTCCACCGCCGATCTCCTTGACTCACCGTATACGAGAGACCAGAGACGGGACATCGGGTCAGGCACCGGATTTCTCAGACCCAAAGTTGTCCCGGGAAGAGGTTGGCGGTTGTGTTTAATTACCGTGTTCAATCGCCGCCTTCAATCACCGTGTTAAAAAAGAACGCTGTAGCTGAAGGGGCCGATGCAGAGTGTGGACCAACTTTGCGCACTATGAGATATATATATATTCCTAGCCCCGCTTTTGTACGAACTTTAAATCCACAACTATTCCAAGCCAAGCTACCATGTCTCAAGGTTCACGGTCTCATCTAGTCTTCGTAGTGGCGATTCTCTCGGTGGTAACGTCATTCTTGTTTGTCTTGCCACGCCTGGTCGCACGGATTGCCATACTTCGAAGTCCTGCTTGGGACGATTTCTTTATTGTATTAGCCTGGGTACCCACCTCTTATCTAATCCCAAAATGGAATTCTGCTAAAAGAACATTAGGTTTTGGCATTTGGACTCTCATTTTCAATATGCTTTGCCACGTATCATGGTCTTGGGAGCCGCGACGCGGACATATCTCCGGAATTGCACGAGTCGCTTGCACGATCTCAATATGCGTTTACGGTGCTCTATGTGGGAAATGATCGAATCCAGGCTAATAATATTCTTGCTAACTGTTATGCAGAACCCAACCCTGATGGCGGTAAAATCATCCATACTCAGCTTTTACATAAGCCTTTCAAAGACAACCCCACGAGTGTTCCGACAAGTCACGATAGCCACTCTGATAGTAGTAAACGTTGGTGGTTTTATTTTGACAGTCCTCAACATTGTGCAATGCAGACCCCTTCATTTTGTGTTGGAGTATCCCTTGCAGCCAACAAAGTGCGCGGATATTCTGAGGCTCTACTTTTCCGCAGCCCCGTTCAATATAATCACTGATCTTGCGATTTTCTCTCTCCCAATACCTATATTGACAGGATTACGACTACCGCGAAGGCAGAAGATCATTTTAGTTGGCGTTTTTGGTTAGTCTTATCAGAGCTGCACATGAGCCACAGGATGCTATTAAACTAACCAACTAGGGCTCGGTGTCTTTGTTATTATTGTCGATATTTTTAGAATAGCCTGTCTTCAGCAGGCGGTGCAAGGAACAGTCAGTTGGCACCAATCGATCCAAAACGGAGCTGTCTCAAGTTCTACACCATATGTGAATTTTGCTTGTGTGTTCATTGAATTTCTTTCCGCAATTCTAAAATGACTACTAAGATTTTATAGGGTACTCCTCACTATCGTTCATGTGGTCTGCTATTGAAGTCAATGTTGGCATCATTTGCGCTTGCATTCCAACCCTAAAACCACTTATTTCACACTTATCGCCACAGTTGCTTCTTGGCAAAGCCGATTTGACTGAGAAAACCAGTATATCAACTCAATTGCCCTCTTCAGGGAGAGCTCACCTTGAAGATATGACAACAGGTAAGTTGCTAATCTGGCCCATCGCTATTGTTACCCTCCATCGTCGGGAATTATGTTAACAAACCGAGTGTAGACTTCATTACTACGCCAGATATAGCAAATGCTCCTAGAGATTTACGAGCAGCGAGCATTACAGACGCAACAAATTCCAAAAACGATATCGTTTTTGGATTTATTAATCTTGAAACTCCCCAAAGCCTGCTTGATTTGAGCAATCTCAAATCGGTTCTTACCTTGATCCCGGTAACCCTCCTATCCATCGTCTTGGGCACGGCATACGGGCTCCTCTATACCTTGAATTGCCATTTTCTCCAGCAGGTAGAACTGTCCGTTGCGAGGATCCAGGTCTTGCATTCTTCATATTATTGGTACATGAGTAACCTCTGCTCTTAAACGCCGTACAAAGTGCCTAACCTCCTACAGGGGCTACTTGATCGGACCACTTACCTTTAGCCCTATAATTTTGAAGAAAGGCGGGTTCAAAGCATCCTTCATCTCCGGACTCTTCATTTATACGTGCGGCATTTTAACCTTCTGGCCATGCGCGGTTCTGGCCTCATTCCCGGCCTTCATTGTGTCCAATTTCATTGTTGGCCTTGGCATGGCGACGATTGAAATCGCCTTGAACCCCTTTGTAACACTCTGTGGACCAGCAAAGTACGCAGAGATTCGCTTGAACATCACGCGTGGTTTCGAGGCAGTTGGCCGCGCCATTCCACCCATTTTCTCGCACAGGCTTCTTTCTCAGCAGATGACCCACAACCCGTTGGTCCCCGCTCAGTGGGCTTACCTTGGAATCGCACTTCTTTGCTGCCTTTCGGTTCTTGGTGTCTACTATTCATCTCTTCCTACAGCTACGTACGTTTCGGCAATTTGAACCCCTTCACAGAAGCTGATCAGAAACAGCGACGAAGATCTCCATAATTCGGCATTACGTCTGCCATTCGACAGCACTGAAAGGATAAGAAGTGTTAGGGTCACATATATCACCTTAGCAGTCGGCGTTGTCTCGCTGGTTTGCTTTGTAGGTGGTCAGGAGTCTGTTACGCTCATGACATTTCGTTATCCGTAAGTTTTGTTCTTGCAATCCTCAATATCTTCTTGTGTATGTTTTGCTTCATGGTTCCATATTTTTTCGGTGGGATTTTTGATCTCAAGGATCTCTCATAGTCAGATGTGAAGGAAAGAATAGGGTTTTAGATGTCCTAAGTTTATAGTTGGAGGTGCAAGCAGCCGCAATGCCTTAGGGAGGTTTCAAGAGTCTTTTGAGAGCTTTCCATAATTGTATCCCAACCATCAAAAGCCAATCACTGTCCTCCTGACCCATCACTTACTTTACAGGCCGCCTCCGCATTCAGCAACACCGATAACTCGAAACATCAGTCGAGGGTGTTTTGCAGCCGGCCGCTTCCTCGCAGCATTCCTTTTTTTGGTAATCAAGCCAAGGAAAGTCCTTCTGTTCTATTTGGTGGGATGTATAGTCACGGCGGCTTTGGCAATGAATCTGATCGGCCAATCTGGTCAAACGATCATCGTATTGCAGTTTCTCTTCCAGGTATACACTATCACATATGATACTCTCTAAATAAGGAAGCCAAGATGCTAACACCGTTCACTAGTCGGCGGTCCAGCCAACAGCCATCGCTATATGTCTCCGCGGCCTCGGCTCATACACAAAGACGGGCTCGGCATTCCTCACTGCCGCAACCGCTGGGGGCGGGATATTCCCAGTCATCATGGATGCGATTGTGGTGAAACGGGACTTGTACGCGTGGTGTGTGATGGTTGCTGCATTTTCCTTGGCGTTCATCTTCCCAACCTATCTCAACATCGTGCCAGCGGCCAAAAGGCAAGTCGATCCCCAAGGTGGGAAAAGGGCCATCTTCCGGAGACCCGGGTGGTTTGATGGACGCTGGCGTGTCTGCAGGGGCAAGAAATGACGGGAAGGAAATAGAGGTACTGGGAGAAAAGCGAGTTCCACCTTTTTATATAATATAGCTCTATAATATTATATTATTACTATCATGAGGGAGTTGCGTCGATCCACCATTTCAGGCCGGAAAATATCTGCATTCTCGCTGCGCACCAGGCGATCTCAGGGCTCTTTCTCTTCAACATAAAGAGAAACATTCAAATATCCGTCATCTCTGCCCTCCTACTGACGCACAACCAAGCCCGGAATCCCGCACATCCCTACCTTCTCTCTTCCAACTACTTCACACCAAGAGCCAGTAGCCAAGCAACATTGATAACGCTAGCGGTTGCTCCTAAGTGCGCAAACGATCTCACCGGCGCAATATCCAACAAGTAGGCAGGGTTGTTGAACTTGCTAGCTTGAGCTAGCTTTACTGTCCTTCCAGCACCAGGTTCAACTACTAATTTAGCTTCGCCACCCCTATTTATAATGGTTTACTATGGAAGCTTATGGAACGCTCACTAATATATAGTCATCTGGTTTATTAGCTGATTTATAATATATCGGAGGAAAGCGCCACCCACTAGTGGGTATAAGAACTGTACCTTAGACACTTTCCTCTCCTTTTTTACTCTTCACTCTCTTGTATCTAGTCATTTCTACAAATTGTTAACCTCCAATATATCGATTTATCACCAATATATCGATCACTTTTCAATAAGGGGGTAATACACGAAACTCTTCAGTAGAATATGGAGGCCAAGCAGGTTGATTAGTGTTGAAATTGGTACGCTACCATAGCTAGCTTACCAGTCCTTCCAGCACCAGGTTCAACCACTAATTTAGGGTTCTCCACTCTCATTTGTCATGCGTCACTCGCCAAGCTTACCAAGCTTACTAGTATATCGTCATTTTGATTACCTTTGGTTTATTAGCTGATTGATAATGTATCGGAGAAAGCGGGTTCGGCATTACCGGTATTGCCGAAGGGTAATGGGAATAAATCCCTTACTTTGGACATTTTTCCTCTGTTTCCAGAACTCACTCTTCTGTATCTAGTCATTCTGCAGTCTGTTAACCTTTAATAAATCGATTTTTCCATTAATAAATCGATTACTTTTTAATAGGTTCTGAGCCCGGCTAGTGCTTTACTAAGTGATCCGAACTTCACGTGACCTTAGTACTCACTTGTCTATTCCAAAAAACCATTTTCAAAATCATCAAAATCGTTAATTTTAGTGAATTCCACCCATTAGTTCGGCTTTGCGTTAGCAGAATTCGCCAAAAACACAGCCATTTTCGGCCAGAAATTCTCTGCAAAATCCAATATGCCGGATTCCAAAAAATTAACCCATGTTACCTATAAAGGTACGAAAATTGAGCCTCTCTCGGACGACAATATCTACTCCTGGATAGACGATGCTATGAACCTCTTTATCGTCGAAGATCTATGGCAATTTGTCGATCCTGATTAAGCTCCTGCTCTTATAGAAGCAGGCCCAAAGGACGATAAATCGATTACTCGTCAAGTTACAATCGCCAAAGCAGTACTAAGTTTACTTATTACCCATAATACCTGGTAATAATTCAAGGAAATGAAGCTCGTATACCAAATTTGGAGCCAGATTCAAGCTAAAGCTAAATAGCTAAAAGCTCAAAAGAAAGCCCTATACCTTTAATAAATGGAAACTATTACGTTTAATACTACTATAGGAATAGACGACTTTATTAACTATATTAGTTGCAAAGTAGCTGAAATCAAGGAGGTAAATGGATTAATTTCGGACGTTTCTGTATCCGGATACCTGATTCGTAACCTCCCAAAGAAATATGACTTATATAAGTCCCTCCTGAATTCTATTAGAGCTAACATTAATAAATTAAAGCTGGAATTACTTAAAGCGGATGCTTCTACCAAGGAGGAAAAGCTCAGGGCTAAACCTCCCGCTTTTAACCCGGATACCACTCCAAAGGTACTAGCTATCCAAGGGAGTAATGAAAATTAATTAAATAATAAGCCGAAGTATGGAAGAGATCCAAATGCCTATTATATATTCCACAAATTTAAAGAATACAATATTAAAGATTATATTACGTATAAATTAGCCCAGGATTACTTTAATTCTAATAGAAAGAACTCTAATTCCACTAATCAGGAGGCGCCATTAGCTCTACCAACTATCTATAAAAAAGCCTATACTACCAAAAAATCAACTACTAGAAAATCAATATTTAGTGCCCTGCTTAATAGCCAATTACTTAATAATGATTTTACGAATATCTGGTATATTAATTCGGGTATTACGGACTATTTTACGGGAAGTAAAAGCTCCTTCGTTACTTACGAAGATATGGAACTATTCCCTATTATTCTTGGTAACGAATCTATAATTCTTATTAAGGGTAAGGAAACCATTATTCTGTCTACTACTCCTGAGCTAAAAGTATAGCTAAATAACATACTATATAGCCCCTAATTCCGAAATACATTATTATTATCGATTCCCAAAATTACCCAAGCTAGAGAAAGCATTAATTTTTCTACTAGGAAAGCCCATATTATTAATAACGGAACAACTATAGTAACCGGTATATATAAACCATCTACTGGGTTATATTAGCTTGACTAATTTGGTTCAGGGTATACCCTAAAATCATTAAAATCGGACGTACTAGCCTCCCTGGAAACCTGGTACTAGAGATATGGCTACCTGAATACGAAGTATATCCTGGAATTAGTAAACCACGTTAATAGACTCTAATTCAAAAATCAAAACCCGTTTAACTACGATCCCTGTAATATAAGCAAAATTACTAGGGCTAGTATAAGCGATTTATACCCTAAAAAACTGCTTCCAGGAGAATATATTACAATTAATATATAGGGGCCATTAAGGGTAGCCTCCCTTAGTAAAAACACTTATATACTATCTACTACTTATAAGAGATCCAAATATTATATGGTAGCGTATAATTCGGACAGAAAGAGCTATTTTACTAATCTATAAAATTAGATTACCTTCTCTAAAACCTAAACTAGGAATAAAGTCAAACGCCTATATCTTGATAATACTCCGGAATTTGTATTAGGACAAGTCAAGGACTAGTATAAATCAAAGGGGATTCGCTTGGAACTAACTACTACCTATATACCTGAATAGAATAGTATTTCTGAATATAGTATATATATAATTATCGAATTAGAGTATATGGAGCTAGAATAATCAGGTTTGCTATACGAGTTTTGGGAGGAAGTAGCTATATATGGGATTTATGCCTATAATCAGTACTACCTACCCAAAATCGGTATAACTTCCTATAAAGTATTCTATAGAACTAAACCAGACGTTTCCAATTTATATATATTCGGTTCCTTAATATACGTTTATATTTCCAAGGAAATAGCTTCGTGGCATAAGCATATGGCCAAGGCCTTTAGGGGCATTTTTACTGGCTATAGTAGTTCTGGATATCAAATTTGGAACCTATATAAGCAAATATTCGTTATTTCTAACTATTATACTATTAAAGAATATATTAAAGGGGTCTTACTCCTAAATCTAGTATCCCAGCTATATAGAAGACTAGTAGGAGCTACTATAGAATCTAATAATGATTTTACTAATAATTCAGATAACCCCGATATAGACTATAGAGATACCATTATTATTAATACTGGAAATTAATAGCTTAATAATCCATCAGAAAACAATAGAGAAAATTATTCTAATACTAAAGGGGATACTGCTAGAAACGCATTATATAATATAATTAGGGGTGTTTCTGACCTAAGCGAGCCCCCTGAGCCCTTATTTGAGAATAACCAAGAACCTATAGTACCTATAGGTGCTTCTGAACAGGATTCTACAAATTAGGAGGCGCCCGAAATGGTTAGTTTTAGGGGTAAACTACTTCCTAGACATCCGAAATCGACTAGAATTACTAGGGAATTAGTAGATTACCGTACTTTACTAGTTATTAACCAGAATACAGAAGCTTCCAAAATTCTATTATTAATTAAAGAAGCTCTCTCTAGCCCAGATACTTATCTCTGGAGGCCTTTAATTAAAAAGGAGCTAGACTCCCATTTACGGAATTATACCTGGGATCTAGTAGTACGAAAACACTAAAAAATCATCGGATACCGCTAGATCTTCAAAATCAAGTCTAATAGATACCATAAATCTAGGCTCGTAGTATAGGGCTATATATAAGAATATGGTATAGATTACTTTGAAACCTTTACTCCTATAGCCAGACTATCTACTATTCGAATCATATTAGCCCTAGCGGCTAAATATGGGCTTTATATCTAATAGATGAATATCCAAATAGCGTTCCTATATAGGGAATTAGAAGAGAAGTACTATATAGAATAATCCCCTGGTTTTATTAAAGGAACGAACCTTATTTACCGATTACAAAAGAGTATCTATGGCCTGAAATAAGCCCCTAGGGTTTGGTATTAGGTAATCAATCGTTTTTTCCATTCCATTGGTTTCTAGTAATTATTTAGTAATCCAGTACTCTATATCTACCAGGAATACGAGGTTAATTAGCTTCCAATTCTAATTACCATTTATATAGACAATATAATTATTATTGGAAAAAACATGGACCATATTAATAGAATCAAAGCTCAATTATATTAGAAATTTAATATGACTAATATGGGAGAAATCAAAACGCTTCTGGGTATGGAAATCGTATGTTTATGGGACGGTTCGGTATTTTTATACCAAAATTAATATCTTATAGATATGCTCCTAAGGTATTAAATAAAAGGTTGCATGCCTATTACCACTCCAATAGCCGAACCTACGGCACCTAATAGAATCAATATTAATATTACAGAATATTAAAGTCGAACTGGATCACTTATATAGCCCTCTTTAGCCTTATGTCCCGATTTCTGCTTTGCTATAGGTTACTTAGGACATTCCAATTCGTATCCTAAAGCCTCGCATGGTACTATACAGAAGCGTATAATGCGATATATTAAGGGGTCACCTGATATAGGCATTTTATATAACGCTTCGTCTAATAAAGGGCTTATTAGATACTCAGATACCGATTACGGAGGCGATTTACAGGATCGCAAATCAATCTCCGGTATGGTTTTTACCATGTTCGGTGGTTCCATTAGCTGGGCTAGTACCAAGCAAAAAACTATTGCTATAGCCACTATTATAGCTGAATATATCGCCTTAACGCCGGTAATTAAAGAAGCCTTATGGCTAAAGCAACTATTTAAGGAAATATCGATTCCTATGGGATCTATTAAGGTGAAAACGGACGCTCAGGGAGCTATGGATCTAGCTACGAATACCCGCTTTTCGCAAAAAACCAAGCATATCGATATTAGATACCATTTTATTAGGGATTATATTAATACCAAGGAAATCGATCTCAAGTACATTCCTACCGGGGAAATGACGGCCGATATTCTCACCAAACCACTCCCTAGACCGGCTTTCGAACTACTACGATTAAAATTGGGGCTTATTAGCCTTACTAACGTCGAACCTCGACTATAAGGAGGAGGCGTATTGAAATTGGTATACTATTATAGCTAGCTTACCAGTCCTTCCAGTACCAGGTTCAACCACTAATTTAGGGTTCTCCACTCTCATTTGTCATGCGTTACTCGCCAAGCTTACCAAGCTTACTAGTATATCGTCATTTTGATTACCTTTGGTTTATTAGCTAATTAATAATGTATCGGAGAAAGCGGGTTCGGCATTACCGGTATCGCCGAAGGGTAATGGGAATAAATCCCTTACTTTGGACATTTTTCCTCTGTTTCCAGAACTCACTCTTCTGTATCTAGTCATTCTGCAGTCTGTCAACCTTTAATAAATCGATTTTTCCATTAATAAATCGATTACTTTTCAATAATTAGGTTCTGGTCGGTGGGAGCCGAAACCTGCGCCAGCGCGGCTGCGAGGGCAAATCCCCGCGTATTCAATGTTCGGATTAGAAAGGTCCGTTTCGCGGCCGAGGAATGAATGTTGGAGTTATCAGGACAGATAACGTACGGGAACATCTCCATGAGATTGTAGTGTGCGCTTCGGAGGCGGAGCGGCAAGCCGGTGAGGTTGTTGATGTCCTTTCTAGGATCTGCAGTTCTTCGACATCAGCCTTCGTGACGACAAATCATCGCCACAAATCCTGGATTTGAAGCATTATCCGAGGTTCGTTTTCGGGGCGCTCTCACGATTATTGTCTAACCCCTCCTTTCTCGATGCTCCTAAGCCGCCAGCAGACGCAGCACCCGTTGCAGCAAACGTCCAGAAAATATAGAATGCAGACAAAGCGGGAATGACTCTGTCTTTAGGAATGGAATCGCTACTAGGGATGATAGAGAGGAGGGTCTCGATGGCTTTTTGCATAGTGCCGTTGGGCGCTGTGATGTAGTTCGTTACCGGGATGGCGGCTAGGAAGACTGGACCGACGGCGGCCGCGAGGAGGCCTTGTGGGTTCACGCTGTGAGAGGATGTTGGTGAGCGAATGCTGAGCTGAATCAAGATATTGGGGATGGGTGAGGATTTACACGCTGTCGAAGAGGGATTTGGAGCTCATTTTCTCGGTCTGGGTAAGGAAATTAGCTTATGTAGAATTTATTATGGGGTTTTGAGGAGTTTGGAGAGTTGATGAGGAGGGTTGAGATATGAGATAGGGTATTGTTGGTATATGTTTTGCGCCGTGAACGGGCTGTCGTCATGACTGTCCCCAATGAAGCTAAAGTAAGGTTAGAGCTTCGATTCGGGTCTCGAAAAACTCGGCAATGCCTTATGGAGCAACCTGCGTAAAGGGGCTAATTTATCACTTAAGCTGTTTACCAATGAGGCGCTCAGGGGTCTGAATTCATTGGAAATGCTGCTACTTAAGATGGGCCGCAGGGTAGGAGAGAAGGAGGTCTTGGGGGTTTGAAGATTCTTGTTGCGTGAGGATTCAAGTGCATGAGAGCTTAGAAGTATGGCCATTCTTCCTAAAGTCTGAGTTTACAAAGATTAAATTGTATTTGAGTGATGAAGCATCACTTGATCGCTGACATTGCACTGAATAGACATCAAGCCCTTTCTGTGTACACCGGCCGCCCTACCTAAAAAAGAATTTCGTTTCCACACAAGGACGGCTCCCGAATCAACCTTTACCAGGGTATCGAATCCTTGCTTCGCTCGGCCCAAGAAAAGGAGTGAAATGGGGGAAAGACGTGCCCCAACTACCTCCTCCGCCTGTCTTCCAGATGTTCAATCATTCATCGCCCGCGATCGAATAAAAGCCCACTCTCACTTGATTTTAAATCAGACACAACCTGGTTGCGAAGGATATCTTGCCCCTTGATACTATTCCTCAACCTGGCGACAGGATCTAGAGATCAGGCCCGCGGGATCAAGAAAACCTTGCCCGGATGAGCAGTACGGTCCTTGCCTGCTTGCCTTTTATGGAATCTCACCCCTCCGCCTGCAGCCCTCCTCCCATTCTTCATCATATTTATCCCTCTTATGCGGTCCCCTCGACCCACCACTCGTACTCCTCCCAACCTCATGACCACCCCATCCCCCAAGTAACGCTCCGCCAATTGTCCCCAGCCCGGGGAATATCAAATCCCCTATCGCGCTACCGCCAAAAGCACCGATAAATGTATTCGTAGTTGATCCCTTCTCCTTCTTGTGTGGCCTCGCCCGGTCGCGTGAGTGGTCTCGCTGTATATTCCTCGACCTCGAGTGGTCCCTCGATCGTGAGTCGTCTCTCGATCGCGTTCGTGATAGGTCCCGAGATCGTTCCCGTGACAGGGAGCGGGAATCTGATCGCGAATCTGAGCGATGCCGTGAATGGTGACGATGGTGGTGATGGTGTTTATGTTCTGTGGGAAAGCGAGGCTCAGAGATGGAGCGTTCAGGGCGGAGGGGAGGCTGCAGATATTGATCTTGAGGGATGCTTTGTGAGGACTGGTGTTGAGGTGCGTAGTAGGGTCTTTGAGGCATTGGTGGTCGTGCTTCTCGAGAGTGATCTCTTGAATGATGTCGTTGCGGTTGAAGAGGAGGCGAGGGAGGGTAGTAGAGTTGAAAAGGGTAGGCATGTCTGTCTCTTTTCCCGTCGGGATAGCCTGGGCCTGCCCAGAGCACCGGCGGGGTATCCGGATACTGCGGGTTAGGAGCAAGAGGGTTGGTCTTGAAGCTGTCGTAGTATTCTTTCGCTGACATGTTGATGTGCTGTGCTGTCTTGTGAGTTGTTAGGAGAGAGAGAAGAGAGAGGGGGAAGAGGAACGAGGCTTGGATGGCATGGCAATCACATATAATGTGGCAGTGACAGCCTTGAGCGCCTTCAGCTGTCTGTTGGCCTGTCACGTTCTCACGTCATGTTGCATGCATGGTCACTGATGGCGGCGGCAGTGCAGATGATCCATCTCAGAGGGAACTTTTCCCGCCTGGCCGTCACGCGCAGGGCGGGCATGCCGAGTACTGCCGGGCCGGCAAGTCAAAATAGATGCACATGTGAACAAAATGGGAATGCTTGGATACTTCTCCATGCAAGAAATGCTGTGGTGCATTTCCGGGTTTGTGGTGATGTGTGGATTGAAGGACGTTGAGACACACTTCTCCGATTTTCCAGTCCCACGACACCGTACTTCTAGCCGACCTTATCCCTGCACCCCGGGTGTGTCAGCAGCCATGCTAAATGCAACCTCCATTCTTCTCCCCTATTACTCATCACCTAGCATCCAGACGAGCAACAGACTTTTCCATGTTTCCCTATCCCCGCGGGCCAGACTCAAACTCTAGTTCCTATTTCTCTGCCTTGGAAAGAGATAAGGCAGCAAGTTGTTGCTTTAGTTGCTCGATCTCCGTATCCTTGTCCGAATTCTCTGCCGCGAGTCCCAATTTGGCCCGAGACAAGTCCTTGATTCTCTCGTCCGTATCCTTCAATACCTCGGAAATCCTAGCCTCCGCCGCAACTCTCGTCTCGCTGGCCAGCTGTTCTGCAGCCTCAGCTTTTGCTTCAATGATCTCCAATTTCTGGACCGTCTCTTGAGAAACCTGCTGCGTCCGGGCCTTCCATGCCTCGAACGTAGCGTTCTGCTTTGCCTCTGCAGTTCGGACAGCCTTGGTAATTCTGTCTTGCATGATTTTTTCGCTGCTTCGGTTGGCTTCGTAGAGACCCTTGAACTTATCGCGGCCCTCCTTCAGCTTTCGAAATTGTTCTCGGGTCTTTTCGCTGTGTTTCGGGTCGGCGTTTGCGTCGTTTGCCTTGAGAGCTTCTAGTTCGGAGAGGGATGCATCGTAGTCGAGTTTGAGGATATTGTGGTCGTCGGCCGCAGACTTCAGCTTCTTCTCCAAATCCACAATCTTGCCTTCTGCTTCCCTAATCTGTGCTCTTGCGGCCTTCAACTCCTTTCCAGAATCCTTCGTCAACTCCTTGGCCTTGCGTGGTTGTGATTTGAGCTCCTGCTCTCTCGTCTTCACTGCGTCTTCGCGAAGCTTGACATCCCGCTCTCGACATCTCACGCCACTCTCCATCTCCTCGAGCCGCTTATTCAAGGATGTAATCTTCTTGTTCAGCTCTCCCACCTTCACGTCTCTCTTGTTGAGCACTTTCTCCAGGTCCTTGTGGGCTTTCACCACTTCTCTGATCCTATCTCCCTGCAACTTGCATGTAATCCAGGTGTTTACCAAGATGGCTTCCGTGACCGTCTTAACGCCATCCCGTTTCATCCTATGCAGCTCAGGATGAGCCTTGACCAATCTATCCATATGCATTGTCGTGAGGCTTGAAATCTCGTTGTCCTTCTCTTTGAGGACGCTCTCTAGCTTCGTCAAGCGCACAATCTCGTTATCCTTATCCTTCTCGTCCTTCTCCATCTGTGTAAGCTTCTCGGCCACCAGCTCTAGACGCCTGCCGTACTTTTCGTAAACGACATCAAGTATCATGTCCCAAAAATCGGATTCGTCGGAAGGTATCGTCTTGTCCCATCTTTGCGGGATCTGGTCGAGAAATCCGGGCGCCCCAGGCGAGAGTCGCTGCACTTCCGCTTCCTGCATTTCGGCCATGTCTTTCCAGAAAGTCGAGTCTTTGAGGGCAGTTTTTGTGGCTTCGCGAACTTGATCTCTTTCGTTACGGAGGCTGAACTCGAGTGGAGTCGGGGTTTGAGGAGACAGTGCTGCTTGATCATTCGTGGCCTCGTATGGAGATTGATTGAGCCTAACAAACGCCATGATGGTTCGATTGGACTTAGCAACGGCGCTGGATCTGTGAGATCAAGAGGAAGACAAAGGGTGGGCGTTATGGCTTTGTTGTCGAGCCGAGTGATAGTTGTACAGTACCTGCTTGGTTTCGTGTTTGCAAGCGCAAGAGTAGGAATTGAGTCTCCAGAGAGCCGGCACTGTTGTATTCTGCGGGATGAAACGTGCAAGTGGATGTTAGCTTTGAGTTGCAAGAGCAAGAGAGAGGTTATTTCGTGTGATTATGGCGATATAGAGAAATTTCAATACATGGGTCGCGAATTCACAAGCCAACAAAATTTATTTGCGGTGAGGGGGGCACGGTGTCGGCTCACTATTCCAATTTTCGAAGAATATTACGTCATGTGAGGCTTTCATCGTTAATAAATGTGAAGTTTTGAACGATAAGAAACAAGCACTTGCTTATTGCTAATAATAAGGGACGTGGTGAAAGACAGATCCTTATAAAACCAAGCATGTCCCCTTGAATCCTGGGCTTATGTGCCTACTGGTGCAGTAAAAAATTCCAAACCTCATTTTATAGAGGGGGAAACATCAGCTTAAGTAATTTCTGCCATTAGCTGAAACTATAGCTCGGATGACAGAAACCACAAGCAAAGAGAGAGATGGCTTGGCAAACTGGTCGCTTGTCCCAAGACTGTGATTGCCATCTTCTTATGAAAAGTGCAATCACTTTTTCAGTCCCATAATCAGCTTTACTATCTGCATTGTGATTTCTTGGTCATAAATTCGTGGCCTGGAAACGAGGGGGCTGGCATACTCACATGACCGATGTCCTTGTACTGTGCTTGTCCCGACCGCCAACACTCCAAGAAATAGTTACAAGAGAGATCTCTAATTTTGAACGGTAGCATGCAAGTGCATCAAATGGTGACAAGCCATGCGATCGAGATCTTATACAATTCTATCTCGCATAGAAAAACATGAGACTTATAACGCGGTGTCAATTTGGCCTCATCGGGGATGTTGTTATTTCCAAGCTAAGCGAGATGCCCCTGGATTCATAATTAATTTTCCCTTTCGCTGGTTCCGTTTTGGTCTCTAGACGTGAGCATCTGCTGCTTTAACCTGAGCTGAGGGTGAGCATGCTAGAGCAGAGTCTGAGCAGAGCCTGAGTATCCTGAGTACGCCCTAACGAGCCTGCGCCCGTAAATCTGCGTGCAGACTGTACAACAACAGTCAAAGCCTCTCCCTATCAAAAGTCCAAACGCAGCATTCCTCGAAGACCTTGTCGACCTGCTCCCTTCGAGTCCTGCTTCGAAAAGATACCGTCCTGAGTCTGTCGATAGTTTTGTTACACAGTGGGTAGAGTCTGCTTTGGGATCAGACTCCTCCCGAGAAAGACACTACCGGTCGGATACTCTCACCAGGGTGTGTCGGAATAGCCGGAACACCAAATATTTAAGGCCACCTGTAACTTCACAACCCAGCGCATTTTAGGAAATCTATGTGACCAAAAGAATTCCCGCGTTTAGCTCTACAAATTTATCTACTTTTTATGTGGCTTGTGGTTGTAGTTGGCTCGAAAATTGGGGCTTTTACTTTTATGGTGTTCCGGCAATTCTGACATCCCCTGGTGTCTTCTTGGTCCCTCAGACGGCGACACTATCCCTAGGAGACTTACAAAAATCGGCGCTGAATATGGAATACAGACGAGATGCTAATAGATTCGCTCCGCCACCAAAATCTGCTTCTACCAGGTCACGTTCGTGCTAAGCAGATACAGAGGACGGCTCATAGGTGTCTTGGTGCGGTCCATCAGTTGCATGGTGCTTCTACTGGTTCAAGTCGAAAGAGCCTTGTCAAGGACCGCTATTACCAGGACAATAACTTGGCTGAGAATAATATCTACACGCGAGATTTCTACGAGGAATTGCCAAAAGTCATTGCCGGACTTATTGATCACGTATACAAGGAACGTGACTCCCCAGGTCTATCGTCAGATCAACTCAGGCCAAGTACTCGTTTGTAATCTTACAACCTTGAAATAGGTACCGCAGAACCCATTGTGGAAATTATTTCAAGACTAATATCTTCCCTGATCCTGGACAATCGAACAGTCTCAAGCGCATCGACAAAATCCAATAGCCAAACAAGTTGTCCCAAATGTCGGATCAAAGCTTAAAGTTAGCCCTCCTGTGCCTCATATGCTTTATTGATATATCTGCCTTGGAGCATTTCCCCGGCCACAACCACAACTTCGGTCTATGGGAATAAGATGGTAGCCAACACTTAGGGCTCGTTATATCCGTTCTTTGTTATTAAGTTCAATGCCGGCGGCCCTGAAGAATCAGGGAGTGTGTGGGTGGCGACGAATCAATGTTGTAATCCTGAACTGTGTTAAAAGTTCTTTTTCCTCATTGCACGAACATATCAGTCGCAGAATAGATGAATTGAGTTCTCGCGCACTCGTCTTCAAAGCAGACCCATACATTACGAACGAGACTAGAATACAATGTTGAAAACTTTTGTTACGTGGACATCTCCTTCTAACTTGTCATTTGACTCCTTAAGTTCCGGCTCAACCCAATGCCCTTTTATCTCGAATCAATGATGATCAAAGTGGTGGTGGCTGTGATGGCAATTATAATACTCTGAGCCGACGAGATGCTTTCCATGTTTCGCGAATCTTGACAGAGAACCTTCTGTCAAGTGTCCAATCTTTCGGCAACTTGTACTGTACTTGATCTGCCCCAAATTCGTCAGCCATTAGCAGAAGCTTGCTGGTCATATCATACCATATATGTGTCTCTGTAATCGACACGACTCTTCTCGTGGAGCTTAGCACCCGGGCGACCTTCCTCAGGCTCGACACGCAAATCATCATTCAATAACTCGAGTTGAAATTTCGCATGCCGAGTTCCTTTCATGAAAATCTTGTCTAGATTCTCATCGTGAAATCCCATGGCTCTCAGCTGGTTATGCGTCTTGCCATGGAAGCTGCTAATCAGACTGTGATATGGCATTAGCATGGCAAAAAATGTCCTTCATGCAGAACGTACAACGCGTAGCACCACTCTTGTCGCTGCTTGGCAATGATATATCGACGTGCTGGGTACCGCTTTCCGTTCCATTCTGCATCGGAGAGATCGTCATCTGACTCGCTGCCTTTCGCTGCAAGTGCATCTTTGGGGGACCATACAATCTCAATCACCTAGATCAGCAGAAGTTAGCCATTTTCGTTTTCAAGAGAGGGTTGGTTCAGAAGCATACTGATCCTACTTGAAAGAACGACTTTCCGGCCTGAGGAACTTGATAGACTTCAGAGACGTCAGCTTGCATCAAAGTTGCTGGGGTATGACTGACGAGAGCTCAATCCTGTTGGCACATTTCTTGGTGATGGGACTTGAACGACAGGGTGTTCCGCTAACTTCTTAATCTTGGCGTCTTTATGTGCGTCATGAGAAAGGATAAGGTTAACAACGCCTCCATGGTTGTATTTGAGAGCGTGTTTCATGGCAACGGCACTTTTGTCATTATCAACATCTATTTTTGCTCCACCAGCCAACAGCATCATGGCTGCTTCTTCGTGACCTTGGTAGATGGCGTTATCCAGCGCGCTTCCATTGGGTCCCGGCAATAGAATTTCAGCACCCTTACCAAGGAGAAGCTCTATGGCCTCAAGATGATTATTTGCAGCAGCTTGATGAAGAGCACTTTCATGCTGCGCATCACTTTGGTCAACGTCGAGGTCCTGCTCCAATAGTATTCGGACGATCTCAGTATGGCCGGCTGCGGCGGCTGCCTGGAGAGCTGTCTTTGTTGAACCAGTCTGCCTATTCAAGTCCAATGGCTCCATATCGCTTTCATCGTTGAGTTCAAGCAACATTCTGACAGTGTTGACATGTCCTTCTGAAGCAGCTGCTTGCAAAGCACTTCCGTACTCGCCTCCTTCCTGATCGATGAGAGCACCATGAGCGACAAGGAGCTTGACCATAGCCTCGTCCCCCTTAAAGGCAGCAAGCTGTAGTACGGTGCCAGAAGGCACGCGTTCATCCTGAAAATTGAGGTCTTCGCCGCAATGAAGAAGTTCGTGTACAAGACCAGGATCGGAGAAGAACACAGCTGCGTACAGTGGAGAGTTCACAATGAGGTCCTGCTTCCACTGGCGCTCTTGTGGTACAGGATCACTCCCGTACTTCAGCTTCAACTGTGACATGATAGTCATCCGTCGCTCATCCTTCTCACGAGTGCTTGTGCATTCAGGACAAGTACATACGCCCTGAATGTGAACGGTAGTTGTCGGGCTTCTATAAGCTTCATTGCGTGCATTATATCCATCATAGCCTGATACCGACGAGTGGCCATGGGACGATATTGAGTCTTCAGCGACAATCTCCCTCGGTGGATACATCCACTGCTGTGAATATATATCTGGTTGCGGACGCGTCTCTTGTTGTGAGTACATGTCTTGTTTTTGCGGATGCATGTCTTGCTGTGGTGGGCTATAGGCATTTGACAGATTTGCATTCGACGGCCGGTACATTGCTTGTTGACGAAGATCTCTTTCTGACTGGTCGCCAGTCCCACTATTTGACGACGCTCGAGAGTTGTACGACACCAAACTCGGGGCATATGGAATCCCTTCGGTGCGATAAGGAAGCTGCGCCTTGGATGGGTGGCCTTGGATAGGAGGCGCTGTATTGGTACGCCGAACCATTTGATCTGGACTTGGTTGTGAATTGATTGACTGGGCGTCGTTAGGGGACCAAAGAGATATCGGTGCTGGGGAGGGCATTGGGCATCTCTCCATCGCTTTGTCGAGCATTTCGGTCAGTTCCGAGATGATGAGTTGGAGGTTGCCGTCCGAAAGTGTGTCATACTTGTTGATCGTAAAGTGATCACAGCTCAATTCAATGGGATAGTATCCATCAATACTTGCAGAGCCTTGGCCCACAATAAATTCCTTTGAGCACAGAAGTAATTAGTCTTGGACGGTACACTTGAATTCAACAAAAGTTCTTACCGTGACGTCCACGCCAGTGATTTTTTCGATGGATGCTGCACGCGATTCATAAAAGCACGAAATATCGATTCTATCTCTCATCTCCGGGCTGGACAATATCGCAAGGAAGCTGCTGGACACGTCTAAGAGCGTTCTGTGCTCATTGTCCAGATATTTGACTACAGAGAATTCAGCTTTGAGATACGAAGAGGCTGCGATCAGGGCAAGAATATTCGCATGCGACATCCCCCCATTGGGACCAAATGAATCTGATCCTCGGTGCGGTGTGCCCAAAAAGGCAACACCCACCGTTGCGTCCAGTATGTAAGGCCATTTGTGTTTCGCTAAGTTTGCTCGGCAAAGAGCCTGCAAGATTGTTAGTTATGATGATTATTAAAGGTCTCCAGCGTAAGCAAATGATTTGAAAAGTCTTACTGCTTCAATGACGAGCCCTCCAAAGCAATGGCCAAGGAAGATGATGGGGCGGTGTGGACATTCCTGGCCAGTCAGTCCAGAAACTACACAGCTTTGGGGATTAGGTTACAGTTACCTTCCTGTGTCGTTTCAAGCAATTCAAAAGCAAGGTGGCAATGCTTTCAATACTTGTTCGGATTGGGTCCCTTCCCAACCAGAGTGAGTCGTAGCCAAATCGCAGGATTCTGGTCTTTGGCATCTGGCTGGGAAGCAGATCTTTCAACCAGTTAACACCTGACGTTTTGTGAGTCCAGGTAATATCAGGCATTGCGCCAAGCCCGTGTACAGCGACCAAACTCAAGATAATCAGCAGTTTGTGAGCAGCAGTTGGAGGGTCTACTAACTCTACACATACATCTTGCTCGTCGGGATTCAGTATCTTCATGCCAAGCTGCTCTGGCGGAACCCTGCTGCTCCACTTTGGGCTCTCCATTCGAAATACGCCGTGGAGAGGCCTTTCTTCGGTTGTTGATCTAGATGTCGGCCTCGAAAATTCTTGAAGAACATTGAGTTGAGGAGACGTTTGTACAATTGTCGAGTTCCTCGGAGGGTTATTCTTTCTTGCCGTTGACATTTGTCTTGATACCATGCCGGCAGGAGGACGCTCGTCACAGGATAGACTTGTGGACGCGCTGGACGTTGAACGAGTATGTCCCGGTCTAAGAGCATTGGAACTTCTCGAATGCTCGCTCTCCAAACTCATGATGAGATCTGGAATGTCCCAATAGCGAAGTTGTTTGAGATGAGAATATGTGAGGAGTTCGAAAAGGCCTTTTCCGAGAATTCGAAGTGCGCCCACAACCGAGTCAACCGGTTCAGGGGCCGTACGCGCCGCACTGCAGCTCTGTTTTGGATGCTCTTGCAAATTTAGAACCACAAACAGTTGTAGATACCGCCTCTTGCGGCAGCCCACGGCTAACTCTAGCGGCCGCATAAATGCACGAGGCCTGATTGGAGGAGAATGTTGTATTCGACTGAATTGGGGATATTCATATGCGGCCGCTACCGCGGGCAATGGCTGCCGCACGAGGGGATACTCGGTGTCCAAAACAGGATCTGATATGTGCGTCAAAGACTCAAAGGGTATCACCCCTGCTTTACGCCCGATTTCTGTGTTGAGCCAAGGTTGATCAGATTTCAATCTCGCCTACATCTGAGCGCGTGCTCTGATGTTTCAATCCACTTCCTTTAATAGGTCTATGCCCAATAGGAGCAGAGTGTGGAAGGAGCGTCAGGGTACTTAGGTCGAAAGGGCTGGTTCTTTGCGGCTCATCACTGTTGTCACCTTGGTCCTGGCCCCGAGGAAATTGTTTGAGGCTCTCTTTTATGCTATGAATAAATTCTTACTATCAATCATCATCTCGCAAATGGCCTCGTGTTTATTCACGGAAGCTCCGTTGGAGAGCCTGGTTCGGCAGCAGAGTCCCAACCAA
This sequence comes from Hyaloscypha bicolor E, assembly GCF_002865645.1. Lineage (NCBI taxonomy): Eukaryota > Fungi > Ascomycota > Leotiomycetes > Helotiales > Hyaloscyphaceae > Hyaloscypha > Hyaloscypha bicolor. The sequence goes on along the minus strand of NW_020194575.1, from coordinate 727,718 downwards.
GTTTCAGACTTCTGATCCCCGTCGGAGTCAGACCATTTACTAGAAGCGTTCACCGCCAACCGCCCAAAAATCTATTTCACAACAACGCTACAAAATAAAGAAAGTAACCCGATATTAGGGGAAAATGTAAAAGCCCCCCCCCCCCCCCCCCCCGCGTGTCGATTAGGCGTATCAATGGATTTTAGAGTTTTAATAATGCCTAATTAGTTGATTGTACTCACTTAAGCCTTTCTCTTGAATCAGATTTCCTAATATAGGTATAAGGAAGTTTGTATATAAGAGCTCTAGTTTAGGGCATGGGATAAGCGAGGCGATTATTGCGCACGAGGTAAATTAGTTCCAGGTGCTTGATCGCTAAATTTTCAGGCTCTTATAGCACCTTATAAATTCCGACTTTTCTTACCTTCTTTAAATTTTCTTAAATCTACTAATTATTATATAATGAAAACTTCATATCCCATTAGCTTATAAATTAGCTTTCTATAATATGAAAAAAAACTAAATTATAATATTCTTTATATAGTAAATTAAACTTAAAGAAAAGCTAGATTTTTTGGTGTTCCTCTACTTTAGGTTAGTCCAGCCCCCAATCGACACCCGGGGGAGGGGTCGTTTTACATTTTCCCGATATTCGTGGCTTCCTACCATATTATAATAATCATGGGAGTTTTTAGAATTTCTAGCACTGTGAAAAAATCAATTTTTTTAGTGTTTCGACAGGGGTAACAGTGGGCGGTTGGGCGGTGAACGCTTCTACTCCCCTCACTAGCGTTTTTATTCTGAAAACATTTTTGGGAACGCTAACGAAGTTGCTGCCTACTGCACTGCATGCCCCTCACCCGTTGAACCCCTCTCACACGCCCCTAAACCCCTCAAACAACGAATGCGGAATCTCGTTTCTGTCGGTGTTCTTGCTCGGGTTCTAATGTCGGTTTCGATGCGTCAAAATAACTAAATGAGAGTAGTAAGAAACGAAGCTGAGAGCTGATCTGCACTTTTACGTAGGAGGACCGTGAAGACAGTGCATGCAAACACCGGTCTCCCTGAATAGCAATTACGATGCATTATGGGGTAGCAGTGGAAACATTTGATTGCAGCGGAATTTGTTGCACCAATCCTTACTATGATCAGGGAAGAGCTGTCGCTAGAACGAGTTCGGGTTGGATCTCCAAAGCCTCGTGATTTTATTTGATATCGATGAGGCTCCAATGGGACCCCTGATGTTTCGTATCCCACGATTCTTAGCTTTTCAAAATTGCCTCCCCGAAGCTTTTTTGGGCGGATCGGGCGGGGGAGTTCTGCAGGTTTAGCTACAGCGACAGAAATGTTCATGTACGGCTTGCAGATTTCATCCTTGAAGCTTCTCTCTGGATGCAGGAGATCATTCCCTACATCTTGATAAATATTGCAATCTCAATTTATTAGACCTCTTTCATGCCACGTCTTTCCGAATATTTACGAGTCTTCGTCTTTCACTCATGACTTGTCGATTATTCATCCGAGCACAAACAAGATGATACACAAACAAAGTCACCCATACAACCAGTAATAATACCGCAACTGCAGCTGCTACAAACAACGAGGCTATCGAGAAGCCATAAGATGCCTTGCTAAACGCCTCACCTCCTCTCGCTGCTGCAAGGACCACTTGCATTGCCGACAGAGCCACGGACATGAATGCGAAAAATGCCAGCATCCAGGCAAACTTGCGAGAGAAGAAGTCTCCATACCAAGTGGAAGTGCTCATGTAACCTCGAACAAAATCTCGCCAGTTGAACCGTGTCATACGGTATATTTTGTTCAATCGTGATAAACGTAGCTCGCCATATTGAAATCTCGGTGATATACCGCTGAGAGACTGCAGATCAACATGAGCAAGGAAATCGTCCATGAACTCCGTCCAAGTTGTCCAATCAATATTGTTCGGCAGTAGCGCCTTTTCGTGTGCGATTCGAAGGTCGCTCTCATGTCTAATAAGCCATGCATACGAGAGCAGGAAACCACACCCAGACTCGTATAGTTGCCGGGTTCGGCATATCTCCTGTGTCCAGCAGTCAAGGTCGAACAAGAATGTCGGGAATGGCTTGACAAAAATGCGTGTCTTGTGCCAAACAAGGTGCTCGTTCGAGTCTTCGGTAATCAGAATTTCACGGCCCAGCAGTCGTTGTCGATGTAATGCTCTCGCACAGCTGGGAAGACCAGCTAGCCATAGATATTCCTTGATCTCATCAAGCCGTTCCGTTCGCAGCTCCGCTGTATAATGTGCACCTGGATCATTGTCTCTTGTTCTCGCGAGGCCAGTGCCACGCCGGATGGTGGCAGGCATAATATGGCCGGTGAATATCGAGGGTCGTTTTTCGAATGGACTAGAGATAATTTCACGGCTGGATACTGGTGTCGCTGGCGGCGAGAGAAGCGAAATAGGCCTCGAGAAAGGCGCCTCTAGCATCGTGGCAGATTAAAGCTAGCGCTAACCTTGTTTGCACGATAAACGTTGAGGCCTTTCTTACACGAGTATAAATTCGTGGACGTCCCAGATGACAGAGGGTCTTTGTTATAAAGGCAGGGGAGCTGCTGAGGGATTTGCTGCATTTTGTCACTTCGACGCTCGAAGCCTTAGCAAGAAGCCTGTGGGGCGAGGGGGCTCACTTCGCCACCCACTCCCTTCTCTATTTGGCCGCATCATCTTCTACAATTGCCTCATGCTGCTGTGCAACTGCACAATATCAAAACATGAAAGCCAAAACTGGGCGAAGGATATTCAAACAATTAGCTTAATGGTAGTACGCCACCTCCTAATTTGGTGACGAGGCCGACAATCTCAGCGTGCGTTCAAGCGACGCGTCGCCAGGCTCCGCGAATGTAAGATTATAACTCCCCCCCCCTCCAAAAAATGCTGCCGCAACCTAGCCCCTAGTGCAGCTAGCGCCTAAATCTCTCACCGCCCGAGTGAAGCGTGCGCCCGGTCGCAAGGCCCCTTTGATTAATTAGTACGATAACAACAAGCATTTTTCTTATAAAATAAATTAATAGAGTTATAGTATAATATACTTATCCCTTCGTCCGGCGAGACATAGTCCACGCTAGCAAGGGGGCCTGGCTCAGGGCGAAAAGGTGATAGATGACTAATAAGTTTATTAGCAAAGGTACGACTTTACAGTCTGAGCCAGGCCCCCTTGCTAGCGTGGACTATGTCTCGCCGGACGAAGGGATAGTAGCTCCTCGTTCTCCGTTTAAAGAAATACCTAGTTGCGGGCAAGTTATCTCAAATTGTAATAGAAACTGCTATTACCTTGCTGTTGAAAACGCTACTGCTGGCGGCAGCGTTTTTAAGGAAATTACCCCTCATTCAGAAAATTTGGGTAGCAGGGAAGGGCTAACTAATAAGGATCCCGTAGACTTAATTAATTGCTTATTAAGTAGTCTCCTTACTTCTTTTACTACTAATCTTTATATTGTCTTTCTAAATATATCCTTTTACCTAGTAAGAAATATGGCTATTCTCTGAATAAGCTATGCCAGTGGGGAATATAGCTATCCGCGTGTGGCACGTGTCGGTCACGTGCCCTAGCAGAAAAAGAACGCTGCGCCCGGCAGCCTTTATTTTCGGCATGAGGAAAGAGCCCGGAAACACGCGTTCGTCGGGCCGATTGCGAAAGATGAAGTTTCATGTTCTTCTCTGACCCTTCGGTTTGGGGCTGAGCCAAATAACTGGGATCCGCCAGGCACCGGTAAGCTCCCGAACTCCTTTGCATCTTAAAAATAAGAGCGTTGGAACTGTTGAAGGCTTCACCAAGGATATCCTGTTTCGACCTCATTGGAGTCAAGTGTTGAGTCCTAGCTCACACTTCGCTGTGAAACCTTTGCAGTACCAATGAGCACGAACCAACGGCAGCCTTGCGAATATCTATTTTGCATAATGCTGTAGTCGTTCACCGTGAAACAATAATCAAATAATGAAGTTAGCGATAGTCAAGCGCCTACCCTGACCTTGCACTTAAGCGACCTTAATTCATGCTCATGTTTAATTATATTTTAACGCCTCTGACCTGGCAGAATGTGCACGTTTAATGCAACTGTGGCCCGAATATATATATTATACTTGTCTGTACAATGCAATAGCTAGAAAAGTTGCGGGAACAGTCTAACAGAGCATCATCCAATTTTGAGCGTCTTCGCGTCCCAAAACGCTCTATGCCCGTATCGATAACGCCATTATGTATATACCATCGATCAGCTCCTATTCTATTCTATTTTCACTGGTATTCATCGCTTGGCAAGTTTTGACTAATCTTAAACCTTCGAAGTCACCGCTTTGCTAATAGAATATTAGCGTATTGCCAGTAGAATCTTCTATAATCTATGATAATCCAATCACGGGCTATTCGAATCAGCCTCTGATAACGCAAAACTTAGGAGCTCTATCGCCATTCTTTTCTCTAGCTACCAATGGATCTGACGATACCCCTCCCGGCTGCTCAATTACTTTTGCACAAATCCTCTCCCGCCACGGAGCACGATTTCCTACGTCCGGAAATGCAGCGCGTATCCAAACTGCGCTTGCAAAAGCGCAAGTAGCTTTGCGGAACTCCAGTCTCTCTCTGCCGTCAAACTATGACTTTCTTACGAACTTTACTTATATCTTGGGCGAGGATAATCTCACGCATTTCGGACAACAAGAATTGGTCAACTCTGGGTTGAAATTCTTCGACCGGTACGGCGCCCTCGGCAATGTTTCTGCTCCGTTCGTGAGAGCATCCGAAAGCGCACGAGTGATCGAGTCTGCCCAGAACTTTACGCAAGGCTTCAATGCCGCAGCAAGCAACAGGAGCGCAACCACCAAGCTAGTTCCCGCTAATTCGATCCTTGTTATTCCTAAGGTCGAAACCAGCAACAACACCCTCAAAGTTGAAACCTGCAATGCCTTTGAGAATGACACCCCGTTCGATACTATCGGCGACGACCAGGACCAAATTTGGACCAATATTTTTGCGGCTCCGATAACCGCTCGCCTGAACGCGGACCTGCCAGGAGCAAACCTGAACGTCAACGACACAGTAGCCATTATGGACATGTGTCCGTTTGAGACCGTTGCGACCCCGAATGGTGCCATCTCGCCTTTTTGCTCCCTCTTCATAGATGATGAATGGGAGTCGTACGAATTCCTGCAGGACCTCGACAAGTACTTTGGCAATGGTCCAGGAAACGGCCTAGGCCCCACCCAAGGAGTCGGTTGGGTAAATGAGCTTCTCGCCCGCTTAACGAACACAGCGGTTGTCGACCACACCTCAACCAACACGGCCCTGGATTCTTCAAACTCGACATTCCCATTGGGGTTGGCACTGTACGCCGATTTCTCGCACGATACACAGTTGACATCGATCTTCTCCGCGCTCGGTCTCTTTAATTCAACTGTTGTAAAAGGCGGGCTAAATGCAACTGATCGAAATTCGAGCAAAACATCGGGATACACTTCTTTCCAGACGGTGCCATTTTCGGCACGGGCGTACGTTGAGAAGATGCTATGTAACGGAACTCAGGAGGAAATGGTTAGAATATTGGTGAATGATGCGGTCCAGCCACTGGAGTTTTGTGGCGGAGATGAATACGGGAGGTGCACGCTGTCGAACTTTGTGGAAAGCCAGGAGTATGCCAAATCAGGAGGGGAATGGACTGAGTGCTGAATGCTGAGGACATCTAGAAATGTTGTGGTTTGCTGATCGTGGAATCTAGAACAAATATATATCTTGACTGAAACCCTTATATGGAGGCAAAATATGGCCACATTATCGAATGTGCTGAAAGACGTTTATATTCTCGAGTCTATCCTAGCTTCGGTCCCCTAACAAGCCCCGGTAGCCCTTTTCAACACCGGAGAAGCGGCGGATGATTCCGTAGTTGTCGTCTAAACATGCTCGTCTCTTGCTGCCTTTGCTATTCAACCGCATCTTCATTATCCTCGAGATGAGAATCAAACGAGGGTTGCCCGAAAGAGGATAGAGACTATGTTAACAATTAGCTAAAAGAGGTGCAAAGAGAGGGACTATAAATACCTCCGCAATAGATACGTTGTCCTAAGCTAGCATACGCGGTCAGCAAAGTTTTGCGTTATTAGTTTGCTCTTTATACTTGCAAAAACGGGAAGAACTAAAACGACTCGCCCATTAGGGGTATCGATTGGGGGCTATACTAACCGAAATTAGCAAACAGTGGCAGGTGCCCGTATATATCACTTTATATACACTAATATATATAAATTAATATATAATAGCACCAAATACGCGTATTGCATTCTCTAGCACGTTATTGTGGATTTATTGCGAATTTCCAAGACAAATTTGGTATTGCAATTAGTTAAAAAAAAATTAAACATTTAGGGTTTTATAGTATAGAGCAATACTTATTTCCTCTTAACCTCTAGTAAAATGGGAAAATATAACGTAATACCTCTCCGGGTATTAATTAGGGGTATCGACCTTAAGAGAGCCTGAAAATTTAGCGATTGAGTATCTGGAACTTTCTTCTCGTATATAATAATTGCCTTACTTATCTCATGCTCTAAAACTAGAGCTCTTATATATAAACTTCCTTATACCTATATTAAGAAATCTAATTTGAGAGAAAGGCTTAAGTATATACAAGCAACGAATTAGGCATTGTTAAAACTCTAAAATCTATTACTACTCCTATTCGATACTTGGCCAGGCGGGGGGGGGGGGTCGTTTTAGTTTTCCCCCTATGTTCTCGCAACTCAGATCCGCCATTACGGGAACGACACAGGCACGATTGCGATGGTGGATACAATTGCTGCTACAACCGGGTCACTATTCTTCAACGCGAGTTTGAAACTCTCATGAATCAAAGCCGAAGACTGGAGTTAAGCTGTAGGATAAGTCAGCCGCTGCCAGTCAGCGCTTATGAAAATTTGGGAGTCAGTTCAAATATATCCTCAACTAATGACTGACTGACCGACTTATCCTACAGCCTGTCTGGAGTCCAGTTACCGGAACGCTAGCAAGCAGAGAGACGCTGAAGCATGCCGGGGATGCATACCTCGATATGTGGACAAATTCCAAGGCTGCGGACACGATCCCTTGAGGCAGGCAATTTGAGATTGTTGAGGGGAGTAAGCTGACGAAACCGTGTGGTGGGAGTTTGCCATATAGAGGCAGTGCGAAGAGTAATGAAGATAGAAGATATGTAATTGACGAGACGGGTGGGAGTGTGGATATGCTCTGTGTGTTCAACAGTTTGGGAAATTATCAGCAAAGTTGTGAGATACGTCTGGTGGGTGGGGAAGTTAAGTACGTCCATACAAGTCCTGTTTAGGTATTGGTTTTGTAGTGGGAGGGTTTTGTACATACAGTATACTTGAGACGGATTTCAATTGGGATATTTTTGCAATGTTGACTTCTTCCAGTTGAATATGTGATTAAGTAATATGCAATTATCATAAAACGTCAAATTTAAACTTCTCCAAGTCCTCCAAGCCCTCCAAAAGCTCTGCCCTTGGATTTCCGCCTTCTCCATCAGCACTTGGCGCTCTGAACAATAGGTGCAGAACAACACACCAATTGGCTTCAGAAGAACGATATTCTGCAGCTAAAGGGATCTGCAGGGTGATGGATCTCGATCCGGACAGTACAGCTCTTCAAATACCATGTTCGAAGGATGCCTTTCCGTGTGTGCTAAACCCCCGATAAACTCCGGTACAATGGCCTCAACTTTCACAGTCACCTTACAGAAGAGACTTCATCTCAGTCTTGTATCTTACAGGCGGTTGCATATGACTGCACTTTCTGATTCAATACCCCGAAAAGGTAGGGGAGAGGAACAAAGCAAGAAGAAAAGCTTGGGACCGCAATTCAGGGTGGATAAACAGGTGACCTCAGCACCCGTTTTGAGCGTCACATTTATTTTCAATCATTATTCACAGGTAATCAGGTGCTTCAAAAATTTTATATGGAATGAATTGGCTGCTATATCTATTCCTCGCACCAAGTTTGTAGCAACTCTAGACCGGATTTGCTTTAGCACTGGCAAGTATTTGTAGCTCCGGTAAAATTTCTACCACATTTGCTGCATATATTGCCATCTCTGTTGACGAGTTCAGTAACCTCGGTGGCCTGACTATTGACCAACCCGGCCTTGGCAGAAATGATTTGGTTGTGCATTTTGTCTGTGGTGTCGTCGGATCTAGGTTCCTGGCTATGTTTGACCTGAGTTTGATACTTGTGAGTAAGAGCAATGTTCCCAGAAGATGACTTGAGTGATGAGAAAACAGCTGAAAAGGAGTCAATTGATGGTATTATATCCATTAACTTAAGTCTGTTTAATCTGACTACTAATTGTTCGGTCCAAACATAAAGAAATTTGGTATCGCGACAATGGTATTGTCCCTAATCTCCCTTTGACAGCAGGTCTGACCTGAGCGAATCCGGTGGGGACAACGCTCTTGTTTTCCTCAACAAAGGACACTCACAATAGGTATCTACTAGTACCACTACAGGCACAAGCTCAAAGAATTGATATGTGAGGTGTGTACTCAAGTGTGCTTCCGAATTGAACAAAACTAAGACAAAGAAGCAAGGCAGGTACATGAAAGGATATTTAGACGAGGACTGGCTCCTTCTGAGGTACCAGAGAAGCCTCTCTTACGGAGCAATTTGATAAACTCTATCCCCTTGCGTCAATCTCGACAAGAGCGCAAAGGAAAGAATCTTTGGTGTTAATTTCAGAGCTCGTTGAGTGTAGCATGGTGCCTATCATCGAAGTCTCAGAAATGAAGCCAAAAAGGGCAAAATCCAAACGAAGGGCCGCAAGGGTGTTACGATAAATGTTTATGAGAAGTTTGTTGCTTTATGCACATGACCGCCACTTGTATTTTCCAATCAATGTGTAGAGTTCACAGGCATATTCAGTCACTAAGCAAGATGAAATTGATAGAGTAGAATATCCATAGCACTTGAGTAGGAAGATTAATTTGCGGACGATTAAGCGCCAGTTCTTCTCTTTGCCATAATATCATATGATTCGTTGATTCAGGTTGCGTTATTTGGCCCTGTCGGGGTGTGGCACAAGCAGGGGTAGTGAGGGGAGCTCGTATTCTACGTCATGCAGCTTTCCCAAACACCACACCATATTACTATCGCCAACCCCGCAGATGACGAAGGTAGCCCTGATACAATTAACTGTTGTGCATAACGGACTGTTGGGAGGATATAAATTTGAATCAGATAGCTTCCCGGATCGAAGGTGAATACTGCTCAACTTCAACCTTTCGTACTTGATCTTCGCTAACCCCACTTCTCCGCCAGACCTCATTAAACCACTTCATCGTGGCATCAACATCTTCAGCTAAGCTCAAATGCCTATGTGGCTCTATTTCAGAGCCTGGGGCCCTTCTGTTTAACTTAGAATTTCCGCTGAGCTTGGAGATATGTCATTGCAACCCATGTCGACAAACGACAGGCTCTCTGGGAGCAGTCTTCCCAGCACTCAACTCATCTCCTTCCAAAGACACTCACTCCAAGCTCACAGCTTACCAAAGCTCTGGAATAATCACACGATACTTCTGTTCTACTTGTGGCTGTCCGTGTTTCGTTTACAACCAGAAACAGAACGAGTGGTTCAGTCTGGGAGGAATAATCGAACTAAGTCGCAACAATGCCACCCAGCCAAGAGATATCGTTAAGGTCTCACGCCATGACTTTGTTCTTGACACCGTTGACGGGGGACTGGTTCCTATTCTCCTCAACCTGAATGGCCGCTCCATCCCAACATGGTCAGCTGCCGCGGGCCTAGATCATGAACCAGACTCGTTCGACCTTTCACACGCCTCTGTTCTCTCCCTCCCCAAGAAGTCTATCGGCGATGCCCCGCCTCCTAAGGAAGATTCATATCTCACAGCCAAGTGCCATTGCGAAGGCGTTTCTCTCCTAATCAAACGCGCAAATTATTCTTCGAACCCCAGCGATGAAGTCCCTCGTCAAGCTCCCACCGATCCCACCAAATATCTCGCATACTTCTGCGCCTGTCGCTCCTGCCGCTTGACCTCCGGTGTTTCAATGGTACCCTTTGCCTTGATTCCACCAACAAGCATATTCAACGCCAATGCTCCGGCCCTCATCGACGAATCATCCTCCAAGCAGAAAGTGAAGCCGCTGACATATGGCCATGCTTCTTCCGACTCAAACTCCAATCCAGGGTTGACGTTGAAGCACCACTGGTCCTCTCCGGATACATGTCGCAGCTTCTGTGGCAAATGTGGTGCCACAATTTCTTACTGGTGTAATAAACGACCGGATGGGTTGGATTTGGCTGTTGGCATTTTGAGAGGTGAGGAGGGAAGTATGGCGAGGAGGTGGTTGCAATGGGAGCGGGGTCAATGCAGTTTTCACGAGGAGTGTATTGATAGGGAATTGTGCGACGCATGGCTAGGAAGCAAAAGTGTAATGGAGAAGATTGACCGTTGAGGGATGGAAAGAGCAAGCCACTGAGGGTACAAGGAAAATTTCAGATGCGTCGACCTCTGACTATTTTACTTCATCGATGAATTCCATTGAAGCAATACGTCGCTACTGTCTCTTACTCAATCTAAGTTTCAACCCCTTATCCTTCCCTTCCTCAACGTCATATATATCATTCATCTGAAGAGTCAGCAAACTAATACTATCCCTCATCCTCGCATCAAGCCTGCTCTCTACCTCAGTTCTTGTCTCCAACTCCCCAGTGGCGGTTTTTAAGGGAACAGCGTGAATCCGATGCTTATGGAATAGCTTCAGAAAGATGGCTGTGAACTCCACCTGCGCCATTTTCTGACCGGGACACACTCTAGGCCCAGCAGACCAAGGCACGTAAGCTCCCTTGGGTGGCTTGAAGATTTGCAGACTTTCTGCAGGCGGGTTGACGAGCCAGCGTGTCGGTCGGAATTCGAGCTCATCGGTCTCACTCTTCTCTTCGTTCTCGGCGAGGTTGAGGTTCCGCCAAACTGCGGGATCGATGTGCAGCCCGACGGTATTCAGATAGATCGTGCTGTTGCGCGGAATGTAGAACAAACCTCGAGAGGTTTGAATTTTCTGCGGGGCTTTGTTCTGCTTTGGAATGTGGATAGTAGGGGTGAAAAGGCGCAGAACTTCGAGGAGCAAAGCTTGGACGCGGGTTGCTTGGGGAAATATGGAGGCGTAGTCCAAGCCCGCCGAGCTGTTCATTGGCATGATACTGTCAATCTCCTCGAATACCCATTCTTGCCACTTTGGATATCGTGATAGTAAGAGTAGTGCATATGCAAGCGTGTTGGTTGTTGTGTCGAACCCAGCCGCGGTGAAGATCCAGAGGTTGCCCACCATCTCGTCCTCAGATAAAGCCTTGGAATCTTTCAGCCTCCCATCGCCTGGATCTGAGGCATGCAGCAATTGTGACAATATGTTGCTCCTGGTTTCCCCGTGGGTGGAAGCGATTCTCTGGCGCTCTTCGTTCAGCATGTTCCTCGTATGTATTGGAAATTCCAACATGGCGTAGCCGAGCGAGTTTAAAGTCTTATAACCAGGTAGGCAGCTGGGGTAGTTTGCCAGAAACCACTGTGGCAGGATAATGGGACCGACGATAGCTCGGATGATATGCTTGATGGCTTCGATGTATGTCATTTTGGAACCGGGTCTCGGTTTCTCGTTTCCGTGGTCATTCCACTCTACCGAAGTGCCCATGCCGGCCCCGCTGAGAACGTTGATGGTGATTTTCCTCATCATGTCGAAGATGCGGTCAGTTTCGGCTGCATTACCATCTCCAACGACTTCGTCCAGAAGCCCCCCAGTCTGGTGAATGCTCTCGCTAAAAACTGTTCTCGAGATGCGCTCATTTATCACACCAGCGACAACCTTCCTCTGCCTCGCCCAAGAATCGCCATTGCTGGTTAGGACATTGGGCCCGAACTTCCCCATAAAGAGCCCTGAGAGGTCCACCTGCATAAAATCTCTTGGTCGACGGAGGACCTCAGCTACAATCTCCGGATCTCGGGTGGTGACTTCGAAGGCACCGACAGTGACGATCGCATACGACTTGTCGTTCCCCTGAGGGGCGGCATGCTGTTCAAATGGGCGAAGCCCTTCGTGGAATTCGAATCCGTAAATTGTAAGGGACAGCCGGTCGTAGGCCCATTTTGGCAGGTTCCTCTTTAACCAAGGGCGCAGTGGGACACCCACCACCAACCAGAAGAGATTGTTTTGGTCCCATGGGATGATAACGTACGGAAGGCCCGACTTCCTGGCATCGAACAGGTTGACGAGGAGGCGGTACACGAGCGAGGAACAGTAGACAAAGAGAAGCGTGACGATGATGGTCAGAAAGGACGGCATGGTGAATCTATCCACAAATGCTTCCTAGATCGTTGCGAGCATGTTAGCAGGTTGGAGAACCTTTCTATTTGATTGATTTGTGAGAAGATGGAGCTGGTATTTCTTGCGGGTACTGCGGGACGACTAAAAGAAATTAATTGGAGCTGACGCTCCTGTGGGGCGCAAAATTTGATATACCCTGTTCTGTTATCTTTGAACTTGAAGTACCCTCTCCACCCGCTGCTTTAATCTAGCCAATAAAACCATTAGTATTATAAAGCTATTAATATCTCTATTACCAGATTTAATTTTTATAATATTATTAATTTTCAAAAAAAAATCTCTTAGATATAATATATATAGAAAATAAGGCTAATTAGTATTAAAAACCTTATAATTTAACTAAAGCAAAATTATGATTTTAAGTAAAGAGTAAATATAGTAATATTACTATTGCCTTTTAATAAGTCTTTAAATATTCTCAATAATATTACTTCTTTATAAATTTATTATAATTTGAATTAAATTGCAATTTAATTAATTTAATACTTTATTATAATTAATTTTAATACTTAATTCGATTATTATATATAATATATTTAAGGTTTTTTAATTCTTTATAAGAAATTCTTTATAAATTTATAGTATTATAATATAAGCATGAAATTATAATATATTTGTAATTATATAGTAAAATAAATAAATTTACAGAATTAATAAATCTTAATTTTATTAATGCCAGACTTATATGCTTTTGATTAAGGCTCTATATAATTCTACTTTTTTCCTATACTTTATAGAATTAATTGACATACTAGCTATAGCATTAATAGCTTTACGAGGGTATATCAAATTTTACCCCTTCCTATGGGCATCGGTAAAAGAGCAAATGAAATCGAAGTTCTCGTTCCGAGTCACCAATCGGCTACGGTGTCGACACGGGAGAGCCCAGGATTGCGGAGTACGAGCGACAAGGAGCTGCATCGATCTTTTCTATCACGGTGAAAGCCCCTAGCTGAACTGGGCCCTCACTCTTTCGCCTTGGAGAATAACTTCACAAGTTGAGTAGTTAAAAAATAATTGCACGGATGGAAATTTGGGTGCTTTTCTAGCATCTTGCTCGTCTATACTTCATAACAACAAGACGGATTAATAATGAGCAGTGTGTCAAATAATTAGGTTTGATTTTATTAGACCCCCCTACTCAAATCAAATCAAGTTAAAATCAAGCTAATTTGATAATCAAAGATAATCAAAGATAATCAAAGATAATCAAAGATAATCAAAGATAATCAAAGATAATCAAAGATAATCAAAGATAATCAAAGATAATCAAAGATAATCAAAGATAATCAAAGATAATCAAAGATAATCAAAGATAATCAAAGATAATCAAAGATAATTAATTAGATTTATCACGTGACTACGCACATGACTCTGGAGCTTCGGAAGCCGAGATAAGGCTAAAATAAGGTCTAGGCTAGCCGTATTCGGTATTACTAAAGGCGCTCTTTACTAAACCAGGCCTAGCGCTAATTAGTAAGCGAAGTCAAAGGCACTAGAACCTTCTTAATTTCTAGTAATTTCTTGCTACTAATAAAAGAACTATAAATAAATCCTTATAGTAATTAAGGAAGAAGAAATAAGAAAAGAAGAAAATAAAAAGGGAAAAGAGAAAGAGATTTCTAAAAAAGAAAACTATTAAGATAAGGTAATATTATAGTAGTAGTAAAGAGCTTGAATTAAGCTAAAGGCTATTTGCCAGACTAAAGAAATACTGGCCATATACTAAATTATATATAATAGTACTATATAACTAGTACCATATAGCAAAAACTAGTTTGTTATTTTAGATTTAGACTAATTTTATACTCTTATATATGCTTTATAGATTTTATTTATATTTTATTCATATAACTATTAGTTATTTAATAATCTTTAAAAATGCCTAAGAAAGTATACTTTTATATTATTATATAATAATTATAATTAATTATAATAAAAATCAAGCTAATCAAATCATACTTAATTATAATTAATTCTAATTAATTAGCCTTGATTATTTTTTGATACACTAACAATGAGCTTCCGTGGCTGGTTATGCAATAGACTAATCCACATGAAAGACCTCAATATATGAAGATCACGGCATAAAGCGACGGGATTACAGGGCATTTGGACCCTTGGCACCCCTCAGGATACAATTTAGTGGCTTGAGCCCGCTGTAAGGCCCTATAACTCCAGGCCATATGCCCTAAGCGGATCTCAAGAGGCGCTATAAGACATTCGCAAGGCATGCGAAGTTTTCAGGGGTAAATAGTGCTGCTGGCAGAGCAATAATAGTGCTTGGACGCTAAATAGGTAGTTACTATAGGGCTCTTTAGCGAGGTGTTCATTGTAAGTACAGGGGAGGAGCCCTAAAAAGGTGTGGTACCCCTAGCTCCCGCTTTCTAGCGTGCTTTTAGGGCAACGGCCTAGAATTATAGGGTAATTTAGTGACCGAGTACGCTAAAAAAAGACACCAAAGTGCTGTAAAGCACAAATGCCCTGTAATCCCGTCACTTTATGCCGTGATCTTCGTACTCAGTAGGCCGTTTGATAATTCTACGTGACACGTCTCAAGGTGTTCCTACAAAGAACTTTTCAGCCACATGTTATCAGAGGTGTCAAATATTAAAATACCTCCAATCATCAGAAGCCAAAGCATAATCAGCATCGGGAAGCCCCCCATAAGCGCAAGGTTGAGGGGTTTATTCTTGTACGCAGAAAGAAAGTGAAGATAAGGTAACCTCATGTCTTGCCACTTCAAGAAAGCATAGTAAGACAAGAACAGGCCGAGACGTATTGCTTCACAAAGCGAGCCAGTCAATTTATATTGAGAAGGCGATACATGACTGAAGCCACAGCGTCCCACCCAGTTCCCAGGGTGAACATACGCTGAGTTTCCATCGCAAGGTTGACCGGGAACAGAATCTCTTCATGACTCTACATGCAGCCGCCAGATTCTCATTTATATTATCGAGAAAGTCTTCAGGTTCGAACATGGTAGTGTTTCTTTGTATGACCCACAGCTTTGGTCTGGATAATGTATGAGTGGCTGCGAAAGAGGATCACTGAAAAATGTGGGTCCTGAACAAGTGTGCAATGCCATTCCAATATCGCATCTGTGTGGGAGTTAGGCCGTTCAATGTCCTGCAAAATCAAATACGTGCAATGGCCACTACTCGCCTGAGCATTTTCATGCAAAACTTCTTGCCAAAAGCACCCCGGAAGATCGCCAGTCCGCCCCTGAGCTTGACTATTTTGCAAAGTCCTTCCATATGTCGCCTTGCGGTCTCACATTCGCCAGTACTGTACAGTTGGCCAAAGTCAAGACCACGGAGACCGCAGCGCCCGACACTTTCTCTTCCTGATCTTGAAGCAGAAGCTTTTCACGTAAAAGTCCAACTCCAAGAAATGTAGTACGGACTTATATATATTTTGATATAAATCGAACATCGTTTCCTTATTATTCTTAATACTTGCGTTTGGCGGTTTCTAAGCTCAGGTTTTCCTTATTATCAGCTCAGATTTGCAAAGAAATAATACCTATCAACTCGTCTCTCGTCGCTCTTCACTCAGCTGTCTTCTCAGATTTTGCCTTTCAAATGGCATTAACCCGGAAAACTGACCTCATCAACTGTTGCTCTGCTGGAGGAATCAGTGCAGCCCTCACTGACGCTTCCACAAGAAAGGGTGCCACGGCTTTGCCACAGTTTGAACACTACTAAAGATTTCTCAGCCCCTCGCTAAAGTACCGAGCGTTACCGTTCTGACTTTTGACGTGTTGTCCTTTGAGTCAATTGCGGCAGCTGTAAAGAGTGTCAGTGCAGAGACCGAAGGCAAGCTCGGTGTTCTTGTGAACAGCGGCACGACTATGATCTTCCCAAAGTTGAATTTGCCAATTGAAGCTGGCAGTTCCCGCAAAGGGTAATTGTAAGTGGTCGATCAATTTTGCTGGCATTGGATATCACTTGCTGGTGGAGGCCGCAGGACAGGATACTCGAGAACACGTGGCCTATTTCAAGCAAGATAGCGGAGGATCTCGAGAAAAGCAATGCTTGAGGAGAGAAGTTGGATTACCCACGGTCAGTGGGAAAGAGGATAGGCTGACGAGTTTTTCTACAGATGTGATAGTCGTTCCTCAACACCCGCACGGCGGGGCTTCAAGTTGGAAACCTCTATATATATTTTAAATGTTTAGGGGAGCGTCGGGGGAAAGGATGGGCTTGAGGCGTTTCTCTTTTTCGTCCGTTGAGATTGAACTTTGTAAAGTGGGCTGCTATAATACATCACTTACACGTAACGAAAGCCACGCAGAGAACCTCAATGGAAATTGAATTGACATCACCTTTAATTGCAAACTACAAAAAAGCAAAGTCTGAGGTGAACGGTAGTTCGGGTTCGTGTCCTACAGTCGGGGTATCTTCGTTTTACTTCACTTCCTTCAAGCTCCCATGAATAGTCCTTTTCCCGTCAACTATCAAGTTACTACCAGGCTTCAGAGAGACGTTCCCCTTAACCTCGAAATCCCCCTTGCAATGTAACTGGCCATTGATGGTGAGTGCACCCGAGAGATATAGATCCTTCCTATCGTCCATGTTAGCTCTCTCCTTTATAAAAGCGTAACATGGCAAAGCCCGCCTCGAAGAACTCACTCAAATATCACGTCACCTTCAATCGTGGTTCCGCCACTTGGAGTGATCTTGCCCCCAATGTTGGCGACGCCCTTCTCGTGAAATCGAATCGAAGCCTTGCCACTGCAGTTTATATCCCCGCCAACCTGCACGTTGCCTCTAATATCCACTGAGCCACTAGCGGAGATCTTGCCTGTGATTTTGACACCCAACTCTCCTCCATCTATAGTAACAGAGCCGCTAGCTGTATAATGTCAATCAATGTTCTTAAAATCTCCGGCTCGAGAGATATTTTGCGTGCAGAAGCACCAATACTACAAACAACCAACTTACCATCAACTTTGTCCCCAACACTGACGCCATTCCGCAAATCAACCGATCCACGCGCCGCTAATTTTCCGTCTACCTTGACGCCCTCAAACAACGTGATCTTGCCGCTACTATCGATTTTCTCGTGCACAATAACGTTGTTGGATAATGTGACATGGGAAGATGAGGAAACCTTGCCATCAACTTCGATTCCGTTTGAGAGCTCGATGTTGGAAGATGACTTGACTGATCTATTCAACCACTGTTAGCACCTAATTCACATAACTTTCAACAGCCCGGACTGGTGAAGGTAGGTGTCAAAATACCCGAGAACATGCAATGGTCCCGTGATGTGGACCTCGCTGTGTGCGTTTATGGCGTTTGATTCTGGGATCTTCTGGGAAGGCGGCTGAGCCCGAGGAGGAGGTGGAGGCGGGAGCTCACGAGTATACGATGCTGTATCGGTCTCGGAGTATGGTGGAAGATCTGGATGATTGAACTCCGGCACGAGGATTGGGTTCGGAAAGGGATTTGTCGTGGGCATTGCTGGGGGGCGCTGAGGTCCCTTCGCATCCTTTGTGTCTGCTGGAATGAGCGTCATAGCTGCTTCGCAATCGATATCACGATGGATTTGTCTGAGGAAGGATTTGGTCACGATGATGCGCGGACGTTGATTTAAGATCTTTTTCTTGGAAGGCGAGAATTTAAGGTTGCGTGGGGGATGACGAACATGCAACGCAACCGGCTTCAGCTGCAGGGATATTTTTTGGCAGCCTAATCAGCTGATGCAACCGATTGGAACTTCACTCGGATGTATCGATAGGATAGCAATGAGAACAACGACCTTGGTAAGCATTTCGGGAACGCCGTGAGGATTTATGTGAAGGCGGGGGATCGTTACGCCGCTATCACGTGACTATATTCTCCC
Organism: Hyaloscypha bicolor E; assembly: GCF_002865645.1. NCBI lineage: Eukaryota > Fungi > Ascomycota > Leotiomycetes > Helotiales > Hyaloscyphaceae > Hyaloscypha > Hyaloscypha bicolor. The sequence continues at coordinate 709,473 of NW_020194575.1, read as the reverse complement.
CCCTTTTCGCTTTGCCTCTTCGATAAAGGCGTGATTCGGAAAGCGATGGATGATAAAGAAGCCGGGAGAGAAGGTGAAGGAGAAGAGAGAGAGAGTGAGGAATAAGACGGATTATAAGCACACCACCTCAGTAGGAGGTGTGAGCAAAGGGTATAAGGATTTCGGGTTTGTGCATTTTCGGAATATTGCTGGCGGTTGGCTGGGGGGTGGTTTATGACGCGTCCGTTTCAGGTGGTGGAAGGCGGATTGGATGGTTTAGAGAAGGCGCTGAAGAATTCAAAGGATGGGAAGGCGAGTGGGGTTAAGTATGTTTTTGAAATTGAGGAGACGGAAGAGGGGCAGAAGGAAAGTCGTATTTAATTAAGAGGGCATTGAAATAACAACCAGTATCATTCATGTACCATTTTTTCAAGCTTATCATCTAGCTGTCTCCACTTCTGTCGCTCTTATGCCCCTCCCGTTGATAAGTATAATCTCATATCCTAATTCTGATCCACCTCACACTGGCGTCGCAAACAATTAAATAGAATGAAGGCATCAAGCTGGGTGCTCGTAAAAGTCGGTAGCACTGAAAGTATCTGCCCAGGTCCTGTACGCATCCGGAGGGATGGGTTGGTACTTGGGAGCACGATCTGGATGATACGGTTCGTTGAAAGACACTCCTCTGTCAGCAACACCGATTGAGTCCTGAGGTTGGCCCTCCTCCGGTAGATAATCCGGTCTTTTAGTGGCTGTTTTGCCCAATCCTGTCCGAAGGGAGTGCGGAATGTCGTAAGAACATGGAGGTGCCAGATCTTCCACTTGCCGTCCTCCTTTCGGAAGTCAACAGCATATCGTCCCCACGACCAATGCGCTTTTAGCGGCCCCTCAGCCACGGGAAAGGTTTCGTGACCAGGAGAAACCCACACACCCTTCGCCGTCTGGCCGTCCTCGGCAATCTCGATGACTGGAGTAGTGAGGGTATGCTCAATCATCAAACCCTTGGTCCCACTACGAAAGGGATTGCCGTTGACATAACTCTTCTTGATGCTGGAGAGTTTGGCCCAGGCACCCATGTCTTCGGCTTCAAATACGACATCATCTCTAGTACTCCATAGTTCCTCGATCTCACGGTCATGACGCCCGGCAGAATGCAGATATGCTCGACGGCCCATGATGTTATGGATCTCCTGGATATCCTCGAGGCGCGTGATACGACGGAGGAGGGCGCTAGTATCGGCGGATAAATACATGTTTGTAGAACGGAACAGTTGTAACGTTGCTGGAATTCTGAAATTGAGCCATTGGTATATAGTCTAGGTTATCGCAGCCATTTAATTTGCGAGGAAAGACAAGTATTACGAAGCACGAAGAAAGTATAATTCATACTTTACTTGGCTACCCAAACCTTTTTCTGTTTTAGTTTTTTGGGTAGTACTGTTTGCTGTCGAATTGACGCTGCCAGCGACTTGTCGTTGGAGTGAGGATAATGGATTTGTGAGGATGGGGGATGTGTGAGGATGATAGATGTGTGACAATCTGTGCAAAAGGGAATACCAGTCCACACATTTATGTTCCCCAGATTTTTGCAGCTTGCTAGATATTGAGCAAGGTCGTGTCCACGCCGGAGTCTAATAAAGCGAACGGTCCGAAACGTGGATCAGTAGACGTCAGTCCGAACAAAACGAGACGTCACTCGGCACTTCGCTTCAGGGGGCTCGTCGGACCGTCAAACCGCGCTAATCCCAATTTTGAAGACACGTCACGGTGTCAGGCTTGGCGATATTCCGGACCAATCGGTTTCTGCCGATTCGTTCCAGGGGTCTGGAACGGGCGGTAATAGAATGTTCTAATCGTTCCTAAGCGAGCTAATCCCTGTAGATTCTCGTTATTTTATAAAGACTTCCATTAATTATACTATTAAAAGGCTAAAAATCATTATATAGCCTTAGAAAGGCCTTTATTAAGCCATAGTACTATTGCAAGTAATTCTACTACTATAAGAAGTCTTTTTTACTATACTATATTATATAATTTGTTCTTATTTTATATAGCTACTCCTATTACTTCTATTATATCTACTATATTTACTATATCCTCTATAACTTCTTATACTAATCTCTCTATTACTATTATTACTACTATTATTTCCTTTCTAATAATAGCTTATAGTATAATCTGGCCACTTGTAATTATTATAATAACTATCCTATATATTTATAATCTGGATATATTTAGGAAAAATAGTATTATTAAATCTTATATAAGTATATATAATATAAGAAATAGCTATTATATTAATTTCTTTTTATTAAATAAGAAAAGTATTAATATAGAACTATTATTATATAAGAACTTAACTAATTATAATATAATTTGAATTAATAATTATATTCTGGCCAGGAAAAATAAGGGCTTATTATTATTAATTATTATAATACTATACTTTAGTTAGCTTTATTATATAATAAAAAGTAAGGTATTATATAAAGAAAGCAAGTTATTAGCCTATAATATCTATTATTTATTAGCCTTAAAAAAGAAGCTAGTTTATACCAAAATTAAAAGTATTACTAGTACTAAAAATAATAAAAGAAATAAGTTTTTAAAGATATTAGCTATTATATAATAAATAGAATTTAAAATTAAAAGCTTATTACTAGTTTGGGTTTATAAGGCCAGAACTAGAAGCAAAAGACTATATAAGAGACCTATTACTAGAAATAGAAGGCTATATAGGGGAATTATTACTAGAGACTAAATTATTTAATATATTATTATATAATTAATATAATTATAAAAAGTAAAAAAAAGCAAGAGGTTCTTATATAAGTAATAGTAATATTAATAAAGGAAAAAGAAAGTTAAAGCAGAAAAGATAGCCTTTAAATAAGAGTTATAGCTTAGAAATTTAGAAAATTTAGATAATATCTAAAAGGTTCTCTAATTATATAAGGGTTTTAAAGAATATATATTTCTTTTAAATTAGCTAGTTTTAAAGAAAGTTTATAAGATTCTAGTTCTTTTCTAATACTTTAAATATTCTCTAATCTCTATTATCTCTATTTCTATTTATTTTCTATTTTAGCTTATTATATAATATATTTCTAAAAAAACTCTTTCTGGCTTATTATTTATTAAAGGAATTAAGAGAATATTAATAGCTATAAATAAAAGCTTTAACTAGTATTTCCTTTATATATTCTCATTCTATTAAGCTAAGGCTCCTTATTTACTAATATTATATAATTCCTAGAAGTTATAATTCTTATATTTATTTTTATTTGCGGGTTATATAACTAAATAAAGAGATTAAATAATCTAATTAAAGAAGTCAAGTACTAATAGATCTTAAAATAGCTCTTTATTATATAAGAAAAAAATATTATTATTTAATAGTAAAGAAATAATTTAATTTTTATAATATTTCCAAAATTTCTTTATATTTATAAAAGCTAGAATTATATATTTCTTTAGCTAATTAGCCTTAATATATCTTATATAGAAATCCGAATTAAAAATTAAGGCCATAATATAAAAGAAAAAGAGATTAATTCTAATATAATACTTATTAAATATAATATATATAATATTAAGCTATATAAAGAACTCTTTATTCTTATTATTTTTTTCTCTTTAAACTTAACTTATATTATATTTAGCTAAGCTTATATAAAAAGAAAAAAGAAAAGCAAGAGATTTATAATTATTTCTTAAAGCTATTTAATTAAAATATTTATTATAAAGAGTATATAATTAATAGAAATAGTATTTTCTTTTATAAAAAGAATAGCTTATATAAAAATAGTAAAAAAGTCTCTAGTTATATAAAGCTTTTTCTAGTTTTTATAAGATAAGAAATTCTTTATAAAACTATTCTTATAATTCCGGTAATATTTATATATATATATATTTTAATAAGAATAAGAAGTATTTTATACTAGCTATTTTATTTTATATAATTATTTATTAAAATTATTCTTTTTATAAGTTCTATTTATTTAGTTATATAAGTAAGTAATTTATAAATATAAGCTATAATATTATATATTTTACTAAATAGACTTAAAAGCCTAAACTTGACTTTTTTTCTATTATTATTATTAATTTCTTGAATTTATTTCTATTACTTATATAACTCAAGTTCTTTTATTTTAATTAATTTAGAAAATAAAAAAGCTTATGTTATAGAATTAATAATATATCTAATATAGCAAATTTATATTTACTATATATTTTATTTAATATTAAGCTCTTATTTCTAGTATATTTGAATTATTTTATAACGGGTCTTATTAGTTCTAGTATTATTATTTATAATAGCTCTAAGCTTTTATATAATACTATAGTTTTCCAAAACTAGAAAAAGAACTAAGAATTACTTTTCTTCTAAATAGCTATAGACTAATTTAAGAGTAAAAAAGATCTTTTAATATTTAAATTCATATAAGGTAAAATAGATATAAATAGCTAAAAAAAAGAAAGTAATTTAGGAAAGTTTAAATATTTAAGGAAATATAAATATATAAGATTATTAATTAGAGAACTTATTATATAGTATTCTTATATTAAATCCAGGATTCTTTAACCTTAGAAGAAATAATAGAATAAAATATAAGAAGTATATCTTTATAAGCTTTATTTAAGAGCTAGTAAAATATATAGAACTCTAATTATTCTATTATATATTATAAGAGGTTTTATTTAATAATAAAAGTAATTAAGGCTTTTATAAGAACTCTTTAATTAATTTGCTATTTATAAATTAAACTTCTCTATATCTCTAAATTCTTGAGCTTAATACTAAAGCCTTTAAATTTATTAAATAACTTTCTTCTGGTTCTTAAAATTAGTAGGCTTAAGGATAATAAGTAAATAATGCCTTAGAATATACTTTCTGAGGTTTCCTATAGTAATAATATTATATAGTAATAGGAAAGAGTCTAATTAATAATATAAATAATAAAGTAAAGCTTTATTTTTATTAGGTAATATATAATAAGAATACTTCTAAATCGGAAAAATCCTCTTTAAATAGTCTATAGAAGATATTACTATCTCGGATAATATAAGGGAATAGTCTGGTTTAATTAAAGAAGATATTTTGAGAATATACTTAAGGTAAATTAATTATATGAATAGATAAAAAGTAAGGAAGAGAGTATAATAGGGGAACTAGCAGTGGATTCGCCTACCCCTGTTATTTTCGCCCTACCCCTGCTATTTTGGAATAATTAGAACGTTCTATTATTGATATTACCTAATACCAGTCGATACCGGCCGGAACGTTCCGTGGAACGTTCCAGGGTGGAATATCGCCAAGCCTGAGCGGCTCCCTCAGAAAATATCTCGCCTTTTTCAATGTGCCGGCCGATACAGCCACGGCGGTCGAAGGTTCTGTCGCCGCTATTTGGGAACTGCAAGGGGACCTGCGAACGGCTGTTATCAAAGCCTACCTCCGGTCTCTTAACAATGTCTACATTGTTGTCGTACCTGTGGCTTTCTTGATTATCCTGAGCGCTTCTCTGATCAGGAATGTCAGCTTGAAGTCGAAGTGAGTAGTTGAGCTATGCTGTTTCCAGAGGGTGGTGTCAAGGAAGGGCAAGCATAGTTACTATATTTCATATTTAGATCAATGCAACGATGTGCTCAGAAATAAATACAGTACTCTACCCAGCACTTCAGTATCCTACTTACAAATCCATGTGCTTCGAGCTAGAATTTAAATATTCACCGGATACAGTAGTAGAAGAATGAAACACAAATTCTAAACATGTGCAATCCTTCCTTGCATTGCAACAGATATCCAATCTAGAAGCCTAAGAAGAGAAAGTTCATCCTACACAAAAGGTGTCTTAACACTTGAAAAGGTAACTCTCAGTTATTGAAGTCGATTAGTCGGCAACCTGGTACGGGATATTGGTAGATATTCAGGGCGTGAAATGAAGCCTCGAGTCACATTAGTTACAACATATTGAATAACCGAGTATTTGACACAGGGAAAGGTTAGCCATCGAACGCGTCAGACGGGGTGGTCCTCGGTGCCCCCACATTCCTGCGTGCTCTCTTCTCCACCTTAACCGATCATCAGTCGATTAAGCCATCGGATAAGCACCCCTTTGTAATGCCATCAGCGCCTGCCAGCGTTGCTGAAACTGGGGGAATCGGGATATGGGTGGGTTAGAATATACATAAATGCAAAGAGCCATGTCGCACAGAATAGTCTTCCCCAGCGTACCCGACAAAACTATTCTTGTCCACACTAGAGAATAAAATATCAATAGGCGTTGAAAGGAACCTGCATCAACTTCAAACCCTTTCTAATTTTCTATCTTCTATAGTTTCATTTGCTATGCCTTCGTTTGTTCCCAATGTTCCTCCTCCAAGCCCAGGAGGCCGACCTGCAGTACCGCCTGGTCCTGGACCCTTCATTTTCAAATGCGTCCTCACAGCAGCCCGCCCCGCTGAGCTCTTGGAACTCGCGCAAATCTTCATGGGCCACGGTAAGGAAGTTATTAAGGATGGAGCAGCAGCGTTCAAATTGAAAACCAGCGCGGACCTCAAATATCTAGAAATAGAAGAGGTACGTTGATTCATCTTCTCTCTGTCTTCAATTCTTGTACTGAATATGAATAGTGAGATTACTCATGCCATGATCCGATTATAATACTACGTGCTTATTCGTAAACGAAAATCTAGACGTACGATGGACCCAACGCAGGCGAGATTTTCGAGCGTGTGCACTCCAAAGATGGGACTCATTGGTAGCATGATCGTGTCAACGTACTTCAAGTAAGAACTTTGCTCTGACTGTGTCGATCATTGATATGGCACTCGCTAATAGTCGGACTTCACGTCACGCTAAAGGGGCCCTTCCCTTTAGTCGGGGAAAGCGAGTTGGCCCGCAAAAGCGAGATGGCTCGTACTAAATAAAATCCTTAATAACTTGAAACCTTGACCTTTTTAAATAAATCTAAGTAGTAGAATTAAAAATATAAGCCTTATAAACTAGATATAATTCTTTAAATCTTAAAAAAAGATATAAATAGAGGGTTATTAAATTTTTAATAATAAAATTACGGGAAATACAAAATTATAAGAATTATTTATTTATAACTATTTTGCAAATATTAGGCTTATAACTTTTGCTTAATTATAAATTTTTATTCTTTTACTTAAAACTTTGGCCTTTAAGTATATAATAGGTAATTATAAGATTATAAATAAAATATATTAATTAGATTTCCTATAGCTAGTTTCTAATATTGTTTTTTAGAAGGCAAAAAAAGGCCGAAACAGGCTATCTCGCTTTTGCGGGCCAACTCGCTTTCTGTAACTAAAGGAAGGGGCCCCTTTAGTCGCGATATTAAGTCCGACTATTAATTTTTAATACAGAAAGGCATTAACGCTGCATTCTGGCGCCTAGTATATCCTTAGATCAAATAAAGATTCCGTAAAAGTAGAAGCTAGAAAATGTGAAAATTAATATTATTTATTAGTAATATCCTCGAATTCAAGAGTGACCTCTAATAAGTAATTACTAGAAGCTTAATTTAATACTATTGCTTTTATAATCTCGTATTAATAATTACAAGCCTTTTTAAGGAAAATATAAAAGAGGCAAATAGTTTTGGTCTCAATAAAAGAGCTAATAAACAATAGGAATAAAGTCTAGAAATATATTTAAGAAAAAGAAAAAAAGAAAAAGAAAAAAAGAAAGGAATAATAATAATATATTTAATATAATATCTCTGTATTATAATGGACATTTATTGACAATAGCAGCTGGCCTTTCAAATCGAGGACTTGTCGACATATATATACATGGTAGCGTGATTTGTCAGGTACCTAATGCCCATATGACAAATCAGCTGACGTGCAGAAATGGAGAAATTGGTAAGCTGACGTCCCGTGACGTCACTTTCAATACTCTGGTATAAGTAAGGGAAGAGCCTCTTAAAGGAAGTGAGCAGCCAGAATGGGTTCGATTATATTATCCCACCTATGAAGCACTATCAGTGGGATCGCTTTTATATATATTGCAGCCTGAGGCGCGTGTAACTCTCCTCTCTTTAGCTTGAAAAACATACGAGCTAGTAAGGAATCAAAAACAGGAAGAACTTGCCATCTGTTCTCGGCCCACGTGATAATGCTTTATAAGCGACAAGGTTGCCGCAGAGACTGCATCTATCCGACAGACCGACGTTTTTCCTGAGTCTGCTTCGATGTCAATCCTTCTTTAGTTCCATCCACTAGCAACAGTAATGGAGCAAGACCTGACTCCTAACGAGAAGCAGGGCCATCCGCCGGCTCAAGCGATCCTCCACGAGTTGCGGACTGCCGAAAACAGCGCTGCCCATTTGCTGCCCAAGTTGCAGTCTATGAAAGAATCCAACCCCCATTTGACGCTCTTAGACGTCGGCGCTGGCTCAGGCACCATCTCTGTGAGTTTCGCCAAGCTTATCCCCGACGGCCACGTTACCGGCATTGACCTTAACCCCAACATCTTGCCGCGGGCACGAGCTGTCGCTGAAATGGCCGGCGTTAAAAACATCGAGTTTCAGCAGGGTAATGTCTACAAGCTCCCCTTTGCCGACGAGACATTCGACGTCACCTTTTGTCATCAGGTGCTTATCCACATTGGCACCCCGTGGGATGCGCTGCGTGAAATGCTCCGAGTAACAAAACGAGGCGGCATCGTCGCGGCCCGCGAGGGCGACTACGAGACGGAGTGCGTCTGGCCCGAACTTCCCGAGCTGTACAGGTTCCATAAGCTCATGGCAAGCCTTATGAGTGCCGGCGGTGGCACTCCAACTGCAGGCCGACAGCTGCTTTCTTGGGCACTCAAGGTTGGTGTCGAACGGAGCCAGGTTACGCTTAGCTATAGTACCTGGTCATACCATACACCGAGCAAGAGGAAAATCTGCTGTAAGTTTCATTATTCCACACTGCTTCTCATGGCTGCGATTATGGCTCTAATGGCTGTGTTTTCTCTAGCCCAGGGGTTATGTGATCAGCTCAGAGGGGGTTCTTTGCGCGAAAAAGCCTTAAAGTTTGGCCTAGGTACTGAGAGTGATTTTGAAAAAATGGCCAAGACTTGGGAGGAGTGGGCGAAGAGAGATGATGCAAGCTTGGCCATGTTGCATGGAGAAATTCTTGTCCAAAAGTAATTTCGAGACCCCAAATGGAACTTTGCCACTGTCCCATGTATACCGGAGATGCAAAGAATTACATGATAGATAAAGCCATAAAGTTCGGTGGCTTAAGTGCAAGATCATAACTAGCCGGACCTAGGTAGCGTGGCCGGCGTTAAGAGTCGCGATCCTTGGCAGAAAACAATGCCAACTATCCGGCTCGGCTGATCTCCCCGCACGAGAGCTTATAAGGCTAGATGTCTAACGATACATCCTGCAGTGCTCCTTTAGTATTGACTTTCGCCATCACACCTCCGAGTTTTGATGTTTTCCCAATCCCATTGAAGTAGCAAGGGGGTGGCATTATAGCTTCAAATAATTATAACGAACTCAATTTTCCAGCCCCCTAATAGCTACTCTTACTATATAACAAATACAGTATACCGATTAAATAAGAGGGTAAGAGGTAATTCTGGTCTAATGTTAAGGATAAAAAAAAGGAGTAAGGTATAGTAATAAATAAATAAAATTAAAACTATTAAAATATTAAGTTTAACTTAAAACTTAGCTTAAATTTAGTTTATTATAATTATATGACAATAATTATTACAATCATATTTTAAATATTTCTAATATAAGCTTAATATTCTTTATTTTAGAATTTTTTCTTATTTTAATTATTATAAGTTCCCTTATATTATTTTTAAGCTTCTTTTATCATAAATAATAAAAGTAATACTTATTACTATAATACCGAAATTCAAGATTTGTATTATTAGTATTATATTTTCAATTATTTTTATTTTTATTATTTGAATTATATAATTATTTCTTTATAAATATTTATTAATAAAATAAATTAGTAAGTTATAAAACTATAATATTAAATTTAGTATAAAACTAATCTTTATTTCTCTTATAAAATTCAAGAAAGCCTTTTTTAAATAAGAAGCCTTAATAATATATATATATATATTTAGTAATTTATAAGCCTAAAGCCTATAATATAAATAGTAATATAATTATAATATTAAAGAGCTATTAATGTCCCTAATTAATACTTATAATATTCGAGGTTTATTATATGTTTTTTTTAATTATATACGGCCTTATATATATTATATTCTTATATAAATTTTTAATATTAATATATAAGTAAATTCTTTCTTTTATATTTTTTATATTTTTTAATTTATTTATATTATATTAGAAATCATTATGTCTAATAAAAATAATAATAAAAATATAAAAATAATTTAATTAAATGAAATTTAAATTTATTAATATTTTTATAATATTTTTTAGGTTATTTATTTTAATAAAGTTATAAAAGTTCTTGAATTTGAAATAAAACTAACTTTTTATAAATATTATAATAAATTTAAAAATTTAAAGAATTTTATATTTTAAAAATATTAAACTAAAGAATAAATAAAAAGGAAATACCTTAACTTTAATAATTCTATATTAATTTCTAGCTTATTTACTTATTTTAGTTATATAAATTTATTAATAAAAATATTATTTTACTTTAGTTATTTAATTAATATATATATATTACTTTTTATTACTTTTAATTATTTCTAATTACTTAATAAATATATAAAATATAAGAAAATTAAAATACTAAGTTTCTTATAAGCTAATGTATTATAAGATATATATTTATACTTTTATAACTTTTTATATTTTAACTTTTTATATTTTAACTTTTTTTTCTTTAGCTTTAAATTATTTTTATAGCAAATCTTTTATTTTACTTTATAAGCCCTAAATATTATATATTATTTATTTAATATAGCTAATAATTTAAATAATAAATAAATATATAATAAGCTCATTATTATAAGTTTATAATTTTTCAAGTATTTTATATTAAAACAAAATTCTTAAATTTTAAGAAGTAATTTATATATTTTAAATATAATATATTTATTTTATAAGTATTATTATAACTTTAAACTTTTAAAGTAATAATTATAATTATTAAATTTTAAGTTTTAAATTAAATTAAATTTAATAAAAATAATATATAATCTTATAAATATATTTTTAAAAAAGAATTATTATATAGTATATAAATTTCCCTAAATGCTTTTTATATACTAATCTTATATTCGAATATTATAGTATAAAGTCATATAACTACAGGGCATATAATATCTCAGCCACTAATCATATACTATAATTAGTGAAACTAGCCTGTAAAGACACTACTACTAAAGTGCCCTGGAAGCATCTATAGCTTAGTAGGTCCGTACTTAAATTATAGGCTACCTGTCCCTATAAAAGCGAGGTTTATTAAGGCTACGGGCTTAAGCCCTACAAGGAGTTTCAGGGATTAAAAGACAATTCTAGGGTATGCCCCTGCAAGTAAAGGGGCTTGATTACTAAAGAGCCCTATAAGACCTCTAAGTTCCAGTATCTGAGCGCTATAGTCACTAGGCCAAAAGCGTGGTACTATAGCCACAGCCACTATAGCCACAGCCACTACAGGGCACATACGCTGAAGTCGCATGACTTTATGCCGCAATATTCGTAGTTTAAGAACTATTACGAGGCCTGTTTATAGGCTTGGAAAGCAGAGTAAAGTGGGCCTTATTCCAATAATGCTAAACTAAAGAGAGAAGTATATACAAGTGTGCGAACGCCAGGTAGCATGCGAACCAGCCTAGCCTAATATAACCTAGCGTATTACGTGCAGGGAGCACGTGACAGTCATGAAGCATAACTATAACAAGAACTTAGTTTCCAGGCTTATTTTACTTATATAAGCTCTCTAAAGCACTCAAAAATTCATCCTCTTTGGAGTGTTCTCTGTATATAACAAGAATATATAAGCTAAATTATATAAAGATAAACTTTAGTTTTAATTAATATAATTTGTATTAATTATAGCGGGGGGAGGGGGGGATGTTGTTCTTGAGTCGGACCGACTATATATATCCGGCGAACTCTCTTGTTACACTATGATGCAGCCTTCTCCATTTTGTGGAGGGACCATCTTCGGGGGCCAATTATGCTTTATAGCTTTCATTTCCGACGTGCGCTACAAAACACCGTGCAGCCGCCGATCGGCCATCTTATCTAGACTTTCAGGGGGTCCCACCTTCAACGTGTTCCGCCCTCTCCTCTTATCAGAGAAACGTAGCATAAGAATCCGTCTAGAATAGTGCCATATACCCAGGTACTACGTGTTTTAGTCGGGAGTGCACAGTCGTTATCTTTCACATCAGCTATATCTCGCAAGAATGGCGCAAACTTCCGATCTCGAGTCACCTTCTTGCCCCCAAAAAATCTCAGGAGACGAAAAATCCATTGTGAAGACTACAGAGAAACCAGTGGATGTTCAAAATGGGATCATTCTTGACGATGGGCTACAGAGAGGACTTTTGGGGAGACACGTCACGCTGATCTCCCTTGCAAGTGTGATCGGAGCAAGCTGCTTTTACGGCTTTGGATATGCCTTGTACCTATCCGGACCGTTGGGAGCTCTCATCGGCTTTGGTATAGTTGGTGGGTGTGTTCATACTCACTTAGCGGTATACAGCAGCTCATATATTGATAGGGTTCATTGTCTGGGCATTGATGCAGAGCGTTGGTGAAGTGACGACCATGTTTCCAATCGCAGGTGGTTTCGTCGAAGTAAGGGATATCCGCGTTCTTACCAGTATTGACAAAGCTAACAAATTCCCGCAGCATGCCGGACGTTTTGTGGACCCAGCATTCAGTTTCGCGATGGCGTGGATGTACTACTTCATGTGGTCGGTGTTTCTTGGAAGCGGTAAGAAATATGCTATCCCGCTCGCACATAATGGACTGACTGAAAACTCGCACAGAATGGAACGGTGCAATATTGATCCTACAATACTGGGTACCAGAAGAGAAAATGCCCTTATACGGCTGGGTGATTGTATTCTGGGTCTTCTTCTCCATCCTCACCACCCTCGGCGTTGTGGTCTACGGCGAGATCGAGTATTATTTTGGATGGTTCAAAATTATTTCGTTCGCTGTGTGCTTCTTCATCTCATTCCTCGTCAATGTTGGTGCGTTCGGGAATGGATATATAGGGTTTAGGTATTGGAACCCACCCGAAGGTAAGTCTTACACACACTTTTGAGTCTGTTCCTAATTTTTTAGGTCCTATTGTGAATGGAATCAATGGATTTGGTCAGGTGTTTGTCCTTGCTTCTGCGTATTATGTGGGGACCGAGATCGTTTCTTTGGCTGCTGGGGAAACGAAAGACCCAAGGAACTCTATACCTACAGTTTGCCACCTTCAATCGATTTTGACATTACCTGACTAACACCCATAGGGGGTGGACTCTGTGGTATATCGGATCGTTTTCGTCTACATGGGTGTCATCTTTTTCCAAGGGCTGATCTGCCCCTCAAATGCTCCAGAACTACTCAATGCCGAGTCGACTGTTGCATCCTCACCATTCACCATCGGGTTCGTACAGGCTGGATGGAAATCGGCCGGAGACTTTATCAACGTTCTTATCGTGATAGCCTTCATTTCGGCCGTGAATGGATGCATCTATGTCCAGTCAAGAGTTCTCTATTCCCTTGCTTTGTCCCACAGAGCACCACAAGTCTTTGCAATTACTTCGACGAAAGGAGGTATGTCAGCAGTCGCCCAGATAACGGTCTTCCCACACTGCCAAGAGTCCGCTGACAATACGTAGTTCCCTATGTTTCGATCCTGACGTCTGTCTGCTGGGGATTCCTCGCCCTGATGAACATGAAAGTAACAGCCGGTCAAGTCTTCGCATACATGACTTCCGTGGGAGGTTCAGCAGCCTACATCGCCTGGGCGGGTATTGTATTCACGCACCTTCGAGTGCGTAGTGGACTTGTAAAACAAGGCATCAACCCATCCACGTATCCATTCAAAGCTTTTGGTAGCATTTGGATCTACAGATTCAATCTGTTTCTTAATGTATTCCTCCTCCTTATCCAGGGATTCACTGCGTTTGAGAAGCCTTTCAACTGGAGGCTTTTCGTTGTTTCCTATATCACAATCCCCACCACGATTCTGCTATTTGTTGGATACAAGCTGTATCACAAGACTCGTTGGTAAGTGGACACACTGGGTTGGGGTGATGTATACGGGCTAATTTTGAACAGGGTTCGCTTGAGTGAAATGGACTTCTCGGATCGATTGCTCAAGATTGACGACGAAGACGAGGTGAAGAAAGTTTCCTTCATCAATAAACTTACTGCGAAGGTGAGGCACTGAGTCGAACCAATCATTGAAGCTTGAAGAAATGAGAAGACGCCCGCCAATGTTTGTCCGTATGCCTCATACAAGGGCCACAGCACACCGGGTCATAAGCGTTACCATTGACCAAGCTGAAACTGGGAGCGGACGTAGAGTGCTTCCAAGTAAACGAACTTCACGCCCCAAGTAATCAAAAACTTGAGGTGTGGGACAGAAAAGAAGCTCCAAGGATCTCATCACATTTGGGTTGAAGCCACTTCCATGGTAAAATTATTTTCAAAAAGCAATGTGTTATTTCCAAACCTCATAAATAACTAAGCACCTTGCGATTGTTTTTTGCCTTTCTTCTTTTTCCCTTTCCCTTTCGGCCCAGTTTGCTCAACAACTGACATAACAGAATCCGCTCGCGCCATTGGTACAGAATCCTGAACTGATTCAACGTGCTCAGAATTAGGTGACTTCACTACGACTGGTCCTTGTTCAAGGATTGGTTCCTTCTTTTCCTCCAAAGTTGGCAGCCTGGTTACTGTCACCTTTGATAACACTGGGTGGCTTTCATCAACTTGCATCCGTGCGTTTCTAATAGTATGTTGCAAAGACTCATCTACCGCGGGAAAATTTTCCACTTCCACAGGCTCTGCATCCTTCGTCTTGATTCGCCAATCCTCCACGACTTCTTTGACGAGAGGCTGCTCATGTGGCCCAAATATTTGAGACTCCGTATCAACAGGCGCAGTTTCCGTGGTCTCACTTGCCCAGCACGCAGAGGCAGCGGAGGCAGCGGAAGCAGACTCCGTTGGCTGGTCGACAGTAGCCTCAACAGCTGGTTCATCGACTTGCTGAAGCTCCATTGCAACGTTTGGCTCGGCGACATCTTCAGCAGATATTAGTGCATCCTCATCTTCAGCTCGCGGAGTATTGATGATGATGTCGTGGACGGCAGACTCGCCAGGCAACAGTCGAGGTGCGCCATGCGGGTATGGACAGGCAAAAAGATCCTGAACAGCCCAGCCCGGGATGTCGGAGTGGTCATGAAAGCGACAGGCTCCTCCAGCCGCAATACCCTCGCTGTATATCTTATTGCCATTCTTGTACTGGAAATAATCCCAACCAAGAGATGGACAGTCGATGAAAGCTTCTTGCCAAACGGTAGAGTCGCTCTGGCCTTCAGAAGCAACGAAGCCCAGGAAGCTCAATTGGCGGAGAGCAGAGCCTGCAGGAGCAACTTTGTATACCGCAGATATCATTTCAGGCGTGATGCTCCACTGGCCTTCGCGGAGGGCAGCACGAACAACATCAGAAGCTTGGTTTCGGAGGTGATAAATCTTGAATTTCTGCGCGAAGACAGCAAGATTCAGAGCTCCGTCGATGAAATCGGACTCGTTGCCGTCGGCACGCAAGATATTCGGCTCGTACGCATGAAGCCAGATGAAAAAGTCTTCGAACGTGGGTTTCGTGACATCTGGGAGGGCTATTTCGTCACCCGAATCGTTCAGGGCGTCGCGGAGCTTTTTGAAGTCTCGTGAATATTGTGTAAGGAGGTCGTAGGGCACTCTAAAGACGTCTTGATTACTTCCTACGAGAACCGTGACTCGCTCGCTTTGCACGGATCTATTATAGACAAAAGATTAGGGGCGGGAAGAGCACATCGTCTTGAGAGATACTTACTTGATGTACCACGAGCGACGAATCTCTGACTGGGCCGATGCCGCACCAGAATCAGAAACCACTGGTTCCGCCATATTGGATCGCGGAGTAGTGTTCTGGAGATTCGATGGTCAGGAAGAAATAATTCAATCAACAGAGTTGTGACTTGCACCTGTTATTAATCAATTCGATTTCTTGGGGACGGTTACACTGGAGGCTCTGCGCTGCGTACGTGGCACCAATGGAAGAACATGCATATGCATGATTCCTCACATTGGGAAGCCTCACTGCTCCCCGACCCCACAGATGTTGAACCCCACACTTTTGCAGCCTTAGGAGTTCCGGCGTTTGTTGTCTTGCATGAGAAGCCTCACTCCTGCACGATTCGTCAACTTGCAGCTTGACAACGAATTGGTGCAGTCTCACCGAGTAGCTGAAAGCGGGCAAAGCTGCCTGCAAGGACCCTTTCCGAGGCTCCCGAGCTCCGCGATTGGGCGCCATGTTCCTGGGAATACCCTTGCCTGTTTTCGTGATGAGTGTTGACGGTTAGTAAAAAGCACCAGTGGTTGAGGTCTGCTTACGATTTGCGACAGATTAGACGTGTGCAAAAATCGCCTCAATACGAGAAGGCACGTGGTGCAGTAGAAGATAAAATAATTCGTTGCAGATGACAAGGATTTTGAGGAGCGTCTCTCTATTGAGAGCGCCCACTACGTGTGCCTCTTTCGAGGGTTCGCTGAGAGCTGGTACCAACGGTTGAGGGGATCGCCCTCAAATTGAGGACGCCTGATCCCGCTAAGATGAAAAATTGATCGAACAGTATTCAAAAGGGGTGGGAAAGGAGAACAGTCTGTATTATTTACGCCATCGTTTCTGTATTATGACTTCTGATACCTCTTTCAAAGACCAAATTTCGCCGATCCTTGACCAACCGCAAAGACACCTGGGAAAGTGGTTGCCAGCAACAGCAATCCCGCATGAAATCGCGGCCGAAGACTTTGAATCCTGGGGTTTTGAGCATTGAATTTCAATTCTGTGTTTAGTCTTACTTGAACTAGCTCAGTTGAGCGGTGATTGATAGACCGAGCGTTCCGCGACCAAACGAGGGAATGAATTATCGTCGAGAGCGAAAGTGGCATAAACACGTTGTTTTCGATATGGCCAGCTTGGAAAAGGGCAAATGAGAATCTGCTTCTCCTGTAGCTTTGACTTGACTTCTCCAACACAGGGTAGCAGAGCAAGGAACAAGGGAGAGTAACCATTGTCATTACTTGTTCATGTGCGTAAACGCTCCAATTCGATGTCAGCAGAACGTTGCTATATGAAGCATTCGAAGTAAAGCGATTAGTTCCCCCAGACATGCATGATGTGCAATTCGGTCTCTGACAAAAGTGTGTTGGGCTGTCTGCTAGGAGAGGCTGACTCTCGTGACTCGAACTGCACCTGAACAAGAGTAATGTGTGGTCAACCGTGGGATTATAAAATGCTTCCTGGAGCCTGATAAATGCGCTCTCGCGTAGCCAATCGCAAGCGCTCTGGAATTTGTGGAAAGCTTGCTTTTGTCTTGCGGGACTGTTTGGGTGGACGACATGACCACTGGTGATGTCGTCGAAAGTGGGCACTTCAGAGCGACACAAGTGCAGGATGGCATAGTCCGGAGCTTTATTGGGGACGAAAGGTTAGAGCTCAAGGGTCTTGGTGTTAAGGAGCCTCATGATTCGAGTGTGAAGTTGTGATTCGAGTGTTCTTTGAATTGCACAATATTTTGCGGATGTGGGGAAATAAAGGGGATGGAGGGAAAGGCTGGCGAGTTGGGTAGGTGGTGGCGCAGCACTTGCGGTGTACATGTCTACGAGTTGTTCGTCGCTGTTTACTGTAGGCCCATTTCGCAACCCTTGAATATTCGGATACTACCGATATCGTAATACTAGCATTCAGATATTACAAAATAAGTGTTTCGCATTTTTTTTAGATACTATAACATTAAACGCTAGCATTTAGATACCAGTATCTGCCCCCATACTAACCTCAGTTTTTCAAGAACAACCTCAAAATACTGAGAGTTGAATGCTCGGCTTCTGCTACCTTTATGGGCCTCGCTAGGGCATAAACTCTTTCCTAAGCTTTATATTTTGCGATTTTCCTAAAATATAGCTTATATTACTTTATTTAGTAGTAAATAATATAAGGCGCAATTATTTTATTAGTTACTTTTCCATTTAACGATAAAATAAGTCCAGGCTTTAAGACGCTATAATTATAGGGAGTAATCGCTAATTATTAGGGAAGGAAGGAAGGTGGAAGATTGGTGAGGCTAAAAATAGAGGCTGAAAACGCTAGCAGAGATGAGCTGAAACCTCTGTAATTACAATAATTATTGAGTATTTGTATTCTTGCGAAACAGTTTTAATTTATCAAATACTAGCTTTGAACATTGAGTATTGAACGTTAGTATTCGGTTGCTAGCAATCGCCAGCAATCAACTTGCGTGAGTCTGTGCGAAACGGGCCCTTAATAAGACTACAGTAAGGGTAACCGGTCAAGACTGCGGGTGAAATTCTGAATACCGCCACCGACTCGATCTGGTACCACTCTTGATGGCGGTCATCGAATGCTTACACGTTCTTTTGGATATAACCTAGCTCATGATGTTTTTGCCATTCTCCGTTCGTGATTCCGTGAATATACGCTGCTCCGACAAAGGTCTGAGCACCGTCTCCCTGTGGACGTAAGATTTCTGGCTCAAGCAGCCCAAAGAATACAAATATATGGTCTTCTAGCCCAGTCATCTCAAGTGTAAGACTCAAATATCTCTTCTAGAACAGTATTGAGGTGCGCCCTCATGTTTCTTCACCGCATGATGCATTCACCGCATGGTACATTCACCGCTTCTAGTTCATTAGCTTCAAGGATGTTTGATGCAGTGAATAATTAGTCGTACCGATAAAAGCTGGAAGGTTGCCTTGCTGCACTTCTTCTAGCTGAGCATATTCATTGTTCGTATTCACCTTGTCGAGCAGCTTCTTTATTTCATTTGCACATTTGTCCAGGATCTCACATTGTGCCGTTTCAAGTCTGAAATCCGCCTTCGTCTCTCAACCTCGCTGTTATCTCGTTGATGTTCCAGGTCCATTTGTCCAAAAACAGTTGTCGGAACTCCAGATCGGCTCCTTATACTCTAGTTTCTGATACTGTATAGAACATGAAGACTTCGGAGAATGGCTTGGTATAGTCAGGCGAGAAGGGCAGGCAATGATTATTTCTA
Organism: Hyaloscypha bicolor E; assembly: GCF_002865645.1. Lineage (NCBI taxonomy): Eukaryota > Fungi > Ascomycota > Leotiomycetes > Helotiales > Hyaloscyphaceae > Hyaloscypha > Hyaloscypha bicolor. Next base: position 690,224 of record NW_020194575.1, on the reverse strand, counting down.
ACTATGTTCAAGAATGACAGCAAAAGCATCAACCAAGTACCAAAGGATGAATGCCTTTTCCACAGTGACAAATGGCATCTCATGCAACGACAAACTCCTGGATAACCCAACCCGCTGCCACCAGGCCTTGGACAAAAGTCGATCCCCAGCTTCCCATTAATCAACCCATTCTGGACCCAAGAACTCCTTCAGAATAACTTCAAAACTCTTCTTTGGATACTTGCAAGACTTGATAGCATATGTAGAAACTCACCGTTTCTCGCAAGCCGTTCACTGTGTTTATGCATAAAAGCTATCGCCATCTCGCTATCCTCACTTGCTTTACCAAGCCAGATGACGACCCTCTCTGCTCGTGCATATATCTCCCATTTGGGCAACCTGGCGATTTCGTTTGCAAACATGCGACTGATTATTGCCAATTGCGTCCATCCACAGCGTACAGACTGCGCAACCACTCACTCTCGTCGCTCAATCTTCGAAGCGCTTGTTGGAGGTTGTGTGTAAACGGAAGCAGAAAGCCGTTCAAATTTATTCCGCTGCTAAGAGTTGATTCTCTCTATATGTAAGACAGAGCTTCATGCGGCTGACGTTGGGAGCCCTGCCTGGTGTGAAGGAGTGTGCACTCGACAGGGAGTCATCGTTATCTGGAAAGAGACTGAGCAAGCGGAAAGAGTCCCCTTCCTCAAAACCCAGGGCTTGATAAGCAAACACTGCCGCGGGAAAAGCCATAACCTTTTGAAAATTGTATGTATAAGTGGAGAGATGGTCATTGCATGAACATCATCGAAAATCCTGCCCTAGTTTCGGCTTGCAATTTGATCACTCAGTGAACCTGCCTTTTCGAGCCTCGGCTCTTGCTCCAGCGTAAGCAAATGCCTAGCAGACCAAATTTTCCGCAGAAATTGCAGCATCCATCCATGAGAAATAGTTCACTCTCAGGACTGTTTCATTCAGAATCCAGCCGCGACTCAAAATTCTTGAAGCGTTCGAATAAAATCAACAATCCAGCGAATCAACGAAACTCTCCAATTTCGTGATTCACCTGAATCGAAAGCATCAAAACATAACTGTCCCTTTATTTCTTAAAACAATACTAAACATTATATTAAAAAGTGTCTATTACAAGCTTGTCGGGTCAATATTATATACTTACTTTTGTGTTATTAAGTATGTATTTTGTCCCAGCGGTTGAATACTTTAAAAGCTTACACCTTGGATCTAATAACTTCTAGTAAATGGCGGCAGCAAAGGCAAGTGTTCAAGCTGACTTTGTTGGTAAATGTGAGAAGGTTGGATGAGTTATCAGCGTTCAAGTCGAGCGAGAGATCATATAACATTAGAACACATTAAGTTTTTCTGGAATATTAGTTACTTACCCATTATTCACATTTTAAAAGAATTATAATTCTATGGCTTGATATTTGTAAAAGGTGAGTATTAACAGATTTTCGCAAAGATTTAGATTGGGAAATCTTATTATTAGTCGACTAGACTGTGAAGTACAATACAATATTATAAAAGTCGTGAGCCTAAACGTGAATATAATGTGGACCATTACTCCCTCTTATTTATTGCATTCGCTGTATTCCTAAACATATAGGAGAATATTCTTATGTTATTCGAGATGTCTTTTGGCCTTACCAGAAGGTTCCTCTGGTGTGCCCTGTCTACAAAAACCCCTCTCGTCTCCCTTCCCACCCAAATCCACTTCAACATCGACATCTCCCAAAACACAAAAGAAAACATAACCACTTTACCTACTAACATTACAATTTAATCTTAAACACAAGAGAAAAACAAGATGAGCGGTATGAGCAGAGAGTTTTATGAGTGGGATGACTACATCCACGGAGGCGGCCCTATGCCAATAGGTGGAAGCCTATGGGGCGGTCGCATCGGCGATGGTCATGTCTTTATTCCGCCAGATCGGCAATACCAATATCCCTTTATACGTGAGGCGAATAGCGTCTGGCGAGATCAAGCGGAGTTCTTCAACGGTGGACCAATGTCCTTCGCTATGAGAGATAGGTGGAGCCCCGGCTTTGGCAATTATGGACCATATGAAGATCGCCGTTGGCGTCGTGGAGCAGGTGGAGCACCCCAGTTCCAAATGCTGTGGTGACCCACTGGGTTCCATGTGGGGACCGGAGGAGATTCCTCTCGTGGGTGACAGTAGGTCAGGGGTGTGACCACAGAGATAACAGCTAGCAAACTAGCAGAATAGAAATCGTTGATCTTCTTCACTTCGAGCCCTGTATAGCATAGGAAGCATGCATAGCCTGATAGGACAGGCGAATGAATATAATTTACATGTTATTCGCGAGGGCTTTTTTAACATAAGCATATGTTCCCACGGACTCTGTAAGAGATAATCGCACATGTGTAGAAGTCACTGGGTGCGCAAATTGGCATATATTTTGAGAGTCCCTGGATCGCTCTCCCCTCACCGTCACGAACTTGTCATATACTCAAAATAGCATAGGTGCTTTTACTCGTGGAATCCAAAAAGAAACCGCAGCGGAGCAGCAATCAAGGCTTCAGAATGCCGACACCACTATCCACACTCCATGGAGGGATGCAATATAAAACGTGCGGAACCATGTATTCTGGGAGGTGATGTAATTTCTTCCCGAAGTGGGGATGGGGACCGGGCATTTTCATCCGCCAAACCATAAAGTCTGTCCGGTTTCGTTTCCGAGAACCAGTGAAGAAACGGCGACGAGTGGGAGACCAATGTTTTGATTGTACCGGCATATTTGGGGAAAGGGGTGAGAATGTCTAAGAACGTGGAGGACTGGGGAGAGGAATGCACGTTGGGGAAATTCGATAGTGGAAACCCTTATGAGACTTACTGTCTTAAGGGGGGTACGAAAGTGAAGTTCCATTTGGAAGCTGAAGGCAAGGATGAAAATAAAAGGGATGTGCTTGCTGCTGTCTTGGTGGTTGCAGTGCTATGCAAAGCAGAGCGCCCACGAGACGATTGAAAAGCAGGATACCTTGCTTTTCACGGCACATTTTAAGATGTACTACCTCTCACAGGTCAGATCAGTGTGTCAAAGGATTATTCAAGTTATTCGATTTATTCATGAATAATTCATGAATAACTTGAATAAAATAAGAGTAACGAATATCTTAAATAATTTGAGTAGAATAGAATAATTATTCATGAATAACTTGAATAACCATGAATAACCACGTGAAAGTCACGTGAAAGTCACGTGAAAGTCACGTGAAAGTCACGTGTTTGTAATAAATCAGTATATATTTAAATAAATAAAAAAAGAACCAAGGTATATATTAAGCAGCCTTATATAAGCTAAGTTAGTACTTATATAAGACTACTCAAATACTAATTTTCTATAACAATAAACTAATTATCCTCCTCAAAATCTTTATTTTTCTCTTTTTTCTCTCCTTTTTTCTCTTCTTTTTTAGCCTTTTCTAATTTATCTTTAAATAACCCCTAGCTTTTTAAGCAAGATATTATCTCAAAAGTACTTTTATTAAGTCTATTACGTAATTTAGACATAATAAGGGCACCTTGAGAGAAGAACCTCTCACTAGTAGCCGAGGAAGCCGGAATTCCTAAATATTTCCTAGCTATTAAAGCTAAAACAGGAAATCTAGTAGTATTAGACTTCTAATAGTCTAAGGGCTTAGTCTATATATATATTAGTACTAATATATTAAAAAATATTAAAAGAATATCGGATAATTATTTAATAAAATTTAAGTAAAGTTTACTTACTTTTTTATCTTCTCTTTTTTCTTCTAAATAAGTTATTAATTCGTTCTCTACTTTAGAGAACGAACTAGTAATATATATATCCGAGTTATTAGAATCGGAATCGGAATCGGAATCGGCCATACTAATATCCGAGGTATTAGATCTAGCTTAAGATATATTATAATTATATTTATATCTAAATTTAAAAATTAGTTATTAATTTATTAAAAACTAATAAAAGGAATTACTTATATATTATAATCTATTTTTAATCTATTATATATATCCGAAGATATACCGCTAGATAAGCCAATACTAGTTAATTCTTCTTATTTAATCCGAGAATTAAGAATAAAAGCCAAATATAAAGCTTTACTTTTATTATCTAAAACACCTGTTTTAGGATAATATTTTCGAAGCTTAGCTATACCCTTATTAATAGTATTTGTAAATGCTTTATTCTATTAAAAATTAGTATAATATTATTTATAATATAGGAAGAATTTAAGAAAAGACTTACTTTAAAATTCTTTTTAAAATCTTTAAGTTTATTATATATTTTATATACCTCAGGTATAATATAATATATAGTAGGGTAACTTTCGGCTTGTAACTTAGTTATAGCTTTAATAAATATTGAAATTATATTTAAAATATTATTTAAATAAGTAATTTCAATATTAGTTAAAACTAGACTTTTATTTTTAAAAGCCTTTGAATTTGAGCTATTAATAACTACTTTAATAGCTTTATATATATATAAAAAGTTCTTTAATATATAATAAGTCGAAGACTACTGTGTTTTTTGATCTATAAATAATTAGTATTAAATAATAATTAAATAATTAAATAATTAAAAAAATTAAAAATTAATTACTTACTAAGTTAAGGAAATCAAGCATTTTCTATATTAAAAGCTTTAATTTGAGCTTCTAATAGCCATTGGTTTTCTTGGTTATATTTAAGACCTATAATAGTTTTTCTAATCTTTCTCCAAATTAATAAATCTATAATTTATTAATAAATATCTTATAAATTATAAAGAGAACTTACTTATTACTTGTTCTCTTTCTTTATTTTCTTCTCTATCTTTAAGTTCTTTTATTTCTTATCCGTATAAATCCGTAGAATAAGAAGTATTATAATTGTTCTTAATAAGAGCTTTTAAAATATCTTAAATTATTAAATTTAATACTTAAGCTATATAAGAAATATCTCCTTGAAATTTAATGCCTTCTTTATTATAATGCTTTATAAAAGCCTTTAATAAGGTATTATTTGAGCTAGTATTATCTCGAGTAATACTAAATAAAATATATTAGTAATTATATAATAGAAATTAAATTAAATTAAATTACTTACCTAGTAATATTATATTCGATATTATATTGCTTTAAAGCTTCTAATAAGACAGAAAGCATATAAATACTAGAGTATATATTATTTAAGTCTTTTATAGCTAATAAATAAGATTTTAATTTAAAATCCTTATTTATAAAATGTCTAAAAATATATTAGTATAAATTTTATTTAATAATTATAAGAATATATAAACTTATATAGTAATTCCAAGAAAAGCATTTTAATTTATAAAGATATAAGCGTCTAAAGTAATAGAGAAAGTTCCTTGAGAATTAATATTCTCTTTTAACTTTTCTTTAATATTTAAACTCTTTTTAATATAGCATAAATTAAGCTCATCTATAAGAGCCTTCGAGTATATAGCAGGTACTTAATTATTAAATATTAGTATATATATAAATAAAGAATAATATAATAAAAGCTTACTAATTTAAATAAGATATTAGCTTTTTAAAGCTTGAAGTAGTAATAGCCCGAAAAGAAATATTATTATTAATAATAAAGTTTAATAATAATTTCTTAAAATAATTAATAATAAAGCTTTCTTCTCGTTATCTAGATTACTTATTAAAATAGCTATTTATAGTCGTTTGTAAGACTTAGCTAGAAGCTTTACTTTTACTTATTAAATATATTAGTAAATATATCTTTTTTATTAATAATAAAATAACTTACTATTATTATTACTATTCTTAAGACTATTAAGGTTTATAAACTTATGTATATATTAAAAATAAGAGTAATAATTACTTATAGGACTATATATTTGCTAGGGAATCACGTTCTCGCTTAGCCTTACTCAGATAGTAACTTCTCGCTAGACAGAATTTATTAAGCTTTATAATATACTTAAGATTCCAGAGCTTGCCTAGTAATCTAGTAGTAATGCCTGCAAAACTAGCTTTCTAGATTAATTTATTGAAAAAGAAAGCAACTAGCCTTCGGGCAACTAGCTTATAGTACTAGTTCACGATTCGTGAATACCAGAATTCGATTTAGACCTGACCTCTACTTCTGCTATAACCGAGGCATTGCTTTAGTAAGTTATTACCAGATATATATTACCTTAATATAAATCTTAATATAATTTAACTATTACTAACCCTCGTTTTTTATTATTTTATAATTATTTCTATTAAATAGAATTCCTATAGTATTAAATTCTATTAATTCCGATTAGTTTCTTAATCTGTATTACCTTATAGCCGTCCTTACTAATTAGAATACCTATTTCCGTATATCCTAGCCAGGAGCTGCCGATCTCGCTACGTAACTCAAGGCCTTCTATAAAACCGGCTATAATTTCGCAAGCTATATTTCTCTAGGAACCTTTATAGTAATTAAATAAATTAGTAAAGAAATTAAGAAAGATCTTTCTCTTATATAATTATAAATCCGGGCTAGATTAGAAAGTACCCCGGATTTAGTAATATAATTCCTAGAAGCCTGGATTTATATAAAAGCTATATTTAGAGCTACCGTTTATAGATTTAAATATTTTCTTAATCTCGAACCTATATCTTCGGACTCTAGTAATTCTGGATTTAATAGACCTTTGAATTAGAAAACCCCTTTAGGATTTACCCTAGCTAGTATTCCTAATATACCGGAAGAAAGCCCACTAATTAATAATTCTTATAACCTAATTAAAAATATAAGTAGATATAGTACTAGAGAAAGTAGAAGTAACCAGAATCCGAATAACCCTGCTTCCGGAATTCTGCTATAGATAAATTCTAATAATTAATAAGCTATTACTTTAATAATTACAAATATTATTTACTAGCTTTAATAAAATAATACCGCTACTATTACTCTATAGTAAAAACCCTAGCAGAACTAGAACTAAAATACTTATATCTAGCTAGAGAATATAGGAGTCTTTAATTTAGACCTAAAGAATATTAAAGTTAATAGTTTAGGAATTATTAGTATTAGAAAGCTTATAGTATATACTAATATTTATATTTTTACGAACCGGATTCGGGAAATCGCAAATAAGAAGGGTAATTAAGTAGTTTAAGAAAACTAGACCTTATGGCTTTATAGTAAAGAAATTATATAATATACCTATAAACTTTCTAATCTGAAATGAGATCTTCTAACTAATACTTTAGTTAATAAGATCTATAGTATACTTATAAAGTAATTTAAGAAATTAGTAAATAATATAATAAAAAATATAAGAAAGAGTTAGTTTAGTCTAGCTAATCTCTAGAAAAGAGAATCTATATATAGCTTTATATAAACCATATTCCGATATATAAAGGCTACCGGAATAGAGTCAGATTTCCTTTAGCTAATTATAGTATATAATATACTAGAGTTATCTATTTAAGTAAATATTTCTATATTAATAGAATTAATAGCTAAAGAAAAATAGCTAGAAAAGATAGATTTCAAATTAATTCTTTTCGAGAATATAGTAAAAGAAGTAAATACTAATAGTTAATACTTCTTAAAAGGCAAGTAGCTTTAATTTGCCGGCTATAGCTCTTTATATTTTAGTTTCTATTAATTTCAGAATTTCTAGTATTTTCAGAATTAGTTTCCTTAAACTATATACTAGAATAATTTCTAGTAGTTTTCCTAGTATCCTTAATAATTCCAGAATTACTAAGGCTACTATAGCCGAGATAATTTTAATAGTTAAGGTTATAGAGAATTTTAAGCTAGTTAAGATTTCTAATAAAGCTATACTAATTGCCCCTAAAATCAGAATTCTAATTAGTAGTAAGAAGCCTAAAAGGCTTTACTAGCTCCCCGTCTATAGCTATAAATTACTAATAGAAACGGATTTATATCGAGAAATTAAGGTAGTTTTAGACCCTATAATATAGGAAATTATTAGTACTTTCTATACTAATAGTATATTTATTTTAGTACCGAGCTTAGTAAGGAGAAATTCCAGGAACCTAAAAGTAATAACTTATTTTATAGGGAATCTATTAAACTGCCTGCGAATTTTAGTAAAAAAGACTATAAAGACGACTATATATATAATTATAGTAAGGAGACTTTTAAGAATAAATCTATTAGAAACTTTACTATTATAAATTTTGCCCCGGTAAACGAAATTAAAAAGGAAATTATATATAAGAAATATAAGAAATTATTCTCTAGTAATAATTAGTTATATAAACATGTCTATAAAGATAATTATAAGTATCTAGAAATTCTGAAATTAAGTAAGAACTAGCTAATAGTTAAATTAGATACTAAAGAACTTACTAAAAAGTTATTAGTAATAGCCTTTAATATAATTCTAATTATTAAATTTATAATAAATTCGAAATCAGATATTAGAACCGGATTTGGTTTTAGAAACTAGTACTTTATAACTATAATATTTAAGTTTTCTATTAATAGTATTTCTTATAAGATATATATAAATACGGGATACTTAGTAACCCTAATTAACCAGAAATAGTTAATAACTAACTAATCTAATATCCCGCTTCGAATTATATTAAAGCCGTTACTTATTAGAGAAATTAGAGGCAAGGTTTAGTTATAGGAATATATAATACTAGATATATTTTTCCTGGATATAGATACTAAAACCGGTAAGAAAGTTTTAGCTAAGATTACGAGAGAAATATACCTTATAAATAACCTAGTAGTAAAACTTCTTATTAGTATAAATATTATAGTTTTAGAAAATATTAATATTATAATTTCTAAGAAATCTGGATATATTAGAAGCTATAGTACTAATATCCCGGTTAAGATCTCCTAAAAAAAAGGCATCCCGAAATCTCTAGTCTATATAATAGCAGGCCTTATAATTCCTGCTTTTATATTAATAGTAATTCCTATTTACTATTTAATAGCTATTAAGGATTAAGATCTATTATTTAAACCTAATAAAATACTAGTAATCCTATTTATCTAATTAGTAAATAGTAATATAAAGATAGTACTAGCCAGAAATAATTTAGTAAAGCTAGTATTCTTGTCTTGTAATTTTCGTCTAGGAAATCTTATAAATATTAAGTATAATAATAGATTTCCCGTTCTAAATATAGAAGTTACGGATTTAGCCGCCCGTTTCCTAAAGAATTCTACTATAAAGATCCCTTAAGTATATTCCGAGAATTCTAAAATAGAGATAAAGTACTATACCAGTACTATAATTTACGGGAATAAAGAAATTACCGGAATGTTTTCTGACTTTCTAAATAAGTTCCCGGAGAACTTTTTTAATAATATTGGATTTATTAATTTGCTAGAAGATTATTAGATAAAAATTAACTTATATCCCAATTAGGTAAATAGGATTTCCGGTAAGACAAAAATCTATAAGGCTAGAATTCGTAATCGAGAAATTATTAATAAGATATACGGAAAGCTAGAAGCTTAGGACAGGCTATACTAAATAGAATAGTAGATTTCTATAGCTTTTCTAATATTTATTATCTATAAGTATATATCTGAATAGGAATAGCTAGTAAGTCGAGTTATAGTTAATATACGGGAATTAAATAATATAGTAATCCCAGATACCTATCTAATACTATTATAAGAGGAAATATTTTAAGGAATTATAGGTTACTAATTTATTATAGTAATAGATATTACTAGTTTCTTTTACTAATAGTATACTTATCCGGAAAGCTAAAAATACCTTATAGTAGTTTCTTATAGAGGCTAGTATACTTTCTGCTATACCTTAATAGGATTTCGGAATACTCCTTTATATATTTAGTACTAAATAAATATTATTCTAAAGAATTTCGAATTCGCAAAAGCTTATATTAATAATATTATTATTACTAATTATGCCTATAAGAAATATCTATAATACCTCAGATTAGTTTTCTTAATATTAGTAAGATATAATATTACTATTAAGGGAAAGAAATGCTTTATTAGTTATTTATTAGTTATAGTTTTGGGCAAGAAGGTAAATTCTTTTAGAATATTTATAATAAAGGAAAAATTAGAAGCTATTATCAAATTAGCTTTCCCGAAGATAGCCAAGAAATTAGAAACCTATTTGGGAATAGCCAGATGGCTTAGAGATAAGGTTCCTTTCTATATATATATTTCCAAGCTACTATAGGATAGGAAGACCGAATTATTTAAGCGGGCTCTAGTAAAAGGAAACCCGAGAAAGACCTTTATAGTACGGGAAGCTTTTATATATCTAACCGGTATAAAGAGAATAGCTTTTATAATACTTTAGAAAGCTCTAATAGCAGATACTATTCTAGTTTATATAAATCCAGAACAAGTACTTTTCTATAACCTTAATACTTCTAAGTAATAAGAAATCGGTACTATTATTTACTATATTAAGAGAGATCTATTATATAAAATAATAAAGAAGATTTCTTACTTACCGAAAACTAAGATAGAGCTAATTATATTTCTATCTAGAACCCTTAAGGATATAGAGACCAGATACTAGCTTATAGAACTCGAAATAGCTAGTTTAGTTTAGGTTATAAGAAAGCTTTATTATATTATTAAATTGAATTAGCTCGCTCTAGTTATAATTTTCACTAATTATTTCTTACTAGTTAGTATTTCTAAGAAATCAAATCTTACTTTAATAGTATTAATAGAAAAATTAAATCTATATCTGGTTTATATAGCTAAATACCTCTCCCGGTTTTAGCTAGATATTCGTTATAAACCAGATAAGGCAAACTTTATACCTAATACTCTTAGCTAATTAGTAATTATTAATAACGAAAAGAAATTAACTAAACTAGTAAATAAGGAAGATAGAGAACTAGATACTTTATTTACTAGTAATATAAACCTAGATAAATCTATTTAAGAAGAATTCTATATAGATTTTAATAAGAATTATATATTTATAGCTACTCTTATTGAAATCTAGCCAGCTTTCAAGAAGTAATTCCTTAATAATTACGAGATTAATAAGTACTAGAATAGAATTCGGACCTAGCTCGAGAAAAATAATACTTTAAAAGAAAACCGGGCTATCTTGCTATTCGAGATCCATAGTAGTTTAATCTATTAATATACCTAGAATAAAATCCCTTAATATTTATATATTTCCCCGAATTATATAAAAGACGTTTTTAACTTGGTTTATAGAAACATATTATACCTAGGACTAGCCAAGATAACTAGAATAGTTAATAAAAGCTTCTTTATCTAGAACCTTATTTAATATCTCGAGAATTAGATCAAGTATTATCCCGAGTACCAGGTTCTTTAAACCAAGCATTATACTCTCTATAGATTAATATAACCGATTCCGGAATCTCTAGGCCCATTTTATATAATTACTATTAACTTCATTTTGGCCTTACTAGAATCCTATAAAGAATTCAAGTACCTTATATTAATTATAGAAAAGATTAATAAAAAATATACCATAATTCTAGGAATAATAACTTGGGATATATAGTAATAGGATAATACCTTAACTAGAAGACTTTTTGACCTTAATTAGGGAATTCCGAAGGTTATTATTTCTGACTATAATATAAAGTTCCTATTAGAAATATAGAAGGAAATATTTAAGAAACTTGATATAAAGCTTCTATTTTTAATAGCCTATTATTTATAGATAAATAGCTAGAGCAAAAGTACTAACTAGATTATTAAGATCTTACTAAGATATTTCTTCTTTTACTTAGAAGATAAAAAGAATTAGCTAAAATATCTTCCGTTTTTATAATTTATACTAAATAATACCTTTTCTACTACTATTAGAAAAGCTTCTAATAAAGCCTTATACGGATTTATAATAAATAATATAGTTGACTTATTTAGTTCTAATTTATTTAGAAAGTTTACGAGAATCCCGGAATATTAGATTTAGGTTTCTAATATTATTATTATAGAATAGATATTAGTAAAAGTATAGTATAATAAATCTAGGAAACCCCTTTTCTTTAATACCGGAAATAAAGTATATATTCGGTTATATAAGAATTACAAGCTCCCGGTAGTAAAAAGTAAGAAGATTTCTTAGTAATACTATAGATTCTTTCTAGTTATCTAGTAATATGGCAGGCTTATATATTATCTAGATATTCCCAAGTATTAGAAGATTTATAATATTTTCTCTATTATATATCTCAAGCCTACCTCAAAAAAAAAGAATTCTTTTAATTAATCTCGGCCTAAATAACCGGATTTAGTATATATTAAAGAAGATACCAAGTATTAGAAATTATAGGAAATCAAAAAGATTATTAATAAATAAACTAGTCCTATAGGATATATTTAATATCTTATTTACTAGAAAAAATATAGTCTTGAAAATAACTAATAGTTTCTACTTATAAAGCTTTAAAATACTAAAGAAGCTATTATAGAATTTAAAGTAAAATAATTAGCTAGTAAAGAAAAGTAATAAGCTATATAAGGAAATTATACTAAGGGAAAGAGGATTTATAAAGAAGAAAAACCACGGAAATCCTAATTATATTATATCCTGGCTCTTTACTATTATAATTATCTATAGAAATATAATATTTATATATAAAAATAAGTCGTATCTAGTATAAAGTAAATATTATTTTAGATATACTTAGCTATTACTATTTTTAAAGCTTCCGCACTTTAATCTTCTATATTTCTTTAATAATATTAATAATAACTTTAACTTTAATATTAAATATTAATTACTATATCTAGAATCTTTTTCTAGAAATCCTAGTACCCTATTTATTTCCCTTGGCCAGAAACTAGATTATAACCCGGTTATCCCGATTTCGGTTCTAGTTACTATGGCTTTAGATAGTAGTACTACTATACCTAAACTATCTCAGGATCCTAATACTACTATACCTGAACTACCCTAGAATTCTAATACTACTATACCTGAACTACTCCAGAATCCTAATACTACTATAACTAAGCCACCCCAGAACTCTAAACTACCTCAGAATCCGGAACCTAAACCGCCTGAGAACCCTACTAAGGGCTCTAGTAAATCTCTAAGAAATTAGCTAATAATAAAAGAAATAGGTCTGGATATATGCCTAAAATCTATAAATGCAAATTTCGGATTAGAATATATACTAGGACTATACTAAGGCAAATCGGGATATAAGAAGTATATAAATAAAGTATAGTAAAATAATATCTAATAGGTTCTGATTTTTAATCCAGAGCCAGAGGAATCCGACTAGAGATTACTATTCGGGATTAATAGTAAATAAATATTTTATCCTAATCTGAAATAGGCAGATTCGTAATAGTTAGACCATACTACCGGAGTCGGAATATTAGTAATTAAAAGCAGAAAGATTAGCTAAAAAACCATAGCTAATTTCGTATTCGTATTTATAGCCGAGGGAAAACTTCTTGAGATATAAGGAAATATTAGCTATTCTTTTCTAGGCCCTAACGAATTACCTCTTATAATCCAAGATATAGTAATATATGAAAACTTACTAGATTAGGAAAACAAAATTAGTACCTAGTCTCTTAAAGATTATATACTTATAAAAGAAGAAGAAAAATAGGCAGATAGGATTCTGAACCCCGGAAAAGTAAGAGTAAAAGCAATTACTTCCCTAATATTACTAACTATTCTAATAATAAAGTAGTCTCTGGGAATTAATCTACTTCCCGAGAAGATTTCCACTATTACTAAGATAGAAAATACAAAGCTTTAGAAAAAGATTTAGTAGATTATAGGCGAGTTCTAGGACTTAGTATAGAAATCTAATATACTAGAAAAAACGAACCGGATTCTAGTAGAAGAATTCTAGAAAGTAGCTAGATAAAGAGTTTCCGAGATTAAGAATTATATTAAATAGCTTATTACGGATATAATAGAGATTTCTATAAAGTTTAAAGAGAATTAAATAAGTAATAAAATCGTTATTATTAATAGATTTATAATAATATTAAAGAAAGTAATATTAGAATTTAATAATTCCAAGAATACTATAGCTAAGAATAGTAAGCCTAGCCCTATAAATAATAATACGGATTCTAAACCTGAACCTAAAGCTAAATCCGGTTCGGATTAGGATAGTAATAATCGGGGATACGGAAAATAAAAAGCTACCTTACTAGCTTTAGCTATTAGTTTAAAAGGCAAGAAATCGGCAAAATCGACTATATAGGATTCCTTAGCCTATAGTTATTATAGTTCCGGAATACTAGATATAGAAAGATTTATTAATTCTAATAATAGTTTAGTAAATTTCCTTAATAAAGAAGAATTAGACTCGCTGCCTCTAGTAAATTCAAAGAAGTACTATAAAATATACGGAAATCTAATAGATTTATACTAATAAAAGCTCGATTTCTAGTAATAAAGTATATTATAAGGAGCCGCTAAACTAAAGCCTCCGAAATTATTAGTAAAAGCAAAATTGAAATTAGTTTAATTTCAAGAACTTCCCAAAGGCAAAGAAATCCTAAAAGACCTTCCTATAGTCTGGAAACCGGAGAGAACTCTAGGCAAGATAGACTATAGCTATAAAATATACTAAAGATATAGCTAGTTTAAGATAAGATTTCTTAGTCCTAGTAAGAAAAGATATAATTAGGTAATAATCTTAGGAGAAATATTAGTATTCCGGGAATCCGAGAAAACTTATTCGAATATCTTACTAGAATATATATAATACTATTACCTAAAGAATAGTTAAGTAAAATAGCTAGTCTAGTACCGGAGTTCTTGGTATATAATATAGCCAGATAAAGAAAACCTAAAAGGCCACTTGGCTAATATATAAGAAATTAATAATATAGTTCTAGTTTACCAAAAGCTACTACTATATTCAGGACTAAAACCCGAGGGCCTAATACTAATTAGATTAGAATTCAAGGGAGAAATCCTGGATAACCCTAATCTTATCTTAAAACCAGAGAGAATTCCGAGCAAATAGGGCTTTAATTACGAAATATACTAAGAAAATAGTACTCTTAAAACAAGATTCCTTAGTTCCCGGAATAGAAAATATAAGCGGAAAGCTATAGAAGAAGAAGCTTTGGTATTTCTAATCTCCGAAATATAAGCCTCTTTACTAATCCTACTTATATATATATTAGGCTCTCGTAAGGAAAATAGTCCTAATAAGTAAATAATTAAATACCAAAATACTTGGTATTTAATATAGAAATCTGGAGCAAATATAAAAAGCTACCTAGCCCTCAAATAGGAAATCCCGACTCCGGTACCCAAATAGAATTCTATTATAATTAATAATAATTAGGATTCTAACTAAGACTATTATAAACTAGATCTAGCTACTAAATCTTAACCCGCCGAATCCCATAATTAAGCCCAAGCTACTAATTCCGATAATCCTGCTAATTCCGATAATTAAGCTTAAGCTACCGATTCCGAGTCTCAAAACTAGTATATCCCACTTACTAAACTTTAGAAAAATCAAGTACCGAATTCGAGTTTCCAAATATTATATTACAAGAGTAACTAGTATATGAGCTAGGTAGAGAATAAAGTATTCCGAGGTCAGGTAACTATAAGAAGAGAAATTAGTCTTATTATTCCTTTTTTACCTAATAATAACGAGATAATTCGGAGTCAGACTAAAAGTATTATATTAGTAGGTATGGAATAATCGGGATTACTAGGCTATTTTCTTTTTTCCTTTTCTTTTTCTTATACGGAAATCTAATATCCCTTATAAAACGGCGGGAATTTAATATCCTTAACAAATCCTAATATACGGATTCTTTTATATATTTTAGTACTAAGCTATATATCTAGCATAGGCGCTAGCTTTTTCAGTTACGGGGAGGTTACTAGGGAATTACGTTCTCGCTTAGCCTTACTCAAATAATAACTTCTCGCTAGACAGAATTTATTAAGCTTTATAATACACTTAAGATTCCAGAGCTTGCCTAGTAATCTTTATTAATTAAGCCATGTTTTACTATTAAATTAATTAGTAAAAAATTAATTAAAAATTAATATATTAACTTATAAATACCCTTTAATTATATACTTAATAGTATATATACGGAGATCCTCGATATTCTCTTATATAGGATTTAGTATCCTTTTTAAGTAGCCTTTCTTAAAAAAAGAAGTTTGCTTATTAAGGGGCCTTAATTCGAAATCGGGGTGATTTTGACTTATATTAAGCTTAATTGAGGAGTCTTAAGACATTTTCGAGTATATATAATATAAAGTAATATAGTAATAGTAATGGTTAATTTTTTATAAGAAATTAAAGTATGAGAAAGAAGTGAAATCGAGGAAAACGGCATATTCTTATAGAAAGTTCTAATATTCTAAAGTCTGCTTTACGATTCTTCTAATTACAAAGATTTGCCTTAGCTCGAAGATTCTAGTCCTTTGATTTCTAATTTCTATCTCTTGTATTAGTAATTTAATATAATCGTAATTTACGGTAGTTCTGGAAATATCGCTAAGGTTCGATTCGCTTACCAAGCGCCACTACCATCTGATTGGGTAGCGAGGTGGCGCTAGGTAACGCTAGGTGCGGGCCTCCCCGAAGCCTTACCCGATTAGGCTAGCTCAATCACGTACACGGATCACGTGCGTTATTCAAGTTATTCATGAATAACTCGAATAATATATGAATAAAATAAGAGTAACGGGTTTTTAGCTTGAATAGAATAAGAGTAACGGCCGTTATTCTACTCTACTCTATTCATTTGACACACTGGGTCAGATGAGAGAACAGAATTCAGCCGTAGAGAGTTTTGCAGTGCCGTCATTAGCAGATTCGTACCAAAACGATTGTGGGTGGTTACGCATAAGCTACCAAGTAATACACCCCCGCGTTACGGACGTTAGGAAGTAAAGCTTAGTTTTGTTTCCTCGAAAGCTGAAAGCTGATGCTACCTCGCAGAAATCTTCCGAACGCCCCGGTGAAACGTTCCAGTTGCAACGTCTCATGTCTACATATCGTGTCTTCGTCTAGAAGTCTGTTTCTTTCTATGTAAGACAGGACGTCTTTCAGTCCAAGCATCAAAAAAAATTCTGATCCCGGTCATGCAAATTTTGTGTTCCTCGAAAATACGAGGTGAACACTCTGATCCACAGTTGCCTTCGTGCGCTGTTGTACAGGCCCAAAACTAGTCAGTCATTAAACCTGTTTTTCTGGTAAATTTCGGATAAGTGCATAGATACTTGGTGAGAAAGCCCTAAGAGTACTGTATGGCAGTCATTTTCAGAGAACTCAGCAGATCAGCAGACTTCATTAAAGGTTTCACGAGAGGCTCTCCGAAGAAGTTGAAGATCGAGATCGCTGATAGTAACTGTGCAACAGCTCATGAGTTTTGGACAGTATATGAAGGGCGCTGCGCTTTTTGAAATGAAGAGTAATCTCGCTCTGTGCCAACTTCAATTTGTATCAATCAACGAGTAATTCACGGAGAACCGTCAACAATGCTATTGTCAACTGCTACCTACCTTCTCCTTCCGGCCGCGGTGCTTGCTGCTCCAGCACCCGTCACTGACATCTCCTCAAGGGGATTGGCCATCCGGGAAGCCGAGGGAGTTGGCTTAGCCAATACCAATGCAAGAGTAGATTGCTTCATCGTCAATTCTGGCGGCCCCGTCAACTGCCGCAAAGGTCCAGGGCTTTCTTACCCTGTCCGCACTACATTCGATGAGGGGACAACCCACACATTCAGCTGTTATGATACGGGCTCGTGTATTGAAGAAAATTGGTACGTCAGACATGATGTTGGAGGGAGAACTGGTTTTCTCTCTGGAATATTAGGATAATGCAGGCTAATCACTTCAACAGTAGCTGGGATTATGCTGTTAATTGGGGATGTTATGTCAATGGGTTTTATACTGATGATACCTGCACCACGGGTAAGTTTCCTGGGACTGTCTTAATAAAATCGAGCCTCTGATTCCTGGTCTAGAAAACCTGGGACATTGCTAGTAATCCCCAGACGCATTCAGGACCAGATCTCGAAGCTGTGCCTTCAAGAATGTGATTGGGAGAGGCGGCTTCTTAGTGCCATGCACGGAAGGGTTTGGTTTGGATAGTTGCGTCATTTGTTTTTGGATTTTGTCATCTTTTAGTCACTCGTTTGTCACGACCTAGGAGGTAGACTGTTGATGGGGGAAAGAAATTAGGGAGCAGATAACAAAAATACACGTTATGACATTTGTCATTCTGGACTGGGTGTCAAACACGAAGTGCCATTGCAAATGGTTCCATGATAGGACTTGTGATGCATGAAACAGAATAAACTGCAAAATAATTTGGGGGTTTGATCCCTAGGGGAGGCGTTTTCTGGCCAGGGTAGGGCATAGTCTAGACTGCAGTTTACTTAGTCTGCACGTGATCTACTTCTATTTTCTTAATCTTAGCTTTAATAACTTCTTCTAAGTACTTAAACTCACTCTCTTATCCTTTAATCTTATATTATAACTTTAAGTATTCAAAAGCCTTAATAATATCTATATTAAGCTTATTTTGCAAGTATAATATTATTAATTTAATACTAGAAAATAAATATTTAGAATTAATTAATATAATAAAAATACTTAAAATAGCTAATATTAGGTAATTAAAATTAGAATAGCTTATTTATTAAGTTTTTTCGAATTACTATAATCTCGAATTAATCTTATATATATCTTTAAAGATATAATATCTCTTATATTTATTCTTAAAACTTAATATAACTTAATAATACTCTTTTTATTATAAGAAAGCATTTTTATTAAAGGCTTTAAATACTAGTATACTAGTTATTAAAAAGATTTAAAAACCAGATTTATAATTATTTTAGAAGCTATTTATTATAACTTATATTTATATAACTTATTTCTTTTTTTAATTAAACTTAATATACTTTACTTTATTTTATATTAGAGTTCAAAATAAGTATAATAATATAAGTAAAACTTTTTATTATTATATTATAATACTTTTTTATTTTAGCCTAACTAGAATTATATATTAATATTATTATTTTATTTTTCTTATATTACTTCTTGCTTTATTTAAATTACTTAAGAATAAAGTTTATTATAAATATAAAAGATATTAATATAGGTGTAATCTAAGCTAATTTATTAAAGAAGTTATAAATATTATATAATATAGCCTAGTATTTATTAAAAAGCTTATTTTTACTAACTTCTTCTAATTAATAATACTTTATATAAGAATTAATAGTTTTATAAATAAGAGAAATAATTATTATTTTAATTATATAAGCTATAAAGTTTTATTTTATTTTATTATTTTATATAAGGTAATTTTATTTACCTAATATTATAAACTCTTATATTCTTTAAATATTACTTTTATATATTTATTATAATGTTATAAAGCTTTTTAATTAGCTTAAACTTTTACTATTAATTAATTTTTTAAGGATCTATTTAAGCTTATTAGGGTTTTTGTTTTCTTTTAAATTCATTTTATTAATAATATAAATAAAAAGTTAATTAATATATTAATTATATAGCTTTAATAATAAAGTTTTTAAGTAATAAAATTATATTTATAAAGTAATTCTGGCTAAGTTAACTAATACTTATAAAATTATTATATAAAGTATATATTAATTAATAAAGCTTATATTATTATTACTTGTATTATTTATAATAATATAATTAAGCTCATATATAATTTTGAAATTATAAATTATATTTATAAATACTCATATAAGATTCTTTCCTTTATAATTATTTTTAATTTCCTTTATAACTAATATAACTTATTTTAGAATTCTTAAATTCGATATATAATAAGTAATAATAATATTAAGAATTAGCTTATTATTTAGGGATATTTATATATTTAGAAAATAAATATATTTTTAAATTATAGCTTAATCTTATTTCTTTTAATTTTAAATTAATAAAATATTTAATTATAAATTATTTTATATATAAAAGAAAGCTAATAATTAATATTTTTATTTAAAAAAAATTAAAAAAAACTCGAAATTCAGGATATTTAATTAATTAATTATAATAATATATTATAAATAGAGATAAATTTAATATATAGAACCTTAATAATATTTTTATATAAAAAAAGACTTTTATTATTAAACTAGTTAGTTTTTAATGCTTTTAAGAATTCTTTATTATGAATTAAATATTTTTTATTTTAGTATCTTAAGCAAAATCCTTTATAATATTATATAGCTTTAAATAATTAAATATAATACTTATTTCCTTACTAATTTTATAATTAGCTAAATAAAATTAATAAAATTAATTTTCTTTTTCTTAAGTATTTATAAATATATATTTTATTTCTTATTTATTTATAAACCCACAAATTTCTTAGAGTTTTTTTGCTTTGCTTTTTGAAAAGAGAAATAAATATATTAAAAAATTTAGAGAGAGTTATAAGATTTAATTTATTTTAAAGCCCCAGATCTAAGCTATCTCTTAATTTAAAATTAATTTTAATATATTAATAATTAAGTGTTTTAATAAATAGGACGCTAAAGGTAGTTCTCTTATAAATTAAGCGAGCTCCCCCCCTCAGACTGAGATCAAACCGCGGTCCAGATCGTAGTCCGGGGCCCCAGACCTCAGTCCTAATTAATCGAACTAGACTGGACTATAACACGATAATACTGGACTAAATAGTCAAAATGCGGTCCGACTGGACTAAGTTTAGACTATTCCCTATCCTGTCTGGCTGAAGAGAGGTTATCACATCAAGCCTCGTGGATCTATGAGCGCGGCTAGGCCAATAATAAATGTATCCAAGTACTGGATATGACACGATCGGTTGGATTTTCTGAAATCACCCTTGTTGAGCTTGTAACCACAAATTGATCGCTACTAAGCGTCAGCATTGATATGACTGTGAGAAGAAACATACGAGGTGCACTACGATGTATCACCGGTGTTAGCTGTGATTGACACATTTATCCATTGAGTGGTACCCCAATTCCACGTTGAAGTCCCCCGGGTCCGCATGCCTAGCACGGTCTAAACAATGTTTGGTAAAGAAGTCGAAATCGATCTTGGTACATTGAAGGCAATACGAAGTAGCCAACGACGACATCCCTTTGCAACTGCCAGGGTAATAGCTGCCAGAAGGTACAGAAATTTTCAGTCGGAGACCAAGTGTCCCCCAGTGAAACAGCGGTGACAACGCCCTGAGCAAAAACTTGCAATAGCGAGAGTTAACTATCCACCTGCGGCTGCCTATCGACCCATTTGGGATCATCGAACGTATTCTGCAAATTAGGGCTGTGCTCAATGAACGGATTGAATGAAATTCGGGTTAGTGACTTGAGTCCAGCGGCGTACGATCAACCCCCGCCAATGTGTCAAATGAATAGAATACGAATGTAGAAGGAAGGGTTCACCCACCAACCGCCCAAACCCACTTCCCGCCCAAGCAAAAAATCGATTTTTCTCTCACCGTTTATAATACTAATAATTAACCAAAATTAATAAAAATTAACTTCTGTTATTTGCTAATACTGTCTCTCCTAATTATAGGAACTCTAATATGAAGAATTATTTTAATTATTCTTTTATATTGCTTCTCGCATATACTTTTATTATAGTGCCGGTATTACCAGCCACCAAACCTCGATATTACTCCATGAGGCGGGATATTATGTTTTCATAATTGCCAAACATCTTCAGGGTAATAAATCCATTGGATATACTTCTCGGTGGTGGGTTTCCCTTTATCTTAAGGACCTTACCTTTGCGAAGCTGGCTGAATGTGAGCGAGACAGAGAATTACGAGAATAGAAAACGTAACTTATAGCAAGTCCAGCGAGCAAGTTCTGGCTGGCACTCGGTTGTTATTTCTCAATTATGCCAAGCCAATGTTTATACGTTTCTACATCCCATTGCTACTGCTCGGGGTTTGATACAGGTGCGTATGAACGCCAGCGACCTCTAGTCATGTGCAGCGTGGCAAAAAAAGGTAAGGTCCTTAAGATAAAGGGAAACCCACCACCGAGAAGTATATCCAATAGATTTATTACCCTGAAGATATTTGGCAATTATGAAAACATAATATCCCGCCTCATGGAGTAATATCGAGGTTTGGTGGCTGGTAATACCAGCACTATAATAAAAGTATATGCGAGGGCCAAACCAAACTTGAATTATTTAATTTCTTTTTTTAGCCTTAGCTTAAAAAAAAAATTCAGATAAAAACTTCAGTATGGTAAGTGTGCCAAGGTATCTCAACGATCTCCTGGAAATGGCAAGATCACTGGGTGCAATCGCCATCTGGGATATACGACCCGCACCGCACCACACACTGCTTGCTCCACGGGCCAACTGCCCATACCCCCCAACCGCCCACCCTAAAACATTCGATTTTTAATTATACCTTCATTATAATTACAAATCCTATTATATATTAATACTTTATAGTATTTTCGATATCCTGACAGCTATATATCTATTTCAAACTAGTAATACGGCTAGAATCGCCATAGGCAGTAATTTTGTTATTTTTGCCCTGCTATCAATTTCCTCACTAGAGCCTCGCTAGAGGTAAAACACCAAAATTTTGTGATTTTTTTTAAAGTACTAGGAAAATGCTAAAAACTTCCTGAATTACTATACCCAGGTCGCTGATTACAAATATCTACTCAAAATTTCGGATTTATGTCGTTGTTGTGAAAAGGGGTGGGCGGTTGGGGGGTATGGGCGGTTGGCCCGTGGATACTTCTATTGGCTTAGTCAGCTCGCCCACGCAACCTGAGAAACCTGGCGGCTTGAACTCATGCTACACCTTACTTCAACGACATCATGCTCAACTTGCCTCTTTTATTCACCCTGGTTTCTACCGTTTTGCTTCTCTACCGCTACGTCATCTACCCAGTCTTTGTCTCCCAACTCTCAAAAATCCCCCCAGCACATTTCACCGCTCCCGTCTCCAGCCTCTGGATCCGCTCGAAGCGCCGAAATGGTAAGACCGGAATACAATCCATCTTTGCAGCTCACAATAGACTTGGTCCGATCGTGCAGTTGAGTCCCAATGAGCTAAGCGTGGCGTCGCTCGATGGCCTGCGCCAAATATATACAGGCGCGTTTGAAAAGACGGTGTGGTATTCTGAACTTGCGAATCTCGGTATTCCTAATCTGGTGTCAATGCTGGAGAACAAACCTCACTCGCTACAAAAACGGATGCTTTCGCATGTTTATTCGAAGTCTTATATCCGTAGCTCTATTGACCTACAGGAGCTGTCGCGCGTGTTGATCGTCGAGAGATTGCTTCCAATACTTCAAAAGGCTGCTGAGAGCGCAGAGCCATTCGATGCATATAGTCTCAATCAGGCACTGGGTGCGGACTTCATGACCTCATACCTATTCGGTACCGGAAATAGCACTGACTTTATCCGCAACATGAAGGCCCGAAAGGAGACGATGCAAAACTTTCGGACCAAGACTCGAGGTCTTCCGGGGAAGGAGAAGGCTTCAAGAGAGCTTGACGCACTCATCCTGTCTCTATGTGAAAGCGCAGGAGCGAGCTCACAAAAGACATTGTCTGGTGCTTCATCACACCCCGTAGTGTACTCCGAACTCTCAACCCGCCTCTCAAAGTCTGGGTCTCCTTTGCCAAATCCCATCAACCTGGCGGTGGCATCAGAAATGCTCGACCACCTTGGCGCGGGAATAGAAACGACACGCATCACACTCACCTATCTCCAATGGGAGCTCTCGCGCGATTCTGGCCTTCAGGCCCAGCTCCGGTCCGAACTCCTGACCCTCCCACCACTATTTTCTCCCAGTTCAGAAGCAAACCTTCCCAACTATGGAGACATCGATGGCTTGCCATTTCTGGAAGCGATCCTTAAAGAGATAATCCGTGTCTACCCCCCCTCACCTGCGCTCCTTCCGCGAGTAACTCCCCAAGGTGGAGCCGTCATTGAAGGCTACACCATTCCTGGGGGTATAACGGTTGGGACTTCAGCACATTGCATGCACCGCAATCCATCCGTGTTCCCCTCCCCTTCAACCTTCGATCCTTTTCGCTGGCTAGGCAAGAGTGAGGTAAAGAGGAGGGAGATGGACAGATGGTGGTGGGGTTTTGGAAGCGGTGGCAGGATGTGTCTTGGGAGTCATTTCGCTACGTATATGTTGAAGGTCCTTATCGTGACGATTTATTCGAATTTTCAGACAGAGATTGTAGATGACGAGGGGATTGAGCAGGAAGATAGTTTCTTGGCAGGTCCGAAGGGGGAGAAGCTTATGCTGACGCTTCGGAAGGTCGAGGAAGTCAAGGAGTAGGAGAGACCGGACTGTATCTTTTTTCCATTTAGCGGAATGATAAATATATCGAAGACGCCTATTTCATATACAAAGTCAACGACGGAAGCCTTCCCTTCGCACCAATGTTTTCGTCCCATGCCCGTAACTCCTCTACCATGAATTTCCCTTAGCCCGACCTTGTAGGCACCCGATATGCTCCTCAAAAGAAATGATAACTTTACATCGTAATATACACCATTTCAAAGTCGAAAATCATCTCGCCTCCCAGATCATAGGCTGCTGCGACCCTTGACTTCTCAACGACCTTCCACCCTCTGTGGTATCTATGGAATCCTGTAATCGTGAGCTCGGAAATTTCGCAGGCTGCGGCATCGGTAGAGGTTCGGGCGGCAGAGTCGGCAAGGGTAGTTTCTTTGCTATCGAACGCATCTTGAACCTATCCCTTGAAGAGCTTGTGCTGAATAACCATGGTTCATCCCTTTCGTATCCTACGCCTCCTGTTGTGAAGCCTTGGACAAATGATTTGAGACAAGGTATGGTCGCTGACATGAGAGAGTAACCAAGGTATATTTCTTGAAAGAGTATAACGGGGACGATTGCGGTACCAGAGCTGGATATCCGTATGTAATTGGATTGAAAGCGGAGGTAGAGAATCGAGAATATAATAAGCCTGCGCAAATGTACCGGGTCAGCAAGAGCAATATACGAGCAGCTGTAGAACCCACGGAAGTCTAGAAGAGAAGGCGATAACAACGAGGTTCTTCTTTCGTGTAGCCATATGCAAGCCGTTGAGGAAGACGAGTGGCAGGACGAAGATTGCGCTTTCGGTGAGTATATCGACAACCATAATTGCTTTTAATCGTACCAACTGTGGGCTATCAGCAAAGTCATGACGTTACAATGAGGGACGAACATGATTGAGACATTGTGCTTCTCCTCTACCAAGCACATAATCCGGCGAACATCGCACCGAAAGCGTCAGGGCTGCCGCAAAACCCCAGAGAGCGACAACGAGGATCGCCAAATGGGTGGCCAGTTTCTTCCTTCTTCTCTCCCAAGAGAACAATGACCGGATAACGAGGAGGACTGATAGCTTCGAGAGGAACAGTGATACCAGAAAGAGGGTTCGACTTGCAAGAACAGCCTGAGATGCTACTGTCAGTAGCAGGGCTACATACTGGAGGAACGTAGGGACAATGGGGATGAATCCTCACACTCGCCATTCGAGCTTGCTCCGTCCCAGTGACCAATGCCAAATTCTTCCCCAGACCGTTGTTCAACGCGACAAAAACGGAGCTCCACTGCCCGACCCCCACAACCTAGGAACCTAGTCAATACCACAACATCAGGACTGGCGGCAGATTTCATACATGCGCTAGAGCCAGGACAGCATCATCCAGTGCGAGTCGCCTCCACTTGACGAACAACAGCCTGACCGCAAAGATCAGAAACGAGAAGGCCAGAGAGAGAATCGTAACAATAATGATAGGTGCGCTGTTGTTGACCGAAGTAACGAGGGCGAATCGATTTCCCGTTGGAGCTGCTGGTAATGGTAGTGCAGACATGCTCTGGCGAATCTCGGCCATTCACGAGCAATATCGATAGTACATCGGGTTCGGTCATCAGCCCAGGGAGAGCTTCACATCTCTCGGAAGCATCGAGCGGAAGGACAGAGGAATCTATGACTGATATGAACAGCTGAGCAACACGGCATTTTTCAGCAGCGTTTTATGCTACTGAATCCACGTGGAGATTATGCCGCACTTGGCGATGTGGCTGAAATCCGACCGGTCGGGCTGCAGGTTTGTTTTGTTTTTTTTGGTGGGGAAGGATGCCTGCTACTTGTGCTGCCGCCCGTCGATTGGATAGGTGCAGAAAACAAATTGCTCGAAAGGGGGTTTCAGAGAGTGAAGAACACTTGGCTGAATACGCCGAAAGGAAAATGGTAGAAAGATGCATAACCGCCTACAAGGGAGGTGATCTTCATTTGCTGAAGCCCTTTTCGTACAAAGCCTAGCGTCTTGTTCCCCAAAACCCAGCATATTGGCACACTACCCTGGCTCCTGACACCCTTGATATAGGGGCGGAGCCTTCTAGGCTTGGTGAGACCGTGAGATGATTTCTCAAGGATCATCTCCTGGGAGGGCTCAAAGGCATGTCAAGGTCTCTCCAGCTGAGGCGCACAATGTTCCACCAAAAAGTGGAGGCATCGACAGAATCAACTGGTCCTGAAAGAGGATTGGGTTTGGTTGCACAAACAGCGGGGGCGGGCCAGCCCGACCCAACTCATGCGTGAGTCAAGCTGCTGGGACTCTCCAGGTTTTGCCTTCAGAGCTCCAATCGAGATGCAAGCCAAGTAAACTTACCACAGCGAGGACGCATCGAACTCGGTTCCAGCGTTCCGCGGTCCGTACGGAGGTAAACGTACTCCATTGGGGCTGTTCGGCCGTGGGCTTGCAACGTCGGCCGCTCAATGGGCACGACTCAGAATAGCGTCCGTCCTTATGCCCGTCCCAGCCTCTCATTCGCAGGGTTGCATATTCGGTGCGGGGAAAGAGGGAGTGGAGTGAGGACCATTCGTTTTTTTAAAGTTAGGCTCTTCCCTCCCACACCTCGGCCGTAAATCTAGCTGTGCTTCCTAGCTTCTCGTGTTAGAGTTCGAGCTCTCACTTACTTGCGCGATCATGTCGAAAAAACCAGGCGACGCCGTGCTCGAGGACAGCCTTGGCAATGGCGATGTACTCGACGACGCCGATCTTGTGACGTCAGAGAAGCGGGGGACTGAATTTGATACTCGGGACATGAACCGCATGGGCAAATTGCCACAATTGAGAGTAGGTCTTTTGTTTGCACTGTGCAGAGGCGCATTGACTGAAGCTTTTACCAGCGGAACTTTCGCTTCCCATCCATCTTCGGATACTCGGTGGTCCTCGGTGCAACCTGGGAATTCGCACTCGTGTACGGCCCTCATATTGTATGATTTGGACCTGGCTGATCCAACTACAGCATCGTGGCTCTCTCGTTGACCAACGGGGGGACAGCCGGTGGCATTTGGATGTTTTTCGTTGTTTGTGTGGGAATGTACTTCGTGGTCCTATCCATGGCGGAAATGGCCTCGATGTAACCAGTCTCTTATGCCGCGTTGCTACACATCGCTGACTGATATAGGGCGCCAACCTCCGGAGGACAATATCACTGGGTTTCTGAGTTTGCGCCGCCGAAGTATCAGAAATTCCTCAGCTACATGGTCGGTACGTGGTATCCCAACATTCTTCAATTCCGAAGTGGTTGCTAATGAAAAAAAAGGTTGGTTTGCTGTGATTGGATGGCAAGCCGCCATGGCCAGTATTTCCTTTGCGTGTGCTCAACAATTTGAAGGGCTCATCGCTTTGAATGTACCCAATTATGTTGTTCAAGGATGGCATGGAACCCTCCTTAGTATTGGTGTCACTATCTTTGCTATGGTGTGGAACACTGTGCTCGTGAGAAAGCTTCCCTTGGTCGAAGGCATTATAGTCATCCTACACATCTTCGGATTCTTTGCCTTCGTCGTCGTTTTGTGGGTCATGGCTCCACGGTCCGATCCTAAAGAAGTCTGGACCGACTTCCAGGACAATGGCGGTTGGGGAAGTATTGGTCTATCTTGTCTGGTTGGCATGACCGGTCCCGTTATTACCTTGATTGGAGCAGATTCAGCATGCCACCTGTCCGAAGAGCTGAAAGACGCCTCATACGTGCTTCCAAGGTCCATGGTAGCCACTGCCACTGTGAACTATATTCTGGGATTTGTCATGACAATTACCGTCATGTCAACTCTCGGTGATGTAACCTCAGTCCTCACCACCACGACCGGCCAGCCCTACATCCAAGTTGTCTTGAATGCGACTCAGTCTCGTGTTGGGACATCGATCCTGACGGCACTAGTAGCTATTTTGCTCCTATTCTCAGCTGTCAATTTGGTCACAACATCTTCTCGCCAGCTCTTCGCCTTCGCCCGGGATAAGGGACTTCCCTTTTCAAGTACCCTTGCCTATGTAAGTTCGCTGAATTCCCACAGCGAAAACGTGTTGACAGTTTTAGGTACGTCCAAACTGGGATATTCCTCTAAACGCTGTGCTGGCAACTTTGATGTTCAGCACACTCCTCAGTCTTATCATCATCGGCTCCACCATCGCGTTCAATATCATCATCTCAATCGGTCAAGTTGGGACCGTCGCCTCGTACATTGTTGCTATCGCCTGCATTGCGAGGAAGCGAATAATGGGAGAAACCCTTCTACCATCTAGATTCAGCCTTGGACGAGCCGGTCTAGCGATCAACACCATTGCGCTATGCTTCTTGACTCTGGCATTTGTGTTTCCCTTCTTCCCGGCTTCCCCGCATCCGAATGCAGCGGCAATGAATTGGAATATTCTAATAACGGGATTCGTTATCGTCGTAGCGCTCATATACTACTTCCTCAAAGCAAAGAACATATACCGTGGGCCGGTTGAGTACGTCAAGCGATTATCACAATAGAAGAAACGAAATTGTCTTGAACTTGTCTTTCGTCGCTTTCCTGTGGGATCCTTCTTGCATTAATAGTTCTCTCAACAGCTTGCCTAGCAACACTCTCTAGGTAGCCCTAGGTGAGACAGCAACTATCGTACGATGCATTCACCGAGCCGGCATTAGACGCGCGTTCTTGCTTCTCATACATCCCTATAGCAGGTTGCATTTTTCTTGAAAAGACCACTTTCTACCTTTCCAATCGGCCGTTTTCCCGCTTTCGCCCGAAAACGATGTTGTCCCCAGACTCCCCGTCCAAAACGAGATTGCACATGTTCATCTTTCCCCAAAAATTCACTAAAGCGTGATAATATGATCATCTTTCATCGAAAATGCATCTCTTATTTCCATTTCTTATCGAAGAGACACGTCTTTTAAAAGAAATCACGGAAGGCACGTCAGATGCATATGTAGCAGAGGGCACGTTCCCCCGAGGAATCTCTTCTCTTCTTGTGTTTTTGTCTTAATGCTTGCGTGTCTTGCGAGGTATTATTAACCTAAAGAAATTGATTTCAATCTAGGCTCATCTTATTCGATTGTCTAGCATACCTTTGCGTCCCGTCCATGACGAGATCCTGCTTGTGTAAGAAGCAGCCAAGGACGAGCACCCGCAAGCCCGGACACAGGTGGTGTGGCATGCGAGCCAAGAGTATTCGCGTCGCGAGGACAATAAGACCCCGTGGCTTAACCATATGCAGCGGCCATTCCTCTTTCAAAACCGGCCGCTAGGTATCGTTAAAGCTTTAGCACAGAAGCCTAAATCCTCTCCCAATAACGACTACGTTCTCGAGCGCTGTCGTGGAGCTCCCCCCTAGAGCCCAGCCGTTAATGAAGCCAAGTTCCGGATCTTGATAAGGAAGAGAGAAGGAGATCAACGTTGTTCAGTCTGTCGGCATGACTCAGTCCCATTCATGCAGATTTTGTTCCCAAAAGGGGCGGCCATGGGGACCATCTACAAGGGCCGTTCACAACTCGAGCGTTTCCAAAATAGACGCAGCAAGCTTCGAATAGCCATGACTTCGTGCAATTAACCACTAACAAACGCACATGGGATGTTTGAATCGCCCCCGGTCCAAATATTTGCAAGGAAAGTTATTCGCAATATCAAAACTTGACATCAACACGTAAAAAGAGACACCATCGAAGAGTTGCGAATAGTGACGACTTCATCTTGTGCTCTTTACGAGAATAGAACCGTTAGATCTGCTTGGCCCTCGCATGAACAAGACGTGCTGTGGACTTCTACACCAAGGATGGAACGCTAGGAGCTTATGCCAGAAATCTGATTCTCATCCCGGATTATGATGTGGGATTCACAGTTCTGGGTGCGGGGTTCTCGGTGAATGCGGATGTAGGCGTTGGACTTGCCATTGACGTAAAGGGAAGGCCATCTCCCGAACGCCTTCAAATTCCAACCTCACAATCCACGTGCGTTACTGCTGGAGCGGTATGTAAATTATAGACAGTACTCGCTTCTTTACAATCTAACAACAGGAAATCGAGGGGAAAATCTGGAAGAATAGCGTGCCCTCAACCACCCTTACTCTGGACTACTGCCGCCCAGCAGATTCCGAAGGCTGCTAAGATTGGACCCCTTTCTGTTCAATACGCTCGACCTACAACAAAGTGTAGTGCCTGGTCTGGGTGGGCTTAGACGTATTCTATCGGACAACAGGGAGCAAGTTGACTGCAATTTTTAATCCGACTGCCACTTGGTCAGGCACTACTTTATTCCAGATTTGTAACAGCAACGCTACTACCCCTCCCACGGTCCAAGCCTGGAGAGTGTTCTGAGGTGAGCCATTCTTTGAGGTAGATGTTGAAGTAGACGCGAAGACCGGAGATGGAGCAATGCTTTGGGGAACTCGATGTTGGAGCTGTTGTCGTTATTGGACTCTCATTTGTTAGCGTAGGAGTACTTCTGTCGGTGCAAATCGGAAGACTCTAGGAAGCGAGCGTCGATTCGATAACATCTGTGCCCGCAACAATAAATATAGGGGGTGGATTACAAAGCAACATCTACGCCAGCTAAAGTAAGAGTCGTGATGTGTGGTGGTGTCGAAGATAGGTTGGCGGTCACAGAAAGTGTAGCTACAGTCTGCGATCGTGGTACCGCCGAGTGAACATTTCACTGTTGTGCTTCTGAAATATAGAAGAATAGGGTTAGTTAACCTTCAACGTGAAAGATATCTATGGGCTATCTCTAGAATAGTTAAGAAGTGGGGAAACAAACAGAGGACTAGTAATAGAGGGGTATATAGCTGTCATGGGACCTTGGATGAAGGCGAATGACTACGAAAGAAGCAGACCACTGAATCGCAGGTTGATTTTGGACAACCGAAGAGATACGTCGTCGCAGTGGCTTCTTGGGCTGCTTAAATGATTCTCTAGAAAGCTAAGAAGGGTTTAGGAGCTGCCTCACCGAGGTTATCACGGCTACAACACCTGAGGTAGGGATTTCCTGATTGAAATAAAGCGATTCTGTACTATGTGCTCCGAATCTTAAAAAGGAAAAGCTGGGAAGAACGAACGAAGCCATGGAGAGGAGTAACATTTTTGCTCCACGGCAATTAAGAGTGCTTTCTGGAAACTTTGCGCCATGACAAGGAATTTGGGGAGGGAGAGCGGTTGCAATATAATACACTCGAACCAAGCTATCGAAGACTGCAGCACAACTTCCAGTGCCAACTCAATCGAGGTGAGAGAATACTTAATGAGTCTTCATAGGGCAACTCTTACAGTGTGTTGTAACTCATTGAGATCCGCATGGATTTCTAGCTGGCCCGCTCCCTCTCTGATCCAAAATGCACTTACTTACGTCAGGCGGGTTTATATCATCCGTTACATGTTTGACATGGCAGGGACAGAATGATATCTATATTATTGGATGGTTTCGATACATCCACGGCAAGGATGTCGCTCGTGTGGACTATGCTGATGGGACAATTGTTTCTATTTAATATAATCCAGTTGCATAGACTTGCCTGAACACTGTTTGATCCCTGCTCCGTCCAAACATCCCTACATACTTAGCAATTAGTCGAGGCGTGGTAGATCGCACTCGGCTGAAGCGTGGTGGTATGTCGCTTGGTCCTTCAAGCTATTCCTTGGTGCTATTCCAAGACCCGCCTTTCTTAATTTTATTTCCCGCAAGTATTATACGAACCCGTGCCGTGAAAGAGGGTCCTATAAAGTCAACCAGATTGGGTGCTTTTGAAGCCTTTCTACATTCACTTGAGAAATTCAGAGTTCTGCAGACAGATCTGAACCCCCGCGGACAGGTAATTATGGATTCACCGTGTTTCCAATACATTGGGGATCTTGGATTTTGCATTACTCATATGCTTTCTTTCTACACCACAACCACCAATGGCTCTTCATCTCTCCTTTCCATCCATTGATTGGCCGCAAAAACAATATCCGTGCATCCTTTCAGCAGAAAACCCCGCTTCTGCGCGAAGGCTTCAGTAATCTCCAATCCACTGGTAAGCCAGGGGTTAGACCAAGCCACGATACCGAGCTCCCGAGCTGCAAACTTATTTGAACACCCAGTTGAAACAAATAATACTTCATCAGCCTTACTCAATGGCCCCGATTCAATCAACTTTTCAGATGCCACTTGGGCTGCAGGGCTACTGCAATCCAACTCATCAATATATTCCCAGTCAAATCGGCAACCAAACCTCCTTCATCTATAAGTCCTTCTACGAACGCTGAGATCAGATTGTCGCGTAGCTTTCGAGAGGGGAACAAGTCAATCCAGGAGAAATGGGGGGTCTGTTGCTGGAGGGATGTAGGAATAAGAGACTCCGGCAGGAAACCAACAATACTACTACTGACGCCTAGACCAGGGCAACTAGAAGGTGAGGACGTGGAAGTCTGCATGGCTAATATAATTCAGTAGTTTATCAAAATACCGCGCGCGACGTTGAGTGCTATGACAGGAAGAAGTGCATGGTCAAGACTCAGTGGGAAGGAATTGGGATTGGTTGCCCGGTCCATGTCACTGAGAATCAAAGCGCTCGAGGCTGAAGTCCCTTGATGACTCTCAGTATGAGCATCTGGCTGGACGATTGAGCGAGGACACCCGAAGTATCAATGTAGAAGCTGGATTGGGGAGGCTGCTGTGTGTCTGGTCCTGGACTGTGAGCTGGAAAGCTAGCACCACCGTCGCTCGTACTTTTGAGAGCTTGCGCCTGCCTGATGAGCATCGTTAGCTGTTTCGTATATTAATTCGACATAATACAGAGGTACTAGGCAACAGATTCTCACGACATCATGCAAGTGCTCCACCTCCGAAAGCCGAATTTGCGGTTCAAACAGTGGACAAGGACTGGGGACTCACGGTAAGCTTTTTGATTCAATCGATTCTGTCTCTATTTTCGCTCCTTCGTGTTATTAATGCCTGTCCAATCATCACCGACTTCCGTAGCCTATACCTCACTTTAATTCGGAGTCATTCGAAAAGAGAACCATTGCATACCTCGGCGAGTTGCTTCGCAGGCATCAGCCTTATTTCTCCTGAAGGAGGGAGTAATCCATCAGAAGACATCGGAACACGAAGCTGTAGCTCATAGACACAGCATAACACGAGGAAAACGGCGGGCAATCTCAGCAACTGAGCACTACTTATGCGAATGGATGACCGCAAGAGTTGATTCTTTAGCAGGTGTGTTTCGGAGAGGTTGAGAAATTGTCGGAATCGCTTAATTTTGTGGCTCATGCAACTGGCTGACATCGCTTATTTCAGGGGTTTATTTTGGTGCCCCATCGGTCACCACTTTCGGAGGAGGCACAAAGACGCAAGCGTTCATCGCACTCGAGCCACCCAGAACCATGCCTTGATTGAAGTTAAACCCCCTGTCATTGACCAATGGCTATCTTGAGTCATTAAGCCAAAGCCTCTTCTTGACTCCGTGCAATAACTAACCTGGGGCTGGCTCATAAACTTTCAGTCAGTTTCCTTCCAAACAACCTGCCGAATGAAGCTATTTTCTTGACTCTTGGGTCCCCGGCGCGGTCTTCACCAGCATCGGTGACCAGAACTTGAACACTTGGGTTCTCGGTGAGTCGATTTGCTACGGCTAGTCCCACTGTTCCGCCTCCGACAACGATGAAATCATATTCAAGCACCATTTTCAGGACAATCTAGCTTCTGCGCCTATCATATAGAACTTCGACGTTTCCGAAACAAATTGATGCTTCTTGCGACTAGCATAACGAATCTAGATATCTTGACAAGAGATGGAGGGAGAGCGCTTGAAACCTCAGAAGAGATGCTAAATGCAATATTTGAGAATCGCCAAGTTATAACGGGGTTCAGCGTCCGAGAGATTCAAAGTCAGTTTGTATTCAACCTGTTTGCAATACGCGCGTTAGCTGTTACTAGCGTCGACGACATAGTACAATATTAATAAGAGGATACTAGAATGTCATGTCGCCTGGTAAGTGTGAAGACCAAGGGGTTGCTAATACTCAATGAGAGGTTTGGATTGAATGTCGACCTGCTAGGTGTGGCGGCGGAGCTAGAGCAATTGGAACGAGGCGTAAAGATCTCTATTTCTTGTATTGTAGAATATAAAGCTAAAGAGAAGAGAGAGTGAGAGAAAGAGTAAATAAAGAGAGAAGTACAAGCTAAAACGACTGAAACGACTAAAACGCCCGCCTAACAAGTAAAACTAGTTAAGTAACTACTAACCTTATATAATACTAGCTAGTACTATTATACTAAATTTAGTATATTAAAGAATAATTAAGGTAATTAATTATTATTTAATTATTAACCTTTAAGAAAAAAAAGTTAATTATTAAACTAATTATAATTAAATATATTTAATTATTTTTAATTATTATATAAAAGTTATATAAATAATAAATACTCTTTTATTTCTTGAAATAATATATAATTAATATTAATAAAAATAAAGATTTAAAGGTTAATTAATTTCTAAAAAGAGAAAAAGGAAATAAAGTAATATATATATATAGATTATTTATTATAAATATTATATAATTAGAGAAGTTAAAACTCTTATTATAATACTTATATATAAAGATAATTAAAGTAAGTAAAAGTATAGTACTAGTTATAATAATAAAGCTAATATATTAAAATGAAATATAATAATTTCTAGATCTTATTAATTAAAATCTAAAGTTAAAAATAAAAGAAATAAAATATAATAGTATTGGTTTACTAGTAATGCATGGCACCGTTATATAGGCGTGGAAATACTGGTTATATTAGTTAGTAAAGTTATTATTATTTAGAAGTAGGGATTATAGTATTATAATATTAATATGTAATCCCTAAATCTGCTAAGCCTAAAGGGGTCTAGTCTACTAGTCGAGTTACTAATGGGATACGAGGTTACATAACCATATCCCGTATCCTATATCCCATTACCTATATCCCATTGCCTATATCCCGTATTCCGTATCCCGTAACTATATATATAACTCCCAAAGAAATAGCTATACTAATACTAGAAACTCTCTAAAAACGCAAAAAATAGTATCTTCCTCTAATTATATACAAATTCCCTAATTCGGCCTAGTACCAGATTTCTCAAATACTCTATATATCCATATTACTTCTGAGGTTTTAGTTATATACTAAAGGCTATAGCCTTTTATATATGATTTCCCCTTCTATAATATCCTCCTATTTCATATATCCATTTCTTGCTCTATTTATACTTGATTCATTCCTCTATATCTAATTATATAGTATTCGTATTAATTAGGTATTTGAGGGTATTTATTAGCTTCGATTTTATTATGAAATCGGCAGGATTTAATTCTCCCTTAATTCATTTGACTTCTATAATCTCTTATTATTTATATACCTAGTAAAGGCATATTATATTAATTATTAGTTACTTTTCTCGAATAGTTCCTAATTTAACAAGGCATTCGTATAATGACTTCGAATCCGTATAGACTACTAGTAATAGTTCTATTTCTAGTACTCTATTAATTATAGATTTAACTAAAGTACTCATATTAAAGCTATAAGCCATATTATAGAGTTCCGAAGCTAGAATGCTTCTAGTAATTCTTTTATATTTAGTAGAGAACTAGTAAATAATATTAGTATATTTAGTTCCGTCTACTAGAACTAGAATATATCCGATTTGGGAGAAGAGATCTCTATTATTTATAAATGAAGTATTTGTAAAAATAATTAAATATAAGGACTTCTTTACTAGCTTTACGAATCTCAGTTCTCTAGCAGCATTCTCAATTTACTATTAAATATACTTATTAAGTACCTTTATATTAGTTTCCGAGAGTTTAATAGCTTAAGCAGTAATTAATAGGTTATATAAAGCTTCTAATTAATAAACTAATATAATATATACTCCTCTAGTATATTAGGTAATATATTAGTCCTTAATAGAGAGATTTTAATAAATAGTACCCCTACTACTTATAGTAATAGTATTCTTTATAGAAACGGTTCGGAGGTTTTTATACTAGTATTTTTATATAAGAGTAATTCTAGTAATATTTATATAAATAATACCTCTATTAAACTTGAGATTATAGTTAATAATAAAGCATTTATACTTCTTAGCCAAAAACTTAATCTCTTAAAGCTTTAGTTACTCCGTTTTCGCAAAATCATTATTTCTAATAAATAGAGTATTATTAGTTTAAAGGCTAATAATTCCGAAGAATTACTTGCTATAGAGGAGGCAAGAATTATAAGTTAACTATTTTATAGAAAGCTCATTAATATAGTAGGAATAGTAAGTCTTAAACTAGTAGTTCCTAGCTTCCGGTATACTATATAGTAGTTTTATAACCTTTAGAACCGAATTATTATTTAGATTTAGCTTTCTAGTAAGCTTATAAAGTGAGTTAATATAAAAATTATAATTAAGTAAGGTTATTAATTAGATATAAGCTTATAAGATATTATATAAATATAGCTCTATAATATCTATTATTATAATAGTAATACTAAGAATAATTCTCTGGCTAATATATTAAATAGTAGGTAATTATATTAATATTATATATTTTTTACTATTATTATAAGCCTGGATAATTAGTCTTAATTTCTTAAACTCTCTCTCTATATCCTTATTCTTAATCTTATTAATAAACCGGAAATTAAAGATATATATTTCCTTTAGTATCTGAGATCTGGAAGTAATCTTAAATATATCTTTTTCTAGAAAGCTAGTAATTTTAACTTAATAAGAGTTCTCGTATAAGTTATTATCTTATAAGAATACTATAAAATCCGGGTTTTTATAAAAGTATTCTTTATTATATTTTAGTAAAATAGCAGAAATAGCAGGAGAAATTATATTTGTATTATCTTTAGCCTTATTATAAAGTTCGGAAATAAGTTTAGGTTTAGGGCTATTAGTAATAATCTTAATATTTCCTATATAAAAGGGCTTTATAGAGATTAAGTAAAAGGTAGTATTACTATATAATAGAGCTAGTATATAGTTCTTTCTATTAATGGCTACTAGCTTATATAGCCTATCCTAATTACTAGGTTAACTAGTATTTCTTTTATATTATATAAAAATATCCGAATTTAAGGGAAGTTTATAGATATTAGTAGTACTAGGACTATTTCGGGTATTTAGGGTATTTATAATCTGGTATCTAGCTTAAAGCTTCTGAATTTCTACTATTATTTTCTTAAGTACTACTAATTACTATAATATAATTAGTAATAGAATATTATATTCGGTTATTTAGGGTAAAGTACTATAAACTAAGAAAGTTAGGATAATATTATTAGGTCTAGCAGAATTATTAATAGCCTTAAAAGCTATTTGAAATATAGTATTCTTATTAATTCTATTAATTTTGGCTATAATAATAAGATAAGTATATTAAATTAGGCTATAGTAGTATTCTATAATTCCGATAGAACTATAAGCTTCTATAGGAACGATTTTGACCTTGGTTCCTATAGTATTTATAAACTAAGTAAACTTCTTACTAATAAACTACTTTCCGGTATCTACTATAATCTAATTAGAAGAGCCTAAATAGGTATTAATTTAATACTATTTTAGAATATCCCAAGTATATAATATACTAATATTTTAAAGCTATTAGCTGGCTTAATATCTAGTACCTTTATTAATAATATAAAGTATAGGCTTACCGGAAATATAGAAAATATTAATAATAATAAAATAATTAAAGCTAATATTATTTCTTAGATTAAACTTAAATTATTCCAGTAATTATCCAAATTTCTGGTATTATTTATAGTACTTTATAAGGTACTTCAGGGCTTCTATATTAATATTATAGCCTGCTTATTCTAGTATATTTTAAAGCTTACTAATAAATAAATAACTAAAATAGTAATATAGATATTATAATTTAACCTTTATAAGAAAGCAGGAATTATAAATAAAGAATTCGGAAATAAAGCTTTATAGAATAGTATTCTAAAGCAGGAAAAAGTATCCAAAATATTATATTATAGGTATAAAGTATTTATTAGAAGTAATAAAATAATTAGTAAGATTATTAAAATAAACTTCTAGCTTATTTATATTAGCTAAGCTAAATAAAAATAGAATCTTTATAAATATAATATAAAATTATACTTATCTAATTAGTATTTTTACTATTATAGATCTAATAAAGGATATAGACCCGATACTAAACTAGATATTAATTTAATCTTTAGTAGTTTTATTAAGTTAGATATTACTATTAGTTTACTATAAAGCTTGGAATTAGTTAGAACTAGTAGTTAAGAATCTAGAGGCTCTGGTATTAATTATAACTCTATAAAAGTAGTAAGTATTATATCTTAATATACTATTAATTATAAATATCTAGATATCTTCTATCTATTTAATAGGCTTTAAGATATGATTTTTGCCTATTATTTAGTATATAAGGGAAAGAGAAATAAGGTTATTTATAAGAGTATTAGTTATGGGAATAGTAAAAGTAGGGGCTATAGAAGCAGCTAAAAAGCTCTTAATAGAAATAAAGTAGGAATTAGAGTAATATTTCTTTTCTTTATCCGTTTCTACTAGTAAGGCTTTAAAAATATTACTTACTAGTTTATTTTTATTACTTTTATTATTCTTTTCTCTTTTAAATTCGGTAATATACTATATATAAGTATTACTAAAGTATTTATTAAAGTTATAGGTATTTCGGGATCTAAATTAGTAAATATTTCTATCTTAAATCAAGCCTTCTTAGCCTCTTATTTCTCTGATATATACTTCTATAAACGGTATTTGGGTCTCTTATATATAAAATATAACTTCGGAGTATAATTATTATGGTTATAGGACTTGAAATAGTTATTATAGGTTCCGAAGTTATAGCTAGGTCCGTATTAATAATTTCCGGACGAATAATAGTTTAAAGAGTTTTAAGAATAGTATTATTAATTAATAAAGAGAATCTTAGTATTAATCTATTATTTCTTCTTATAAATAGTAATAAATAATTAGAGCTTATTAATAAGTTAGCCAAGATTAGAAGAAGAATCCGAGACTATATATTAGTATACTAGTATACCTTAATAAGAAGTAATAATCTTATTATATAGGAATTTGGTATTTTATAGAATAGATACTAGTCTATATTATAATTTATATAGGTTATTAATTAGTAACTAGACAAGCTCAAATATTGTTTTTTTAGGGTATTAAGCTATTATAATTACTATTATAGTAGTATTTTATTTGTTTAAGTTTCGATATTAAAAACCAGGGCCTTTAAAGAAACTATAAATATTTATATAGGCTTCTTTATATATATATTAAGAGAGCTAGTTATTATAAAAATAATCTTATATTAGTTCTTTTAATATAGTAGGAAAAGCTCTTAGTTAAATACCTCTTATAGAAGCTTTATATATTAGTAAATATTAAGGAAAATAGTAAGTTTTTAGTTAAAACTACTATTAATTCTATTATATTTTTATATCTTAGTATATATTTTTACTACTTTTCTAATTAGCTTTAT
Organism: Hyaloscypha bicolor E; assembly: GCF_002865645.1. Taxonomy (NCBI): domain Eukaryota; kingdom Fungi; phylum Ascomycota; class Leotiomycetes; order Helotiales; family Hyaloscyphaceae; genus Hyaloscypha; species Hyaloscypha bicolor. Next base: position 650,469 of record NW_020194575.1, on the reverse strand, counting down.
AATAAGAGGGCTAGCTAAAGGGCTATTTAAAGATAATAGAAGTAATAGAAGTAATAGAAATCCGTTACTACTAGCTTTTTATAGTCCGGTACTAATAGAAGTAATTATAGATAATAAAGAAATATAAGTAATAATTAGTTTAGTTTATTAATTTCTTATAATACTATTATTAAGAGATATATATAATAAGGTAATAGGACCCGTATTAAGGTCTAGTCTAGTAGTAATAATATTAGCTATAGTTCAGGTATATTACTCTTCTTCCTAAATAATATTAACTAAGGATTATATAATAATAAGTTCCTTATTATTTTATTTAATATAAATACTACCGTATTATAAAATAGCTCGTAATTTATATAATATATATTAATCTAGATAATTAAGTATTTTAAAGTCGAAATTACTAAAATCCTCCTTAAATAATTCCCAGAGATTATTATTAGTTAACTTCTTTATCTTATACTAGAATAGTCTAGTATTAAGGTAGTCTAGGACTTCCTTATTACTATAGGTAATTAGGTTAATATCGCCTTTTTACTTCTTTATCTATATATATATATCCTATAGTTCTGCTATACCGAACCCCTAGAATTAAGCCCTTCTTAATATATGTGTAATTCGTAGTAAGAGAGGTTTAAAGGTAAGGTAGTTCGTAGTAAGTTTATAGAAAGGGTTTAGTAGTAAAGGTATCCAGATATCTGGTTTAGATATTAGATACCTAGTTCAGATACCAGATACCTGGTTCAGATACCAGATGCCTTAGATACCTAGGGGTATTATGGGTATTAAAATAAATATTTCGCCCTTAAATATTTTGTCTGTAATGAGAAATTTAGGAAGTGAAATATTATAATTCCGGGAGGGTCTAAAGCTCAAAGGACTCGATTTAATAGTAAAATCAAAGTAGTAGTTAAAGAGCTTTAAGGGCGTATATAAAGTATATATTCCGGAGAGAGTATCCCGTAGATATAGGTATTATATAAATAGAAAAGATGGGTTCTAAGAAAGTAGTCTTGGGGCCAAAAGAAGTTGGTTTTAAAGGATAGTAGATAGTTAAATAGATAGATGGCCAAATGGCTGACTGCTTATTAATTAGCAAGAACTAGAGTCTTCTCCCTTAGGCCACCGGATGCTTTATAGAGTTAATGAGTAATTCCCCCCTTTAATGGAGTAGTTATCGGTCCTTGGCAAGAGCTAGCTGTTTTCTCCCTTAGGCCACTGGATGCTTCATAGAGTTAACAGGTAATTCCCCCCTTTGACGTAGACTAGTTCAATTTTGCTATAGGCTACCGGATACTTCTTTAGCTCAAAAGATTCTATTCTCTGATCTGTATATATAAACTGATTAGTATCGGTTCACTAGTAATGCATGGTACCGTCACGTAGGCATGGAAATACTGGTTATATTGGTTGGTGAAGTTGTTATTATTTAGAAGTAGGGATTGCAGTATCGTAGTATTAATATGCGATCCCTAAATCTGCTAAGCCTAAAGGGGTCTAGTCTACTGGTCGAGTCACTAATGGGACGCGAGGTTACATGACTATGTCCCGTATCCCATATCCCATTGCCCATATCCCATTGCCTATGTCCCGTATCCCGTATCCCGTAACTATGTACGTAACTCCCAAAGGAACAGCTATACCAACAAATAGTAAATAAATAAGTAAGACTAAAACTTCTAAAATATTAAGTTTAGCCTAAATCTTAACTAAATCTAATTTATAGTAATTATAAAACAATATCTATTATATTAGCTATTAAGCTTATTATAATAAAATAATACCTAAACTAGACTAAAATAAACTTTAGTTTTATATTATAATACATATAATATTATATAACTAATTAATTAATTATAATTAATTAAATTATTTAATATAATGGCCAGGCTACTAGTTATAATTAAAGGCCCCCGACCGGGCGCAATATTAAATCCACTATTAATATTAAGCCCCGTAGAACTACCAGTTAGTGAGATCGCTGGCTTCAATCCTCGTCGTATAATGTCTCGCAGCTGTTAATAATTTATGAGGAATACACATGATCGGAATGATCACGTGCATGGTATTATGCTATCATACGACGGTAGTATTCTATCAGGCTGCTTCCCTTGAGTCGTTCCTAGTACGCGGATTCAATGTTTTATTACATCACGGGAAGTTGAAATTGAGAGTTTCGTATTAGAAATTTCGATATATTTACAAGTCTAATAGGTTTAGGAACTCGTGAGTCGACCAGACATCTATTTAGTTCTTCAGTAGCCATGGACGCATGGCTTATTCATACACTAGCGTAGAGCGCCCGTTGCCCCTGCACTGCACTCTCCTGCACTCCGAACGTTTAGTGAGACGCTAGAGAAGACGGGGATCCCGGGATCCCTTGTTTCGTGACGCCCTTACAGGCTAATCATTTCTCGGCAACTCTTGTGGGCACTAGCTGAAGGTCACAAGTTGGGCGAGGTATCTATGAAGCTAGTCCAAGATTACCTTTTTCATGTCACTGTCTTTCTTTAACATCAAAGTTTGCCTTGAAAATACCCAGAAGATGAAGACCGATCCGACGGAAAAGGAAAAAATTAAAAGTATTCAGATTTGCGATCTCGAGCCCCTTGGAGGTTGGAACGAATCGCGAGTTTTCTCGCTGCGGAATGGGAGTCAGCGCCCCCCAGACAGAAATGCGAAGGCGCAGGGTGATTGCGTCTGCGGCGTATTGACTCCCGCAATTGGTCCCGATCTACTTCCTGGGCTTGATTGACTGAATCATAGTGGACGATCCGATCACGCCCTTTATCATTTATCTTATCTTCTGAAGCTAGAACTTATGTTCACTGGCAAAGTATAATAACCCTATGAAAATCTTGTATAGACAATTCGCGGCGCCATGCTTTTAAGCTTCTTAAGCTCTCTTGGCAGTTGGTCTTGTGCATTCTTTAGCCTTGATATCTGGGTACCACGCCGTCTCTATCCTTCGATAAGAAAGACCCTGGATTATTATTCGGCAGTTAGTGACGGGGTACTGTAGCTGAAAGAAAAGCAAAAGAATAGTCGGTCCGATCCAGAAGCGGCAAAATAAAAAAAAAGTCTACCAAAATAGTAAATAATATATATTATATTAATTAGAATTATTGTATATCTTATAGTAATTAATTCCCCGTTCTTTGATATTTAATACCTTTGATATTTAATACCTTTAATATTTAATACCTTTAATATTTAATACCTTTAATATTATAAGAGTTATAAAGCACGCAATTATTTTTATATGAGTTTATATAGAAATTTTCGCGTTTTATATTAGTAAAAAATTACATATTATAAAGTATATAAAGTTATATATAATTAAAATTATTTCTTTGTCCGGCTAGATATTACTAGTATGGGCAGGGGAGTCTCGCTTAGTTAGCGGTATATAAAATTATATGGCTTCTATAATTTTATTAGGTGCCACAGCTATAGCTAATATATTAGTAATGCTTTACTAAACTAAAGAATTGACATTTTATATATTATATTCTCTTTAGTAATAACTCTTAATATATAAGCTCTTATTATATATTCTAAGCTTATAAAAGCTTAAAGGCTTTATTATTCTGAATTTAATATATTATTTACTTAGATATATAATTATTTAAAAATATATTTGTGTTTTATATAATTAAAATTCAAAAAAGTAAAAAACGTCTATATATTTTAAAACTTTTATTATTAATTAACTAATAATCGCATTAAATATCTGATTATTAGATTTTATTTGCCTGGTTCTTTTCTATAATTTCATTACTAGGTATTAATTAACCGGGGTCATGGATAAAAAAAAGTCATTTTGGGCGCAAAAGGGCGACTGTTTTGTCGCTTTTGGATCGGACCGACGATACCATGTCCTTACTCAGAAAAGAAGGACCCTGGAGCTTCAACGCTACACCATCCTATGTTGCTCGTCCTAACTCCGCCCGAAAACTTGAGATACAGATTACACAATGGCGAACGCGGATTTGGCTCTCCACGACGATGCCGAGAAAGTTGCTTACAAGAACGGCAACAGCTCAGATGAGACGTACCCGGCTCCACAATACGACAAAGATGCGCAGGCGCAAATTAGCAGCGTGACGACGCATCATGACGGATTCTTTTCTGCCTTCACACCCAACAGTTTCAAGCGCAACCCAAATGCTCGAGTGGTTACAGAAGCCACTGACCTGGAAGGTTGTCCCCTTCCAGACCAGCCACCCGCGGAGCCTGCATTGGCCATGAAGCTCAAACCACGCCATCTTCAGATGATTGCAATTGGAGGTTCAATTGGTGTGTTGCCATCCAAATATCAGCAGGTATAAACCTGACATATCTCTCGGGCACTGGTCTCTTCGTTGGTTCTGGCTCTGCTTTGGCAACTGGTGGCCCAGCATCACTTATAATAGCTTATGGCTTGATTGGCGTCATGTTATTCTGCACAGTCCATGCCCTTGGCGAACTAGCCGTTGCATTCCCGATTGCGGGTGCTTTCTCGGTCTACTCGAGTCGATTCATCGACCCTGCTTGGGGTTTCGCAATGAGTTGGGAGTAAGTCCTGTAGCCTAGTCTCCAGCGAAAAATGCCATTTTCTAACTATAATCCCACCTTTAGTTACGCCCTGAATTGGCTTGTCACCCTTCTTCTTGAGCTCACAGCAGCTTCGATCACCGTTTCATACTGGCCAGGTGCAAAAGATATCAGCCCTGCAGCTTTCGTGGTCATCTTTTGGGTTGTGATTGTCGCTATCAACTTCTTCGGTGTCCGTGGATATGGTGAAGCAGAATTTGTCTTCTCTATTATCAAGGTCATTGCAGTCATTGGATTTATCCTTCTGGGCATCATTATTGCAGCAGGTGGCGTACCAGGAAGCCCGCAAGGATATCTTGGCGCAGGTTACTGGTACAGCCCCGGAGCCTTCAACCACGGCTACAAGGGCCTCTGCTCGGTCTTCGTAACGGCAGCATTCTCGTTTAGTGGAACCGAACTTGTGGGCCTGACTGCAGCAGAGGCCCAGAACCCTCGTAAATCATTGCCACCAGCTGTTAAACAAGTTTTCTGGCGTATTACCTTGGTAAGGTCACATATTCTGGAGCTTGTAAAGACTAACAAATATACATAGTTTTACATTGTTTCTCTAACAGTCGTTGGCTGCCTTGTTCCATATAACGACCCAGGACTTCTGAATGGCACTGGTAGCCCAGATGCCAACGCCTCGCCCTTCGTTATCGCCGTTAGGAACGCTGGAATTTCCGTGGTGCCTTCTATCATGAACGCCGTCATTCTCATTGCCGTACTCAGCGTAGGAAATTCATCAATCTACGGCTCGTCGAGAACAATGGCTGCCCTCGCAGATCGTGGACAAGCACCAAAGATCCTCGGTTATATCGATAACGCTGGAAGACCGCTTATTTCCATTATTCTCGCTTCGGCCACCGGACTCCTTTGCTTCATCGTCGCTGCGGGAACAGCTACTCGAGTGCAAGCCTTCAACTGGATGTTGGCAACTTCAGGCCTGAGCTCAATTTTCACTTGGGCTTCCATCTGTGCCTGTCATATCCGCTTCAGACATGCTTGGAAATACAACGGCCACGCTCTCGACGAACCAGCCTTCACTTCTCAGCCTGGCTATTACGGCTCCTGGGTCAGGCTGATCATGAACCTATTGATCCTCACTGCACAATTCTGGACCGCTATATGGCCGGTAGGTTATGCTTCCGAGACCTCATCAGAGATCGCCCAGGGCTTCTTTGAGGCTTACCTCGCTCTGCCGATTGTCATTGTATTCTATGCCGCGTTTAAAATCATTAAGAAGACAAAATACAAGAGACTCAAGGACATCGATATTGCTAGCGGACGCAGAGAGATGGATTTGCCCGCCATTCTGGCAGAGGAGAGGGAAATCCAGGCGAAGTGGCCGTGGTATAAGAAATGGTGGAATATTGTCTTCTAAGTATTCAATCTCAAACCCTCCATGTCATTAAAGCCGTGCCCGAAGCGGATGAGCAGCGACATGGCGTGGCAGAAAGGGAAGCCTGCATTGAGGCTGGAATGAAGGTTAGTCTGGCTGCTCATGAGACTGAGGGACCGGAGGGTGGCCACTGGGTGATATGGCCCTGAGCAAGATAGAAGGCTTGAAATGAGAAGCAAGTGAGATATTTGCTTCGCCGACTATTCGTTCACTCGCTTTCCTCAATGATGCTATTTGCTCTCAGGAACTGGTGCAGTCCTAATATTTCCACTCACGTAACTAACTCCGCGACTTGCTGCCCAGGTAAGGTGGGCCTTACAACAGCTTATTTACAGAGTTGAGTGGATGTGGCTCCACCCGGATGCAAGAAGCTACATCAACAAGACGTAAGTCCTATAAGTTGGATAAGCAAGAGAGACTTGTAATGACTCACATTCGTTGATATTGTTATGCGATCTTCGAAGAAGTCATAGGATTCGTGAAGCTGCACGACTATCCTAGTACTGAAATATGAGAGACGGGGTTTCTGTTCTTTTCCCTCTTGTGGGATAGTCTAAATCTTGTCTTTTCTTTCATTCCTATTAAGAAGAGTACAGCCTAAAAAGCAGAAAGGTGTGGGAGTCGTTACATAATTCTAACCCACGCCCCTCCACTTTCCACATGTTCCGGTTTCAAGGATGCTACTCCTACCCTCTCATAAATGTCTACCCCCAGAACACTTCTAACCTGTAGAATAATAAGCGCATGATGCTTGGGATTATCCTCGCCATTTTCGACCTTGTCCCGCCCAATGACAACACACCGGAGATCCTCGTAATCGGGCGGCCCCTCCTCGTCAAAAATTATATAGTTTAAGACCTCCCACTTTGTCATCTGGATTCTCCTTGCTAGTCCACGTAAAGTCCCCAATTCTCCGCCAACGCCCAATCCTGAAGACTGCTCGGGCTCTGCGGCAAGCTCGCGAGTAAATGGGTTCTCGAAGTCCACCGTGGTCGCCCAGTCGATCTCTTTGAACTTCAACTCCATGTATTTGATGGGACCTTCTTTGGAGATCCACGACCAACTCGGAACGCGACGGCCAGCTGGTAGAATAATGCGCGTCATGCGCTTGTCATCGCGGCGCGTCCAGAGGATGCCACGCGCGAAGTACACTGCAAAGCATCCGTATGCGGCTTGTGTCCGGAATGCCCTTGCCAACCGCTCCTGGAGTCCCAGGATCGCCACCGGTCGGTCCGACGGCTTCGTGAACGCCAGCCCAGAGTACCGTTCATAGAGGTCCTGGATCAGCACCTGCCTCCCGTCCCGGTAGTACTCCAGGGCGGAATTCGGGAAATTGGCGTCGCCGAGCAAGGCGGCTTTGGAGCTGGAGTTGTGATGTGAGTAGATGAGACGTCTAAAGAAAAGGAGAATCCCCAGTTTTGAACATGTAAGGCTGGAACCAAAAAACTTACTTGTAAAGACGGGCCAAAGTCTCGCACTGTACCCCCTTTCCGCACTCCCAGTACACCTGCGTGGATGTAAAGTATATGGAGCGACGCGACAGCGCCCTCTCCTGCAACACCCATCCACGGCGGTTGAGCTCTCCAAGCTCGACGTGGCGATGAAAGTCGTCGATAGCAGGGCACACGTAGAGTGCCCCGGCGCTTTGCGTCTGCAGCTGCACGTAATCCCGGGGTGTACGGTCCGCAAGGAATCCCTCAAGAGAGGACCTGCCTGAACTGGCTCCGATAGTGCAGTACGCATCACTGAAAACTCGCTCCATTTTGCCCGACTCGCGTTCCCAGTCATCGTCGTCGTCCTGGATGATACACAACGAGTCGATCCAGATATACTTGATGCGGAGCCCTCGTGTTATAGTGACTGTGTCCCGGAACGTACGAGGGAGGCTGTGAAGAGGGATACATGATTTAAGCTGTTCGATGTTGCGCTTGGAAGTGCAGAACTTTTCATTGTCTTTGAGCGGACCCCAACAGTGGCTAAGAGCTACATATGGAGAGGTTTTGATTGAGGCGGAATCCACTAGACGGACGGGCTCACCAACCTCTATGAGGCGCGTCGGCATCGTTAAGATGTCTCCTGCATTGTCGCGACGACACTTATCATGCGTCGAGTCACAGACTCTGATCCATTCATTCAATAGCGTGAACTGTTCCACGCTGCCTTGTTCCAAGAGGCTTGGCAAACCGAGTTGTGCTCCTGGTGGGATATTCGGGCCTGATTAGAAGTGGGTGTTCGTAAGAGTGTCTTGGCCATACTCGGTTTATAGAGTTTACATACCTGGATCGACATATATCGAGAGCAGATTTGGACCGTTTTCGACCCCTACGATAGCACCATTTTGACGTAATGTAACAACTCCAGTAATCTTCTCTCGCTCCAAGGCCTCAGACAGTAGCACACACAAATCGCAGATTGTTCGCTCAAGCTTTGAAAGGTCACATTTCGTGTCAAATAGCTGTGTAGAGTCAATGGCTTTGCATCTAGAGCATAAGAAGACACCACGTTTTTTTCGACGTGGTTTTACTCCATCCCATTTAATCAATCTGAATAATTCGGCAGCAAAATTGTTATCTGGAATGGACTCCCAAACGTCAACGAGCGGTTTGCTTGGTTCCTAGAAGATGCTAAGTGAGTCTTTATTCTAGTATAGCTTCTAAGGCAAGCTTACATTCTAGTAACAGTTAGCGTGGCCTTCTACGAGAGAGGAGGTTCTTATGGTAGGAACTTACTATCTAGACAGACTTAGTGTCACTGGCGGAACGAATGGAGAGAAGCGGGAAGGGTGATTCACTGACGTTGTTCTATGTAGGAGAGAAAGGTTAGTGAAATATACCTGAACGCTAGTGGAAGAGTGATCACCTACGTACTGACAAGACGCAATATGTTGGCCTTGTAAGCTCATGCTCCTGAGGTGGTTAAGTTCACCTACTCCCTGATAATCCAAAAATCTCGGCATTTCTCTGGTAATAGAATCCGAATTGATCCCTGAAGTGGGGGAAGGAGGAGCACTGACTAAAATCCGAGGACCGGCATCTTCTTCTGGGTCAGAGATGTGAGAAGAGAGTGAAGTCTGCGGGGCCCTGGGTACATCTCTTCGAGGTGGTGTTGCCAGGCCCACCTCATTCTGATAAACAATCCCTGGTTGGGGGACGATCGCTATGATTTCGTCGGAAGAGTATTCCAGTGTAACAGGGGTAAGATAGGATGGTTTGGATTGACATTTTTCCTGAATTTTCCTGATGCTTGTAAAGAGCACCTTCGCAATCTCCCGAAATTCCGGTTGGCTTTCGTAAGTCTGTGACACTTTCACAACGAGAAGCCTGGTCCGCACGAGGTGTAAAAGCTCCTTGTAAGCCGTGTTGTCCTGCAGTTGCGTGTCCATAATACTCATGCGTGAGGTCACGTAATGGTGGACAACATACCGGCTTTGCTCTTGAAGCTCCCAGAAATAATCAGTATTCTTTCTGAATGATTCCACAGCTTGGTAACCGTAGGTAAGCCAAATTAGTAGCTCGAGCACGATGCATCCCATTGACCAGATGTCGTATTGACGCGATCGAGCCTCTTGGCCGGCCCGCTTTTCTCGCTCCTTGTCCATCTCTGGAGGCTCGTAGCGAGATGTACCCGATGGTGTCGAGGTGTGTTTGTCCTTCCCTAACCGCACATTTGTGTGAGCGTCTTTTTCGTGGAATGCCGCGAGGCCCAGGTCGGCAATTTGTAATGTCCCCATATCATTATCGTCCTTAAACCAGAGAATATTTTCAGGCTTCAAGTCTCCATGTCGGCAATTACTATCGTGAAGTTCTTCGAGGGCAGAACAGATTCCGACGAACTGGAGCATGATCCATTGGAGGCTCTGCGATTCACGAGACTTTCGCCCGTGATTCTCCCAGTAATTGCCCAGATTGCCCCCGTCCGCCCAAGGGAAGATCAAGCACCGCTCTTCCCTGATCTGATAGGCAGCGACTGGCTTGATCAAATGTGGCGATTTATACTGCTGTAACTTTTCGAGGTTGTCGGCCTCCTTATCAAAGTATTTGGCAAGCTCTTTAATATCTTTGGCTTTTTTGACAGCAATGACAACTGTTCCTGTACGAGGATCCTAGAAGGTCTGAGTTCAACTGGTTCGAGAACAGAAGGAGAAGGTTACACACCGCTTTCAATATCGGTATATGTTCTGGGTGGATCTCTATCCGTGACACCTCACCAAAGAATCCACTACTGGATGGCTTTGGTGCAACTTTTAGAAATGGCAATCTTCTTTTCGTAGCGAAGTGGAAGCGAAACCTGCCTTCACCAAATACTGGTGCTGTGAATCGCAACTGGTGGCTTTCGAAAAGTTCGCGGTCGTTGCGCTCCCACTCATCGAAGATCCTAAATTGTGGTCCGTCATGGCGGCCCTCGAGGGAATACCCATAGTATTGCTTATTTTCTCGTTTGTTGAAGCCAATTGGTAGTGAGGCGTCCTTGATTCCGTCGCACTCTAGACCTTTCAGTAGCGAGAGCTTCTCTTCTTTGCTGCTAGTCATCATGACTAGAATAAGAAATAACCGTTTAGCATCGTTAAGAACAAAGTCCACGAGGTCTTCCCAACCCGGAAAGTTTGCAGTGCGGAAAGCCGACAATACTTTGTCCCGCGTAACCAATTCGTCCAATTTGTTATCAGGTAAAAATTCATCGCCGACATAGGTTTCAGCAAACTCCTCGTCGACACAGCCTGCCAGCTCGGTGATTGCTTTATACGGGTTCATCATGGCTGGAAGCGCCATAGCTGGAAGCGCCATATACAGTGATACTATTTTGTCCTCGTAATTCACTTGCACCTAGAGAGAGGCTTTTAGTAGCCGTCTACGCAATACACGTTCGGGTTCTGACCCAATACGTACCCTTCAATCTCAAGAGTGAGAATGGATAAGACAAATGGCAGATATATCCGTGCTCTAGTCCGAACTTTTAGTATTCTCTGCGTATTGCAACCAAGAAGGGAGATGGAGACACATCGCACAGTTCAGCCCAGCTCCCGCTCTCAGGTATATATTAAAGAGACGAGGCTGCGAACAGGAGATGAAACTTGTCCAACACACGCTGTGGCGCAGCTAATAGGTGCCACGCACTATCTCTCTGCATGAAGCCGAAGGTACAAGGCGACTCGGCGGGACTCGAGCCTTGTCATGGATGAATTGTGAATCCAGAGCGATATGACAACTCAGTGAGTGTAGAAAATCTGTGCCTCATCGGCGACCAGCGGGGGAGCAAAGACTCGACGTTCCTCTCGAAGACCGATCTGGCCACATTAACTCCACAGTTTAGAGCAACTAACGCGATATTCGGGTTATTCGGAGCATTCTTCGCAATCTGTAAAGTTTTTGGAATTTTCTAAGCACTTTGGAAAAATCTCAAATTTTTTGTGGTCCGACAGGGGTATCAGTCGGCGGTGTGGCCGGTGACCACTTCCCGCAAACTATACCGCCCAAGCGAAAATTACCAGCCACAAAGACCATTTTTCTATGCTACGATTCCATAACCATTTTTTGATAAAGCGCATACAGAATGTAGGCAGGAGTTGAGAGACGCGGGTCTTCAGTTACATCAAGAAAAATTGGAGTAGAATCTGCTGTTGGGGTTCTACAATATATAATTTGAAGGTTGTAGCATTGTAGTTTTGGCGTGCCACCACCTATTTGGGACACCGAAAAAATCGGGCTACACCAAGTCCTTACAAAAGAGGCTGTGCATGAAGGCAAATTAGGTGTGTGGCTGCCTCATTAATTTCTCTAACCCTCGCTCGGGCGTGGAGGCGTTCTCGCCCAGTTTGGCATTCGGTGAGTAACGGCTCCTATTGTCCAAACTGCATTCATAGTACCACGAGACAATTATATGACTTCCCAGCGAGGGCTTGGACGTTCTAAAGAATTTCATAGTTATCCCTCATTACTTTAATGAATTTCGACGGAATGTGAGTTAGGCTATCGACTGCATCTCTTTTCATGGATTCGAAACAAAACCTTGAGAGAGATGAAGAACGGGATAATTTGCTAGATGGTCTTGCCTTGCTCCCATATTTTGAGCGTCTAACACACTTTATCCGTGGTTCAACAAGACACCTAGTTGCAGGCGGAGTAACAGTGGTTGACTTCCGGCCTCTGTATACGGTTATAGTTCATCACCTCCAGCGCCAGCTGGCTGAGGAGATCCAGAAGATAGAGAAGGCGGACATCACAGGCCAGCAGTTGGAGGATATCAGAGGAACTCTCCATAAATATAGTAAGACCGTCTTTCAGTTACTATTACGCTCCACCCTGACTGTCCACCAGCGGATGCTCTCCGAGACTTCGAATTCATTCACGGCAACCGGTGGAACACGCACTTTGTAAAGGAAATTGCGGCTTCGCGGCTCGACGACGGCCGAGGATCGAGGCTGCAAGCGGCGTTGATCTGGGACCTAGGCCTCAAGGCTCCCGCCTCACACCGCAGCCTGTTCCGGGATTCGGACTTACTTGGCTCATTCAATCCCAAGCTGATGCAGCATGGGACATCGGTTGGGGGGAGTCTAGGTACGGGCCGAGCGCAGGCGATGGCGAGGGAGGAGCGTCGAATGCATTTCCACATGGCCTTGAAGCGATTCGCTTTTGCTATCATCGGAGGGTTAATCATCGTGGTGCCTATGCTTATCTTGGTTGTCGGTAGTGCGACGGCTAAAACGCTGGCTGTTATCTCAACGTCGATTTTCCTCTTCGCAGTTAGTGTCGCCGTCTTTTCTACGACGGAGCCAGGAAACCTTCTGGCTGCTACGGCAGCATATGCTGCTGTGTTGATGGCGCTCATTGGAGGCGGCCACAGGAGCAATATCTGATATCAATGCCTGCAATGTAATGACCACTCGGCTTGGGGACCTGTCTCAACCTCGATCGCCTATTTCTTCTTCTTCTTTTCTGCGTGTTAATACAGATCGAAAATATCGGCTCGACCACTGAAGAGCTTTTTGATTGTCACTTATATTCAGTATTTCATTAAATAATATATTCTATGTGATTTTTGAAGTTAATTTGGTGAGATTCTAGCAAATGGTTTTTTTTGAGGAGATTTAAGTCTAATACCACAATTGAAATGCCATCACCCCAATTGCTCAGTTTAAACGGGCTCTCTATTGGACGCCGAGCCCTCAACCTCTTAACCTTTGCTCTCAAGAACCACTTAGATTGACGCCATATATGTCGGTAGCATAGATATGAGATGCTGTAGGGAAAGGTCAACAGAGCACTGGATTTCTAACACCATTACCTGGTGAAGGGGAAAAGGTGTGGGGTAGTAGACGAAGCGAGTGTGATGGAAACGACATCTTTAGTCCAACTTTGGCCTTAAATAATGCCACAAACAGTGCTCGCACGAATAGAAGTTCAAGTTGCGACAGATAGTTTATAGTCGCAGCTTTCCAAGGATGCAAGAACCAATATCCTCGTGGAAAAACTCTCAGTAATACGCACATTTACATTGGCTACGAGTATGCGAGCTCAATGTAGTTTTAGGAATTTCACTGCAATATTGTTAGTCCCTATAAATAACCTTGGTAAATCCCTTTTTCAGTATAAGGAAAAGAAAACTGCCGGAAGCTCGAGCACAAGATCTGCTGCCAGCGTGGGATCCAATAAATTATTATCGATAATTATCGATTATCGACCAATTAGCGCGATTATCTATCGATCGATTATCGAGCCTATCGGAGCCCACACTGAAAGCAGGTTTCTCGCACTCTAGTGCTTGTTAAAACAGTGCCTCTGCTCTGAGAATAGGGTTGACAGCTATCAAGAAGTATAGCAGCATATCCTATAATTACGCTTTAATGATGGGCGCGCGCGCGGGGGCGGGGGAGGGGCTTAGTGCAAACTTACAGGCTGTAGATATAGCAATTCAATGCGTTGGCAGGATAGTCCTGGTACGCCATCACATTACCTGTTCTACGATTTTGATAAGGACTTGATCTTGCGATGGCTTGCTGAGTGATCAAGAAAGAGAATTTGCGAGTGAGACAGAACCGGGCCATATGATAAGAGCCTGCGAGGAATGGCATGTCGTGCATCGGAAACCCCCGCTGATCACTTGACCCCGCACTTCATGTCCCCGCTGCTTCGGCGAAGCTGTGGATCCAATGAATATGCAGGAGCAACCGCTGTTAACAAAACCGGTGTGACAACCTGCATTAGAAACTAACTCATTCAGTTTTTGCCTCAGGGAAATGAATGTCGGCTCCGTCGGGCTTTCCTGAGCGGTACTTTTCATTGGAAGCCGTCAGGCAAGCCGTTACCCTCGGGTCTACCCTTGAACCCTTCTTCAGTGCTTTTTCCAAATGTCGCAGTTTGTTCACTGCAACCGGGCGGTGGCTTAGGATGCCAATGCACCTGGTCAACATGTCAGTGAGCCGTTCCATACATGGCCTGCAGGTATGAAGGAGTCGAGTCTCATCAGCATGCACGGCTGACTTACCGAGTAGCAGAGCCGCATGGCACCAAGAGCTCTGGCTAGCCATGAACAGCCTTATTCTGTGCCATCAACCACTTTGCTTTCTGAATTGTGCTGCCTCAAGATATACGAACCAACGACATGCCTTCCGGTGATCAGCGCGATTCAAACCCAGGCCAGTGCATGGCCAAGCCAACCGAGCCGGATGCCAATGCCACCAGTATGGATCTCTACGGCGAACTTCATGACAGCCTTGTTGAATGTCCATTCACCCAGAATATGTTCCTGCCGTTGAACATCTTGCAGGATGTGATCTCCGTGGAGAATATTGTCAGGACACCCCCCTTCTCTGGCGATAACGACTTGGCCGAAGAAGTTGTGCACACGGCGAAGAAGGTCCTCGCAAGCCTCATATTAGTTGGCCGTCAGAACGCAATCGTGGACTTGCTCTCAGAGGGGCTCACGGATGAGAAACTTCCTCTATATCGCAGAGGAAGCGGCGCGGACAGAAATTTATTGACTGACTGTGATGGCAACCAAACATTCGAGACCTTCCGGAACTGGGAACGGGTCGACATTGACAATTTCGTGGAGAGACAGCAATGGCGGACCCAAGCACCAGTATTTGACACCTCTGGCAGTCATTTCATCCTCGACCGAAATAGTGCCTTGCCGCTACAAGCGGCTGTTGAGAAAATAGGAACCACTGAATTCAGCAATGTCTTCAAATGTGGACTTTATCGGTCCCATTACCAACAGGACTCACAGGTAAGTTTCACGTCAACACAGCCTTGGTGAGTCTATGAGTCTATGTTAAAACCCGAAGTTACTGGCAAAGCAAGTTCATGTGGCTATCAAGGAGCTTGACGATCGAAATATCTTTGAACGAGAGAAGGAAAACCTAACAAAGACCCTAAATTTAAATAATCGACATCTCGTCAAGCATATCGCTACTTGCGAAAGAGGCTCGAACTACTATGTCATATTTCCCCTAGCAGATGGTGGAAGTCTCCTGGACTACTGGAAACGCGAGAACGAAAAACCACGAAAACTGGAGCTCATTTTGTGGTCTCTCCGCCAAATGCACGGCCTCGCCGGAGCTGTATATTCTCTCCATCACGACTTAGGCGCTGGTATACACTGCCGCCACGGAGACCTCAAGCCGGCCAACATTCTCCTCTTTGAGGAAGATTCCGATCCCTTCCTGGTGATTGCAGATCTCGGAGTGTCAAGGATTCATGAACAGCAGACAAACCTGCGACGTGGTGGGACAACAACCACGGCCACCACACGCTCGTACGAAGCCCCCGAAGCTTCGGAACCTGGACAACAAAACCAGCCGAGGGCACGCACCTACGATATCTGGTCTTTAGGATGTGTTTTTTTGGAATTCGCTATATGGCTCCTGTACGATTATGATGCAATCGAAAACTTCGAAGAGAACAGAAAACTGCCTCCCGAAAATCCAAACGCCAGTTTCTTCCAGATTAACATTGATCGCAAGGCGACGATTCTCCCGGAAGTGTTGGACGCCATTAAGGCCCTACGAGAAGATCCAAGATGTCAGGGCGGCACTTCATTGGAGTCCTTAGTTAACCTCATTGCCGACAAGCTTCTCGTCACTTCAGCAGAAGACCGTTGCAAAGCCGAGCAACTGCGTGACGAGCTTCAGGAGATAGTCCAGAAGGCCAAGCATGACCTTTCGTACCTGCTCAACCCGACTGATCAACCTGCGCCGGTTCACAAGGTGTTCCTAAAGGCTTCAAAAACATGGTGAGAGGGAGGGGATTTCCCCCGAGAGCTTTGATTGCCCAGGGGTCCGCTGGGCTGCAATGAGTAGTTCCTTTGACTTTTAATCTGATTTTCTGGCAAGTCTCACCCTTCGTTAGTCTACCCTTTGTTTGCTCAGCTAATCAGGGCTGCGTCCATCAGTCGTCCCAGAGGTTTTAAGATTTCGGTGTTTAGGAACGTATCAAATATTGTGTGTTTCTCTGAATCTGTGTCAGGCGTTTCAGGATCTCGGAAGATGTACATTACGTTGTGTGCAATGAATCATGAATGACCCCTCCGCCTGGAGTTTGCAGGCTTCTCGCATGTGTTTACAATCTAGTTTTCAGTGTTGGATTGTGATTCGTATTTCAACTTAGATCACCAATGGCCCCAATGAAACAATCACATCTTTCTTGTTGATCAATGAGAATGGGTATGACGCCAGCCATGTTGGGAACCCAAAGCATGACTGTACCAGTGAGGGTAGGGGGTACAACTCGAGCTAGCTGGTCTCCTACAACCTTGACTAATCATAACTTTACTGAAACCATCCTCATCTGTATAGCTCCCGGATCAAGTTCACCTCCAACCAACTCCGCAACCTGCGGTTAGAAGTAGCACGGACCAAGTAAACAAACCGTAAGCGAGTCAGATAGTGCCCCTATTCCAACTTCATTTCAAGATTATCTCTTTGCGCTTTGAAATGCACTCAATCTACTTCTTACATCCTCGATTCATTATAAGCTCGAACCACTTCCATTATCAGACCAATAAGAACCAAGGTCAGAATTTTGTAGCACATCGGATGTTGTGAATTTATAGTGGATGAGCCCTGTAATCACAGGGCTTGGGGGGCTGGAAGGAGCAGGTTTGAAGGGTTACGCTTCAAAATTCCAAATAGAGTAAACCCCCGAGAAATGGCCCTCAGAGATATCAAGGCTACATAGTACCGCTCCTCCCAAGGCCGAGAAATCCTCGAAGAAAGAGGATGATCCGGCCTCTTCTAAAACCCAGCCCGACCCAACGCAGAGTAGGTCGAGTCACCAACTTTTGATTTGGATTGGTAAGATTACAAGATACCCAAGAAAAAGAAATATTTCCAATGAAGACATAAACCAAGTTCAAGAGCGGAACAAAGAGACACCACGGCGTCCTGGTCACCGAATCTTGAGCTGCCACGATACCCACATACTGCATTTAAGCACGTACACCATAAAATCGTGTGTGTTGATTGGGCTTAACTTCAATGAAACTCTCTCCTTCATGTAACTGCAAGCGAGGAGAAACCTAACCAAATCGTTTACGCCGATCTACAGCTGATGCTCAGAGCTGTTTGCTTCGATGACCCGGAGAAACCACACCAAGAATTTGCTTCCAAAATACCATAATCCCCCCTTGAGTTGCATTTGACAACAAGTTGCAACTTTACAGCCACAATCTTCTTCTCCGCCACTTTAAACGTTTCTCCAACGCAAATTCGAGGCAGAGGACCTGAATCTATGTCGGCGAGAGTTCCCTAGCGCCGATTGAGGAACCTGCAGATTAGGATATCGGGCTCCAAACAGTATGCCCTGAACATATTGTTCTTTTCCATCAGAGTCTGCTTTGTTAGGAATGTTACCGGACTTCTTGGCTGGTTTGATGGTCAAGGATCCGTTTTTAGTCTCCCAGCTCTAGAAACCACTAGATATAGACGAGGATGACCCTTATTCTCATTGGTGGCTAGGACCTGTGAGGCAGGACTTTGTTTGCCTGGAAGGCCAACATTGCTTCTCTCAGGAGGCGCTATAGATGAACAGACGCCCCCATGCAGGAGACTACAAGCAATACGCATTTGCCATTGATGAAGATGTTATACGGTTTTGGCTGGTGGTGAGAATCATTCATGATCAGCGCTTCGTTTCATGTACCTACTAGTTATGACTTCCCATGTTGCTCACTGCCATGCTCAACTCCTCAATCATTCGCGAGTTCATGAACATTCGCGCTCGTATATCCAGTTTCAACACCAGATCCGGACAGCTCAACTCTAACAGGTTCCTTGGTATTTCCTTCTACTGGGAGCTCCGCTTTATGATACTCGCCCATCGTTTCTGCACCTGAGCTTGTCGGGTGCGTTTGTGAAGCTCCCTTTCGTCGTTTCCAGATGAAGAACACAGTCAATCCTACGACAGCTAATATAAACAACGGTACAACGACACCGATAGCCGCCTTTGCACCCGTGGAGAGATCTGGATTTGGATTTCGAGTCGGAGTTTGTGTCAGGGATGATGTCGTTGTGGATAAAGTTTGTTGTCTGAGATGTTGGATCTGCCATCAGCCACCAACTCGGCCGAACGTTACTCGTGAGAGAGGGTATTAACTTACGACACAGTTGCTGAAGCTGGACTTGCAGTCAATAGTATATTACTCGTTGATATCGAAGTTCCGCTTATCGTGGTACTTTGCAAAGTATTACTCGATATCGACCCAATAGCGAATCGTCCATCCGATGTATAACTACAAGTGCTTTGTGGTAAATGGAGATCGCAGATAACGAGGAAGTAGTTGTTTCTGCCACCAAATACATCGACAGGCGTCCAAGAATAATTGCCTGTGTTGGGTGTCGAGACTAGATTAAATGACGAAGATTAGCTTTTGCTTTGAGTTAGGAAAACCTATTCAATGAGATTGGGAAGGGACCAAAGACCTGTGATATTGGTAGCTTTGACATTATTATCGTATGATAGCTGTATGAATACGGGTCCAGCACTGGTGGGCAACCATTTTATGAGATAAGGTAGGTCGACAGGAATGTCCTCACCAGCCGTGGGGGCAATGAACGGATTCATTATCGACATGACTTGAGATATATATTGAACGCAAAAAGAATTCAAATAGGTATCAAACAGCAGAAAGTTATGCACAAAATGGGCCTTGTAAAAGAGGGAATTCGCTGCGTATCTGAGAGAAGGAAATGGAGATGGGGAAGGACAAAACCTGTGTAAGGGACGAGAAGGCTGTGGAACATCCTGTTGAGATTATTCTTGGGCCACACCTGCAAGGTAGGGCGCGAAACAGATAAGGGGATCGGAGTTCCTCCTAAATCGAGGGCGTGCATGTACAATCAAATATTCCTGGCCTATGAAAGTACCCAATTTCGAGCGCCTCAAACTGTTAAAAAAGCCACAGCCACCAATCTCGTGCACAATAGAGATATGGGACACGGGAAAGAAAAAGGAAGTATGCTTTGCCTCGGTGCAGATACGGAATCGTCTTTATTGGACATCGGGAGGCGGTTTTGCTAAGCCGGCTTGCGCGAGCCAATCTGAGCCGCCTTCACTAAGACTTGCAAACTCTCGAGGGCTAGGAGGGTTGGGGTTAGCTAGTTAGGATCAGTTACGATTGTATTTGTAGTTAGAATTCGGGTTAGAAGATAGGCAAGTTATCCTTTGAATTGCACGTTTTTGTCAGATTAATTGTTGCGTTAAGTTCGTCGTGTTTTTGGCGCAGGCGCACGACCCCGAAACACCTGGTGTGCACTGCCTGTTAGGTTAGAGACCCCTCATGTCGACTTGCGCAAATGGACTCAGCAAAAGCCATCGGAGGAAGTCGCGATTAATGAAACGGCTTTAAATTATAAAGGCTTAAGAAGCGCATATCAACTCCTCACTGGGTTACTCCAGGGCCCACTGATTTGCGCACAAATTTTGTACTCGCACGGATTCCCGCTTATAGGGGAGCCAACCAATAACTTGGCCTCAACTGAGACCTGGAGCAACCCAGTGTAGGAGTAAAAAAAACCCCGGCTCTGGTCCCCGTAGCCTTCCTCTTCAACAAACAGAAACTTGCTTCGCCCATTGAAAAAAGCGAAGGCTAGCAACTTTCGAGTCACCAAATGCAGGAGGCAAGCCCCCAACATATATGGACGACGGAAATGATTAGCGAACAGCTCAGGCCATTGTGATAAGACCTTGCTAAGATGCGAAAAGTTTTGAGCTATTGTAGAGGGGGGGGATGCATCTTGTTGAGCTCTTCCAATAAAAGGTGCTTCATTTTCTGTCATGCAACACTGCTGCCCGGAAGGCGGTGGCACCGGACGCTCACGAGCTCGCCCATCCCACACACCACTGCTTAGGCACCACGAATCCGGTGTGGGTGGCATGGCGAGACCTTATCTGGTTAGTTTAGAAACAGAATTACGGGTCGGCCCTTCCGGCGCTGATAACGCATTCAATTCGAGGGTTGAGAGACCGCGGACTCTACCACCATCAAGGACAAGAAGGCAGAGGGGTTTATCGGTAACCGATTTCCAAGGTCAATACACACCCCAAGCGAATGCACACCCCAAATTTTCAGCTAACCTCGAACTTAATTAATTAATTATTAAATAACCACACTATTAATCGGTCTAAGATTAAAGATATAAAGTAATTGAACTAGGCGTATTAAGTTGGCTAACCAGGATTTTCATTTTCTAAGACATTGGGGTAAAATAATCTCCCTTCCTGATCGGGAAGTCTATATTACCCCTATAGCTTTAGAATCGTCCTCCTCCACGATAACCGCTTCCTGAGCCCCTAAATTCGATAAAATCGAAGACCCTATCCTTAATATTACTATACGGGACGGTTTGGCTTTCTTAGTAGCATTTCTAGCTACCATAGCTGCCTTTCTTGCTACTACTCTCTCTCTAAAACCTCTATTTTATGCTTCTCCCTTTTTACTCTATTATTAATCTCTTTTTACTTTGCCTTCCTTAGCTTCTCTATCTCTTTCTCCTGCTTTTCAAGGTATCTTTTATTACTTTAGTAATCTTTATATCTTCCTTTGCCTTCTACTTATCTAATTTATCTTATTCTGCCTTTATAGCCTTCGTTTCCTCAAATACTATTATAGCTAGTATTTTAACTATTCCAAAGAACTAGGCCTTTCCTATAGGCTCTCTTATTAAGTTAAGCTTTTTCTCTCAATATCTCTTCTTCTTTTCAAGCTATAAAGCTTCTTTTAAACCCTTTATACGGTACTCTATAATAAAAGCCTTTATTATATTTAATTTATTAACTTTAGTAAGTTTATAAAAGGCTATTTTAGATAGGTTTTTTATATATATATTTGAGAATTACTATATATATTTCGCAGTATAAGAAATCGTAATTATGTTAGGAGAAGCTTTAGGAGAAGTTTATAGTCTTAGTAAAGTAATAGCTAATAAGATAATTAATAATTAGTAAGGCTATATACCTATCTTTTTTAAGTAGATAAAATATTCGATTTAGATATACTTTTTTCCTAAGTAGGCTTAAAAACAGACCAAAATATCCTTTTTATTAAAGAAAAAATACCCTTACTAATATCTAAAAGCCTATTAATCTCGGTAAAATAATAAGTAAAAAGTAATAAAAAACAGCCTATATTAAGAGACTAAAGATAATATATTAAATACAGAGGTAAAATAAAAAGCAGAATTTTAAAGCAATTATATATTTATATAAACTCTATATTAATATAACTAGAATACTTATTTATAATTAAAAGCCTTCTTTTATATCCTGCTTTTATATAAATAGCAGATTTAAAAACCTGAATAAAATAAGCCAGACTAAGAATATTAAATAATTATTTATTTATATTAGATATAAACTAGATATATTTCCTTTCTTTTAAATTATTTAATTAAATATTCTAAAAATCTCCAGAGATTTCTTTATAAATAAGAGCTAGTAAAATCTTTATACTATTCGTATAAATAGAAATAAGTAAGCTAATAAACTCTTATAAGCTATTTTACTTTATTACTAGAATTTTTCTATTATTATATATTTATTTTATTATAATATACTTTATTATATATATAATTCTAATTAAAAATTACTTCTTATTCTAATTATATATACTTTCTGCTATAATATTATATTTCTCGACTACTTTAATTAACTAAGTAAGAGAGGGAAATATTAGTTATTTTATTTATAAAATAAGTAAGAAATAGATAGAATACTAAAATTAAATACTACTAAATTAAAAAAGAATTAAATATAGAGCCTATATTTCGATTTTAGTCGCAAATTTTTAATATTATATAAATAAAGGCTCTTAAGATATAAGAAGTAGTATTAGATAAAACTAGCTATCTAGTTCTTATTTATATTACTACTAATAATTTCCTCTATAAGGTTTTTAATAATTTGCAAGGTAAAAGGAAGCCTATAGACTATAAGCTTATTAATTTGACTAATAAGAACTTCTTTTTGCATATTAGTAAGGAGTTTATAATATATAGAGATTACTTCCTATCTAGAAATATATATTTCTTTATATTTTCATATAAGAGTTATATACTTAATACCAAAATCCCTAGCCACTTGGCTATAATTAGGGATTAATTACGTATTTATTACCTTAATCGCCTTCTTAATATCTTGTTTGCTGACCATTTTATCGAATTTTGAAGATGGTAGGGTAATTTTTGGTGAGGTGTGTAGTTCTATTCAGTGTGGGTGTGCATTGACCTTGGAATTCGGTTATTGGCACGAGAGTCCATGCGAACTTGGTTTGCGCCAGCCGTTGATTGCTCCATCGTCTCGTTGCCTTGCTGGTGAACGGAAGTAGTGAAGTTAGAGCCAAAGGAATGAAGTGTCGTGGGTATGCGGCTGAGGATAAGCACCTGTTACTGCTGGAGGCTACAGGCCATACTAGCCCAATTTGGGGGGGGGTTGGCGCCCAAGATGGGTTACTGAGACGCGCAAAGTCACGTGGACTCTAGAAGAACACCAAAAATTGAGTTTTTTTTAAAGTGCTCAAAAGATTGCAAAATCTCTAGGATTGCTATAATTGAGTCAGAGATCGCGAATATCAACTTGTTCCTTGCACATTACGTCGTTGTTGTGGCGAAATTGATTTTGGGCGGTTGGCCCGTGACCTCTCTAAATGTACGGAAAATCACCGCCACCCCCCTCGTTAGGCGGTGAGTATTTTGGCCAATTAGGCATTGAAGTTGAGCACGTGTGCCCCACAAATTCCCTCATCTAGCGATGGCAGAACCAGGGGGGATGGCGGTGATTTCTTTCCACCCCCTTCCGTACGTTAGAAGGGGGTTCACTGGCCAAATGCCCGAACTGCTCAACAGCTCGAACCAGCAGTTTGACCACAACACCATAATTTAAAGAAACTAAGCTTGTAGCCGGACTGTTTAGAGTTTGTTTTTATTTATTTTTATACTACTAGAAGTTTTAGAATTTTCTAAGCGCATTGAAAATAGGCAAAGTTTTGGTGGGGTAGGCGTGGGCGGTTCAGCAGTTTGTAGGGCAGGATTTTAGGCGGTGAAGTGTCAAAACACTCGAGCACTCGAGCACCAGAACACCAAAACTATAAAATTCAAAGCTACGAATCGCATGCCACTTAAAATTAGGCTTGGAACTGCACTAAAAATGTACTTAGACTCGTACATACTATTTATAGGGAGCTCTTTATGTATTGCAGTGAGCTGCCCCCAGGGAGCTGCCCCCGACCCGCCCCGCCCCCAAGGAGCTCTTTACGTAGTGTATATAAAGATCTCCCTAGGGGATAGCTCCCTGGGAAATAGCTCCTTGGAGGACAGCTCCCTGAGTAAAGGCCAGGGTGCCTCAGGCACAAAACCCTGTATCCCTTCGTCCGCTGAGACATTGCCAAAACATAATCCAAATTAGGGATATTCATGTGCGGCCGCTAATGTGGCAATGTCTTAGCGGGCGAAGGGATACATTCTCTTAAGGCATACCTCACTACTTTTACATTATCTTCCTTTTCTCTGGGGGATAGCTCCCTAAGGAATAGATCCTTAGGGGCAGTTTCTTGGGGGGGGGAGCTCTCTGAGGTGCAGCTCCTTGCAATAATAATAATTGGCTTATTGTGGGAGGGAAACTGCGACAAGACAAAAACCCTCATAAAGTATACCAGAGCGCAAAACGTGACTTGACAGCAAAACAACAACAAGGGCATAAACATTAAAGCATAAACAGTGTGCAATTGCAAAAGCTCAATTGATTGATATGAAGGAGGGATTGTTATCTAGAACTACAGAAAAATCAGCTTTCTCATGTGATTTCCGCAAGTCACGTGCGAAAGGCCCCAGCCTTTGACATGTGACTAAAACCTCAAAACTGCCAAAACAACGCGATTTTCATGGAGTACGCTTGCCGTACCACATTATCTTAGTATATTACCTAGTTTTATATACTAGCTATAATAGTTACGGGCCTTAGCTTAATTTTAGTATAGCTGCACGTCTAATTTCATGTGGTTTGGTTTTTTTGGTGTTCTGGTGCTCGAGTGCTCGAGTGTTTTGACCCTTTACTGCCTAAAATCCTGCCGTACTTGCTGACTGGTTTTCGCGACGGACGAAGGTAACGTGAAAATTAGACTGCTGCCTAAAATTAGATAACATCCGTGAAAATTTGGGCAGGGCACAGATGCCATCAGCAAGTTATTTGGATCATAACACGCTCTGATCTAGTCCTTGAAGGCACGAGAAAGATGATCTGCAACAGATGTTCGGCGATACCCATTCAAGACCCCAGCCATACGTGGCGTGCCCAACATTATTCTACGTTTACGGAATTACATAACTCGGTTCAAAATGGATGCAAGATTTGCGCATTGTTTAGGAGAGTGATTCTCGAGTACTACGCACATGGTCTTTCCTCCTCAATCGAAGAAGCGGAACATTACCAGCGACAATTAGACCAAGAGTCAATGAGGACAGACGGCGAGTGTCTTAATCTAGAAGAAAGGGACCAGCGAGATCAGGACACAAGGCACACCGCCTTCTTTATTAAAGCCATCGGTGTGGCGATTGATAGCAGTTTTGCGCCATGTTCACAAGGTCTTCAAGGGCTTCTATACTTGCGAGAATGTCCGGGAGAAGATTCCGATCCAGTAAACGGAATATGGCCCTTTGTAGAGGTGTCATCTCTACCTAGTATGCACATCCCTCAACTCCAGTATTGAAGGCAATATTAACTTTACATAGATAGCATCGCTCTGTGCATGGGGCATATCGTTGGAAGACAGGTGACGGTTACGGCGGACATTGCATTAGCGAAGTGTTGGCTTGATGATTGTGTTGAAAGTCACGAGATTTGCCCCAAGTCATTAAATTCTCGACTACCTTCTCGAATTCTCGATTTGGGACCTCCTGGGGGCGCTTCCGACCTACGCCTTTTAGTCAATGTTGAAAGTTGTGGGCGCTATGCAACTCTGAGCCATTGCTGGGGAAATTCACAACCACTGAAACTCACACAAACGACTTATGACGAGTTTCAAGAGAAAATTGCATACGAAAGTCTACCGAAGACCTTCCAGGACGCCGTCACTGCCACACGATCACTGGGACTGAGGTATCTTTGGATAGATTCTCTGTGCATCATACAGGGCTCTAAGCGCGACTGGGAAGAGCAATGTACAGAAATGAGAAGGATCTACAAGGATTCATTTGTCACGTTAGCTGGACCTGCGGCGTCTGGCTGTGATTCCGGGTTTCTTCATCATGCTCGGCACACTTCTTCCCAAGCGGCCTTGCAGTGGTCAGAAGGCGAAAGTTTTGACGAAGCCATCCTATCGCATCGCAGTATCAATGAGAGGCCATATACTCTTGTGCCCGAAACAGACTCTCCGCTATCCAAGAGGGCGTGGGTACTTCAAGAAAGACAGCTTTCAAGCCGAGTCCTTTACTTTGGCAAAAAGAGAATGTACCTCGAGTGCTTTACAAACGTTCGATTTGAAGACTCTCATTATCCGATCATATGGGAATATGCGGAGATCAACATGGTTGAAAAATTGAAAATTGACCGGCTGGGAAGCCACTTTAAGTGCTTTAAATACTGGGCCGAACTTATCAATACCTATTCTTCAATGGATCTGACCAACATGACTGATAGACTCCCAGCACTCTCTGGCATCGCATCAGAATTTCAGCGAGTGACCAATGCCCGATATCTAGCTGGCGTTTGGCTGGAGGACATGCCTAGAGCGCTGGCATGGCACATTCCATTCTACACAAACTCAGGTGCCCCACAGTTGACTTCGGCATCTAATTATATTGCTCCATCTTGGTCATGGGCCGCTGCAAAATGCGGCGTATTGTTCGTCAGAAACATTGTCGACAATGAATTCTATAGCCACTTAGTAATAATTGACGCTGGGACAACCCCGACAGGCCTAGATCCATTCGGTATGGTAGACGGTGGATACATTATCGCATCTGGTAAAATACAGAGTGGGCTGGTACGAGAACTTCCTGACTTACATGTGGCCGGACGTCGTACACTCTATCTTCAATCAAGCAACTCAGAACGTGTTGCAATATACGACCCGGATGATGCCAGTAGAGTTTTAGGATCCGAATTTAGGGTGTTGTTACTCTATCTAGGCATGTACCGAGTAGGAGGGTGTTGTGTGGCTTTGGGAATTGAGCCAGTTGATGCTCATTACAACACCTATAGGCGAGTTGGGTTGGCATATACTGACGCGCTCCTTTACCAGCCGTGGGTTCATTTTACAGACTTTTTTCGGGGTACTAGCCAAAGCCGTCTGCGTCTGATCTAGAGAGCAGTGCATTCACAACTGTGCATCGAATACCGCTCAGCGCTCCAGTAAGGCGGGTCATGTTGGTTGCCGCTAGAGCCTACTATCTGAACTCTCCTGCGACACTTTATATACATCTATATAGGACCCATAGCTACAAGAGTGTTATTGTATTTTTCGTTGAACTCGATGGCAGGAGGTGTGCCTCTCCGTTGAATAAGGTGAACATGGTGAAAAGCTTGGAGAGGAAAGAAGAAAGGTATAATTTTAGATTAGGCAGAGTAAATATTTTGGATCCTTAGCTAGGGGAAGAGGGGCCTGAAAAGGCCCCTCGTTAAAAGTTCATGGTTTCTAGTAAGCATGTGAATAGGGTGAGCCAAGCCTGAGCAAAGGCGGCGCTGGTCACCTGAGACATCGGGTTGGGAAGTGTAAACATTCCCGTCCCATAACAGCCAAACTCCCCAGAGCGCCTCCACCTATAAATCCCCTTCCAATTCTCTCTTCTCACTTTAACCCATCCATGATGTCTACGATATCTACGCCATGCCATGCTTCACGGAACCTATGGGCTTAGCCCCCCCCACTCCCCATTCTCTACCCCTGCTCATTCCATTGCCAGTATACCCATCCCCTTTTGCGAATCTCGAGCTAGAGATCGAGAGTAGTGTTAGGAGTGCGGAGGTTGGAAGGAAAGGGAGGGGGCTTGAAGATGCGTATTGACAAGTTGACAACGCGCTTCTTTGACAACGTCAATCCCTGACAAGCTCAGTAACTTCCCTAAATATACCCGCAACGAAACGACGCCTTAGCAGCATAGACGTAGGTGCAAGACGAAAGTTCATCCCTCTAACCTACAACAAGATTTCAGAAGCCCAACAAGAAGCCCAACACCGAATTCGGTATTCTGCAATGAATTTTCCCAGGTTGGTAAGGGAAGAAAAACCGGCGTAGGACGGAACATTTATATTCGTGAGCAAAGAACCATAGCGGTAAAGGAGAGCTGGAGAGAAGAGGAGAAAGATGATGTGAAGTGGTATCTCTATTCAATCATAAATCTCATATGTCATAGCCCATTAGCTCGCAACTCCGTTGCCGGAAGGAAACAATCATGTGCAAAGCCTCATCCACGCATACAACTCCCCCACCTCTCCCCTATTTATCACAATAAATTAAGCAAATCTAAGCCTTCTCGACCATCACAACCGCCGCCTTCTCCGCCTCCTTCTCACTCGATGAATCAACTTCCGTAACCGGCGCAAGATGGTCACCGCGGAAGATATCAATTTTAGTATCGCGGAACTTGCGCGCTGAAACACCGCGCTCGAACAAGACATCCATCTCACCATACGTGCGTCCCTTCGGCTCCGGCAACCTGAAGAAAATCCACACGATACACAACGCACAGCTGCCAGCCCAGAAGAAAGCGCTCTTGGCGGACCAGCCCCAGCCGTTGGGCTTGGGGGTAAGTTGGTACGTGGTTAGCACGTTGACGACGATGCCGCCGATGTTGTAGAAGTTCCTTGCGAGCACGATGGTCTTGGCCTTGAGGCGAGTGGAGGAGACTTCCGCGACGAGAGAGTAGCAGACCGGACCAACCGTGAAATCGTATACGAACGTGAAGATCAGGAGCATGGAGCCGATAGCCCAGCGAGAGGGTTGGTTGGAAGCTGGTGCGATGGCCGTGAGGCCGATGATCAAGAGGAGACCGAGAAGGGCGCAGGAGCCGTAGAGATACAGTGTTCGGCGGCCGGCGCGGTGCATGAGGAACCAAGAGCCCACTGTGCCTACCATGCCGAGTGCGTATTGGGCCATGGAGAGGTCGAAGGCGGAAGTGGTGGGGAGGCCGGCTTGTTGATAGAAGTAGGTTGAGTAACCCATGAAGGTGGAGCCGCAGAGAGTTTGAACCATCCAAGTCATGCAGGCGATTTCTGTGCGGCGGCGATCGACGCCCTTGAAGCAGTCGA
Source organism: Hyaloscypha bicolor E (assembly GCF_002865645.1). Taxonomy (NCBI): domain Eukaryota; kingdom Fungi; phylum Ascomycota; class Leotiomycetes; order Helotiales; family Hyaloscyphaceae; genus Hyaloscypha; species Hyaloscypha bicolor. Next base: position 621,756 of record NW_020194575.1, on the reverse strand, counting down.
GGTACGAAGTTCCAGCCGAGATTTGCTTCTCCAGTGCGTTGGTGTGGGACATCATTGCGATTGTGGCGTCAGCGTTGAAGGTTGGGTCGTTGCGGGTTGTGAGGCGAAGGAGAGCTTTCTTTGCGTCTGCCTCGCGGCCGTGACGGACGAGCCACCAAGGGGACTCGGGTGCAAAGATGACACCAATTAGAATGGGGAGGGGCCAGAGCCATTGGATCGCGAAGGGAATGCCTGGGTCAAGTCAGTGATAAGTAAACGAAGAAGATGGGATGAGACGTACGGTAAGCCCATTGGTCGCTACGGTTAAGGACCCCACGGAGTACGCCAGAAGCAATGAATTGTCCAATAACCCAGCAAAGATTGACATATGTGCAGAGGTACGCACGAAGAGCGACAGGGCAGACTTCGGAAGCGTAGGCGGTGGTGAGAGTTTGGAAAACACCCCACGGGATACCGCAGAGGATTTCGCCAACCAAGAGAGTCTCGATATTGTGGGAAAAGAATGGGATAAAGATGAATGCGATCATCATGGCCAAGGAAGCCAGCATGGTCTTTCGGTAGCCATACTTTTCGGAGACGATGCCGTTGATGAAGAGACCCAGGATCTCACCACAGAGAGCGCCGTTGCTGAGTCCGGATTTCCATGGCGCGGGGACGGTGTACGTGCCGTCTGGAGTCAGAATACCGTACTTCTTGTTGAATTGAGGGAGGGCGTAGAAGGAGGAGAGGAGGACTACGTCGTAGCCTTCCATGATAATGGCGGTTGAAAGGAGGATAGACCAGCCGACAGCCTTTGGGTAAAGACGCAGGGCTTGCTTGAAGCCCATCTGGTGTTCCTTATCGGTGGCATCTTTGGCTTCTGCTGAGAGCTCAGCAAAACCCGGGATTGCCTCTGATGCTCGTCGAACGACAGTGTCCTCGGGGTGGAGGGCATTGTTGTCCACAGGGATTTCCTTGATCTGAGAGTCACGACGCATTGTGGTAGCTGCGAGGCGAAGATTGAGGAGTTCGAAGTGTGAGGAAAGCTGAAGATGAGATGCTGTGGTCTGAATACTATCTCATAGTGGGAACAACGAGGAGCTTTATATCTTGAGGATGTAAGTAGAGGTGAGGTTGAAAGATGTCGAAGAGAGAAGCTAATTGACCAATGGGTGAAATGGCAGAAGCGACCGAGCCCAGCAGCGAATCAGGAATTTAGCGACAGTTGGGGAGTCCGGGGTCTAGCGCCACTTGATAGCTGGACTGGAATGCGTTCGAGCTCTGAATGGCTGCATGAACTACTGGATGTGTGGTGATTTGTGTAGAGGACGGGCGATGTTGAGAAGGGGTTAGAGAGGTCCCAAAATCGTGGGAGGCGATTGGGGTCTGGAGAAGGAGGGGCGGGAAAAGGGGTTAGGCTGGACATGGGATGGTGCAAACTTTGCTTGTTGGGCAGACTTGGCTGGCGGGATTTCGACGATTGCCGGGACGAGCGCTACATGGAGCGATTTCCTTTTTGAGACGGAAGTGAGGAAATACCGTACTGTAAAAGAAACGGTATTAGAAACATTACGATGCACCGTAGCTTCGAGGGCCGAAGGTTTGGAAGTAAGAAAAGTTACGGCGCAAGCTGGACGACATGGGACGTGTAACCTAACCTTACGAGTACCGACCTGCAATGCAAAGGCACGAACACGGTAATACCCCAAGAACACACCCAGAGCAGCTGTCCCCTCTCCATGTTCTCACGACCAACCCAATCCCACGCTCTCCCCAAATCCTGGGATGGAGATCGATCCCAGAGGTTCCTGGCTGCACGGCGCACGCCGACCAGATTGGAGGACCTTTTGTGTTACTGTAACTCCCAGGTTTCTGCGAGCCTTGTCCCTGCCGACAAGCCATTCCCGCCGCTCGTCATCGGCGGTACTTTTTGAGGCGTATGAAGTCCCGCCATCATTTCCGGTCAAACTATTTCGCTCGCTGAATTGCTCGGTGTGTTTTTCGCTGTAACTTGAGAGCACGTGGTGAGCGCTGGGGAAGCTGAGCTAATAGACCGAGAGATGATGCGGATTCTGATAGCTGACTTGGCTTCCCGCCATCTGAAGGTTAGGTTCGAATCGGTGAAGTTGCTAGTCTCTTGGGGAAGATGGGGCGAAGTGTCTTGGGCAAACCCTACCGCGGGGTAAAGATGGCAATTCCACATGCCGCCAAATTGCCGACTGGGATTAGGCCGCGTGATTCAATATCACGTGCGACTGGCACATCCTTCTCCCTCCTTTCTTGAAGCTCTTGATATCTGAACCACCAGAACTGATGGTATTGCGGAGTAGGGACGCCATTGCAGTATGGCGCACTAGCACCACGCATACCTCTCATTCGCCAACCACTCAATCTCGTCTTCGCTCACTCCCTCATTCAACATCAAACTCGCAATACCCTCCACTTCCCTTTGCCACTCCCAAGAACTGACGGCCATCTCCTTCACCAACTCCCTCACCAGCGGACTCGGTCCCCAAAGCCTCACCCCCGACATTCTCCACTCCTGCGCCTCCTTCTGCGCCCTCTCAATTACAGCTCTCAAGTTCTCCTTCACGTCATCTCTCTCCCCTGCTAGAACACCACCTCCACTATCCGCATTCTCAATCACCAATCTTAAAACATAAAGCATATTCCCAGCCTCGGAATCGTCTGGTGCAAAATCATATTTCCTTGTCCAGATCATCCACACCCTCTTCCCAGGTTCACCAGCGATGGCGCCTTTGACATTAGGAGCCTTCGCCCCCCATAATCGCTGGATCACAAATTCCTCGCGCATATGATGCCAAGCCATATGTTTATAATCAGGTACAATTACCATTCTTGTTTTCACCCCAGGCCCCCTGTCTATGGCGTTCCTCAATATCTCCTCATCCTCCTTGCACAGCTTCTCCAAGTCAGCTTCAAACAGCGGTGTCGCTTCCTTCACCACCGCCGTCACATGAAAATCCGAGTTCGGAGAAGCAAAGTCGATATGTGAGTTTCCGGGTAATGGCTTCCACCCCATCTCACCATAAAATTTCTTCCCAATATCCGAGAATAGAAGCGTGCCTACACACTCCTCCTTTTTGTAAACCTCAACCAAATCTAGCAACATTCGCCGCGCATACCCTTTCCTCCTGAATTCCGGTGCTGTGAAGACACTTGCTATTCCATAGATCACTTTCTCCTCAACATTCCTCTCGGGTCTTTGGATCAAGACGCGTTTCTGGAATGTCTCACATGAGGATAAGATCTTCCGTCCGGTGACGGAGAGCCTGTTGTCCACGAGGATCCAATCACTGTGCATCAGATTCGGTGGAGGATGGACAGAGTCCAACGAAACTAGCTCGATGCATTGCTTGATGTATTGGGACTCGGCGAGGGCGCCGCGCCATTCTGGTGCTGTGGAGGCGAAGAGGGAGGGAAGCTCTGAGGGGGAAGGGGTGCGTGAGGAGCAGGTCGGGAAAGTCTGCAGCAGCTCGCTGCTGAGCCATTGTCTGTGAGATGGCTCAGCTATACGTGCAACGAAAGCGATAACCTTAAATTAGACTCTCGTTCCTGCATCCCACTCCTAGAGCTAGCAATGCTCAAATGCTCGCCCGAACATGGGCATCGAAATTCGATATCACGTGCACACACTCGAGACATGGCATGAAAAGCTGGCACAGACCTCTCTGCGCCCCGTGCTCATTCCCGAGCAATATCGCGAGAATTCCAACGACGTGCAATGGATCTCGAATGCACTTCTACAAAACAAGCACCATCGCTCCATAAGCCGGCCATGTGGTGCTTCACCAAGGTGTCTAATTCGCCCCCCACGCCCGACATATATGGAGATGTCCCACTCCTTGTCGCGCCAACCCCACCACGGGCCCGAAACGTCTTGTCCTGCCTCCGAGTCAGGACGATCGTGACTCGGAGTGGGAATTATGAAGCATCGTGAGTTTGTCAGCGGTGACTGAGTGGAGGCTGTATGTGTACGTGAGCCGGTTGATCTAACGGCTGTGCTTTTGCTCGCTGTTTTTCCTTTCTTTCTCTCGTTGCACTACCGCTCTTCCTTGCACTGCCTCGAGGCCAGAGTATATTTCCCACCCTTCTCTTCCTCCCACTGCAAGAGCACATCACGAACGCAAATCTGCCAACTATCTTCTCTCCTCTCTCAATTCATCTCCAATTCCACTCCAATTCCTCCATCACCCTCAACAGACAGAACAGCACAGCAACCGCAAAGATGACAATCCGCACACGCCCCTGGTGGAAAGACAGCACAGTCTACCAGATCTACCCTTCCTCCTTCTTCGACTCCAACGGCGATGGCCTCGGCGACATCCCTGGCATCGTCTCCAAGATCTCCTACCTCGCCTCCCTCGGCGTGGACGTGATCTGGCTCTCACCCATGTACGACTCCCCACAACATGACATGGGCTACGACATCTCCAACTACGAAGCCGTCTACCCACCCTATGGCACCGTCGCCGATATCGAGACCCTAATCTCCGCCTGCCACTCCCGGGGCATGAAATTCATCCTCGATTTGGTAGTAAACCACACCTCCGACGAGCACGCCTGGTTCCAAGAAAGTCGTCGCTCGAAAGACAATCCAAAGCGAGATTGGTACATCTGGCGCCCGGCAAAGTACGCCGAAGATGGGACAAGAATGCCGCCCAACAACTGGCGCTCCTTCTTCAGCGGCAGCGCCTGGGCCTGGGACGAGGGCTCGCAGGAGTACTACCTGCACCTCTTCGCCACCCAACAGCCTGACCTGAACTGGGAGAACCCTGCCACGCGCCAAGCGATCTACGATTCTGCGATGCGGTTCTGGCTTGACAAGGGCGTTGATGGGTTTAGAGTCGATACGGTGAATATGTATTCCAAAGGCACGGAACTGCCTGATGCTCCGATTATCGATGAAGGGATTTTCGAGCAGCCGGCCAGTGGACTGTTTTGTAATGGGCCGCGGATGCATGAATTTCTCCGTGAAATGAATACCGAGATCCTGAATAAATACGACACGATGACGGTGGGCGAACTTCCTCACACGCCAGACCCGGCACACGTTCTCCGTTACGTTGGATCAGGGGATAAGCAACTGGATATGGTTTTCCAGTTCGACATCGTGGATCTCGGCATCGGTCGAACGCACAAGTATGAATATGAAGGCTACGCACTCTCCGAGCTGAAATCCGTCGTTTCGAAATGGCAGCAATTCATCGAAGGCAGCGACGGGTGGACGACCGCCTTCTGCGAGAACCACGACCAGGGCCGCTCCGTGTCACGCTTTGGCTCCGATGCTCCCGAGTTTCGCGAGAGGAGCGCCAAAATGCTCGCTCTCATGATGTGTGCGTTGACGGGCACGCTGTTTGTTTATCAGGGGCAGGAGATAGGCATGATTAATGCTCCGAAGGAGTGGCCGATTTCTGACTATAAAGACATTGAATCTATTAACTACTATAACAGCGTTGCGGAACGGACGGATAATGATCCGAAGGCCTTGGGACATGTTATGAAATCCATCCAGATTCTTGGCAGGGATCATGCGAGGTTGCCGATGCAGTGGGATGACTCTCCACACGCGGGATTTACAACGAAGAAGGAGGGAGCGTGGATGCGTATCCATGATGAATACCGCACCATCAACGTCGCGAAGCAGGAGAAAGATCCGAAATCTGTGTTGAGCTTTTGGAAGAGCGTGTTGAAGATCAGGAAAGAGTATAGGGAGTTGTTTATTCATGGTGCGTTCGAGGCGTATGATATAGAAAACCAGCAGACGTTCGTGTTTGGGAAAAGGCATGGGGAAGATAGAGCGGTTGTGGCGTTGAATTTTACTGGGGAGGAACAGCCGTTTAAAAAGCCGGATGTGGGAGGCAAGTTTGAGTTGCTTGTGGGTAATGTTGAGGGTGTGGATGGCACCGAAGATAAGTTGGCGCCTTGGGAAGGGCGAATTTACCTCGTGAGCTAGGCTGGCATTGCTGTGGATGGTTAGTTGACGACAAAGGTTCAGGGCGGAGCTCTGCTTTCGTTTGTTTTCGACCCTGAATTTTTTAGAGAATAGGTGTGCATACATAATTATCATTCTTAATGCGTAATAATGATTCATTTTCCGTTTCAAGCTTTTCTCTGCCTCTTTTTTCTCCAATCGCTCCACCACCACCTCGCTTCTGAAACTCGTCCGGCAGTCGCCTTCCTCGACTCCATCACCTCCACACCCACGCATATAAATAGCTCCCCCACATCCCGCTCCACCATCCCTCGGGCACTCCCTACCAAATCTCGTGGCAATCGACAGGCGGTGTCTGTAGCTTTCCGATCCCACATGCATTCAGCACCTCTCCTGCACTCTCCAAGCACCAGCGTACTTCACACTTTAGATATTCTGCCATGGTAGCTGGGCGAGGACAAAAAAGGGTAATTGCCCGATAGGGCCGGATGGTAGCTCCGCTGTCACGTTCTGTGCTGCTGTCAAACCCTTATTTGCTATGTCACTACCCCGATTTTCGGTGCCTCTTACTCCATGGAGAGAAACTACGAGCGAGAGGTGTAGGTCCTTGCGCTCTTTGAGCCTGCCATACCGCGCAATGCCAATCAGGTAGAGATTGCATTTCGAGGCGGCGTCTGAAGCCTTCCTTGTACCTCGCGGTGATCATCAGAAAGTCAATCCACTCTGCTGAAACTTCATAATCTCCGCTGGACCGTTGGGTTCATGAATAGGGAGACGAGATCCCTTCTGCTGGTGGCGATAAATTTGGATGCCATGTTTATTGTCGCTTCCCATGTCACTGTCAATGTTCCCCTCTCAGCTCTCCAACGGCATCTCTTCTTGTCTTTCAATTTTCCCCCGAGAAATCCACAATGGAAGGGGCTGCTTCGAAGGCGGCAATCTAGAGCTTGGTATTGGCCCGAGGCGCGTGTGGGTCAACAAGTTTGATTTTTGGGGTATTTGGGGAAATAGAGAAGAGGGGTGAGGGGGATTTATGCCAAGTTGCTGTGTGCTTCTTCCTTCACGCTTGTTCCTGCCCTCCCTGCGGCTCCTTCCACTTCTCTTGAATTTGGAGAGATACAAGGCAAGTCGCCTCCAGAAACAGAATGAGGGCACAGACATGCTATAAATACGCCCTCGTTAAATCATTTGTGGCATTCTATCACACGAGACACAAATGCGACGTCTGTCCCATGGTCTGTGGCGTCTGTGCTTCCCTTTAATCACCCCACGCTAGACATTTGCGTCTTATTTCTAGTTGCAAAAGGACTTGAAGTCTGGGATTTTTATTGTAGTTGAGCAACGAACCTATTCCTTCTCTTAGCGAGGCTCAGGTGAAAGTTTTGTTGTCAACTCCTTTCATGTTGTCAGTTCTCTTCTCCCAAATTTCTGAGGTGGGTTCCCCCCCCCCGCGGAAAGGGATCACCAAGCAAGGTGGAAGGCTGTGCTTCGAAACCAATTTCTCCTGCAAGAAAGTGACGAGTTGAAAGTCTTTCATCACCCAAAATGCCTTCCGCCCTCTGCGTTAATGTCTGGAGTTAAGCAGAAGAGAATATTTGTACAGAGGTTATGACTATCGTCGTTCCACCTTACGAGGATCAGCTGCTTATCATTTTCGTTCAAGTCTTGTAGATATATATGTCAAACTGTTTTATTTGGCACTTTAGTACATATCTTCAGCCGGGCCCCTGTTGTACTATATATAATCCCCTCCTTGAGTTTCTTTGTGCCAGCGTACAGGCTCTCGAAACTTTCCTTTAACGTGGGCTCGCCTTTCTTTTCACGGCATTGCCACTCAAACATATCTCACCAACTCCTCTCCTACGTTGAGTTTCTGAACTTATCTAGGTTCTTGTGGATCGGACTTTGCACCGTTTATTCTTGGTAGAGGATGTTTACTAGTTAGGTGATATTCAGACATTAGTGTTGTCAAGACGGTTGCTGCTGCCACCTTTTCCTCTAAGCCCTCTGATAAGATTGTTCCCCATGATCTAAGCAGCGAGGGTGATAGAGGCTAACAAATAATTGAAGACCGTTCTTTGGTACAAATCTTCTTCCTGAACGTTTATTACAAGGTGGGTAGTCCCACTATCACCCGGCATGCGGTATTGTCGAGTTCGTGCATGAACTGGGGTCTTGTAAAACGTGGTGGAGGCGGTTTTTGTACTAAATTACCGCTTGTTGCTCCCTCCCTCAAGTCGTCTTTTCCACTTTCTTATTCGTTGCAGCATTTGCTCAAGCGATATACTGCTTGGCCATGTGAGACCCAAAGTCCAGTTATAAAAGCAACCCAAACTTCCTTTGAGCCCGCTAGACCATGGCATGGCATGGAAGCCCTTGACATCGATGCGGCCACTGTGGCTTCATTGCAGCTGTTCCATGAAAATAATGATACCTCGAGAATTCTCCTTATATCTCTTTATAAAGTACCTGCGTTCCCGCTACTCCGTTGCTTTTATAGGTAGACACCCGCTTTCATTCTACTAATAGCGAGTATTTCGGATCATATGTGCTGTCACTTTGGGTGCTGTTGTCAAGTGCGATACGAATATTGCGGCATAAAGTCATGCGACTTCAGCGTATGTGCCCTGTAGTAGCTGTGGCTATGGCGCTCAGACGCTGGAACTTAGAGATCTTATAGGGCCTTTTAGCGATCAAGCCCCTATACTTGCAGGGGCATACCCTAGAATTGTCTTTCAATCCCTGAAACTCCTTACATGGCTTAAGCCTATGGCCTTAGTGAACCTCGCTTTACAGGGGCAGGTAGCCTATAATTTAGGTACGGACCCACTAAGCTACAGGTGCTTCCAGGCACTTTAGCGGTGGTGGCTTTACAGGCTAGTTTCACTGATTACAGCGTGTGATTAGTGGCTGGGACATTATGTGCCCTGTAGTCGCATGACTTAATGCCGCAATATTCGTACTGTCATCATTTACCATTAGTTCTCTGCCAAGTTTATCTCAATATTACAAGTGCTCTCGGTTGCAGTCAACAGCATTTGACTTAGGTGGTGTACACTTTCATCTGATCAAACGCCGAAATGTAATTGACTCTAACGTCTCTCCTAATCTACGCTTCTCAACAAGGACCGTGAAGAGTTCATAGCCACGATTAATTGCAAGTGTTGCCACCAGGTCCACCGAAGTAAAAATAAGTTCCCCAGTCACCACCATTAGGATAATTGACAAGATCGATAGTAAAGCAAGATGGCAAGCCTTCATCATGGCTCGCAAGTCTCGCCCACTCCCCATATCCTCCATTCTCGTCTCGTGGAATCCAAAAGATCGTATTCTGGTAAGCCGCCCTCTGCCATCCTTTCTCCGCGAAATCGCCGCTGCCCATCTGAGGCCAGACATCGCCAACTTTTCTTGTAACTTCTCCGCCGTATTGGATTAGCTCTGCTTGCTTGGACATCTGACCGCCATCGTAGATCGAAGTTGGGTAATATCCGACCGCTTCGTAGCTGCCGGGCCCCTTGAGGAAGAGCCACCAATTGCCTGCGTACAGCTTCCACTGCATCTCAAATCCCCACTGCTGTCCGTCTGTGGTGCTGTAGTGATCCCATGGCCCACCGAGGAACCAGTTGTGATTTATTTGAACGAAGCCATCGCAATCAAGATTGTAGCAGCCCACGTTCTTCTTCGTATCGCAGGATCCAATATTGTAATAGTGTTTCGTCCAATAGATGAATAGCGTGGCATCGTCATGAGGGCCATCGGGATACACCAACCACCCGCCTTCAACAGTCTGAGTATCGCATCCTGAACCTCCTACATACCACTGCTGAGAGAGGGAGAAATCGCCTTTGGGATTCCAGAGGTCAAGCCAGGAGTTTCCGCCGAAGTTTGCGACATTCTGCTCGGCGTAAGCGTGGAGGTGTGTGGGTTCCCAATCCGGCTTGAAATCCGGGCCTTTGACCTCCTGGGGCTTCTCAACACCACGAGGGGCTTTCGCAAAGAAGTCACTCAGGGTCTTGAAACGAGTGAGTTTCTCGAGTGTCAGTCTTGCCATTGGAATCGTGCTTGACGGGCAAGAAATCGGATTTCCGAACGGGTCTTTCAGACCGAGCTTGAGGGGTGAGTCTGCGTAGGAAGAGTTTCCCGAAATGGAGCCTTTGCTCTTGGGGAAGAGGGTGAGGTTGGAAGGGGGATCCGAAATTCCGCTAAGCTTGAGATGGCGAAACGAGGGCTGTTCTTTGATATAAATGCAGTCTCCGTATTCATTTCCCAGAAGGAATGAGGTGACCTTGGTTGCGGTAACCCCATCGTACATACGAGAGATATGCTTTTGCATGTCTGTAAAATCGGCTTGGGAGCTCACATTGGCGTCCATGTATTGGCTGTAACTGGCACTCTTCACCTGTTTAAGGAATTCCTGGAACGGAACAAAGGATTTGTCGCCTGTTTCTGAGCGCTCCGGCAGGTAAGTTGCGCGCACGCTTTGGGTTGCAACGGCAAGCCACCCGACGAAAATCGGGATTCCGAAAGACATCATTTTGGGTGATTGAAGCTGAGACAAATTGAAAAGAAATAAAGATAGATGTTGTGGAAGAAGCTATGAGAGTGTTATGAAGAAAGGACAAACTGAAGAGATTAAGGCCTGGTTTATATCAGAGGGTTTTGCCAAGGTCGGTTTGGTAAAGCAACCCCTTTTCGAGGAAGACCTTTTGGAATTTCGGAGATGAAAACTAACAGCTCTTGGCTGCACTAGCCAAGCAACTAAAATCTACCAACGAGACTCTTATACTCTCTCTGATGTGTGATTCGTTTGTGTTCTTTGATGAAAGGACGCCTTGTAATTGGTCTCGATCTCGTTAGTCATCCATCGCTCCAGCTCCCCTTTCAGCTTGGCTTAAGCCTCGTCTTCAGCCTCAGCTTTCGGACATGCAGTCTAATCAGCTTGATTGGATCCTTTTTACTTGTGCACCTGCATAGCCTCATTGGCGAAATATTCAGCATTGACCCGGGGCATTCCTTTGCCGCGGGAAGGAACAAGATCAAGGTCAGGAGATTGGGTGAGTGGCTGCACCGTACTTGGCATTGTTGTGATTCGGGTTTTCATACGGCGACAATTATCATGCAATTTTCGGTTTCCGATCAATCCGGCCGCGAGAATTGAGAGTACCACCACATGTTCAGGCGGCGCAGAGTGGCAGAGGTCATGAGAAAGCTGATGCTGAGCTGGAAATGTATTTTTTTAAGAGCGTGAAGGAGTAGCGTGAGACAAAGGTGAACAAACTCTTAATTTCTGGGTAAGTTCTCTTCTAATATAGCAGAGGAAAGAATGAAACCTGTGTGATGTTTAAATCATCTAGAGGATATCCATCTCGTCACATTGTTTGTTATTACCAGTACCTGCACTGAGCCTATCTATCTTAAATTACTCCACGACTTCTTTCATAACTGTACTATTGTCTCAGTAAATCAACGCCTGTGACTACAATTAGCAACAAGTTCTACGTCACACTTATCAAAGACATTTGATGAAGGACTTCGTATACTAAGCCCCTGAAGTGTGCCTAGAAATGTATTGTTTACGCGCATACCATACACCGAGCACACTGACAAGCAATCCTGGTGCTCTAAGGCCAATTGCGGTCCCTAAACTGATCTTATCCGATTTCGAGAGGCTCGATCCTGTCTGGCTAGAGGCTCCTGTGTTTGAATTCTGGGTCGGTGTAGGTTCTGCGGTGGTGTGCGTATTTGAGACTTCTTGGGTAGATATTGGAGGTTGGGCTTTCTCAGTGGAGAATGTCCCAGTCAGCGAAGGGAAGTAATTGGAAGTTGTGGAAGGAATTGCTGCTGGTCGGCACTTAGAGCAAGTCAAGGCCGCGGAAGTCGTATCGGGTCACTTGCCATTAGCAACAGTCGTCTGAAGGTACAGAGACCATGTAGAAGAGGCCTAGTAGCCGCAACCAATTCCTGTACGAGGGTTCAAGTCATTGGGGTCTGTAAAAAGGAGATCCGTGATGCAATATTGGGATGTTGCGCTAACACACGGTCATCAGCTAGCCATAGCCTGTGTCTAGGGATCTCTTACCAGGGATACATAACTGCCGAGTTGACGTATTGGAATGTATTCGAGAGGCATGAAGTAGCGGGTGTGAAAGTATTATCCGAAGTCCATTTGCAGCCCCAAATTGATCCGGAGAGCTGCACTGTTGCGCCGGTATTGCAATAAATAGCCAGCCCTAAGCACACAATCCATTCAGCAACAGCAGTGCATTGTGCCAGAGGGGGTGGTGCGCCATTACAAGATTCCTCAGGTTTCTCATAGCCCGTAAAGCCTTCAACATCACGTTTCCAACGGGCCTCTGGCTTCTGCGTGATACAGGGCTTTGATAACTCTGTTAATGAGAAGCCTGCAAGGGCCATGCAACCATGGGCCAGGAGTGCCAAGAACAAGAGGAGCACCTGCGCCACCATTCGCTTGTATATGAGCCAAGTATGCACCTTGGCTGAAGCTTTGAAGCATGAAGAGATGAAATGCTTCTTGTCAGATGATCGCAGGTTTTGGGTTGTAAAACCATCTGAAAAGCTTTCAGCGCCATGGCTGTAAACCAGCCCGTTGAAGGGTTCGCCTCGGTATGAATTCTTGGTGCAGACTACACACAGGCCAACAACACCCTGCAGACGTCCCTGTCATAATAGACGGAATACGTCGGAGTCTGAATTGGATCAGCATTCAAAGACAATGTGGGGCAAGTGCAAGCGGAGCTGAAGGGAGCCAGATCAAGAACCTCAGGTCCCAGAGTCACTTCCCAGCACCTGCTGAACAATTTGGGTTCAGGCTGCTCCGAGTTAGGTCAAATTCAGCTCAAGTATTTCGCACCTTTAGGTATATCACAGCTGCGCATCTCGGTAGAAGGAGCCAAAACTAATAAAAGAAAAATTGGGACAGTGTAAATCGACACCCTAGGTATTAATTAGGGGCAGAGGAGGTACCGAATAATTTAATTAACTTATTAATGTCCTCTAACGTACTATTTTAACTAGAAGCTATTTTTAGAGATACATTATCTAGATAATTTTGCTATATACTTATAAGTTAATAATAGTTTTACTTAAAAGAAAGAATATTTTACTAATAACTTTTATTAACTAAATTTTTAAAATGTAAAATTTATGCCTCATAAGTTCTTGTAAATTAGCCGTTCCCTGCTTAAATTCAAGTACCCGATTACTAAATTTCTAGGCTTTCTTAAAACCACTTTTAAAATATATAATATTAACTTTTTAATTTCTTTAATTTCTTTAATTATAATTAATTATTATTATATAAAATTCTTGTATTTGAATGGCCCTTAATTAGTCTTATATTACGATATATAGAAATCAATTTCTATTAATTTCTTATAAAACATGTTAAATTTAAAGAAAAAGAGAGATTTTTCGTATTCCTATCCAAGCGCCTCTAGTCTGGGTTAGTGGGTTAGTCTGGCCCCTAACCGATACCCCTAGTCGACACCTGAGGGGTGTCGGTTTGCCTTTTTCCTATCCCACCGTCTTTTCTAAATACCTTCTTTAATAACAAAGCATCCATTGCACCTTGAGCACATCCAGCTGAACTGTTAAGTCTCAACCCAGCCACAGCATCCCCAACAAGCAGGACCTTACAGACCTAGGGTGTTTGTATCTTTGACCACCTTTCTGTGACTGCGTTCGCGGTCAAAATCAAAATGGTCGTCTCAACTTTCTTGCAGGGGAACTCATCAGCCAAGGAGTTCCAGCTCGCCTTTCAATCAATAATGTCGGAACATCTTCAACATAGGACGGACGAAAGTTCTCATTGGTTACTGGATACGTGAGTAATCGGCGACCCAAGATTGGGGGATCATACAGAATCGACGCTTCAAGGATAGATTTCACGGCTCAGCCATACAGATAGAAACCTAAACGACATGAAGATGAGAGGCCCTTACTAATATGAATGGCAGGCTCGAGTCAGGTATAAACCCGAACCAGCGACATTCGTGGTCTGGCTGGCCGACGGTGACGCGCTCCATGATTTTCTGAATACCTGTGGTCCGAAAGATCCCTCGAGCGCCCAAATTGAGCCTAAATGAAAAACGCCGGCCTCAAGGCCGGCCCTGTCACCCGGGGTACATAGGCGAGTCTAAGAAAGTTACTGAACTTCCTCATAGACTTTGGGTCACGGTACATGCAATCGTGTGGTGATGGCGAGACCAGAGTTCATCCCGATTCATGGATCACGCTCAGGACCAATACGTTCCACCGGACAAAGACTCTGCAGGCACTAGTGCAGTTAGATTTCCAGCATGAGAGGGACACGGAACCGACTGCCGATTGGTTGTTAGTAGCACAATGCGACTTGTGGGAATTTAATGGCCGAAGGGTAACAGGAGGTTAGGATGGGGTAGTATTAACACCAACACCATCGCGCATCGCGACCGTTGCACCAGGGGTTTAATGACGGCTAAGATGGCCGCTACTCCGGATGGGAAACCCAGCATGCTCTGAATATTTCGTTGGGTCGTATTCTTGTATAAGAAGCCATGAGCTCTCGCCTCCCGCTTGGTCATCCAAGACCACATATATGTTTTCGAGCATACAATCACAACATTGACGGGGCCATGCTGTTCAAACGGGACTTCGTTCTCAGGCTGGTGAGCTTGGCTTGCCTCGCTCAACCCTCGCTGCAACAAGCTTGTGCTTCATCTTAGTACGTTTCCCCAAGGCCTCGCGAGTGGCTACCGCATGGGTATTTCTCTGACAAAACGTTTTGGACCATATAGTTCACAATGTGGCGGCGTTGGATATACGGGTGGAACGTGCTGCCCAATGGGGTGGTCTTGCCAGACACAGAATTCATACTATGCCCAGTGTCTTAGCGGCACCGTGAGCATACACATCCCATGCCTGATCTTGAGGAACCGCTAATCCTCTCAAAGCCAACTAGCTCGACCGGTTCGGGTGTGTCGACAGGTCCGTCGTCGACATCAAACTCACCAAGCACCAGGACGACTCCCTACCGCACGTCCACAACCTTCCTGACGGGTAAAGCCATATCAACCCACACGCAACTGCCCTATACCACGCTCGAATGCGGTAATGCGGACTGCGGCTCCGGAACTATCTTCCCTGATATTACCACCGTCAACAGCAGTATGCCCTGGCACTACAGCGTAGGTTCCTTCGAGCCCGTGCCATTTCGCCCCTCCCAAACTGACAAGATGAGCCGAACAGCGATCTACCCATTTCGGAGAAACCCCCGCCGGCGCGTGCGGGTTTGGTTTGTACGGCATGTGCACAACCGCCAACGTCTCGGGCATCGACTTGGGCGCCGACTGTGCCCTATTCTGCACGATGTACCCGGATATGTGCGCGGATCCAGCCAATGCCACACTTAGAGGCAACTTCGCGGCGCCAAATGGCGACTACTACACGCAGTTTTGGCCCATGCTGCCATCCTTATCTGTTGGGGAAGAGCAGGATAACTATCTCTCGTGCGGCGAGTGCTTTGAGCTGGTACGCACCTATGATAACGGAAGCCTTTACGCCCCCAACGAGGCAGGTTACGCGCCGCCAATTATCCTTGAGATTGTGGATAGCTGCCCATGTGAGGCGAATCCCAAGTGGTGTTGTGAGTACGACGCTCTCCTGTTTCTGCCCGAGACTGCTATATCTCGTCTCTGTGCCCATGTGTCCGCGTAATAACCAAACTGATGAGGGATAAAACAAAATACAGGTGGGCCAAGTGTCGACCAATGCCAAGAAGTCGACGCTTTCACATATGGCTGCCCGCTCCCCAGCGGCTCTATCCACCTCGACCTCTCCGACGTGGCTATGGCCCGCGCACAGGCCGGCGTGCTCGTCGAGGGTGTGATCCCGACGCAGTACAAGCGTGTGCCGTGTCCAAAGGCGGGTAACGTGTATGTGTGGCTCCGCGGCGGCGCCGGGCCCTACTGGATCCAGATCACGGCCGTAAATGCAGCCGGCCTCGGCTCGATCGTGGGTTTCGAGATCCGACCGGACGGGCAGTCGGAGTGGCTCGCTCTCATCCAGGAGGACGACTACCCGGCCGGCCACCCGCAGGAGCGGTACGGCGCCTGGACGCTGCCGCCCAATGCCCCGTATATCAACCTGCCGCTGGGGATACGACTCACGAGCGCGACCGGCGAACAGATTGTCAACGAGCGCGTTATCACGAGCTGGACCGCGCCTGCATCAGCAATCCAGGGGTATTGGTATATCGACATGGGGACACAGTTCACTCTGCTCTGAGTTGGAGATACGGAAAATGGAGTGAAATTGATATGTTGCAGGGGAGCGCGAAATGGGCCCCCAATTCGGACTTTCACTTGCACAACTTGTACTGTTCGTTCGGTTTTAGGCTAAGAACTATAGTTTGCTTCTGGGAAGGTGGTGAGAAGAAGTAATCTTGCTGCCGCTACTTGGAGGGCTCTACTAACTAATATTTGCGCTCCACGAGGGGTGTCCGGGTTTTGGCATTTGCTCTATTAACCTTTATTAGTAAAATATTTATTTTCCGAATTTTAAGTAAAACTTCCACTAATAACAATATTTATAAAATAGTGAAAAGCTTATAAGAGTATTATAAAAATATTAAAAGAAAGAAAATAAGAAAAGTATTTACTAATAAATAATAAATAATAATACAAGTCTTTTAAAATCAAAATAAGTTTTAAAGCTTTAATAATTAAAGTAATATTTTAATATAATTCCTTATATAATTTCTTAGCTAAAGAAGTACTCTTATAAAGCAGAAATAATATATAAGAAATTAAATATATATTTTATTTTACTAGAGTTTAAAGCTAGCTTTAAACTTTATTATAAATCATATAATTATTACAAATCATATAATTATTACAAATCATATAATTATTACAAATCATATAATTATTATAAATCATATAATTCGAAAAGTTTAAATGTTATAAATATAATTCTTTTAATTAAAAAACAATAAATAAAAAATAGTAAAAGTTTTTATTTTTACGATTTATTTGCATTTTTAGAACTTTTATATATTTTAAATAATTAGAAATATATAAAAATAAATCTAATAATAATAATAATAATAATAATAATAATAATAAAAGTGAATTATATTAAAAAGAATTTAAAGAAAGAAAGAACTAAGTTAAGAGATCTTATAAAATATATAAAATAAGTAAGGCAAGAGTATAAGGTAATAACATACCGTAATATTTTATTTATTATAAATACAAATATTATAATAAAGTAAATAATTAAATATAGTACCTAATAAATTAATTAGAATATTAGTAAGCTTATAAAAGTGAAGTATAAAATGCAATGTTTGCAATATCAAGTGCAACGTGCACAATGTGAGCTTACAAGGTCTTAGGCCTCGTCAGTGGGTGCAACCGAACGGACCACTTTCCAGGCGCCCGTACTATCCCCCTTCTTGAATACTTACAGTGGGTCCTGGGATAACACCACTCCTGCACTGACCAACTCAAGGGTGTATGGCAAATAGCGATTCTGGAGAGCACCTGATATTTCCTAGTTGGGGGTTATAAACGAGGTTTCAGGGTGGCGTTACTAAAGGACCCACTGTAAGTCTTCAAAGGGGTGGGATAGTAACATCGCACGTTTCACTTCACCGCTACTTCCGTCAACCACCACCACCAACATATGAACACACAATCTCAAGTCTCTGGTACTTGAATACTTCTTTCTACGGCAATGCATGCATCCAGAGATTACGAGAACCCCCAGCTGTTCGCGTCAATCGACCATGATTCCCAAAGAGATTTCCCCACCGCGAGAAAGGGAGGCCGTTCTATCGTCTAGGAAGATCGAAGGTCTAATCGCCAATGGCAAATATATCTTTATCTTAGACAACAAAGTCATCAAGGCTGATGCATGGCTCAATTACCATCCGGGCGGTCTGAAAGCTATCCAGCACATGATTGGGAAGGATGCGACCGATGAAGTGACTGCGTTCGTCATTTTGAGCTCCATAGATGAGAGGTTTGCTGACGGTGGAAAATTTAAGATTACATTCAGCAGAGACCCGGTTGCGAATGACTCAGTATCAGATCGGTACAATTGAGGGACGTTGGAAGAATTTTGTTCCACCTATTCAAGGTGGCACCTTTAGAAAATATCCCGCGGTAGTGCAGGAGGACTCGGACGAATCGGAGGACGAGAGTGCCGACTCAGACTCAACCAGAGCAACTTCGCTCATTTCCGACGCCAATGGAGAAGAAGTGAGAAAACGGCGAGGAGGCAGTGATACCGATCGCACTTCTATTACATCCATGTCATCCGCGGCAGGCTCGGCAGCTCCAGATGATCTGACCTTCCTAGATAGCCAGACGAAGCAGGAGATGGAATTAGACCTCGAAAAATATCCTGCCCTTGACTCCGAGGTGCAGGAAGGAATCGTTCAGAAGTACAGGCTTCTCAATCAGCGGATCCGTGCCGAAGGTCTGTATGATTGCAATTACACGGCATATGTATGGGAAGCAGCGCGTTGGGTATCTCTGTTCCTCACCATGCTCTTCTTCCTTCGGATTGGTTGGTACTGCACGAGTGGTGCCTTTCTGGGCATGTTCTGGTCCCAGCTCGTATTTGCAGCTCATGATGCGGGTCACGTCGCCATCACACACAACTTTACCATCGATACACTCATTGGTATGATCATTGCTGCTCCGATAGGCGGCCTATCATTGGGCTGGTGGAAACGTACGCACAACGTTCACCACATTGTTACGAATTCCCCGGAGCATGACCCAGATAATCAACACCTACCCGTCTTTGCTGTCAACCACCGTTTCCTGGGCAATATATGGTCTACCTACCATGAGCGCCTACTTCCCTACGAGGCCGTCGCAAAATTCTTGGTCCCATTTCAGGCGTACATGTATTACCCTGTTCTCACACTAGGACGGTTCAACCTCTACGTCCAATCTTGGACCTTCCTTCTTCAAGGCCAAGGTCCAAGGAAAGGGCTAGCCTGGTGGCATCGGTACTTCGAAATAGCGGGGAACCTGATCTTTTGGTATTGGTTCGGATACCTCGTCGTCTACAAGTCAATCCCTAAGCCGTCGGCACGATTCGGCTTCGTGATGGTCAGCCATATGATCAACATGCCGCTCCACGTCCAACTCACGCTCTCCCACTTCGCAATGTCTACAACAGACCTTGGACCAGATGAATCCTTTCCACAGAAAATGCTTCGCACGACCATGGATGTTGATTGTCCTCAATGGCTCGATTTCTTCCATGGAGGTCTCCAGTTTCAGGCTATTCATCACTTGTTCCCGAGGATTCCGAGGCATAATTTGAGAAGGACGCAGAGTTTAGTGCAAGAATTCTGCGAGGATGTCAAGATACCGTATGCACTGTATGGCTTCGTGGATGGAAATAGGGAAGTAATCGGGAAGTTGGGGGAAGTGAGCAGGCAGGCTGCTATTTTGGCCAAATGCCAGAAGACGGTTGCGGAGAGGGCCGATATCTTTCATGGCCATTAGCCTCTGGCCACGTACAGAAGATCAAGCAGCTTCACCTCCTAGGCTTCCCTTTTTAGCCTCTTGGTCCTTTGTTCATTTCCATGGCGCCTTGCTGTGACTTTGATGTCCCCTTCTTCCCGCAGAACCCTACATGCTGTGCCCATGAAGTATGTTCTACACACTCACATCCAACACTGATCCCGATCTTAACTCCCCGCCACAGCAACGAGTAACAGTTTTTTCTTTCTTTTTTTCAGTCCTAAGAGTATGCATATCACCACCGAACATATTTTCCTGCCCTCTTTCATTCCCATCAGAGTTTGGCCTTAATTCTGATTTACACGCCCCGCGAAAGCCCTATTTGCGACGGGGATCGAAGGAAAGTCAATAGTATTCTGGAGAACAAAATTGAGGATGGGTGGGTAAGGATGGAACGTTGGTTGAAGGTGGAGGCCAATGTGCCTTTCGGGTAGCAAATGTGGTTGCTTTTGTACACCACGGAAGCGCGAAGGCCTAACTTGAGTCTGTGAGGTCAATATCGCAGTCCGACATGGAATTGGAATTAGGGATGCGGTATATACTGAATACGCGGCAAGGCTGGAGTGCGGCATGTTGTGTTGCCGACCTACGAAGTGTAGGGAATTATTTGGGTTTTGGCGCAGAGCGAGGTACTGAGGTGTTTGGGGATGGATGGCGGTATAGCAAAGCAGAGTTCGATTTTGGAGTCGAGAGTTGAGAAGGGCTATTATAGAAGTTATGGATCAGCCAGCTGGGGCAAGCAATTGATGGCTCAGAAGGTAAGCAAAGTTGGGAGTTATGATGAAGTTTAAAAGGAGAACCAAACAACCAGAAATACCTGTGCACTGAGCACTGAGCAGCACCGTTCTCTTACTTTCAAACTATTTTGCTCTTTCAAGGAATTTTGCTAAATAGTATAAAGGCGAGGCCAAAAGCGGTTTGAGGCCTGAAAGGTTCTCTGGCTCAGTCCCCCAAAGCAAATCTAAACCTAATTGGAAGCCCTGCAAATATTTTGCCTTGCTGTCACCTCAAATCTCCATCACTTTCATAACACACTTCTTTGATTTTCGACCACAACTTTGTAATACTTTGAAAGGATGGCACCCACAAACATCTCAATCACTTCCTCCATCTTATCTGACTACCTCACTACTGACTGTGCGTCATCCCCAGAGCAGCCTCCTTCCTCTTCCTTGGTTTCTGCCCAAGTCGCCTCCACAGATCGCACTATCATCCGTCTGAAGACCAAGACTGGTAAATCTATCCCTTACCGAAGTCTCATAAGGCTGCTTTGTATCTTCCCGCTGACCTAAATTAACCTTGCAGGCTTCATTTTCAGCGGACCACTGCGAAAGAAAGCTGGATTTGACAATGACATGGATGTCTACAATTAAGATAGTCTTATAGTAAACCTAACAGGTCAGCGGATTCTACCTCTTGAGAGGGGAGCATAGAAATAACCGCTCTACAAAAGCGGCCTCCACCCCTGACTCCACCAACCTCTTCCAAAACTGCTACCCCGCCAACCTTGACAATTATCTACCCAAGTCCCCTGACGGCTTCGAGGACGAAGAACCGAGACTCCTCCATCAACTAAGTCTCCTTTCGGAAGAGAGGGCGTTAAGAAAGATTCCCGGCTGCAAGCTCGAGAAATTTGTATACCTTAACATGTTGCCTGCCGAAATCCAAAAGACGCTTTAGAAGAAAGCTGCTTTACAAATTCAATAGATGTTCGCCATCGAAGCCTATCGTACCAAGATCGTGCGAGGCCAAAGAAAGAAGGTTCGCTGTAGGCATCGAGGTCTCACCAAACAAAATGCACTTGTGGGAGCCTATGGAGGTTCCTGTGGCATTTTGAAGGTTCGGTGTGCAATGGGTGAGTACCAACAGAGGACGGTTATTCTCATACTTTCTGCCCTGGTTTGGTGGTTTTCTCTAAAGACTATATTTTACTTCTTTCGGAACAATCTCCATGGTGCAACTTCTGACTCCCTTCCCACGAGGACCAGACCTTCCAGGCTTCAGAGGCGTGATTTGTACCAATCCAGAGCTTGATACTGTCAACTTGAGGAACTGCCAAGATGAA
The DNA here is from genome assembly GCF_002865645.1 of Hyaloscypha bicolor E. Classification (NCBI taxonomy): domain Eukaryota; kingdom Fungi; phylum Ascomycota; class Leotiomycetes; order Helotiales; family Hyaloscyphaceae; genus Hyaloscypha; species Hyaloscypha bicolor. The sequence continues at coordinate 600,209 of NW_020194575.1, read as the reverse complement.
TTTGATACATATGGTGTCATGAAAGGTGTTAAGAACGCGGTGGCTGACAGCGGGTGGCAACGGTGGAATTAATACGGGCAGTTGGCCTCTAATTTGGGCAGACACGGAAGCAGGTTTGGAGGCCGGAGATGAAGGAACCGTGCCCGGAGGTTAAGATGATGAGGGCGGTTAGACGATCTGGCAAGTGGGAATTCAGTTCTTGCAGGATCATACATTGCATGCAGTGGGGGAGACCGGGAGTTCAGTGTGCCAATTGTAAGATTATGGTACCATCAGAAAGCAAACATTGACCAACAGAGAGCATTGCTAAACTTTCATTCCGGTCTCTTCAATTGGGCGTTCCAAATAATTCTATGATCTTGTCTGCTGCAGCCCGGTATCATATCAACATAAGCTCCTGCAAAGCCAGACAATACCAAGCTCTAAGCAGTATCACTCCACGTCTTTCCTAGGCTTCCTACCATGAGCGAAATACACAATCCCATAAGCATGCACCCCCTTATCCTGCAAATTAGCTCTCACTCCCTCCAACAACTCATGCAGCTTCTCCGGAGTCCACCCAAGTATCCTCGTAAAAGCCGCGGTGCTCATCGACTCCACTCCCTCCAACAGATTCTGCTGCGAGATGGCACCTAAAAGCTTATTCTTCTTTCCTCGAGCCCAAGGATTGACTGGGACGTAGATACGGTGTTCGGTCACGTCTTCGAAACCCGCTTCGCGCATGTACTGTCCCCAGTTTTGCCCGTCTGTTAGGTTACGGCCTATGCGGGCCATGGACTCTATCATTCTTTCTCCCCATCTGCCAGGGATGTTAGCAACTTTCTCAGCTTTGAATCTAGCAAGAACAGATAGGAGGCAAGAATCAAGGAGAAAGATGCGCGCGAGTAGACTCACTCATTAAGCGGTGTCCCGTCCAGTGTTCCGTCATCACACTTCATCGGGAACGTCGGATCCTGCAACTCGAAATACCCACCAGGCGACAAGTTCTCGAATATCTTCTGTACAATGGAGCGATTGTTCTTAAAGCAAGTCACGATGGCGCGAGCGTGGATGTAGTCGAAGTGGTCATTGAAGCCCCAATCTTCTTCCGCATCGTTGATTTCGAATTGGCAGTTTGCTGGGACGCTGCATGTTGTTAGAGGAGAAAGAGAATTAGTGAGAAAGGATATGATTTACAATTCCGGTTGGATTGGACTTAGATCTGTGCCTATGACTGTTGCTTCTGGGTGTTCCTGGGCTGGGCGATGTCAGATAATGCTGGTTTGGAAAGAGGATAGACGTACCAAACTCAATGGCCCAGATACCGGTTCCAGTAGCTAGATCAAGGACACGCTGGGGTTTCGAGATTGGTGCGAGATTTAATTTGCCATCTAGCATTATCTTGAATGAATGGTGCTGGAGGTCTAAAGAAGGAACAGTCAGTATCAATGCCCCTTGCTTGAGGTCCTATACGCACCGAGTCTATCCTGCTCCCGAGTATCATTTGGCAGCATGTATTCTAACAAATTTAGCAAGAATGTCGCCAATATTTCTTTGGTGGTCTTTCTTACTGCCAGAGTTAAAAGCATGGTAAGTGCGCCCATTCTCTACCAGATAGTCATAGATACTCGACCTCAAAGAAGACGTGGATCCCCTGCACACCGAGTAAGTACTTTGATCCTCAACAAAAGAAAAAATCGAGTGGTGGGTCTCTTACAGTACAGAGTCACCCAGTGCAGAATCACCATCTCGACTGCCCTGCTACAAGATAATAAGGTATCAGCGTTGCTTGTTTGATCTCAAAGTGAAAGGGTCGACCCACATCAGAAGAATCGGTCCCAATCTCCAATTCATTTGGGTACTCAGAAAAAGCGGACTGCTGACTTCCATGTAGTACGTGCTGAGACTCCGATGTTTGATGAGTGGTGATATCGTCAGGCTGTTCCATTACGAGCATTGATGTGGGGCCTGCTGCCGAAGTAGGGTCTTCTGCCCCTTGAATATGGTTCACCATACTTAAATGCCAAGCTGCACACTTAATGTCGATGTAGCTCGGGGTGCTAGGGAAAGGGAGACGCTGACAAAAGATGAAACTTTAAAGAGGTGAAGAAGAATTAAGGTTTATTATATTGATTCTCCAGTTTTGGAAGTCCCAAGCTGAGCCAAGAATGAAGTATATCACTAGCGGCCGCTAGCCCTGAAAGCCGCTTTTCGATCGATAAGCCTCGGCTTGACTTCCGTCGTCGGCTTAAATGGCAGGTGGCGGACAATGCCTACAGCGAGCCGTCCCAGTGGGAAAATGTAAAACGACCCATCCCCCCCCCCCCCCCCGGTGTCGATTGGGGGCCGGACTAGCCTAAAGTAGAGGCACTCAGACAGGAACACCAAAACTCTGGCCTTTTCTTTAATTTAGTTCAACTTTATAAGGAATAAATATAATTTAATACTTGTTTCATTTCCTTATAGCGCTAATTAATTGCAATTTTGAATTAGTAATAGCTCTTTAAATTAAATAAATTAAAAATTTCATATTTTATAGCCTAAAGAGAAGCTTAAGAAAGCCTAGAAATCTAGCAAATAAGTCCCTAATACCAAATATAAGAGCCTTAATCGTGCGTCAAGACTTGCACTAAAGCCCCTGCGTCCCTGCGGGTTTAGTGCGTATCAGCAATACGGTCGAAAATCATTAATATGGTCGTTTTTTCGGAACACCAAACCCTTTTAATTAATTAAATATCAATACCATGGCCAAATTTGACCCAGAAGAAGAGAAAAGGATGGCCCAGGCCTCCGATTTCTATGCCAGGAACCCACACGTCAAAAAGTCCGCAATTGCGCATCAATTCAGGGTAAAATATCGACTTTGGAAAGCGCGTTTGGCTGGACGAAAACCACAAAACACCAAAGGGGGCTATAACAAGACACTTACTCCTGATTAGGAGGAGGCCCTCAAGCAATTTATCGATTTCCTGATCTATTTAGGCCATAGAGCTGATCTCAAGACGGTTCGGGCGGCGGCTAATAAGATCCTTGGGGACAGCGCTTCCACCCACCAAGTGAACCGCCTATAGGCACAACGATGGTTCAAGCGGAACAAATCATGGTTTAAAACCCTTTGCGCGAAGACACTAGTACAAGAGAGGAAAGCGGCACATCGAAAGGAGGATCTGGAAGAGCATTTTCAGGAATATTACGGGGCGTTGGAGAAGTATGGAATTTGCTTTGAAGACATATGGAATATGGACGAAACTGGCTTTCGCATCGGCGTTTTAAACGGAAAAATCGTCATTATACACCTTAATACGAAAGCTGTTTACTTAGCAGATCCCGATAATCGAAAATCACTTACTGCGATCGAAACTGTATCCGCTGGCGGCAAAGCAATTATACCATTCCTTATTTTGAAGGGGGAGATCCTATTAGAGGAACATTTTAATAACGACCTTAATACTGAATCAGTATTTGCCATAAGCTCCACTGGATATATAAATAATATTCTAAGCCTGAAATATATTAAGCACTTCTATAATCAGATATATAGACGTATACAGGGCAAGTGGAGGATGTTAATATTTAATGGTCATGGCTCCCACACTTCAGACGAGTTCCTATATTACTGCTAGTCCCATAAAATCGTCCCTTTTCAACTACCACTATATAGTATATATCTCCTTTAACCGCTCGATATTGGCCTCTTTTAACCTCTCAAGTACTAGTATCAAATCAGTATTTATAATAAGATCCAGTATAGTAATATCGTTTATACCAAGCTTGATTTTCTAGCGGCATACCAGACGATACGGGGGAGAACGTTCAAGTATAGGACGATTATTAGTGCTTTTACCAAAGCGGGCCTTTTAGGGCGGGAAACGATACGGTATGCGTACGAGAAGCTAGCTCAATTCTAACCAAAAGAAGGTTTGTTAATTGGCTACAGATTTATATGGTAATATAGGCTAATTTTGTAGCGGACAAGCAAATCGAGATTCTATCCCTACGAACCCCTCCAATATCGAAACCCTTCCAGAATCCCCCTATATCTGCGAATCGCATGGTATACAATACATACATAAATCAACGTCTTGACGACCATTTTATCCTTGCAAAGGATAACGAGGAGTACGCTCTTACCCCTAGTTTTTGGAGATCCTGGAGGGCATACCAGAAGTCAACTGAGCCCAAGCTACTTAGGGCGGGGCTAATCATGGAAAGAGAGCTCGCAAGGGAAAAGGCAGTACTCCAGGAGCAATGCAATAAGCTTAATAAAGATAGCAAAAAGCATATGCAAAAATATAGGGTAATTTCCAAGGGCTCGGCAGTACGTCAAATCGCTTATTGCAGAGAGTCCCTTTTTACTGCGGACGAGATGGACAATAATACCTACCTAAATCGCCGAATCAGGGAAACTGATACGTATATTACGAAGCATATTACTGGCAAGCTCCTATACAGAAGACGTACTCGTAGGGAAAAAGCTCCGTACGATTTAGGAGAGCCCTTTGGCTATGGAGAGGAACTACCATTTGTCGATTATGGTAAAACTAGTCTTAAGGCTTACTACCAAAACTTGACAGAAAAATGGAGGAAACAGAGGAAAATTAATCACAGAATAGAGCTCTTTTATGCAAATAAGATGGATTTTAGGCTAGCTTCTCCTGGATACGAAGAGGAGTGGGTTAGTAAGTTTGGTAATATGCGAGTGGAATAGCTAGCTAGGGAGCTTGGTTTTGTCAGGCCACTACCTAATCCCCCTTCATTTTATAATAATGGCTTTGGTAATATAGTTAGATTAGATACTAATAGGGAGGAAACGATTATTGGGTATACTAGTAAGGACGTGATTGTTCTGTAATTAATTAATTTCTTAGAATAGTAGTATTTTGGGGGGTCGCCAGCGAGGTAAAATGTAGAATTTTTCCACCATTTTTTACTATATGCATATACCATATGAAATTAAGAAAATTTAATTTATTAATTATAGTATAAACTCCATATAAACTGTAAAATATTTTTCTGCGATTTGCATTAAAATTTTAAAAATTAGTATTCCGAAAAAACGACTATATTAATGATTTTCGACCGTATTACTGATACGCACTAAACCCGCAGGGACACAGGGGCTTTAGTGCAAGTCTTGACGCACGATTATAGGGTTTAAAAAGTAAAACCTAATTAATTAGTATATAAACTTCCTTAAATTAAAATTTTATTTTAAGAAATCTTTTTATTATAGGTTAGAAAGCATATAATTATAATACTAGAATTATAATATGCTAGCTTATATTATACTAAAAAAATATAACTTGAGATTTTTAAAGAGCTTTGGTAGCTAATTACAGGTTTGTTAACACCCCTACCCCAATCGACACCCCGGTGGGGGGGGGCGGGGTTGTTTTACATTTTCACATCCCAGTGGGTGTCATGATTTTCAGGGACTTGAATCGCTAATTGTATAGGGTCTTGACGCTGAATATATATGCCTATGCTCTCTAAGCCAAGACACTTGCTCCCTATTATATGCATCTTCTAACCAGATTCTAGAACAACCTTCGACCATGTGTATCATTTTCTATATCTATTGTTTTAGAATACAAGAGTTAACACTGACAAAGCAATCAATGCCACAGCCCCACATGATAGTTGCACCCCGAATCCTGCTCCTGACGGTTTTGTAGAAGATGTTAGTGCGGCGGATGAGCTGGTGGACTTCGTACCGGTGGAAGCCGTTGTCTTAGTCGCCGTTGGGCCTGTTGCTTTAGATGATACCTTGGCTGACGATGTAGTCATGGCAGTCAAGGGAGTCCCCCAATAATTATCAGTTATCGTCGCCGTCGTTATAACACCATTTGAGAGAGTGATAGTGTCGGTCCAAGTATTGTCAGGATACGTCCAAGTCGTCGCGATATCCCCAGGTCTTGTATCCGATGCCGTCTCCCATGCAAGCGGGTAGCAATCCCAATCGAATTGGCTCCAATCCCAGTTTGCCGGTACCGCGTCTGCGAGGCAGTTCCCAAACATCACGGTGTCGAGGGGTGCCGTTATGTTGCAGTAGAAATAGCAAAAATCGTCCGTGAAGGCGTAGTTGTTGGGACTGCAGCAGGTTTTGAATGCAGCTTGAGTCATGTTCCAGTTGGCTTGGGTGTCCTCATTATTGTGGGCGACGCAGACATCGCTGAAGACTGCCGGGTCCAGTTCGGTGGTACTGGGACAAAAATAACCAGCCATGATCGATGTATAGTGATGCGAAATATTTTTTGTTTTGGGGCTTGTGGTGCGCAGGTTGTAGAAGCCACGTCTTGAACTAATATGTTGACATTGACTGAGGAACTTGAAGCCCAAATTGTGGTCAACTAGCGGAATTTTTTGAAACTCAAATTGTCATATTTTAAAATTACTTAGGCGGATACTGTGGCGGAAAAGATCGGAGATTGCTGGGCTTTCGGTGCCTCTAACCTTGAGTGCACAGCAGCCGGGGAAATGAGAGAGTATTTACCCGCAGAAGAGGCAGTTGCTATCACGAGATTTTATGCAGCGGCACAGCAATGAATTAGATATGTGAGTCTTGAATTACGACTCTCGTGACAGTCGTGACATTTGAAATAACTCACAAAAGGTGAAGGTGTAAAAACATGTACTTTATAGAGTGGCATTAGAACAGGTGTACGAAGATTGCGGCATAAAGTGACGGGATTACAGGGCATTCGTACTGCAAGTCCATTTTCAGGCCACTTTCTACCACACTCACCCACTGAAGCCCCCTATATTTCCAGGCTACTCTCCTGTAAGCACGCTATAAACTATAAACAAGGGGTACCACACCTTTAGAAGGCATGTCCCCTGTGCTTACAGGGGCAGAGTCGCTAAAGGGTCCTATAATAGCTCTCTCACAGCGTCCGAGCGCTATAGTTGCTCCGCCAGCAACACCATAACCCCTGAAGATCTTCAAACCCCTTGCAAATGTCTCACAGCCCTTGTTTTAGGGGTTCAGGCCTGGAGTTACAATGCTTATAGCGGGTGTAGTCCCTTAAACCACACCCTGGAGTCCGCTAAGACCCCTACGCGAGCGTAAATGCCCTGTAATCCCGTCACTTTATGCCGCAATCTTCGTAAGCAGTAACCTCTGTCAATGCCTGCAGCGAGTGAGGAGGCGGGATTTTAGGGGCAGCCTCGCTAATTTTGAGCGAGGCATTGTTAAAAATAAGAACAACCTAACATATTCTCAGGTGGGAAGTGGCAACACAATTGACTTGAATTAAAATAATATGTTATATCATGAGCATAATATCTACTATCCTTTCAACCTCGATTGCTAAGATTCAAAATGGTATGGTCATATTCTATCTGCTATTTTGCGGAGCGCCTCGCTAGAGAATTTGAGAGGAAGAAGTTTTGTGAAGGGGTATATATAATATGAGCCCCCAGGAACGAGGATTAGTCCTTCTAGTTCTTCTCGTAGTGAACGTGTTTGTAGTAGCCCTTCATGCGCAGTCCCCACCACTTCACCTCTACTTACCACCCCTTAGCGGTTCGAAATCCTTAGCCACCCTCTGTGTGCTTTTGGGATAGATGGGTAATATTTTTGAGAATGTCAATTTCTGGTGAGAGAGATTGAGGGGCCCCCAGTGATTAGAAGGGATTCCTTGTTATCAGAATAGCTCAACACCCCACCCTCCTATATTTAGCTAACACTGAAATTTGGTCTTTTAATACATGCTTTATTTGGCTATAATAATCCCTCATCTCTTAAACCCCATTCATTAACCTTTTCCCGTTTATCTGTAACATGTATAGCCTAGCCCGTGAAGCCCAACACGTGATACTTCAAGGAGATGACGAATCTGTAACACAGGAGCTTCAGATACCGGACAGGAGTATCGGCACCGAACGGTAGCTCAGGAAAAGAGCTAGAGATTCATAAGTATAGCCGGAGGTCCTAGCTCGAGGAAGGTCAAGCTTGAGTCTGGTTGTTCAAGGACAATATACACAATCATACCTCTTTTCACCTGATTACTTAACTTCGTATCTTGTAACCCTTCTTTTTGCCCTGTAGCCACCACTAGCTATTATACAAGGCTATTATAATGAACAAATATATTTTATAATTAAGACGATATTTAGATTATTTAACATAATTTAAAATGGATTATTCTTTAAGCTATAAAATACAACCAAATTTCAAGTTTAAGTGGATTATTTTTCCGCTTTTCTAAGACTTAGTTTAGATTCTAAAATAGATATGATTAGAACCTGTCAGATAGAGTAGTTATGGAGCGGTTTTGTGGGTAATCATTGTCATGTATTGATATCTAAAGGCCCAACCCTAACACTGAGGGCAACAGGAGGAGTCACAGTGTGTCAGATAAGTGGCAATTCGGTGGATGAGGTGTTGTGTGTAAAGGTAGTATAGGGGTTTAGAAGTGTTTGTAATATGTCTTTACGATGAAGATCTTGGAGTTTCTGTATTGGTATTTGTGTGGTTATTGGATTGGGAAATCGATGGCGCTGGCCGCTGTTACTCACAGAGAAGAGGTCGATTCCGAGAAGAACATATACAATAGGTGCTTTTGGGCCATTGCAAAGTTTTGAAGCCTTAAGAGTCTCAAATCTTGGAATTAATTGTGTGAATTCCATGCGCTATTAAGCTGTGTCAGAAACGTGACGCTACTTAAGTTGGAGGCTTGAATATCAAAGAAATGTCTCAGCTGCTTCATTGCCAACTCCCCGTATCCTAATCTAGCCTTCGGGAATATGAGATGTTCATCAGAGGTTTCCAGTATTGCTTTGTTCTCGGAAGTTCTGGCATGTGCTAGATTCGATACGAAATGGCACCTTGACTTCTGGTAGTGCAGCAAGAATAACTCTAGAACGGAAGTTTGAGCGTCGAAAGAAAATCCTTTGCCTCACTGAGAGACACAGCTTCTTTCGGCCTTTGCTTCACAGGCTTTTGATCCGAGACTTTCGGCCAGAATACTTTACTCTCGTCTTCGAAGCTCCACCAACCCCTTCCGCCGGAACGGTATATTTCCGATCTCCTCTGCAGTGATGCTTCTCTTTCGCGGTGATATTTCAGTACTTCAGTGGTAGGAGGGTAATCGTCGGGCTCTCCCTAGGGTGTTTGAAAGACTTTCCACTCATGAAGTCGAGCGCGATCCCACATAACATAGCCCCATTCACGAAGAGGTTGTCGGATAGGAGTATTTATGAACTGCCGGCCAGATTCTTCTTTGTGTGCCCAGACCCATGTTTCCACTGGCCCAGTGTCTGAGTCTGGAAAGAATGACGCCGTAATTCGGGCAAGTTGGTCGTCCGAATAATCCTCGAGCCAATCGCCATCATGAATGTCATTAGCGGCATTCAAAGCCCCGAATAACCAATCCGGTTCGTATTGTGGATAGTCAGGATAGACAAGGTTGTACCGGTCTTCATAGTTGTTTGCTAGGGCAATTGAATGAATGCTTGAGAGGCCACGAGCAAGGATAGGTTCGATATCGCCAGGGTCGCTAATATCAGAATAATTTACCCGTAATCCCCCCCAGAAAACGTCATGTTCTGATATCTCATTGAAAGCTACCAAAGTTAGTATCTAAATTGCAGTATGTGCTCTCAAACTCACCTGGAGATACCTTTCCATATAGATAATCGTGGGTACATGCCAATTGCTCATTTTCACAGGGAGAGAACTTTGAGAAAATAATTTCTCTTTGCTCATCCACAGAGAGGATCGGATTCCTAAAGTCTCTGAAAATATTACAGTACATTTCAAATCTATAGAGCGTACGCTCAATACGAGCTATTTCGAGTTGCGATGGCGATGATTGTTGGACGCCGCGCTCCAGAGCCTGAATTCCTAGGCATTTGCATGCAAAGTCTGTCGCAAAATAATGGACATGAGAGTATAGCTTGCTTATGGATAACGCATCCGCGAGTGTCCAGGATTGTGGTGGCGGAATTCTTCTGTCAAGGTGTTGGGAGGCGAAGTCTATGATCCCTTGTCGAGTCCAAGATCCGTTCCGCGCCGATTCAAACACAGCAACGGCTTCGGGGAGGACGTCGAGGTGCACCTCACTGAGGAGCACTCGAATGGTGATCAATGATCCAGCATCTCGAAAGGCATGATAAAAGGAAGAACAAGACAGCACCAGCCATTTCAATGATTCAACATCTGGGAGTGCGCGCATGACTGCCTGTCTTGTCTCGAGGGGAAGTGTCTCGAAGGGGGGCTTGGCGTTCGAGGAGTGTGAATCCATGGTGGCAGCGATAGTCCTCGTAGTATGCTCGTAGTCGGGATTGCGTACAGATGTTCTTTTTGCGACTGGAAACGGGGCTACAAGGGAAGGAACATAGCAACTCACGAGGATGAAGATGCGTGGGCGGCAGGCAGGTTAGCCTCAGGCACCCAGTTACATGGGTTTTTGGGGGGGAGGGGAGATAGCTTCAGTCGTTCATTGATGTTTTGTAACCCCAACCCTGTCACACATAAACGCCGAGTCCATTCCACGGGAAAGGGAGATACCTTCTCTGCGAACAGCGTGAAAGTAGGCTTGCAAGCATATGTGCTTTCGGACTTTCATCTTATCAAGGACACAAATCGGTCACCCTGGAGCTAACCTTACCTCAGGTCTACGGAACATGGTTGCGGCCGAGGACCAAATCGCCTCAGTTCCCACTGAGCCCCCCTAATAGTCGAACTTAACTTCGCGGCTAAAGGGGCTATTACTTACCCGCTCCCCATTTTTTCCTCACCTTACTCACCTTCGCTGACCCAGCATTGCCGATAAAGCAGCCCTGCTCTTCTTTCCGAGCAGAAACATATTTTATACAGGTGAGAATTCAGGTTAAACAATCAGCTGTTATTGTCACCGCAGCCAAACGGCTATCCGGTGTACAGTACAGTACACAAGAGACAAAGACTTAACGGATAGAGGCATTGAGTAATAAAGTTAGCAATGCACTGCCAACTTACAGAGAACCGAGTTAGATAATTAAATCATTACGGGATTTTGAATAAATCTATCTATAATTGCAAGGATATGTAAGGACTGTACTATCTTTCAAGCTACCTGTTCTGCACAACCGGCAGTGGCAGAGCTTATATCGCTCACCTAGTTTACTACGAGTTTGGAAGAGAATATGCAGTCCAAGGAACGTGTGACGCAGAAAGAATATTAATTCACTCATCAGTGTTTGTCAATACTAATAATGCGAGGCAACCAAATTTGGAAAGAACGACATACGGATTTGATAGGGTTGACCTATCCGTAACAATACAACGGCATGGAAGACAGAGCAAGAACATTAAAAGTTGAGGTTGATGCCCAAGAAGCACCAAAGAAGATAATATCAAAAGCATACTCCTTCTTCTCGCTCGCTATCTCTTACCTTGCTCAAAGCTCTTTTCTATAAATACGGCACATTTATTGCAAAGGGAGCAATATGGATGTGCAAAAGCGATAATATTGATGATTGACAAGCCCTAAATGACTAAGATACAGGCGGAGTGAAGCATGAAAAGAGAGAGAAAGGTGTCCAAAGCTTCATTCTTATCCCCATCAGTCTTCGGCGATATGGGTGTTCCATTGTATTCTCCGTGCATTATAAATCAGCTGATCAAGCAGATGACTATATATTAGTGAGCGCTAATAAGCTCTGCAAGCGACGCATTACATATGAGATTGAAGAACACTAAATTAGTGGTTGAACCTAGTACTGGAAGGAATGGGAGCTAGCCAGGCGAGTGTACCAGTTCAACAACATTACTCCGAACGCCATCTTCATAACTTCCAAACTTTCTCAGCACCTAACAGGGGGCCACAGAATAGACCGGTCATGGTTGGTCGCTATCCTGCTCCATCTCCTTCTTCTTGGCCTCCAAAAAGTCCGGCCAACAATGTTGCATCATATTCGTCCTCTTTTCCTCTCTTCTCCTCTTCAATTCCTCAGAGACCCATAGCGTGAACAATTTGTAGGTATTCAAGACCCATTGTATTTCGAAAGCCGCTATGATCAGGGGAATTGCGACTGCAAATGTCACGCCAACTATGTGAAGATTCTGTGTCAGCTTGAGAAATACTAAAGTCGGGGGGAAAATCGTCGGCCACATTGGGGGAGGAATAAGAAAAGGCATACTTATGTAAGGTTCCACAAAGGATTTAGGCAGGAAAGGTGTCGCTGGCATAGTTTGATTTGCAGGTAGCACGACACGGCTAAATTCTGCGATGGGAAGTGTGAAAATTGTTGTGACGAAAGTCAGAGGTAACTAGCAAATGTTAGATTACTGCACTTGTCGAGGTAGGACTTTCTATATGTCAACGATGGCGAAATGGGCGTACAAAGATGATAGTAACAATAGTAAAGACCATAATTGTCTTAGACTGCTCTCCTGATGAAATTGCCTGGTTACGACTGACACGCGCTTCGAGTACATTTGCCTGTTGCTGCTTGAGATCCAAAAGGTCCTTGAGCTGTAGAGAAGTTAATCATCGTTTAATCCGGATTGGAGGGCTCATGATTAAGAATCTTACAGTGTCATAAGCTTGATCAGCTTGAGCTTGCATGCGCCTTATCTGCTTCCAGTGCTTCATACTTTGATCTACAAAAACCATGCTGCTGTGTGGACACCGGATATTTTCTCGTACAGCTTCATCCTCTTCGCAACCGTCGCAGTGAAAATTTGCTTTGTTGATCTCTTTTCCAGCAGCACAAAGTACATCCATCTGGTCTTGGAAGACTGCCTCGAGCATGCAAAGTTCATCTTTGATATCCTGTATGTTTCGGAGTAGATGTGTCTGTTTTGTGACGTTGAAGATGTCTTCGAATCTTCTGATCGATTCTTCAGATTCTGCTGGCTGTTGTTTAATCCAGACCATAAAGTTCTCGAAGCTTTTTACGAATTGGATTAGCATCTGCATGGTTTCGTCGGCCTGGCATATCTAGTTAGCAATTGTATCGCCTAGGTATGATTTGAAAAAGGATGGAGTACCCATATGTTTGACCGGATCGAGTAATTTTTGAGGAAATCAACTTCCGGAATCATATCCGCTCGGTGAAGTATGCTCACACATTGGCAGAATATTAATTCAGCAAGGGCATTTGAGTTCTCGATCTCTGGCCGTCGTGGACTATGAAGGTACGTGATGATGGTCTTTAGGATATCTGTCTTGTCTTCCCCATCAAGATCTTCATTGTCTCGCTTATACTGCAGCCGATGTGGAAAGCAAGTTACAACGGTCTCTGAGAAAAATCAAATCAGCATGACGTATCAGGATATAATCAAGTAATGTGTAACAAACTTTCGTCTACCACCCACAGCCACAGCTGATCTACCATCAGAATAGGGCTGTTTCTGTCGCGATAAAGTGTCTGTTCAATCTCGAACAGCCGGCTATTAACCTCCTCCAACTTCATCGGGCGGCTCCGCCAAGCTTTTTGAAAAATTCTTGAGAAGAAGCTGCTCTCTTCTATTTCTTGCTCTTGTTTTTGGATGAGCTTCAGCCTTTTGTACTCTCGATTACCTTTCAATTTGAGTTCCTTCTTGTACTCGTTTAGCTGACGCATAACAACTTGATCACCGTCCCGGAAGTTCGTATCTGCCAGATGGGAATAGTAGTATTGATCCAAAGTGCGACGTAAATGTACTGGCCTCCGCTTGAACAAATAACGTCGGAGAAGTTCTAGATAGTTTTCTCCTGCGTCCTGAGTTTCAATGGTGATTTCCCCTGCATCAGAAGTAGTCATTTGAGGGTGCTTAGCAACATTAACTGTTAGATTAAGTCCAATGCGATTTTTTTCGCTAGGCCAGAAATTGTTCTCTCGAGCTCCGCTTGTCTTCTCGGAGTCCAATTTGACTTTCTTGATCCACTCGGCGACAAGCGTCTGGGCTCGGTCAGCTTCCCAGTGGATATATGGCATCTATGTTTTATCAGTAAACAAACTGGCTTGCAGTAGCGGAACCCACAGCCATGAATAACGGGGCCGGTTTTTTTGCCTCTTTGCTTAGATCTCCTTCGGTTTTCAGCCCGTCTGGGGAGAGAAAATCAGCCAATATAATTAAGATTTAAAAACAGTTAGACGTGTAATATATTCTTAAGCGTCTTCTCACCTTGTATTAGCCTTCCGCATTGGGGCGTTATGAAACGAGAATGGGGAGAAAGATCTGGCGAAGTGTAAAAAGGGTCCGTTCCCCAGATACTTTTATATACTGGCATCTTTTTCTGATTGCAAAGACCCGTCATCAACATCTGTTCGTGTAAGCTTCTCTTCAAAAATTGCATCATGTGCGTACTTCAGCCCAGGTCATCTGATTCAGTCAGTGCATGCGTCATGGCCATCACAGTTGGAGAAAACTTAACGTTATTTGTAGGTAGGTGAATCCATCTCACTTTTTCCCTGGCTCCCGTTGGTTTGGCGTCGTATTTCATAATAGCATCTATGATTGCCTTATGATATAGAATCTCGTCAACCTTCGGTTCTTTCAACAAAAGACACTCTTGGAAAACGGTTTCTTCGTAGTCAGTCTTTGCCTCAGATTCCCAGATATCAACTATAGTCGCGTGAAATCCAAGTCCAGGAATCCAAGAGGGCATTGTGAACACTGGCTTCGCTTTTTGTGATCCTGCAGCCTTTGGCAACGCCTTCATTGCATTCTCTGGCTTGACTTCTGTTGACCTTGGATCTGTTCCTGTGGAAGTTGATTTGACTACCCCGGAAAGATTTTCTGTCGATGTTAGTGTGGTCTCTGTCGCGCCAATCCCAACTTCTCTTGATTTCACATTCAATTCTTGAGACGTTGGCCTTCCCTTTCCCTTTTCGACTCCCGCTTGGCCATCGTCTTTTTGGGGCCTTTGAACTCGGTACCAGGTTTCTCGCGGTTGATCTCCCCTAGTTTGTCTGCAAGCGTCTGCCGGATTCTCTGAAGGTCTGCCTCACTTCCCCCAGGATGACCACCTCGATCGAGTGACTCTTCAGCTTGGTCTCGAGCTGTTGCACCCTACTCATCTTTTGCATTTATCTCGGCTCCATGACTTAGGAGGAGATCGACGATCTCCGGAAAATCAAACCATGAAGCGATGTGCAGAGCTCTTCTGTCCGAGGTGTCTTGTATGTTTGGATCGGCTCCATATTTGAGAAGAAGCTCGACCGTCGATACAAGGCCTCGGGAGGTGGCCAGTTGTAGAATGTTCCCATATTCTCCGTCTCTGCATATCGATTCTGCCCGCTTTCGGACATTCTCAATGCCCTTGGCCGAGGGCGTCCCATTGGAGCCTGCAAGCGCGGAAATTGTTGGTTCCGCTGTTGCTTGCGCACTCGGCATCACCGGAGCTTGCACATTTGTTGGCTCATTTGTTGGTGTATTAGTTGACAAATTGGATGAGTCGGCCATTGACAGCTCTTGGAGTTTGAACTTCTTCGCTTGATGAGTTATCAAGCATTGTGCAACTCTCTCGTGTTCAGCAGCGATTGCAGCTCGTAGGGCCGTGCCGTGTATGCCACTTTCAGCACAAAGATCGACTCTTTGATTCTGATTATCTTGCACTTCCAAAAGATACTCGACGATAAGCAGTAGATCCTTTGTAGCAGCTGCTTCAAGCGGAAGGCTGGATAAGGAGCCAGATATTTTATACTGAATGTTGGCACCATTCTCGACAAGTAATTTAACCAACGCTAACTGCTTCTCAGGAGGATTCTCAGGAGATTTTTCGGGTGACAGGGTGATCGCAGTCAGCAATGCTTTTGTCAATACTCTGCCCTTGTCTTCCTTCCAAGGAAGGTCCGGTTTCTCACAATGCTTCAGCATTAATTTAAGCATTGCCGGGTCTCCAGAGCTTGCAGCTTAACGTGGATGAAGGATTAGTAATTGACCGATATTATCCGATAGTTCAATATCTTGATATAAATTCGACTAAAGAATTTCCAGATGACCAAAGCATGACTACTCACCTGCATTGATGGGGTTGTCCAACTTTCCACTCCCGCCATCCATCTTTGCACCGTTTTCAAACAGCATATTGGCAACTTCACGGTAGTCTTCCTCACTAGCGTTGTTGTGAAGGTCGATGGGTTTACCTAGTGAGCTTTGTGCTTTCTGACTCAAAACCTGTCCTCGAGATATCTCTGGCAATTTCTCCCTCGTTCTGTACTTTCCCCTGGCTACAGCTTGTAATGTGGTTCCATATTTTCCCCCCTTGGCATTGATGTTCACTGGATCTGATTTAACGGAGAGTATGGGCTTGACAACAGCTCGGCGACCAGTCCGCACTGCCGCTTGAAGAGGAAAGCCGAATTTCCCGCCAGCAATGTTCACATCTGCTTTAGGATTACAATCATTGACAAGCTCGCACACCAGTTCGGAGTTGGCTCTATATGCAGCGACCTGCAGAGCACAGCCGTAGTAGCCGCCCTTCGTATTGACATTGATCTTGTCTCTGACTCTGCCATCAGGGATTTTTGCTTTACCCCAATCGAGGAGCAATCGAATGACCTCATTCGGACCCTTCCCCCCCATGTAGATAGCAGCCTGCAATGCGGTGCCGTGGTTACGGTCAACAGAATTGATATTGATTCCTTGATCTAAAAGTATTTCCGCGACCTTGGAGTGTCCACCGAGAGCTGCAATCTGGAGCAGGCCATTGCCAGCAGCGTCCTGCATTGTAAATCCCGCAGACTCAAGCATATCTTTATCTTTCAGCTGGCGCATGTAAAAAGCGGCTTGCTCATCATCACCACGTGTGACAGCATAGCGCAGTAAAATGACTTGAGATTTGAGCGGCATTTCCAAGGGGTTTCTGATTGGTAAGAGATACGGTGTCCCGGAGGGTGGAGGGCCTGGATGTCCATTGGCGGTAGCTTTTCGGAAAGATGATTCTGTCAGCAAGGAGTTAGCAAATTCAAGAATGCACCTGGTATATTGCATCCTACATACGTTTTTTGGCCCCGGGAGTGGAGAGTCCGGAATGTTTCTTCTCTGAATGCCTCTTCGAAAATTGCCGCGCCTCACCCCTTTCCATTTTATCCTCGGTCATGGTTGTATCTTTTCCTCCATTGGAGAAACTTCCCGAAGGGCTCGCCATCGCAGCCAAATCGCATTTTCAGCGAGAGAAAAAGATGGAGAAAAGAAGGTTGGTTGTGGGGGGAGCCACGCTCAAATAGATGCATCCTGACCTCGCTGCCCCCAGCTCCTCAGCTCGGGTTGTGGCGCCTGCACGTCTTCCATTATTTTGGGGGCGAATCCACCCGTAGGACAGGCTGTTCGCCCTTGCCGTGCAGCCTCGTTTGTTCAATAATTCGGACTGGAACTTTAGGGCGGGGGACTCTGAGCCTGGTGGTTGAGCCTGGGCATTGGGGAATGGGAACTGGGGACTGTTCGAGTGTTCGCATTTCCACCGAGAGGCTGAATGCGATTGCGGGTGGGCTTGATGGTTAATTCTGCAGCGTGGGCCGAGAAGTCCCTGGTATTCTCTGCAGTCTGCAGTCTTCAGCCCAGCTTTGAAGCCAGAAATACCAAGCCTCGGAAGAAGTTCCCAAGGCGGAGAGGTGTGGGCCGTGCCGTGTTATGTGTGCCGCATAAAGATGATGCGGCTCTGATTTGACGCCAAGGTTTCTTGTTCAACTCGACACTGCGTCTGGATTTGAAATCGCGGGATTTGCGATGAATGCGTTGCCCGCGGTTGACACCAAGATCTTCTAGCTGGCGTGGGCTGGCCCGGAAGAATATACATTGAGCATTAGAGCGGCCAAATAAGCCACAGCAACGCGGATCCTTGCAGATCTCGGGGTTCTTGGTGGGAAAAGGTCGTGGGTGATTTTCGTAGGGTGGAGATGAGAGGTCGAGCGGTGTGAGGTGCAGGACCAGCTGAACCTGCGGTAAATGTGGAAGGGACGGGGCCGAAACTCAGTGATTGGACTCAAGATGCCACTTCCCCCGGAGCTGAACTTTGGGACCCCAAACCGTTCTGAGAAACTTCCCAGCCTGCTCTTGGTAGGACTCCACGATTGTTCGCATTTTATTAAGAGTCAGCCCGATCTGCATCGTACACACTGTCTCACAGTCTCGAAGTGGTTGAAGTAAACCCGCCGGAGTAACACTAACCTAACTTGTATACAAGTACCTCAGATTCCGAGGCTCAAGCACAGAATCGGATGATAATTTGCTATCGGGAGGGGTGGAGTTCCGAGTTACCGTTAAGCTTGTTGGCTTTACTGCAGTCATTAAAGATGGATGTATCTGCGAGAGGATTAAATAATCAAAGGTAACGAGAAAGTAATCCGTTCCTTCAGGGCATCCAGTCTAATTGGAAGCCAGTGTGGGGAAAAACTACTCAAGCTACTCAAGTAACTCTAGAGTAGTCTTGAGTAGAGTAGAGTAGAGTTTGAGTAGCGTAATATGGTACTTGAGTAGAGTAGGGTAGAGTACTACTCTAGAGTAACTCAAGAGTAGTCACGTGCGGGTCACGTGAATCTGGCAAATTAATATTTATTTAATTATTAATAATTACATAAGGTACTTCTCAAGCAATACTATATAAGTTGCCTTAAAATAAGATATTTATAATACTTATAAAGGCTTTATAAATTCTTTAGGCTAAGTTTTTATTACTAAGTAATTAAAAAGTTCAAGAAAATTCAAATTTATATAAGTGTCACGAGACCGGGTCTCTAGGCTTGGAAAGCAGTAAAGTGGCTCAATTCCGAAGATTCTAAACTAAGGAGAGAAGCTCTTGAGTGCGGGAGCTTTGGTGTTCTAAATACTAGCACAGCCGCATGCGTTATTGCAGTCACGTGACGCTAAACTTACTAGTAAAGCGGCAGAGCGTAACAATAAGATTAATAATAAGTATTTAATACTTAATAATTAATACTAGTATTAATTATTTGTTAAATACTAAGTATTTGAGTATTTTAAACAAGCTTTTAATTATTTATTTAATACTAACTTTTGCTTTAAAGTAGCAAAACCAATTTACTATTATTAATAGTCTTATTATAGTAGGGATTTTACTTCTATTAGTCACGTGGGTTCTGTTATATGACCTCCGGACATCCGTTTAGTCCGCAGTCCGCTTATATTACTCCTCTCTCCTTCTTAGTTCTTAGAAATCAATTAACCTTCACTCTCTAATTCTATTTCTTATACGCTATAATCCCATGCTATGGAAGCCCATTCTTCTCTATATATTACTACTTGTTTTATATCTCCATTACATTACTCTTTATAAGAGTCTCGCTTACTAGAACTACTAAGAATGCTAGTTCTTTCACATAAGGCCAATAACGACTCCCGGAAAATGTTTAAGGCGCGTTGTAAGGAAGAGTATTAATGAGAGCTAAGTAAGACAGACCTGGCGCACTGGTCTAATGTCGTACTGCAGACATTCTTTACTATTCCTGGAAATACCGTTTACTACTTTTTTGTAACCGTTTCCGAGGCCGAATCAGAAGCTGGAGCAGGAGTAGGAGCAGGAACAGTGGACCGGAGGGTCCGACTAAGATCCAACTGATTAGCGATATCAAAGATCCCAAAAGACTCGCAAGTAGTACGATATAAGACATATCTTAAAGATCTGAATTATTAACCTCTCTATTTGCACAAAGGTATAGGAAAATATTTCGAGGCGAAAACCACACGGTGATCAAGTTCCCCTTATCTAACCATTGTCGCATCAAGTCACTAGCCATCTACACTAATTATCAACCTTCCCAGATCCGTTGCAGTTCGAGCACTTGACCTACGCATTACCCGCAGGTATTAATCCAGCGCTCCACCCAAGATGTTAATGCGGGAAGAAGATGCAGAATTGGTGAGGCGTGCCTCGAGAAGATACCTACAGGGTATCGCCTCGATGTGGTTTAGGGGAAAGCTCAGGTGGAACATCAGCTTCTGGTAAATTGATGCCTGTGCCAAACGCCTCTAGATCTAAGGACGAAGATGCGCTTTGCAGAAACGCTCTTTGTGGTAGCGGCAGTGGCGGAGGGAGGGACCTATCGACAAGAGAGTGGCCTTGACCCTCTTTCAACTTCGCATTTGCCGCAGCTCTAGATTTCCTCCTCCTTCTTTCCATTAAAGATTCGTGACAGCTCATACAAAATATGCCTTGTGGGGTCCGAGCATATCGGAGATTCTCTATCTTACGTTTGCAATTCCTGCAACGAAAACAGGCTGCGCAAAATGCCTGGTCTCCTGTAAGGATAGCTAGGTCTTCAATCTTATTGCCGCATGCGCTGCATGAGTATGTGCAGTCGTTGCATATGAGCGAGCCGTCGCCGAGGAGAAGAAGGTTTGCGTCCGAATCAAGCAAAACCCCACAGGTATTGCACCGGAAGCAGTTGAGATGCCATCGGTTCCCAGCTATAATCGGTAAATAAACACTCAAAACAGTGAGATGCGACTAGACTTACCAAGTTCGAACGCTTTTCCTTCCTCCAACTGGAAAATGTCTGATAAGCTAATAGTATGGAAAATAAAATACATCAGGTTGACTCACAATTTCGCCACAACCTTTGCATGGATATACTACATCACCATCCTGCTCTTCAATATTGTTATCGAATGGAAGTTTTGCCGGAAATACCGCTGTTTCAGAGGCACGATCGTCACTGGAATCGTCTATGGGATGAGCATTAAGGGCTGGGTGCTCCACGGCTGAGGCAGCCTGGAATGTCGATCCTATTTGCTCGCTCAAAGGAGGCTGGTATTTCTCGTAATCATCTTTGAAGCTGGGTCCGGCTTCCTCGGGGCGCACTTTGGTTCTCCGGAGAGAACGTGGCGTATAGATCCTTTCCAGCATTTCCGTCCGTACTCGAAGTTCAGTGAGGATATCCTGGGCTTCGCTAAGCTCAGACTTCGATAACATCCATTGGCGGGTAAATCTTGGGAAGTTCTCTGCTTCATCCGCACGTCCATCTACAGACTCGAGAACCTTCTGCAGGCGTAACAGTTGCGTCCGACAAATAGCCAGATTCTCGATTAATGTTTCAATACCTGAGGAACTCAGGTGGGAAGAGCGAGAAGCGATGTACCCACTAGGTTTTCGCAGGAAAAGCAATTGGCCTTCAAGGGATGCTAAGACAGTGAGACTTTCGCTGGAGCCAGACGGAAGATGCTGCCACAGTTCCTCGCAATTCTCCAAGGCCTTTTCAAAGTTTTGAATCGAAAGCATGAGACGACTCTGAGGACCCTTTGTGGTACCGGTGGACTGCTGGCTATCTTGCGATAGACTGTGTGAACGCTGGGGGACAGCCGGTGATTTAAAGAGGATATCAAGGCGATTTTCAGGCTCTGAAGGTTGCAAAGGGTACTTGAGTTTCTTTTTCTCCGAGGAGGGCAAGGACTGGGCATCGATCGATTCAGCAATGAAATGATTCGGGTCAATTTCTCGTCCCTCGCTGGTAGTAATTTTCGCATCTGGTTGTCCCTTTTCGTTCATTTTGTTCGGATCGTCTCCTGCCGAGGAAGGGGGAATGCCCGATGTTATCGTTTCGACTTGCGAGGATACGACTAAACCGCTGTTCGTCGATAGCAAAGCATCGGCAGATTCGTATTTCTCCACAAACTTCTTAGGAAAGAAGCCTTTCTGCTTCACACCTGAAGTATCCATGTATTCCCCTATATACCAATCACCTTCCTCTTCCTGGGTGACTGTGATTATCTGCTCGCTGGGAAACTGAAGGGTGT
The DNA here is from genome assembly GCF_002865645.1 of Hyaloscypha bicolor E. NCBI lineage: Eukaryota > Fungi > Ascomycota > Leotiomycetes > Helotiales > Hyaloscyphaceae > Hyaloscypha > Hyaloscypha bicolor. Next base: position 578,563 of record NW_020194575.1, on the reverse strand, counting down.
CATTGAAAGGAGATATATATTCGCAAACGGCCTTGACTTTGAAAGGCAAATAAACGGGGGCTTGTATAGCAGACCCAAGTGCAGCAGTCTGTGAAGTCATCGATTTTGGCTTAGAGCTACCAGTGAGATTCGAGTTACCAGGAGCAGAGTTTTCTCCTTTTTCTGTTTGGGTATCGTCCGTGCCCTTTTTCTTCTTCCTGAAATCTTCTCCGCTGTTGTCGTTATCGTCACTGTCGTCATCGTCGTCGTCAGAGGTTTTGCCATCGTTGATACTTTCATCATCTGAAAAATCTTCCAGCGTTGGTAGTGCTGCCAGAGATATCTCTTGTTGATGCTTCCCTACATGACTAGCAAACCCTCCTTGGGATTGAGAAGGTTTTGTCAAGCAGAATGGACATATTTCATCTTCGACCTTGCAGGGAAGTAGGCGCTTTGAAACAGACATGAACTCTTCCACCTGAGACATGGCAATGTCACTACCGTGTGACTTATTGATGTGTCGCCGAAAGAGCTCCTGTGTCTCAAATATGTCTTTGCAAAGATTGCAGTGCCATTCTATATTATTGGAAAGTGATCGATTTATTGATGGAAAATCGATATATTGGAGGTTGACAATCTGTAGAATGACTAGATACAGGAGAGTGAAGTGTAAAAACAGAGGAAAAGTGTCTAAAGTAAGGGATTTATTCCCATTACCCTTCGGCGATACCGGTGATGCCGAGCCCGCTTTCTCCGATACATTATCAATCAGCTGATAAATCAAAAGTAATCAAAATGACGATATACTAGTAAGCTTGGTAAGCTCAGCGAGTGACGCATGACAAATGAGAGTGGAGAACCCTAAATTAGTGGTTGAACCTGGTGCTGGAAGGACTGGTGAGCTAGCTATGGTAGCGTACCAGTTTCAACATATATTTACACGGTGCGCCTGGAACTCATGGTAACTCCATTCTCGTCGTGATTGAAGAGTTTGCAGCCCGAGATCGCAGTTACTGAAGAGGCAGATATAGGGCTCCAGGTCGTTGAAGACATGTTTCCTTCAAGATAGTTAGCTACTAAAACTCGTAAGAGATATCATACATACTTCCAATCTGAACGGTGCCGGATCGTTGTCAAAGTATCACCACATATGTTACATTGAAACGTCGATCCATAAACATGGTCTACTGGCAAATTGGGCACTCTCCGTTGCCCATAGTCCATCCCCCGGGCTACTGAAGTAGCGAATGATGTTACTGATTCAGCACGGCGAACCCGACCAGGAGTAGGGACATGAATTGACGCATTGTCAAATATAGACGGATCTGAGAATCGAGATTCTATCGTGGTTGACTGAAAGGTCCTTGTAACGCTGATACTCGAACGGGCAGTGCCCACTATCGTTTGCTGATCCTCGACCACTTGCCGGCCTGCATCGACGATTGTGTCTCCAGTGCTTGAATTGCCATCGTCCTCCGCGTAGAACTCTCCCATTTCGGGAGCAGAGGCAAGCTTCATCCGCAGTCGCTCCCGTCGTTGCCAATTAGCTTCTCCTAATCTTTTGGCGATACCAGCGTCCAAAGATGGGAAACGATCCCTGATTATCAAGACAAAAGGCTTGGCGGGTTCGGAGACAGTTGAGAATTCATCGATGAGTGATGTGTTAACGTCCTCGATGAATGCATGGTCTGTGGCGGGGTGATCGAGAGAAGGTGATAGATCGGCTAAACTTTCCATATACGTACTTAAATCCTCAATGATGTCTTCAAAGACGTATTCGCTCATATATGATTCAAGGTCTGAATCTGAATCCGATTCCGAACCGTCTTCAAGGTTGAAGCTATCAAAAACAGAATATTGTGATTTCATGTCTGAGATCGAAGCTTTCGCGACCTGCTCTACCTTGCCGGTGATCATTTGGAGCTCGGTAAACTTGGTGAAGACAGAAGACCAGTCAAATTCGGGCATGATTTCCGGTACTAAGGCAAGGCACAGAGATCAGTCATTGAAATACATCACGGAGATCTGTGTCGGTCGATACCTTGTAATCAGCGATATATTGACATACCTTTAGAGACGGTTTTAACCCATTGAACCATCAGGCTTAAGACTGTTGCCTTAAGATTTTTAGAGCAGGCTAAAACGTGGTCTAGGTCCCCGGTGCGCGTCGAAAAGCCTTCATTCCACATGTAGAACTTCCGGAACTCCTCCCTGAGACTTCCGTATGATTCTGAATCATAATGAACTGAATCAGCAGTAAGAACTTGCAAAAGTGTGGAGAAGGCTGAGATGGAAGCTTCAAAGAGGTAGCAGGCAGGTCCAATTTCTTGGTCTCCTTCAAGCAAAATTCCTCGCTGCCAAAGAGCGACCTCCACGTCGTGGTCCATCATCGCCTCCGGTGACTTTTTCAAAGCTGTAGGCCGATTAGTAGACCGTGTGCTTTCTTCCACTAAGGAGTTGAGTAGATATGGCTTTCAGATTGGTGTACAGATGTGACGAAGGTCTCCCAGCTAGAGAAGGCTGGGGCAAGACACGTAGAAGGCTAGCAGGCGGTGTCTGTGAGCAACGTGTATGGCACCTCCTCAGGGGCCAGTTTGCCTGGGACACGGTTCATGAATATCAAGGTCTGGAGGCTTTGATGCTTAAGCATGCTCAGGTGTCTCGATGTGAGTGAGACTGAGACTATACTGCTGACTAAACGAGGCGTTATACGCTTTACTGCAAGAGGGGGGTGCGCCTTCGCTCCTGGAGTTGTCTCTGTGGTTCCTCCTCTATAGTATTCTTAGCTCCATATGGTTTGCCGAGTTCTTGTCTTCAATTGTGCCTCGGTGTTTATCGTAACATAATGCTTCCCGGCCGTTCAATTGCAGTATATTTACTTGTTCTACTCTCCAACGTTCATAGTTTGCTCTCCGAGTCCGTTGCGGACTTTGACTGAATCAAAACTCTGCAAGGAAATCTCTCCCTTCAAATTCCCTGAAATCGAATTCATGGTATGGGAGTATTGATGTCTAATACCGAAACTGGCTTTCGTTGACTATCATCTTGGCTATGAATTCCAAAGTCACCCAAATGCCTCCACTGTATGGTAGAAATCTATGCAATTTACTGAGTTCAGTGTTGCGTTCCTCGCGTCACAGAGCAACATATTTGAGGACAACCTACCAGGTAGTGACTTTTACTAGGGATCGATGAATAGTATATGTGCTGCGACTGGAGGGGCTTTAGCCGCGGGGATAGACTACGGTGGGAACTGCCACCGGGTCATCTAGGCTCGTCGGCTAGAGCTATCAGTTTCGTTGATTCCTAATCTGATCTTCACTGACAACGCGGCGTCTGCTGTCGTTGGTAAGAAAGGGGTTCTCGGTCACTTTAACGGAACAACGACGAACGTCGTTCCAATCCTTACCACGCCCATAGTTCTGAAGATGAAGTGTAATTAGCCGTTTGCCAAACCAGCGTTCGTTACTGCATTTTCGTTGCTCGCATTATCGGTCGTGTGGATTGTGCTTGGGGAAGCCGATCGAGAGGTTGAAGGTCCATTTATAGCAAGGTATTCCTGGACGGATCTTCACTGCTTTTCTGTTCCCAGAGCCAAACGCTTTTATGCTCAAAAGCAAAAAAACGGAGTGAGCGGATGGGTGCTGAGGTGGTTGATCTTTCGAACGATGCTGAGAAACATGCTGGCGTTCTGGAACCTAGGGTGAGCTTACCAAGTTACCAACGAAAGTTGCCCCAATGTCACGGAAAATGAACTGGTTAATGGGGGAAAAGGCGATGCAGATAATGGTGATGTTGTGAGTGCTAATGGTAGAGAGCAGGGGCAGAGGCTTAATATTCCAAGAAAACTCTGTGCCACTAAACGCGAGAATATCTCAGGGTTTGAGTGGCTCATCTGGAGGGGATCGTTAGCTCTTGTGAGCCTTTTCAGCATCAAACCCGACTCTCTTTTTTAGCATTCAGAGAATGGAAGCCGGAAGAAGTGCTGATATGCTGAGCAATATCCATACCTGTTTCAGCTACAACGCAGACTCGCTTCTCGCTCTCAGAAATCTCAGGCAAAGACTCAAAGCATATATATTCTCTTCTTGGATCACCGCTGCAGGCTTTCATCAAAGTATGGCCGCTGGAGAAGAGCTGATGGTTCTGCAATGCAATTAACCCATTCCTGTAAACCTCCAAAAACAAGCTGTGTAGTTCCAAGTCCAGAATTGACAGGTTATTAAACCCCGTTTCTGAACCAGAGATCTCTTTTCAATGTCTCGACTGTCTTTCCCTTAACGTCAGAATTGGGGGCACTAAGCATTGCAGATTTCACTGACTCTCAAAGTGCAAATCCTTACATCGTTTCATCACACTAGTCGGAACCCACTTCTCGAACGTGATGTCCCAAAGAGATACGTCCTAGTGATGGTCCAGCTCTTTTCAAGAAGACGACGAGAAATTAATGTCCCCCTTTCTCTAAGCCCTGATGTTTGAAAATGCCAGAATTTCTGCCACAAGTAGTTACAAACTAATTATTTTAGCAAAAATCACTAGAGTATGTCAAGTCCAACCATTATCATCAAAAAGCAGGTAATCTTCAAGGGAGAGAATGCCTGTATATGGGTAATTAATAATTATAAGGGTTTCTATAAATTAACTGGTCTTCCACGGATTCGCTATTGTCTAAAGTTCAATCCCATTGCATGTGAAAATACAATATAAGCTCAGTTTGTACAGTAACCGACGTAGAACACGCTGCGGCAGTTCCTAGCTTAAGGTCAAAGTTTGCGGACAATACAGAAATTACAAATAACTACTGCTCTGTGGAACTACGGTAGTTCTCTATTGCCTTCTGTCTTCTCATACTGGTGGAATTCTTGCTGTGGTGTAGTGACAAGATGAAGCCCGGGTGGTGCGTGGCACACCTACCATCTAGGCCACTTGGCATTTTCAATGAAAAGCCACCTTCTCGACGCCTCATGAATGTCCATTGGAGGTTCACAAAACATTTGCTCTCTCTCTCTATCCTAATGGGGTAGTGGCGCATAAAGATCATGTAGCAGCTATTTCTGTGTTACAACGGACCCTCAATGGCTCTTCAACCAGCAATTTCTTCAACCAGCAATTTTCGTTTGCTAAAAATTACGCCCCAAAAACAGAACTAACTCTTCTCTTCGATCACTGATCTGCCTTGAATCGGAATGGCTTTCATTATACAAAAGCTTGCAGAGGAAGCCGTGAAAAAGATGCTCGAAACGGGATCAGAGGAAGTGTAGTCCGCGCTCCAGCGAAGACAAAACTCCAAGACAGTAGCCAAAGCGGAAAGCAAAGAGCCTGCGCTGATTGTCACCGCTCGCTGCAGGAAGCTTCAAGAAAGCCAACCTCGAAGTTCGCGATACCCAAGCTCAGCGAACGGCATTATCAGAGTCTGTAGCAAGTGGCTAGTTTGACTCTGTTAAGACCCTTTTGTCCCATGGAGCGAACATTCATACTGTTGACAAGGATGGGTGCTGTACACGGCGCTCCATTGGGCCGCAGATGGTAAAAGAACTGGCTCATAAAGCCACTGTTGGGTGGAGGAGCAAGGTTACTGGCAAGGATAAGCAGGGCCGCACCGCGCTGCATATTGCTGCCATTCTTGGCAACGCGCCGATGGTGAGTGATTTGTTATGATATGGATCCGCTCCTCGGAACGCGATATTCTTCGTCGAACACCTCGTCATTACGCTGCAGCTCGATCTCGACGACGGTGCGAAGCTGTTGATGGCCAGTGGCGCAGACATCGAAACTATTGATGATGATGGGGATACGCCGCTTCATCTTGCCACCTGTAACCCCAGAGTAGCGGGTAAGAGTGTGCACATCGTCAAGTTGCTCGTCGGTCACCAGGCCAACATCACAGTTCTGAATAGAAAAGGTCGGACCCCTGCCTACAATGCATTCGCGAAGTGCCGAATTGGGTCATCTTATTACTCCGCTGTACTTTGCGTCCTGCTTCGTGCGGGTGGGGGTGCCGGATGACGACAAAGAGTTTAATAATGCTGAGAAAGTATTGACGAAAATTGCGTCTCGGGCAACGGCTATGATGAATCTATGAACCATGACGATTATGAAGCTCCTCATAACCAGATGCACGTACCTCGACAACAGAGATGCGAAGGTCAAAACTGCTCTGCATTGGGTTGTACATGGTGGTTGTGTTGATGTTCAGGAGCTGCTCAGGAATGGAGCGAGTGTGAAGGTGAGGAATAAGAAAAGACGGATGCCATTGCCTGCTGCGGTTATGGGAGATATGATTGATGATATGAAGAAAAAGGAAGCAATTGTGAAGATGCTGTTGAAGTATGGGGTGGACCCTAAGACGAAGGATGGGAAGGGCAAAGCACTTTTGCAAAGGATGTCATTGGGAGGCCTGGGTGGGATTGGGAGAGTGTTTGCGGAAGCCAAAGGCTAGGGCTTAATTTCCTCGGCACGCTCTGTTCCATCATTTCATTTGGATGTTGAAATTGAGGATACAGACCCACTTGGGCGTAAAGCAATCTTCTCAGTCAGGCGATGATAATACATGATATTCAATGTGCTCCCATTACGGCTTGGGGAGATTGTGCGTTACGCCACCGTATGCTTCGAGTGAGCCACAGGCCAAGTTCAGGGGAACAATCACACATGTGCCTCTAATGTTCCAAGATGATCCCAAGCGCCTGAGTTCAAGTAAAGTGCAGAGATTTCCATTCAGCTCCCTCGAACCTGCTCGTGGTATATCCATCATGCTCCTATGCCGAATCACCAAACCTTTATCCATCCCATGCATCCAACAACAATGATATGAAACTTAAAACTTTTCCACAATTCGAACATGACCACAGCCCCATTTCGCCATCTACCTCCTCGAATCCTCACTATTCCCACTTTTCAGCATTCTCGCGGGTATCACTTTTCGTGTCCCAGTCCCACTCAGCGCCAATCGCCTTCCAATGTTCCCAAAACAAACACAGCTACAAAACAACACGCTCAATATCCAAACAGCGCCCTCGATACTCTCTCTCCCCACCCATTCCCCTGCCCAATTCCCGCCTTTCCCCAAATAGGGATATTTCGAAGTTGAGTTCCCTGAGGAGGCTGGAGAGGGCATCATATCTGGATTCGAGACGAGCAGGAGAGCCGTGCCTGTGGCGCCAACGGCGGTGGAGAGGATGAATCCTGGTTTGGAGCGGTCGATTAGGTACCAGAGGGCTGGGTTCACAAGCGCGAGTGTCAAAGAGGCTTGTAGGGTTGAAGTCCAAGGGAGTTTTCTCTGCACAGCACATTAGCACCACCATCACAAGAGATAAAACAAGAGCGTAAAGGGGGACATACAATGGCATAAGCAATCCCCACAAAAGCCCCCACGCTCCTCACAACCGGCGTCCAATCCGCGCCCCAAATTCCCCCTTCGCTCTCCTCTTCTTCCTCCTTTTTCTTCTCAAAAACCGACGTATCCAGTTGCGGGACCGCAAACAGGGTGTCAACCCACGGTAACAAACTCCCCAACGCCACGCCCGCAATTCCCCAGAACAGTAAATATCCAGCGTCGTCTCTAGGCTTGATAATCCCTTCCACCTGGAACGGAGCAAGTCGTCTGTCGTCGTGGAGATGGCGGACTAGTAAGCCGTAGCCCATGCCCATTCCGAAGAGCAGTACTCCTCGCAACCCTAATTTCCAGCCGAGTTCGAGGGTGGTGGGTTTGTGTACTGGTGGTAAGGTTGAAAGTCGACGGCGGATAGGGGCAGAGGTAGGTGGAGAAGAGGGGGTCGACGGGAGGTCGGATTGTAGGTCGCTTTGGTAGCCGGTTTGCGAGTAGATTCCTAGGAGGGTGCTGGAGGTGAGGTTTAGGATCGAGTGCGTGCGGGAGGGCGTGTCGTCTATTGCGGCGGGTGAAAGGAGAGGCGAGGGAGGGGATTGGGGGGTTAAGGTTTCGTAGGGACGCCGGGGTTTGGGGCGGAGGATCTTGGAGGAGGACATTTCGAGGTTTGCAGGAGGCGCCGGCTTCTCCGGACGAGAGAGTTCGTGGAGGATTACTGGCGACAAGGTGACAGTTTGGATAGGAATTGGGTCGCGTTTGGTAAGGCAGATGGAGGTGGGACGTCTACTGCTCTGCTCTCGTGAGTTTGTCGTTTATATGCGCGCCAATGCAAGATTCAACAAAATCCGGGCTTCGTATTCGCAAGGGGACTAGGACTCGGTTTCGTCTGCAATTCGGCGTGAAAGAGCGTCGTGAAGAGTACAACGAGAAGAGAAGAGGATCCCGTGAAGAAGAGAAGGAAAAGCTCGCACAATTCAGCTGCTGTGCTCGTACGAGGACAGCCCAGCCATTCGTTGGGTTGGTGGTGTTGTGAAGCGCGTGTTGCGGTCATCTGCGCTTCACATGTTTCTGCCAAGCCCCTGTCCGTCGGCGCGGATGCGAGGCGATCGCCGACGCGCGAGCCGGAAAGAGCTTAGCCTACCCCGCTTAGAGCTGCCCCTGGCAGTGTGGGCGTTTCGAGACTTCACTTCTCGAACTGCTCTTCCTTCTTGCTTCACTCTCAAGATGAAAAACTTCAGCATTCAGATATCTTATTGTGGTGTGCTCGAGTAGAACATGAACGTTAGTTGCAATTGGTTTCTCAGCCCCAACGCAAGTATCAACACACTTTCCTGCTGACCAGTGACGACATCGCCAGGGGGAACTCGATTCGAGGAGCGTGAAAAGCATGTGAAGCTGCACGAAGCAAGCCAAGTCTCCCAACTCCAATCACCACTTCTCGATAGGATAAATTAGATCGTCTCTCCACTTTCCAGTAGCGATTTCTTGATGGATGCAACCTTCAATCCCCCTAGCTCTCGTCTCTCGTGCCAATCACGTGTCGAAGTCATCATGTGATGCAACGTCAACAGGAGTTGTTCCATTCTCTGCCTCTACTGCCCTCCGCTTTTGGGATTATGATTACAATTACGGCTTGATGCCCTACTCAGACGCTATGCTTCATGTAGGAGCTTATGTTTCCATCTCTAGCCAGCTGAGCGGAAACAACGGCTTCAATCACGACCCTTCTCGAGAAGGGGCATGGTATGCGTCCTCCTGCCCCCCAGCGTCCATCCACTTCCGCCAATTATGCTTCACGCGTCTTCAGCCACTCGGAAACCTTCACGTCAATTTCCGCTCTCGTTGTCACAAACAGTTCCCTCTCCTCCCAGCTCCCAATCCATCCATCGAATATACCATCCACCATCTCAGTTATAACCACCGTCCGATCATCTAGCTGAAAGTGCGAGATCTCATCTGTTCCACAAAGTTTGATTGTAACCCAATCATTCGGTATGCCGTTCTTGCCCGCCTGGTTGCCTCTCATGCTTTCTTGAGTCGGAGCCGAGTGGTTGGTGGTTTGGATGCTGGTGCCAAAATTGGAGGGGCTATGATGGGAGAAGACTCGTTCGATGATCCGGATTGGACATATTAATAGGACGAAAAATAATGCGGAGATCACACGCGCGAAGCTGAGGGCGAGGAGTATGAAGATCTTCCAGACGAGAGAGATGAGGTGAGAGACGATAGTGAGGAAGATGGCTCGGAGGGCGAGGCGAGGCAAACTCAGCCAGAGCAAGGCGATCATGGTTATTGTATCCATTGCTTTGGGTACAATGTCAGTTCATTGTTTCAGCAAGGTCTGGAAGATTGAACCGCACCGAGTGGTCGGAACAATGGTTCGAGGGAAGGAGACTCGATCTATTCGTTTGATCGTACGAATGCGATTCCCTTTGTGACGGGCAACTATCTGAAAAGAGTGAACGCGAACTCAATCGCTAGAAATGTTCCGAAAAGTTCTGGGACATCGATTCACACACCAGTACAGCTGGTCATTAAAGAACTGCAATTCGAATCTCAGCAATGTACCAAAGAGTTTGGGGAGAATAATCTGCTAGCAGTCAAAATTGTTCGGCACAGCTGTGGAACGCGAGAGTCTCGTTATTAGTCGTTCAATATCCCAAACAGGAAATCTTGTTGGTTTCCAAGAGCATGCAATTTCTTTCCTTTTTCGAAGGTCCCAAGTTCCTGGGTACAATGTCCCAGCAAATTGGTTCTGGTCACTGACTTTAGTGAAGCCAATAATGTCGTTCGATGCGTTCGAGTGAATCTGCATAAAAAACGTGGAGCGAGCGTGGCCAGGCAACGTGTCGATTTCGTGGCAACGCCATACTCGGGAGTGAATGCAAGTCATTCTCGCTCCCGTTGGATCTATTTCAAGGATACGGGACTCTTGTTGGGTGTAAAGTGGCTATAATTTCATTGTTGCATTACTACTAGGAATATTCCGATTACAACGTAGGTTTTCAGGAGTCGTGGTCACGTGACCCTGATCCAGCTGTCCGCGACAGCATTACCTTCTAACTTAATAAGCAAGATGCAGTATAATCTGACACAAATTCTTTCACCTTCGCAATAGTCCCTGACATCAAACAATTCTGTGCTCGCAAAATGGGCTAGGGGCTCGACCACAATATTCCTCTTTTTTATCTCTTTTTTTTTTACAAATGCAATTCTGCTTCTGAGAAGCAAATGGTTCTACCAGGCCTAGATGTGGCCCTTGGACATGCTGCCTATGATTTTGTAAAGCTCCTAGTATATAATTTTGGCTATTAAGCCACTACTTTGTGTTAAGCATTGCAACCTTTCGGACGCTTAATAACCTGCACCGTCTTACCTTAGTTTTACTTATTCAGCTTGGCTCTCTGATAAAAAAAATCCGTTTCAGTGCACCTGCTGTCAAAAAAAGTAATTGTTAAGATCTGCTTAAAGGTATCCTCCACTGCCTTCGTCGTGTTTTGACGTGCATTTTGGTCCTGCAGTGTTTGACATCCAGACTCGGCACAGGTTATGCTTTCATGGGAGAATTTTGCAGTCGTATAGATTGTGGTGAGACAAGCAATGCGGAAGAAAATTGTAGTTTCTTAGGAAAGAGCCAGTGCATCAGCTCGGTTCATTTGTAGTACTATCCTAGCCAGGATCGGGCAAACGATCATTCTTTCTCTTCTCAAATATGTTACAATATCATCTTCAGCTCCCCTGCTTTCAATAGATCATAATTTTGGTTTTACATTCTTACCTCCTTAGTTACTACTGCCATACAAAGTATATTCTGTGCAGCTCCTTCCTTCGGAACCCCACCTCGCTTCTAAATAGGGGAGGGTAAAGGCATGAAATAATATCAGTTGTAAATCTACACCTTTTAATCCGAGTTTAGCCAAAACCACCCATCGCTTTACCTAACTCTTCCAGCCGACCGTTCCGAGCCGCAGCATTACCCACCTATTTATGGCCCAATTACGCATTTTACTCCTGTCGGCATTTCGCGTCTTTGCTTGCAGACACAGTACTGCGCTCGGCACTTCAGATATTGTAGTGTGCGTTAAAATTTCTTCATTGCATGATCCTAGTGGACTACTGGTACGAACGTGGGCGGCTATTTCTGCGAGGTTATTGTACGAACTGGTTAGTAATAGGCTGCTTGGAAACCGGGCGCCGAATCTGTGGGGCAGGTCATGGCAATGTTGCTTGTGCGGAATCTGGGGAAGCTTGGCTGGCCGGGATTACGACATATAAATCGGCATCATCACATTTGATTATATTTTCTTTCTTGCCCCCGGTCCATTCATGTTCCCATTTCTTCCATTCAGCAGATTTCCGGTGTCCTTTTCTGGGGCCAGTCCTTTCATCTTCTCTTCAGGATTTCACTACGTTTGTCTCTGAAATTAGATTCCTATAATGAAGCTCAATACTTCGATGCTCCCCAGATTTCGGGGACTGGACGTGAGATTAAGATTATTGAGTGTTGCAGTCCTAGTCGTTGCTTCGGCAAGCACAGCTCTCGCAGCCGGGTCCCGGAGAAGAAAAATCATCATGCTCGAGAAGTCGGGCGGGTTCAAGATAGGGGGGACAGTCATCACGGACGGCACAAATCCAAACCAGACACTGTCCTGTAATCGCGGTTGCATAGAGTACTTATCCCCTTCTTTTCCACTTCCCCAACCGTCGTACCTCCTTCACGAACTCCGCTCGAAGCTAACTCCACACCTAGATACTTTACCCCTGGAGCCCCCGCAAAATAAGTCTCGTCCTATGGCACTCCTCCTCCACCCAAGTCTTCCAAAACCGCTGGGACGGCGGCCTAGGCTACAAAGAATTCTGGCTGCAACGCGACTACCCCGTCTACCAATGGGACGAGCCCCGCGTAGGACGCACAAACTATGCCTGTGTCCCCATAACCTATTGCCCCTTCTACCGCGACGCCAACAACTTCGTCAGCTGGAACTTCGGGCCCTCATACCTTACATTTTGGCCCGGGTGCAATTCCCAGGCTTGATTGGCAGCGGTGAGAATGGGGCAGATCTCGTTGACGAAGGCGTGAGAGACCAGGCGTAGAGGGGTGCGGTGAGGAAGAGATACGATGAGCTTGATACCGATGAGAACGTTCTATTGCATGCGAACGCCGCAGCCTTCGCCGCCGATTCAGGCAGGTTGGGAGATGGGCTTGTCTACGTGACGAATTTAGCTGCTGGAATGCGTGCGCAGATGACTGCTATCCTATCGAACTCAACGAACATCAAAGGCACCGTTGCCTACGAGAGTATTGGCTATGCCTTCCCTGCCTCTTTTAACATCACTGGATTCTGGAATCGCTGGGCTCGGTCCATTTGTGGTTCCCCACAAGGATTACAGGAAATTGGCGAAAGTTAAGGTGCAGCTTGTCTGGGGGGACCATAGGGGTAAGGGGAAGGGCTTCATGGGAACCATGTTAGGATGAGTAGGGCGGCGGCGGGGCTGATCAATGAGTTGGGTGGGCAAGCGGAGGTGTTGGTGTTGGGAGAGGGGATGGGGACCATGTTGAGGGGGAATACGCATATTGTGTTTGCAGATATGAATAATGAGCATGTGGTGGGCCGTGATGGAGAATTGGCTGGAGAGGATGGGGTTGTATGAGTACGTCGGGGTGACCGAGTGAGGTGATACGGTTTGAGCTGGGATGTAAGAGATAGAAAGGAAAGGAACAACGCATTTTTAATTGAGGATGCATAGCTATATATGACACGCTTGTACCTCTTCAAGAATTTGGTTGGTGTTCCTTAGGCTGCACTGATTTCTACCGGCTTGCCGCTTCCTTTGTCTTTTCTGTGACGCTGGCAGAGTCAATAGCCTCTGCTCCTGCAGGCCTACACGTCCTAGCTTTGAATTTTTCAATGGTTGAAGTCAGCGATGTTTGTGCGTCGCGTAGCTTCGGACTTGGAAATTGATACTTTTTCAGTGAACATTTAGTAAGCAAAGGTGTGGAGTGAATTTTTGAGGCCATTTATATCAAGCTCCAATTGTTGATCATGTGCCAAGAACGCTGGTCTCAACTTTAATTCTGTTTCCCAGCTTGGTACACATCTACAGCCAGTTGGAATCTTGATTCCAAGTGCTTATAACCCTAACTCTTCCCGTTTTTCGCAATCATTTAGTACCTTCCTTTCTGGGAGGCTGCTTGAATAGGCGAGTGGCTCCAATTTGCACAACTTCGGCATAATTTGCTCCGTTCTTACCCATTGACTCATCACAACTTGCGGAATATAAAATAGTATCCAGTTCCTCTAGTCTCATTCAACTCTTCTTCAACTCCACAGAAACATCAAGTATGGCAAAATTCGCAGCAGAGTCTCCGCGTCTGTGGCTGCAGCCCCTGAGTCTAGATCACCTAGAAGACTTTCATGCCATCATGACTGATGCCACCGGCCTGAAATTCTCGTGAGCTTCTCTCCAAAACTGTCAAATACTATTTTGATTTAACCTCAATATTAAGGACGAGAAAACCATCCCCAAACATTGATGACACCAAATCCCTTCTCCAAAAATGGACTCCATCGCCGGAGAAACCGTGGATCGACAACTATGCCATCATCCTTCGCTCAAATAGCCACGACGAAGTGAAAGTAAAAATGATAGGAACAGTTGGAACAGTTCGAGTTCCCCAAGGATTAGAAGATGCGGCTGAGGTTGCGTATGGAATTCATTCCGATTTTTGGGGACAGGGCTATGCAAGTGAGGCTTTGGGAATGTTTGTCGCGTTGTATTGCGCTGATGGAAGTAAGACTTCAGCTTCATCTCACGTGCCTTTGTTAAGGGGAACATTTGCTGACGAGTGAGCGCAAAAGGAGAAAGATTACAGGGGAAGAAACATTTGGTGGCAAAAATTGACCCGGAGAACCCGGCTAGTGAAAGAGTTGTGCAGAAGGTGGGTTTTGAGAAAGGAGAGACTGTGGATGGCGGGTATACTAGGGGTGGGGACGAGGCAGGAAGAGACAAGAGCGAGTATGTTTGGTGGGTTTTAAAACGTTCTTGATAGCCGTTCCGAGTGCCACAGGTGGTTCGTCAGTATCATTGCCATTTGGTTATATGCCCAGCACCGAGCCTCGAAAAGAGTTTTTCGGCTTTTACGAAGTGAATTACGAAGCCGAGACGGTCACCAGAACACACAATATTGGCATTCACTCCAACGGGGGCACAGAAAATCCCATTGAAATAAAGCCACATGAAAGTCTTTGTCCTATTCAAGGGCGACAAGGTTGAAACCAGTGCATGACCGCCATCCCACGAAGCAATTCAACGATATTGGTTGCCTCGACCAAATATCAGTTATTGACAATGTACTAAACAGCTATCGGCGACGTTTACGGAAAGTTACTTTATAAGAGATATTCTGCTAGTGCCTGCTGATATCGGGGTAGCAAATCACCTTCTGCCAGGCTATCCTTTTCCATTTACACCAGCGGATTCATTGGCGTGCTATCATTGGATGAACAACCAAGAGAGATGGAATGATCTGAAGAAGACTTATCTATATCACAATGTCTTCTTGTATAAACATATTACTAAAATAAACTTTCTCTGAACGTGGGAATATTAGTAGCTGATTCCCCACCTCTTCTCGCGTTCTGCGTCAAAACGAGCAGAGAAGGGGAATCACTCTCCGGAAAGTAGGGATAGTCACCCCTAGTCGTTATCAAAAAAAAAAAGCTTTAATTGAACTTCTCAAACAATTACCTTCTCAATATCTGGAATGCTTGTATCTTTTTCGGTTCCCGCATTAACAGGAAGAATCTGCTGACAGGACTCTTCATTCCATGCCAGCGCACGAAAAACAGCAGAAACTGCTTCCATCATGGCTCCTGTCCAGGGTCACCCGTTTGCATAAGACCCGGGCCACAAATACACCGATAGAAAACTGATTGAAATAGGTGTAGCTTCCGCCCAGAAGAGTCTGGATTCACAATGGGTGTAGAGGTGCGTGTCTGTGTCCAGATTGAATAGTGGGCTGAAAATGCTCTAGAAATAGTATTAACTCTAGAAGGACTTCATGAATTTGAGAATGAGGACATAGGGTCAATGCAGTACTTGGGAGGAAAAACAAATCAGTAGTGAGATCGCACTCATAGACATGCTGTCTCTCTGGGAGATTCTCATATCTCATTGTTACACGAGATTGAAGCCTGAGCAATCAAGTAAGTTGTTGGAAGAAGGTCACAAACAGGGGTCTGCTTACAAAGTTAATTTGATTATCCATCCGCTTTTGAAGGCCTTTAATCCTCGACTATACAGCGAGTAATGTGATTCGATGGTAGAGGATGTGCATTTCTCATCGGGCATTGCGAACACAATTGTGCAAGGCTCATTTGAACAATATTTTGCTGCAAGAAACGCGATTGGCTTGACAAAATCGTTACAATCACCCCACTCTGCATTGTGGCTGCAGGAAGCCACGATATGGCCCCGCAATACCTTCTGATATATTTTCTTTTTCCATTCAGGTACCTTGAGATTATCTTCTTCGGTCATAATTCTAGCGCGACGGTAGATTTTTGAAATCTGTCACACCACCATGTCCTCGAACAAGCAGTGGCTATACCGCCGGATGGCAGCTTGATGGTTACTGAGCCGATGCACAGCCCCTTTGAAATCTCAGCCTCAAGTCAAGATCCCATTGCCATCCATGGAAATCAAGCGAGGGTTAGCCCCTATTGGCCGAAGCGAGAGTCGGGCCGTCCCGATCATCTGAAATTCCCGTCGGCGGCCGCGGGTGTGGCCCGAAGGGCAGGATGATAGCGAAACAAGACCAATGTGTCGCACATGATTTCATGACAGACTTTGTATCATGAACTATCTCTATCCAGTTTTATGAACGCTTCACTGCTCAACGTTGTCCGTCCTCTCTGCGGCCGTCAAAATTAGACCAGGAGCAGAGTATTCCTGCACCAAGTTGCTCTCGGCCATGGCCTCCTCGGTTCATGTCTCATCTCTCGACGTTGTTCGACTTCATGAGCAATATACTGCTAAATCGCTCTCACCTCTTGACGTCGTTCGTCACGTATATGAAAAGATTGCTTCCTACCATGATAAAGCAGTCTGGATACGCCTAATCCCAGAATCAGAGGCCCTTACCCAAGCAGAAGAATTACTGGAAAAGTATCACTCAAAACCGCTCCCACCGCTATTTGGAATTCCTTTCTCCGTCAAGGATTCTATCGATATAGCAGGACACCCAACTACGTTGGCTTGTCCATCATTCACGTATGCAGCAAAAGCAACCGCGCCGGTCATCACGAGAATTCTCGACGCGGGAGGAATCCTCATCGGCAAAACCAATCTCGACCAATTTGCAACGGGTCTTGCCGGCGTTCGCTCGCCATACGGAATTCCTCGTTGTGTCTTTGACGCCGACTACATCTCTGGTGGAAGCTCATCTGGATCTGCCGTCAGCGTTGCAGCATCTCTCGTCTCCTTTACGGTCTGTACGGATACTGGTGGAAGCACTCGAGTTCCCGCAGCATTAAATGGTGTTGTAGGGTTGAAGCCTACGTTGGGAACAGTCA
Source organism: Hyaloscypha bicolor E (assembly GCF_002865645.1). Classification (NCBI taxonomy): domain Eukaryota; kingdom Fungi; phylum Ascomycota; class Leotiomycetes; order Helotiales; family Hyaloscyphaceae; genus Hyaloscypha; species Hyaloscypha bicolor. The sequence goes on along the minus strand of NW_020194575.1, from coordinate 561,682 downwards.
GCACCGAGGGCCTGTTTCCTGCGTGCAAGAACATCGATTGTGTCTGTATTATCGCGAGGACAATTGATGATGCGGAGGAGGTGTGGAACGTTATGAAAGGCTTTGATGAGAACGACGTGTATGCACGTCGAGAGCTTCCGACGTGGGATCCGTGGCACGACCCGATTCGATTTGGAATTCCTGACGAAAATTTACTTCGTGGTTTATCCCCAGTGTATGCCGAGGCTTTTGATCAAACCGTTGTAGCGATTGAAAAAGATCTTGGATGTGTCAAGACGTATATCGACTATATACCCTTCGAGTCAGCAAATCAAATGTTGTATGATTCTTCAATCGTCTCACAACGCCTTCTTGCTTTCGAACCGTACATCAAGTCTCACGGATTAGAGGTCTTACACCCTGCCATAAAGTCAACGTTTCAAGTTGCTGCAGACAATAACTTCAGTGCCACCCGTGCATACCAAGATGTCTTCACACTGGCATTACACAGGCGCCAGGCCGAGATCCAGTTCCGCAAGATCGATATTCTGGTTGTGCCTAGCACTGTTGGACATTTCACAGTTGCGGAGCTTGAAGAGGAGCCCATGGCGAGGAATAAAGTGATGGGGAAGTTTACCAACTTTGTAAATATGTTGGATCTGTGTGCTGTCAGTGTGCCTGTGGGGTGGTGGAAGAACAAGAATGGAAGAGATTTACCTTTTGGAGTTACGCTGATAGGGCAAGCGGGAAAAGATAAAGAGATCATGGCATTCGGAAAGAAGCTTATGGAGATGCCGAATTTGAGACCCCAGGGTTCCAAATCTTTCTAGATATAGAATAAAGCACTGTTTCAACTGAAGCAATCTGCTGAAGTGAAGTAAAATATTAGCGAACATGTCTAAGAATAAGTCGTTGACATTTTGAACTTGAAATATTTAGTGAATCATGTCAGAAGCCACTCACAGTATCATGTATTCTTATAAATAAGCAAATCTAAGTCTGCTAGCAGGCCAGACCACTTATACAGCCCGTAAGTCACTAGGCGTGAAAACATCGAATCAGTAAATGACAAATTTCAGAATGAATTGCTTGTTTTGTGTAATGAAAGGCTCTGCAGTAAATACAATAACAGCCGCCGCTCTTGCCCGACGGCCCCAGCTAGTCGTTGCCTCTCTATAAATCCTTCAAACCATGGCACTCGAACTTTCACTTCTGTAATTCTTTTTCTCAATGTCGCTACCCTCATCAGTTTTGCCTTCAAACCTGCTAGAAACGCCAGTCACGACTTCCGGATCTAGCCCGTCGATCAAATACAGTTTGCCGAGATCCTCATCACTAGTTCGGACAGGGACTGGTGAGATTATTGCAAAAACGAAGTAGAGCAATCCTGAAAACGTAACAACAAGGACATAGTTCCACGAATAGAGGTTAAGGATTCCCTTGTTGATTATCCTGACTCCCATGCCCTGTACCATACCTGGGATGAATGGAGCAAGAGCCACAAACCAAGCCACGAACGCTCTCCAATTACAACCGTAACTGTACCAATAAATTCCACGGGGTTTGAAGAGATGCAAGATGTTGATACCATATCCCCGACGGACCCAGAAATAATCCGTCATCATAACTCCAGTAGTGGCACCCAAGAACAGTGTATATGCGCCCATAAAAGCTAGGAAAGTTGTCGCTTTGGCTTCGATCTCCCAGGGGCAGATGGCGAATGAAACGATGGCACAGATGAACTGCCCACGGCGAATATTGATGTATTTAGGGAACAGTCCAGTGAGATCATTGGCTAACGGAATCGAGTTTCCAGTAACGTTCGTCATGATGTTGAAGAAGACAAATAGAGCTCCCGCGAAGAATTTGCCTGGACGGTTTTCGAAGTTATTGATGACCACGAGGGGGTTCCACTGTATTTCGCCGTATAGGACCGACGAGGCCACAGCCATCGTGCAGCCCAGGAGTTCGGTCAAGGTAACCAGGATGGGTAGTGCGAAGAGTTGCGTTACCCACGCGGCTCTGTCACTCTTTGAGTGTCGCGAAATGTCCATGATGTTGACAGCAAACGTGGCGTTTCCGGAGATGGCAGCATTGACGCAGATTCCGAAGAGATATCCGACACTCATGCCGTCAAGGGGCACACTTGGCATTTTCCACTATTAAGAGTCAGCATTGCCCGGTAAGGAATAAATTGGATAATCAAGATGATATTTTAGAATCACTTACGACATCGGGGAACCCCCCTGCAGCCGTAACAGACCAAGTGAACATGGCTGTCCAGTAAAGCGGTACCAAGATACTTTTCGCAACGAACAAAAAGCGGAGCGTCTTGATGGGCAGGTACAGAAATGGCAGCGAGAGAAGCCAGAAGATGACGAAGCATAGGATCTGTTGAGCGGTAATGTTGGCGGAAGCGGGGATTGCATTGATCTTCCAATTGTCAAAAGATGGCCAGATAGCGGTAGTACACGCCTGAACAGCTTGGCCTGCGAGACTGACTTGTATACCGTAATAGATGATGCAGGGGACTGCTCGGACAATCATAGCCCATTTGGATCCTTGCATTCCGAACGATGCTCTGACGGTTCCAGGAAAATTGGTTCCAAGTTTGCTGCCTAGATATCCCGAGGCTGCGCAGGGGAGAGAGACAATGACGTTCCCGACGAAACAGGCGAGGACGCATAATCCGGGGTTGAGACCGAGAGAAAAGGCTGAGCTGGATACTTGAAGTTGGGCGGCGTTGAATCCTTCGGCGATCCAGAAGAGACCCATCTGGTACCATGCGTAAGTGCGGTCTTTTCTCTTGATCGGATCCATGTCTTCGTTTGTGTACCTGATAGTCTCAATATCAGCATTGCCTAATAGAATTACCGAGCAACTAGCGAGATATTCAAAAGTTGACAACAGAAGCTCGAACCCCGGTTCACGGGAACTTGTGAGAATTCCAAATTGCGAAATGCCGTTTCGGGAATTGCACTTACATGATGGCATGTGGATCACCAGTGCTGAACGATCCTGGCTTTGGCTTGAGCACAACATGCTCCTCCCAAAAATGTTTAAAATCCATGACTGAAGTGAAGATGGAGAGGTGTATTTGCTTGAGGCGTCTTCTTTGAAGCAGTCCTCTCTGGGTGTGATGAGCTTTGCTAAAAGAGATGGATTCTGAAACGACGCGACGAAGTGAAAAACTGGACTTAACTTATAGTTGAATGTCATGACACAAGTCTTTTTTTTTATATTTTTAACTTGGCTTCAAGTTGATATCGATGCAAGATACTCGGGGCCAACCCGAAGATAAAGTTAAGAAAGTTGGTTGAATGTGAGATCGCCGTGCCTGAAACCCTTGCCATTTTAAGATCTTCGGGTCAGTCCGACGATAAGAGATTGAAAATCGAGATGTTGGATTTGACAAGCCCCACGCTTTCCAAATCCGGGGCCGCGGCGCGGAAACAGGTGACAAGACTGATTATTGAAGGCACTGGGATTGTTGCTTTATCGTCTTCGTGCGTCCCGGAGTCTCCCTGAAGAAGTCTCTGACTTGTTGATGTTTTGGGGGGTGTTGAGGCTGTTCTCGCTTGCTCACGTGCCGCCTCGCTAGATTTCCAGGGGCAGTTCAAAGTATCTCAACAAATAGAGAAATTAGAGCTTCCAGATTATGATGCAGATCGCCCATTTTGAACATTTTGTTTGATGAAGAGCAGACTGTTTATCATGCGAGGGAAAACCCCCACAGTGTTGGAGGGCATTGACCGGGGTTCGGTAGCATGGGGTTAGGCGTGTTGGTTGGCGTAAATTTTGAAACTTGCAGTCCATGCAAGGTGTTTCTGTAGTGTGGGAGAAAAGCCAAGGCTCGATTTAGTTTTTTGGAAGTGGCTTCCGATACTGGGGTGCGTCTCAAGCCTACGGATATCGCGGCATAAAGTCATGCGACTTTAGTATATGTGCCATGTAGTGCCTATAGCTATAGCGCTTAGACGCTGGAACTTAGAGGTTTTATAGGGAACTTTAGCGATTAAACCCCTGTATTTACTGGGGCATACCCTAGAAATATCTTTTAATTCCTGAAAAGCCTTATAGGGCTTGGGCCTATAATTATAGGGACTTCTAGCGTCTGCCTTTACTATAATCTGAGCCTGTAGAAGACGAATAGTATATCTCGGTTAGACATGCCCTGAAGTCGCATGACTTTATGCCGCGATATCCGTAGAGTCGGTCCGACCCAAAAGCAACAAATTAGCCACCCTTTAAACCCACAGTAATTCTTTAACCACAACTACAATTTATTAATACTAAAATATTGGATTATAGAGCTAAACCGGGCGAACAAACCATATTAATCTAGATTTAATATAATGCACAGTTAATTTATAATTGAATTTTAAAGTATATATACTATTTTCAAATTGTGATTTTTAATTATATAAAACGCGTAAATTTCTTAAAAGATTATATAATACTAAATATAAGAGAGAAATTGCATTATTTCGATTATTTCGATTATTTCGATTATTTCGATTATTTTATTATTAATATTATAATAATAATTAGGTTTATATCTTATGTAATTAAATAGGCTTTTCTTTTATTATTATATTATAAAAATTGAGGCTCAATTTTAAAAATTAAATTAAATTAATATTTTTATTACTTATTTTTATTACTCAATATTTTCTTTTACTTTTATATATTAAAATATAATTTATTAATATTATATATTAATAAAATTAAAGAATTAATACTTTAAGAATAATTTTAAAAAAAATAAGCTAATATATATTAAATAACTTAAATCTTTTATTTAATAATATTAAGTTTTATTAAAATATTAGTAATTTAAAGATATTAATATTAAGTAATATAATATATCTAATATTCTTTAAATACTTAAATCTTATATTAAGAATATTATAATTTCATTTAATAAGAATTTATATTACATTTTTAAGTTTTTTGAATTATTAAAAAACTTATATATATATTTCTTTTATAAATAGACTCAATTTTAGTTTTTCTAATTTTATTAAAAGATATATTTATATTATATTTAATATTTAATATATATAAAATAAATTATATAATTTAAAGAATGGTTTTTTTCAAAAATATAATAATATTAGATATTTTAATAACTTATATTACGAGTTTTTAATTTAATTAGATTTATTAAAAAGAAAACTAATTTATTATTTAAAATTAAAAAAAAAATTATTTTAAATACTTTTTATTTATTATTATTTTCTTAATTAAAGTTTTATAAATTATTAGTATTATAAAAGTATTCTTTAAATAATTAAACTTTTTCAAAAATATATATATATTTTAATATTTTATATTTTAATATTTTATATTTTAATATTTTATATTTTAATATTTTATATTTTAATATTTTATATTTTAATATTTTATATTTTAATATTTTATATTTTAATATTTTATATTTTAATATTTTATATTTTAATATTTTATATTAATTAATTATATATAATAAAATATATTATTTTTCAGTTACTTTTAAATTATTATAATAAGAATTATACAAATCTTTAAACTTTTAATTAAATTTTATTTATTATTTAATTAATAATTATTAATAATAATTATAGCTATTTTATTATATATTATATATATAACTTGACTAATAAAGCAGTTCCTATTAGACTTAATAGATTTAGGAATTATATATTAATACTATAATCTATAATTCTTACTTCTAAATAATAATTACTTTACTAATTTAATATACTAGTATTTTATATATATTATATAATAATATTATATATTATTAATAAACTAATAATAATTATATATATATTGGTTTTTATTTATATTATTAATATTTCTTAATAATTATTATAAAGCTTTATTAATATTATAAGTATTTCTTATAAAAGCTTTATAATTAGTTTTTTTTAGTTTTTTTTTAGTTTTTTTAATTTTTTAATTTTTATTCTTTTTGTTTTTTTATTTCTTTTACTTAAAACGTTTTATAATTATTAGTTTATTAAAAGATATATAATACTATTATATAATTATGAAATGCTATTTATATAAAATTAATAAAATAGTTAATATTTAGAAACGAGAATTATAGTATTATAATATTAATATATAATTACTAAATCTATTAAGCCTAATAAAAACTAGCTATTAGTTAAGTTATCTATAAAATAAAAGATTATATAATTATATTTTATATCTCATATTCCGAATTCCGAGTTCTGTAATTATATATATAATTTTTAAAGAAATAGTTATATTAATAATAACTTAGCTTATAATAATTAGAATTTAATATATATAAGTTTTTTAAAGCTCTCTAATTTATAAAATTTTATTTTTGTATTTCTTTTTTATTAAAAATTATAATAATTAATAAATGTTTAATTTTTAAGTTATATAAGCTTTAAAGAAATTAATAATAAGTTAATAAATATATATTAAAGAAAATTTAATTATTTATTTCTTATATTTTATTAAAATACTTGCTTTTATAAAATATTTAAATTCTTTAATTATAAGTAAAAGAAATATAAACAAAAAACTAATTATATTATATTATATATATATATATATATATATTAAAAATTCTTATAAAGTTATATTAGTTTTTTAATAATAAGCTTTTAAATATAAATATTTTAACTTTTTTAAGTTTATTATTTCTTTATTTAATAATATATTAGCTTACTAGTAATTATATATCAATATCTTTTATTTAATTAAGCTATTTATATTTATATAACTACTAGTATTACTTATTATTATTATTATTATTATTATTATTATTATTATTATTATTATTATTATTATTATTATTATTATTATTATTATTATTATTATTATTATTATTATTATTATTATTATTATTATTATTATTATTATTATTATTATTATTATTATTATTATTATTATTATTATTATTATTATTATTATTATTATTATTATTATTATTATTATTATTAGTATTATTATTATTATTATTAAATTCTATATTTTATAATTCTATAATATTAAAGATGTTAAAAATCCTAGAATAGGAAATTAACTACTATAAGATATAATATTATTTCTATTAATACAATTTATATTCATTAGCATAGTAGAGTTTTTTGAAATTTTTGGTTGTGTTTGGGTCGGACCGACTTTTGGTGGTTACAGGGACTTAGGACTGACCCGACGAGACGCCGCGTCAACCCGATAACAAGATAAGATATCGGTCACTATGTCCTCAAACTCCGCGACCTGACAGTTCGCCCACGGGAATCGCACGACGAACTATTTTACGTTGCAGGCGAAGAATTTTCATTCAAATACAGGTTCAACTGCCCGCTTGATATCCTCAAATCCAGTCTTTTGTGGTAGTGTTGTTCTTTATCGCGGGAAGCTGTACCAATCATCTGGCACCTCTTACCTTCGAATTTAAGTTTCAAGGCTATCCCGGTAACATTATAACTATGCCTAAAACCCAACGCATCCGTTTCGGTATACTCACGCCCTCCTCCAATACCGCACTAGAGCCACTTTCACAACAAATCGTCTCCCAACTCCCTGGAGTCTCAGTACACTTTTCCCGCTTCCGAGTGCTCAAGATCGCTCTCGATACAAACGCTCTGGCACAATTTGACAACACACCAATCATCGAAGCAGCGCGCCTTCTCGCAGATGCAAAGGTTGATGTGATAGGCTGGAGTGGTACCTCCTCCGGGTGGCTCGGATTTAAAGCGGATGAGAAACTGTGTGAAGAGATCACAGCCGCGACGGGTATTCCGGCCACGACATCGGTGCTGGGTCTGAATAAACTGATCAAGCGGCTGGAGATTAAGTATTTGGGATTGTTGACTCCCTACACGGCTGATGTACAGGCTGCGATTATCAAGACTTACGGTCGTTATGGTGTTAATTGCTCGGTCGAGAAACATCTTGGCAAGCATGATAATGCTAGTTATGGCAATATCACGGAAGAGGTACTTGACAGAGGTTTCTGGGAGTTGGTCGAGAGAGGAGCAACCGCCGTGAGTGTGTTCTGTACAGGTCTGAACGCAGCTCAATTAGTGGATCGGTGGGAAAAGAAGTCTGGGGTTGTAGTGTTAGATACTGTGGCGACTGTGCTGTGGGATATGTGTGTTATCACGGGGGTTGATATGAAAGCGCTTAAAGGATGGGGTTCGTTGTTCAGTGCACAGGCATAAGTTAAAAGGGTTATTTGATTCCAAACTTTGAGTCTGGCTTACAGAGCTGTACCCATGATGAAAATTACAATAATCTTCCGATCACTCTTCAAACCAACAACACATTGCAAATACCCACGAAGAACAAGGTATGTTGCCTTTCACACTCAAGCGTACTCAATATTAAAATACTCACTCTCCCAACTCTGCCAATCGGGGCCATACGTCTCATCCCCAAAAATGCTCAATGCCCTAAACAAAAACTTATACGTCCCCTTGGGCACAAATTCCCCCGTACTCAGCGTCCCATCCCAAAGACTCTCAAATAATTGTTGCCTCACCGCATAATAATACGGATATCCCGGCATAGCCCCCAGAACTTGTTTGCCAAGAACTCTTGGTAAACCCTTAGTATCCAAAGGCACGATATCTAGTCGAATGATGCGGCAAGCGAGAGCGAGGACGGTGCTCATTAGTGGGACTTCCGTCGGGATGTACGTGGAGTTGGGTCCGGGGAGGATGAATGTCGTGTTGGCTAGGACGGGGTTGTAGTTCTGGTCTACGAAGGTGGGACCCCAAGCTCCGGACCAGAGAGGGAGGTGTTTTAGGATTCCTACGGCGCCGGCGTATGGGAGGCTGAGAGTTTCGCCGACGCTACTAGAGATGGAGATGAAGCCTGAATACATAGGGATACGGTATTCCGAGGCGTCGAGGCCTTTGGGGGCTGTGAAGTGTGCTTCGATTACTGCGGAGGATTTGCCTGGGATGGTGATGCTGGCTGACGGTTCGAAACGGATGGTTGCTGAGGTGGTGAGGTTAAATTCGTAGTCGGTTGGGAAGGGGGCAGGGATTGGGACATCAACCGTGTCGGGATCGAAGGTGTAGATTGTGCCTGCGGCGAGGTTGGAGAGCTTGTAGGTGACTGGTTTTGAATCTGCGTTGGTGAGAGTAAATGAATGACTGGAAACGAGATTCCATGTGTCATTCAGAGGGATGTCGTTTTGTCTAAACTTGAAGTATAGTGAGCCGCCGCGTAAGCATTAACCAAGCCGCCGCCTTGCTGAATGACAGGTGTCAGGAAGTTCTGGGTTCCAGTGCCATCATTGAATTTGACAAGCGTAGCTGTCGTCGAGAAGAGGTTGTTGAGCTCTACAGGACTAATGCCTTTCCCCTTGATTTGTTTGATGAGAGCAACACATCCAGCGATGTACGGGGTCGCCATTGAGGTTCCAGATAACACAGCATAGCCGCCATCAAGATAAGTGGAAAGAATATTACCACCAGGTGCTGAGACTTCTGGTTTGATAAACATCTCAGCTGTTGGGCCCCAGGAAGTAAAGGTGCTCATTGTGCCTCCTGAGAGCGAATTCGTGCCTATTGCAGTGATGGTAGTAGAATTTGCCAAGGCAGTAAACTCAATTGTGACAGCCAAACCAGAGACAAGGTCAGAAATCCATTTAGCTCCTTGAGCAGCCAATACCATAGCTGCGAGTATAGTGGTACTTGTTGTAGTGGGGGTGGTAAGTCCGTCCGCATTGTTGTAAATCAATACCGCTTTTGCCTTCGAAAGGGTTAATCTTGATTCTTTTCGAGGAGACTTTAGGGATTGCGATCGCGATAATGGATATTGGGATGTGAAAGAAGCATACTCCAAAAGCAGCGACATTGGCAATTTTCGATGAAAAGGTACAACTGCCTCTCCGCACTAAGACCACGTAGCTGGAAAGGTCCGGTGTTGATGGATCAAGTGCAGAGCAGGCATCGTTGGTAATTTTTGTGTCAAGGGTAATGGCGTAAAGAGGAAGATTGGTTGTTCCAAAATCGCCAGCGGCGGTTGCAGAAAGATAAGGGAAATCAGCTTCATATGCCATATTGAAAGCTGCAATCAAGACATCATCGCCCACGTTATCATAACATCCAAATACCTTCCACATTCCTAGGGTTGCGTTTGGCACCACGCCAGAAAATCCTAGATCAATACTAGGATTTGCTCCCACAATCCCTGCCACGTGGGTTCCGTGACCTAAACAGTCCATTGGATCATCGTCTGGAACCGGAGTGTTGGTCCCGTCGTAGCCATCGCCTACAAGATCATAACCGTAGGCTATCTTGAAACCGGGCCCAAAACCTCCTCCAAGCAACGGGTGGTTGTAATCAACACCAGTATCAATAATGGCGACGAACATGCCTTCTCCATCATAACCTTCCGCTCTTAACTTATCCACCCCGCCCATTGAATGCACTGCATACACATCGGAGTCCCGTTTCTTCAACGGTGCTGATGAGATTTCTTTTAGTGCGGAAGAAAGGGTGATAGTCGTCGCTGGCCGACTGTAAAGACGAAGTGGCCATATCCTTTTCACCGACGAGAAGGATTGGATGGTATCGAAAGTGGTTTCATTGTCATGTTCGGGGGCCACTATGAACGAAACTCCATCGAACAGGCTGTGAGTAAGTGTCAATCGTGGAGTGACATTAATCTCGTTAGAAGACACGTTCAAGAAGAAAGCAGGAGCATTTGCCTGTCGGCTTGAACTTAGTATAATCTTTTTAAACTTGGTTTTACCTCTTTTTGTGTGAGAAGGTGCTTATGGTTCTTACATTTGCAGCACTATCTAACTCAACGACATAGCCTCCAGGAACAACCTTCGGGCCAGTTGCAGAATTTGCCCCTGCTTCCCTCGCGCTCACAACCCCTGCAAGGAATACTGCTAGAGCTCCGACACTTGCTTGCTTCACCAAGAACTGCATTGCCAAAACTACGAAAGGGAGTGTGGCTCGGGAACGCGGTAGCTACAACTTGCTGTCATCTTTCCATGAACCACGGATGCCCGTCATTTTATACACATATCTCCCTGTACAGGACGATCCTAAAGAGGCATCTCCTTTACAAGACCCTTGAACTTCCTCCCACGATAACAAGATAACAGAAGGGTTTTGCGATCGTTGCGCTTCGTTTGTCAACTTGAATTTAGAACAAGTCCCTTGACCCTGGGAAGCTTGAATACGGATGTGGGCATGTTGCCATTTTCCTGTCTTGGCATTCCAGTTTTGGCATCCTTGAAGCGGAAGTTTTGCTTGGCGCAGTGTGAATTGCCTGCCAAAGCTGCATCGAGTGGTGTCGAATCAATAGTCAATTTCCACCTCCCGGGTACCGGAGTAAAGGACGACTGTGTTGTGCTTAAGGACCTTCTTTTTACAGAATGCGTGCCGGGATGCAGGGACGCAGGGACGGAGAAGGTCATGGGGAAGATAAAGAGAGCTTATCTCCGACACCCTATTACGTGACATTTGCACTCGAGGCCTTGCATCGTGATTCGTGAGAGGGGTAAATTGGCATTCGACTGCGAGTTGCGGGGAACAAGGTTGGAAAAGCGGTTGGGCTTCTCTTGCCAGAGCCTTGGCATAAGAATCCTTGAAGTAACCAGGTTTACGAAGGCGGGCAGCATTAAAAATCGTCCATCCGCTGAAAATCGACGAATACCAAAATCGCTACCTTTGAAAAATTACACTATATCTCAATGCAACACCTAAAATTCTGTAAAATAGCTTTGTAAGATAAAAAAGAAGCATATCTAACTTTTACGGAATTTTCTCAATAATTAAGTATAATACGGAATTACGAGAATTTTTATATTGCGAGAGTCAAGGTCGCACCTGCCCTCGCTTAGCGAGTTGGACGATTTTTAATGCCGCTTGCCTTCAAATGGTGTGTTTTTGAGAATTTCAGGGGTAGACCTCGCTTAAATTCGGCTTCAGAGGACACAAGAAATAGTGAACAAGTGCGAGCTTCTGCCGTCCAATTCATACTCCTTTCCTTCCAGCAAAATATTACGTGACTCTGATCAACGCTCCGAAACCATCCCATTATACTAAGCTCTTAGGTCTTGTTTGAAGCGTCCCGTTCGGATTATCCTGCCACTTGACTTCTGTCTCCCTAGTCATCATAATATCCGTCTTATCGTTCAATCCTCCGTCTTTCGAGATTCTGGCACCAAAATTACCCCCGCTCGCATTGACGTGTGTCATGGTCTGGGTTCCTTTCCATATTCTGCTTTGACTGAGTTCGTACACTGGACGAGTCGCCCGTCCTGTTGTCTTCCCAAATCGGGTACTACCAAAGAATGTTGGGGCAATTCTGAGGACGAGGGGCTTCATGTAGGGTGCACATGCCGCCACAAAAGCTAGGCCGACTTCTATATTTGAGATACAAAAGAGGATTGTGTGTGTGAAGTCTTTCGGTGGGTTGGCCGAGAACTGTGCCAGAAGCACCAAGCGAACCAGACCTGAGACAACGGTACTGGAGAAGGTCAGCTAGGCTTCATAAAAGACCGACGTGGGAAGGGTAGAAAGTAGGGTCTTACATAAGACCAAAGGAGAGAATGCCAATTAGCAAAAACATCTGCTTTCTGCTGATTTTCAGATCGTAAACGATCCATGTTGGCAAAATGAGTGCCAATGCGTCCGTAAAGACTGAAGCGGAAGCAAACGCTGTAGTGACTATAGAGAAAGGCAAGCACTTTGCGTTCGGGTACGCCGCCCGATCCCATATTGCTGCAATCGGCAGACATTGAAACAAAACGAAAAGCAAGTTCGTGATTGTCAAGGCGCCATTGAGTATCAAAAGCCCCAAGATAGCCCTCTTAACTGCTTTCTTTTGCCCCGTTAAACGGAAGAGAAAAAGCATAATAGAGGTCTTGATGAGTCCTAAGATCGGGACATAAATGAGTTCAGCCTAGTTTCATAAGCTGTGGAATTTGGCTTGGTGAGGATCACAGAACTTACAGCATAGCCGTACTTCCCAAGTAGCTGCCGATCGACCGTTGTGAAGGGAATGTCATAGATATGATATCCTATGTATCCTATCCGGATGACTTGGAGTTATCAGTCCTGAGAGTCCGGTGGACATAAGAATCGAAGACTTACACTTGTATGTAACGAAAGTTTCGGCCCAAAAGAAAACCTAAAGTTTATAAGCAGGGTTTATCCGGAATCCGTGGACCACTGACAGCTGCTATACAAATGAACCAGTCATCTGAAGAATGTCATCCCATGTTCAGGTTAAACAGCTGGCTTCCCGGTTTAACATACCATAACCGAATGTTCCCGTCAATGAGCGATTATAAATGCGTAGCCCGATTGTAAGTGTTGCGAGGACTGGAAAAGCGAAAGTGAGGGCAAACGCCTCGGCCTGAAGATTGCTGTGGTCTAAGGTCGCAATGGTCGCCATAGCCAGTGTGTATGAAGAATAGAGTCTCTTGGGTGGATGGATGTCCTGATTCAATAATGCCGGATTGCTCAAATATAGGGAAAGTTTATCGTTTACTCTTGAACTGATCTGCATATCTTGAGACAGAATCTGCAATAGGGCGTACTTTGTGTTAAAAGTTTCTTCAACTCACGGCGTAGGCTCATCCCGTGCACTCACCGAAATTACTTCCATATGGTAGCTTCCTTTTCTCTGCGATCGAGCACGTTCTCATTCTTATTGGATGGTCGGGTCTGTGGGACGTCATTATTAAGAACTTAGAGGTCCCCGTTGGTTTCACCCTACGAAGTGGGGTTTCACAACCTACTTCGAATTATGCGGGGTAGCCGTCTCTGATATTCCTATTAAAAAACTTCCTTTTTGTTTTATTAACTCCTTGTGTTTTCGAGATTTCCAAAAGAAATCTCCTAGCCGCTATTCGCGTATTTGAAAGCCTCTTCCTCTTCGTTGCGTAAATTTCTCTCAGTTGTGTGGAATCTGGACAGCCCCGCTATCGACTTCCGGACCGAGCCAGCCGTGGCCCTCTCCCGAACGGCAACACATCCGATTGTGGCACTGTGCCGCGAAGTTTAAGATCCACCGCCCCCCGCCCCCCGCCCGAGCTCCAGTTTCTGTTCATGCGTACCGTTCTTCAACTTGCGGTTTTTAAAATTTTCGGGAGACTCTTTCTCAGCCAATCAAGCCTGAAAACCTGTACGGACATCCTCATCACTACACGTCCCGACGATTGAATTGAAGGAAAGCTTTTCTAATGGCAACCACTTCCCTTTCATATGGCACAGTCGGTCCCAAAGAATAAGAGGCGCGATTGTCGCTTCATTGTGCTCAAACGCGAAAGTATCTTGTAGCCTCTGCTCCAATTATCGGACAACATCCTTATGAGAAAGTTTTCGGGATGATCCGATTCCTGAGCCCTTCTCACTCGGTCACTCTCCGGCTGCATCTGCTGTTCTCGATTCTGGCCAGGGGGTGTAGAGGGAGAGAGGTCGGAGACGAGATTCAGTGCACCGTGCCACCCCCACCCCCACCCCCACCCCCGGTTTCATTCTGACTTGGGTTTCCTGTCTCAAAATCCTGGAATACCTATGCGAAGCGGCCCAAGTGTCGATTGGAGGTTTCCAATGATGAAAAGATCTACAGAGCATGGTGGAGGCTCGGGTCTGATTACGTGAGCCGAGTCGTGTTTGGTTTCTTGACTCTGGTTGTGGACCCGAGCCCTAAAAGGGGGTGGAACAAAGAAATACTCTCCAAAACATAACATATTTGGAGAAACAGTTCAATCCAAAATTCTTGAAAGGTGGCCGATGTGAGTAATATCAAAATATTTCCCCTTTACGTGGATGTAGAGGCATGGTCGTCCATATCTCAAGCACGCAATAGCCCCGTTCCGTCGGGAATTCGCCCCTCCCTTTTGTACCAAGAACAATCATCAATATCAGACCGCATCACACAGCTCACACAAATCTCCCCTCTCTCAATATCCGCCGTTGTGTTCACCAAGTGCACACGGGCTATTTCTGGTATATAACAATCGTCCTTCGATATCCCCTCTTCTTCAATGTCGATAACAAACTCCGCAACTTTCGCCGCACTGGTGCTTTTCCATGCCCCTTCCTGATGATGCATTGAACCGAGTAATTCCACGGCGCGCCTTCGAGGTTGTGGTTGACGCAACTTGATCGTCACCCAGAAGAGCGGAAATATGACGCCAATGTCGAAGCAGAAGAATCGGTTGCTGGAGGCGGCAGATAGCGAGACTTGTCCATCGAGGAGCAAACCCTCTGCCAAAGCGAGAACTTCCCCATACTTGTGACTGTAAGCGTCGTGTAATGTTTCCTCTCCATGTACCCCAGTGACTATGATTATAGTCATGATTATTTGGTACATCTTAAGCAAAGCGATGGAGTGTTCCAATCGTCCGTTCCTCCGCGCATTTGGCGCCGAAAAATAGTTATCCATTCTCAAGTTCCAGCATTCCAGAGCTTTGCTAGCCGAAACGAGGTCTTCATATGCTACGGGGCATGTATTCGAGTACGCTTCCCGACGAAACATCCATCTGCAGAGGTGAAGAACGACATCGAGGGAGTCCTCGATAGAACCGAAGCCGGTTGGCGGAGCTGAGAGAAAGTCTATGTGTTCCTTGCATAAATTATCGGGATAAGGAACTTTAGCATCGCCAAAGGTTATGGCTTGAACGTCAAGACGTTTGAAGACCTGAATGATGTCTTTCGGTATGGTAAGACCGCATTGTTTGCGGGACTCTTTTGTGATGATTTGCAGTCCGTTCTGGAGATGCATATAAGATATCCCGTAGTTGCCAATGAAATTCTCATAGCACACGAAGAGTATGCAGGTCACGAGGCCCTTGACAAGCTTTTCTTCCGACCCATCACAACTTTCGTCCAGTAATATCCGGGTACGCTTGACTGCTTGGTTGTACTGCAGCAGGGCATAACATCGTAATTTCGATGTATCAAAATCCGAATATGCAGGTGATACCATTGATATCCGATGCAGTGCACTCAAAGAGCAGAGAGCGTAACGAATCGAAGCCTCTGAGAGACTAAGCTGAAGGACGCGACGAGCCCAGAAATTTGCTCCGAAGTAGAGACTAGTGGCGTCTGTGGTGCAGGAGACAAAGGAAGCAAACAACTCTCGCTGCAGAGGATCATCAAAAGCTGGAAGCGCGGGAAGGGCACCGGGAACGCCGGAACTTGAAAGTGCTCCCCCTTGAGTGTTTGTGGACGGAGGGTTTTGGAGGGTGCTATATCCATCACACTTCTGCCCGTCTTTTTGACAACGAATACATATAGGCTTTGTTTCGTCACATTTAAGATGCCTTATTCTGAGGAATTGATGAAGATTAGCATCCATTATCTACTCCCCACGGTCAAGTAGAAAGGGGGAATCTAGCCCTTGGGAATTGGAGCAGCTTCCGGCCGTACCTGCATGTTTCACAGGCTCCTCTGGATTTTATGAGTCCCCCTCGTAGTTTCATCGTGGCATTCGAGGCTGATCAGGCGGTACTTGCAAATCGATAGGAAAGTAGGGTGAGCATTTTGACGTATGATGTTAGACGGAAGTGAAAATGGGACAAGTGAGACGCCCTTTGTGATGACTAAGATCCGGTGCAGCCAATCAATTCTCAGGCCAGATGTGGCAAGAGCTGTGGGCCGTTCTACGTACATGCAAGTCGGAACAATTTTGGATTATTTAGCTGTTTAGTATGAGATGCATAGATGCAAGAAAATTAAATGAAAGTGATCACGTACTTCTCCAAAATTTGCATACAGATAACCCAACGTGACCAGAGCCCTTCCTCGGACTTAGGTGCTCAAATGCCTGCTGACAGTAGTGGGAAGGGTCTGCAGATGCCATGAATCATTGGTATCAATCCGAGTTCCATGTGACCGAAAATTGTACCCCCGAGTCTAGTATTGGAGATCGACGATCTGAAGAGACATGGGATTTCAATCAACCTCGCTAAATGACTAAGATCCGGTCCACCCAATCAAAGGGCACCTCTAAGTAAATACCACCTGACACGTCGAACATTACGAGGGCGGGGCCGGGATTTAGCTCCTTGTCACCTTGTCTATCGCATAAGGTGGTCTTTAAATAATCCATCAAGTCCCGTACATAAGTTTTCCAGCCCCTCCCAAATCGATTTACAGTCCGAACAAAGCGTTGCATCAAAATGCCCGGAATAGACTACAGTCCTGAACCCAATCGTCCTAAGGGAATGTATGTTTCTAATTCTCCAAGTGCATGGTTTTCAAGTAGTTTGCTAACCAGCATGTGTTCAGAAATCCAGTCCTATGTTGGGGTCATAACCGCAAGAGCCACTCTTTTCCGATTCCGAGAGGCTTCGTTCCTAAGCATTCTTCTCTCTAGGACTTCCGAAACAAAAGCACATAACAGTCTACACACTCTGCGCCAATCGCCAACGACCACTAGCAGGTGCGGTGCGTAATGCTGTTTTTAACACAGCCCGCCGTGTTCGAGGCCAAATTCTCTACGTTGCACCGCCATTTGTTGTTGCCTACCTTCTGTTTTCTTGGATGGAAGAGAAGTATATTTCCCGGCTGCTCATCCCTTGCTGTATAGATATCTCTTGATGAGAAAGAGACTAACTGTACGATTTCTTGTGTCGTAGGAAAAAGTTTTTGAACTCCAAGGAGGGGAGAATGAGAGCATAGTTGTCGGATCAGGGGTGATCGAGGCAGAAGGGTGAATGAGAGATTCATCAGAGAGTTGAAACAATATTATGCTGAGAAGGACGAGCGAAAACATAGATCGAATGTTTCTTCCGTTCGTAAAGTGTTCTTCAGCATAGCCTTCCATCCCCATCTCGGTGTCTCGTCAGCCTTTTCAAGTCACTAAGAACACTTGAAAAGATTTGCTATTTTACACCAAACCACTCCCCTCTGTCTTGATCTTAGGCTTTAAACTTCCGTAGAGAACGCCTCCTTGAATCATCTTATTATGACCAATTTATGTACATCGCCGCTATATACATTTCGAAGTGTTCCTCTTCGAATTGTTTGGATTTCCGTGAGACCCCATTCTAACTTCTAACCGTGGGGAAAATGGTGAACTTTAATAACCAGCCTTTCCTACATAGCTCGATTAGTACATGTGGTTAGCAGCGTCCGGTATGGACCCAGAATATTGGTGCTCACTGCACTACAGTTCCGCTCGCTGGTCTCCTGGTAATTGTGGCTTGTCACCATTGCGAGAGTCTTTGCAAACGTCTGATGTCTAGTATTATCAGAAATGGTTACCTCTCTTTATAAGGCTCCATGTAAAGTGATTATTAGCGGAAGTGTTGTGGGGAGGGGAACTATAACTATATGATAGTTGGGCCGAAGTGTCTAGAGGATGACTAGGGGAAAATCTAGTTCTATTCCATCCTTCTGTGATTCGAGACAAAGTTGATTCCCAGCTGGAAAAAAATCATGCCTGATCTAAATCCAGTTCACGTAGGAGATTGCATTTCCTGCGTGACTCGGCAACCACGTTTGGAATTATTCCATGATTCATAGACGTGACTGCAACCACAAACATATTACTTTCCCAGAATGGATTCAATTTTTAATGCGCCGAAGCGAAAGTATATCCGACTCAGCTTTGCGGAAGATGTTCGAACATGTTCCCCGTATTACGAGGCTTGAGAGAGTTACTATCCTGACAAGGCTATGTTCGTTCGACTTGGAGTCTCGGTAAGAAGTTCGGACTAAAGCAAATAAATACAGGGTGCAAGTTCTGTAGTTTGATCCATGAATCGCATCCTCCACCACAGCAGTTCCCCGAGAGATGGAAGAGAAGCCAGCCAACTTCGCTTTTCTGGTTAACTTCAGCTTGAGGCCGTCACCTGTAGGCAGGGAGATTAGTCCATATTACAATGGAGAGAATTTTGGGAAAGACATGACTGGTGGTTTGAGGAGGAGAACGGAGGTTGTCTTTATGTCCTTCCCGGTTGTTTTTAGAGCTATAATTTCGACGATATCGGCAACATGAGTGATCTCATTCTGAAAGAAGTCGGCGATTGAAAGTAAAAGCGGATTGGCTTATTTACGGCCGATAATTCGAGAGCGCAGTTTGGATATCAAGAGGGCCGATTGTGGGGTTTGAACAGAGAGATCATGACAATCTTATAAGCCGCAATATCCGCTCTGCTCACCTTCTCATATTTCGTGCTTCGACTCTCACAGAGACATTCTGAGAAGATGAGCTGAATTCTTCTACTGGTTCTTTAAGACCATATCAAAATCAGACTCCCACGTGCTTTATCTTTCATAGATACTTTGGTCACGATTTGGTTCTATAGGCATGCCGGTACAAAGCAGGGATACCTTAAGTACCGACCCCTTCTTATTTCAGACTGCGATGAGTAAGTATTTCTATATGTTCTGATAAGACGGAGAGAAAGTTCTTGATGATTATCCCAACACCTCAAACCTTCAACCAAGTTCCCAAACACAGCAAGGAATCGAGAACTTTGGAAACTCCTTACTCGCATTGCATGATAGCCTTGAACAGAAGCCCCACTCATACAGAGGCCTTAGTAAGACCAACATACTGCATGTAAATTTCATTTGGGGTTCTGCAACTTGCAGTGTGAAATATAATTTCTCAATTTTGTCGTTCTGCCGCTTCTATTTACAAGATTTCCCACAAATACCTCCACTTCACTCCTTTTTATATTTACACGCAACCTCAACGCCGCTTCCAATCACACATAAGCAGAAGTAGTACTAGCAGATGTCACAGTTGGCTTAACACTAGCCAGCGGCGTTGTCGGCATCGGGCTTGGTGTAGCAGCCGCACTCAGCGCACCAAGCGTCGCAACCAACGCCGAGTAGGCCGGCTTCGCCGCATACGCGCTATTAAACAGCAGCGGGTTGTTCGACGCGCGCCACGAATCCGGGTCTCTGACCCCCCAGACCGTGACACCGACGCAGTTCGGGATATCGATGCAGGCCTTGACGGCAGTGACGTAGTCCGCGGGGGCCGCGTTCACGATGTCCATCTCCGTGATGGCGCATTGGGAGGCAACGGCACAGAGGACGGCGAGGGCGGCGGGCACATTCTTAGCTTGGCCAGCCATGAGGTGGGCTTGTGCGCCGATGCCGTCGATGGGAATTCCGGCTGCAATCCATTTCTTGACGTAGGAGGCCATACCGGTAGTTTTGGCGTAGGTGGAGCCTAGCTCAACTGTGCTGTGAACGGTTAGCATGAGATGTGGTTCGGCATATGGCAGAGCTACTTGTAGTCATTGATGTAGAGCTTTGCGGCTGGATCAGTCTTCTTGGCTGCTTCGAAGGCAATTCGGACAAAGTCTTCACCCAAGACGGTAGAAAAAACCGAGGTTCGAAGTCCTCCTTGCTCGTTGAACACCTCGTTGACGACATCCTAATGAAATCAGCATCCGTTTCTTGGAATTTGGGTTCGTGAGGCAAACCCATTGCAAGATCTTCCCAGCATATCTTCCAATCTCCGTCGAGACGTGGGTTTGGATAACTGTTGTGAGAGTACCTTTAGATGTGATAGCTGACACCCAACCTGGCAATTGCGAGTGCCAGACTGTCGTATGCCCACGGACGAGCTTGTTATTCTTTACAGCCCAGTTCACAAGGGTATCCAGACCCCCAAAGTTGAACTTTCCCTGCGAAGGTTCGGTAGTGTCCCATTTTCCACTGCATCCACCGAGTCAGCTCCCAAGCCCCTCAAGTGTTGCTTGCATGATATACCTGTTCTCAGGGGTCACCTGTCCAAAGTCGGCCATAATGACAGCAGCATTTGAGGTCTGGCTAAGCGAACCGGAATCTGCGCAAGTGCCAAAGTATAGCTTGCCGAGCTTCTTGAAGATGGCATCTATGCTTGCATCTGCGCGTTCCGCGAGCGGGACTGGTGAGCTTCGCCCAAGAAGCTCCTTTTCCCAATCGATGTTAAAAATTTCATGACGTTCGTCTCGATTGGAGCCTACTCGCTCCACGGTTGGTGAGGCGAGAGAGAAATCAATGAGAGAGAGGAGGAAGGGATAAAGTATTGAGCTCCGCATGATGTCTAATTTTGAGTGTTCGTTGGTTTCAAATCCTTCGGACAAACCGATTGGTTGAGTTTGATAATGGTGGGTGTGTCGTGGAGGCTCTGGTCACCTACCTATTGGAATCCGGACATGAGGTAGACAGTGAAGGGAGTGAACAAAATCTTGCTCGCACAAGTTCAGAAAGAGGAGAAGTACTGCCATCCTCATACACTCATTCAGGTACCACCTCGTTTGATGAAATAGCGCAAATATACAGCCTGATGATCAAGTTAATAAAAATCTTCGAACACAAGACGAAGCGATTCACCCGCGACCTCACATGGCCTGTACATATATTGCTGTTTTGTGGAGCAAGTCTCAGCAACCCCATTGAAAACTTGAGAGTGGTCCCACGGATCATTTGACCGAGTTTCCAAGCATACTGACGACACTATAGATGCGGAGAAACGAAATGTGGATTTAATCCTACTCAGGAAGGTTGATGTATGCTGGATCAATTAGATGGCACTAATAACACGGAGCCTCGAAACAGTCGACGGTTCGGGGACTTCTTGGAATGTTCCGTCAATGGATTTCCACGAATAATCCCATGGGGACAGACAAGTGGGTTTAGCCTGAGCGTTATCGTCCAGGTCAATGATATTTGGCATTGTGGGGAACAAGCTAGCTGAAACGGGAGATATATTAATACATGGGCAACCTTGCTGTATGGAACGATGCGGGGTTCGCCAGGAACTACATGTATGTTAGCAAATTTCGGGAGTTAAACATGACGTGACAGTTCCAAAATCAGATGCAAAAGCTCCAAGAGTGACATTCAATCTCGAGAACTGCAGATTCGAAGATTCTCTGAAGCCCTACCCGTTGAAACCTATCACGCAGGGCGACGTCATTATTATACTAAAAAATTTAAAGGGGATACAGGCAGGGATCAATCTCCGACTCCCGAAGGCCAATGAGCCTCTGGGGAGGTACACCTGAAGCTAATGTGTACTCAGGCTAAAATGAGAGCCAGTTCAACATCGGTTGGGACAGAACCTCGGAAATAGGGGTAGAAATATCAATCGAACAAGCCCTAGTAATTCAAGGACGTAGATAGAAAACGATTCATTTTTGTAAGGACACCGCGGAGACAAAAGGGATCGTAGTTTATCGATGTACAAAACTACTCCCCCAACCCGGCTCTCGATGTCCCAAAGTAACCGAGAACATTGAAAGTCGATGTCCCTGTTGAACTCGTACACGCATCTCACCCCCAATAGCCCAATTTCGATCCCAATGTCTCGTACCAATCAAGAACATTGAAACAAACCTAATGTCCCTGTTGAGATTGAACATTCATCTTATCTCCGATGTTAAGGAATGCCCATAGCATAACACTCTTGCGCATTTGGGCCTCGCTCGCCATACTCTGTTGTCATAAACTCAATAGCCAAGTATGCGATGTCCTGACCAACAGTAGCCGCAATCCCAGATTTCACACAACGTCCGAGTAGGCGTATGACGTCCGGGTCCGAAGAAACATAGCGGGCCGTGACTTCCTCTGCCAGTGGGGCAGCCACATTCCCAACTATAGAGGACTGACCGTAATTAATACCAAATTCGAGTGCGAAAAAACTGGCTGAGGCACTGACGATCGGCGCAGCAGCCGCAGCAGCCCGTTGGCCAACAGCCCATTCTGGGGCAGGACCTGTCGAATGACTCGTTGTACACAATGCATTGTAGAACAATTTGTTGGTTGCCTTGCCAATGAAGTATCCAATTCTTTGCCCGAGAAAATTGGCAGGGAGAGATAATTGCTCTGCTGGAATGTACGTGGTCGGCTGGGACATTGGATTCGCAGAGTACGCAGATTGTTGTGACCCGAACGTCGGCGATGGCGCTGGGACAATGAGCGCTCCAGTATGTACTAATGAAGTAGGGTTGGGTGGATTTGTTTGATTTATGTTTGGTTGGCCTTGTTGGACCGGACGTCGAGGTGCGGGATCTTGGCACGTAACCGGGCTGTTCCCCTCCAGAGCTTCGACCGTGTCCTCGACAACTTGATCGTGCTTTCGTATTTCGCGAGACAGACTATCCTCCAATGCATCCATCTTCGGTTTGTTGAATGTTCCATCGCTGTTCTGAATATTCTCGGTTTCCTCAGAGGTCGGCTTTCGTGAGTCGAGGTCGTCACCCCCACTGACCCCGGACACCGTAATTGAAATTGACCCATAGGAGGATAGAACATTCGATGCCATATTTGAAGGGAGCTAGGACACGCATGTTAGCGACATTACCACAAGCCGATTGTGACATGGAAGGTACCGTCCTATCCCTGGGATGCGTTCTACTACGAAAACGGTATCTTTCTCGGTAGACTCAGAGTCGGGATGAAGATGGCGACACTCTGGTGGATATTTGGGGCGTTGGTGGGCGATGGTAGCGGTGTGGTTTGGCGTGAAGATGCGAAGAGAAATGGATTGAAGCACGGATCAAGGTTAACAACCCTTCATACGTAGAAGGCACGAAGGCTGAAGTTGCCTTGCCTCATAGCTCCTGCCATCTGCCGATCTGCACTCGCAGAAAGTACAAACCAGTCCTGGACAAGCGGATTTCTCTCCCTGGCGCTGCAATTGTTCCCAAATTCATGGTACATTCACATTCCTTTTTCCAGCTGCAATCGCATGGTTGCGGCCGAGGAGGAAAGAGAGGGAGCAGAAGACCGCGCGTGTGCCCTCTCTTAGGCAAGGAGAAAACGGCATAGATAGATGCTAGAGATCTTCAAAAGAAGGGGTATATACCATCAGACGACAGACTTCTTGGAGTGGTAAGGTTCAGATGGCTGGGTCTAGATCTTGCTGGGTGATAGGCATCATTGTGGGCATCCCGTTCACTTGTACGAGTACCTCGGGTGATTCATCACTCAGCAAGGTGATTTGATAGCCGTTGGTAACACTGAATACCAACCTGCGATGTAGGAAATGTTGTGAAGTTGAAGGTTGAGAATGTCGGAGGATGTTGAAAAGGGTGGGGCCTTCACGTGACCCGTCACATCCCTGCAAAAATTATTTCCAACTTTCCCTCTTTCAACTTAAAATCCTGAGCAACACCTCAAGACAACACCACAACATGGCGAAACGAAAGCGGAATATTAATGGCGATTCTGCTGCTGCTGTAGCAGATGCTCCCAGCAAGAAGGTGAAATCCACCTCATCCTCGACTCCCAAGTATCCCATCACCATCCAAGTCATCGCGGGGTCCTACGACAGAATCCTCCACGGCGTCACAGCTACCATCGACCTCAAGAACAAAGACAAAGTCGAATTCGCAGATACCTTCCTCTTCAATGCCCACGCCTCCGCTATCCGCTGTCTCGCACTCTCACCTCCATCCGCCCCCATCCCAAAGCAAACGCAAAAGATCATCCTCGCAAGCGGCAGCACCGACGAACGAATAAACCTCTACCACCTCTCCGCCCACGCCCCCTCCAAGATCTCCGTCCCGGTGACCCCTAGCTTGAATCCCAAAGCAATTGTCGAGAATCCGCAAAATCGAGAGCTGGGAAGTCTGCTGCATCATTCGAGCACGATAACGGCGCTACATTTTCCGAATCGGAGTAAGCTTTTGAGCTCGGCGGAGGATAGCACGATTGCGGTTACGAGGACGAGGGACTGGAGTCTGTTGAGTACAATTAAGGCGCCAATACCGAAGCCGGTTGGTAGACCGAGTGGGGATACGGCGCCGTTGGGTGGTGCTCCCAGTGGGGTTAATGATTTTGCTGTTCATCCGAGTATGAAACTTATGATATCTGTGGGGAAGGGAGAGAAATGTATGAGGTTATGGAACCTGGTCACCGGGAAGAAGGCGGGTGTGTTGAATTTCGAGAGGGGGATACTGGGCGAAGTTGGAGAAGGCAAACACAGCAGTGGAGAGGGAAGGAAAGTTGCTTGGGGAGCTACAGATGTGGGAGAAGAGTTCTGTGTTGGTTTTGAAAGGGGTATATTGGTGTTCGGGATGGACAGCAAGCCGAAATGCAAAGTCGTCCCCGAACCGAGAACGAAGATTCACGAATTATGCTATGTACAACTGGGAGATGAGGGGGATATTCAGCTCCTGGTAGTGTCGACAGAAGATGGGAGAATACTGTTCTACTCTACGAGACCAGCAGATTTGGTGACATCAGCAACAGCACAGGGGAAAGAAGCCCCGCTTGCTTCAGCAAAAATGTTTGCACAACTTGGCGGAAAAGAAGCCGGACTTTCAGGACGGATCAAAGATTTTAGCATCCTAAGCAACGGAGAGGGTCTTGCCAGAGACTTTATAGTCGTCACAGGAGGCAGCGACGGCGCCTTAAGGATCTGGAAACTCGCCGCTGCCGAAGTTGCCTCTCACAAAGGAAAGGCCAAACAAGTTGGCGAGCTACTCGGAACATACGAAACGAATAACCGCGTCACATGTCTGAAATCGTTCGTCATGTTACCAAAAATGGAGGGAGCAGAAGATGATGAAATCGATGATTTCGAGGGATTTGAGGACGGGGAGGAGGAAAGTAGTTCTGATAGCGACTAATGATACCCCATATCTTGCTGCCACCAACCTGCTTCTCATCAACGTTCAAAACCATTCTCCATCAGTGTCTGACAAGTTGCCTAGTGAAACCTCTCAAAAGCTCGAACCCAAATAAACACGCAGTGAGTAATACGAGTCTCAGAGTGTCAACTTGTTGCCGAACGATCTGCCTCGAAACCATTTCCACCTTCGATGCGCGATCAACCGCCATAGTTGGTGCATGTCTCTATCGCAGCCGTTTCGTTGTCCTTTCCTTTCACGTACCTGGACAGCCATTCCCCGGGCCCAAGGTTTCAGCTAGCTTAAACTGCAAAGCAGCGAACTATTTGCGAGGGATCGATACCGATTTATGGCCTTGAAATCGAAGCACAAGGTCGTTAGATTTCGCAGCCACAAAATCCTTCTTTCATCCTGTCATTTGAAAGTCTGCACGACAAAGTGAACCCAATTCAAAGCTCATCAATTGATTATCTTCTCTCCTCCTTGATTATCTAGCATTCTTTCCTACTTTTCTTCGAAAATGGTAGCCTCCCAAGAGAACTCGGACTACTGTAAACACTCGCTGGAGCAGGCTGCTTCGGCGCGTCCATAGCCCTCTACCTCAAAAGGGCGTTTCCGGAAAAGTCTGTCACTTTGATTGATCGAATACCATTCCCATGTCCTTCAACAGCAGCCTATGATCTCAATAAGATCATTTGCGCTGAGTATGAAGACAAAGTCTACATGGAGCTGGCTCTGGAGGCTCAGTCGCTCTGGCGCACTGATCCCATCCTCAAACCCTATTATCGGGCATTCTGTTTGCTAGAACCTCAGGTCCTGGTGAGACCATCATTGAGAACTATAACGCTCTTACGGGGAGTTCGCCTGCTAGAATCATCAACCTCAATGAGGCGAAGGCGGGCTTTGACGGCATCTATCAAGATGCTCCATGGGACAAGCTCGGTGTAATGAGTCGTACCTGGAATCCTACGGTCGGTTGGGGGAGGCTGAGAATGTGTTGAGGAGTGTGATTCAAGCAGCGGTGAATCTTGGTGTGAATTACGTGGAAGCCACCGTCGCCAAGATAGCTTTTGATGCAAGTGGCACATGTCTTGGGGTCGAAACTACTGCTGGAGATATTTTCACTTCAAAACATACGGTTTTGTGCGCGGGAGCACGCACCGCAGAGCTGATCGCAGAAAGTGCGCCAGAAAACACAGAGCTTCAAGTCAACGGTAGGATGACTGCGGCGGCGGCTATTATGTGTGCATTTAGGGTTCCAGAAAATAAGTTGCATAAGTTCAAGAATGCACCCATTATCGTCAGTCCAATGGGATCCACGCCAGGTTCGTTGATTGGTTTCACCAACCTGATTCTTGAATGCTAGACTCACAACAATTATAGGCGAAAGCATTCCACCGGGAGAACTTGGCCTCGTAAAATGCACCCACAAACTTAGTTTCACTCACAAGGTCTACCATGAGGCTTCGAAGCAAACGATTTCTGTCCCACCCAAACGAGTAACACAAAGCACGTGGAGTCAAGACGTCCCCGAAGGACTCAAAAATGAGGTTGAGATCCTCCGTGGGAAGATATATGGGAGCTGGATTGAAAGTCTCAAGCCAGAATACAATAGAATGTACTGGTTTGTTATTCCTTCCAATTCCCACGCCTTCTCAGAATCATGCTGAAGATAAATCAGGGATGCTGTCACGCCGAACCAGGACTTCATCATCAGCAAACATCCACATTCCAAGAGCCTTTATGTCGCAGGGGCGGTTCATTCCATGGCTGGAAATTCATTGCAAATATTGGGAAGTACGTAGTCCAAATGCTACAAGGCGAGCTAGATCCTACAGTGTGGGCTCCGATAAATTATCGATCGAAATTATCGATTAGTAATCGTTATCAGCTAAGCGATCGATAAACGATCGATATCGATAATTATCGTCGATAAAAGTGGGCCCAGCTATTAAACGAGCCCCATTACGGCTTTCTAGTTCAATTATAAACCGATTAGTATTAAGATTAGTATAAAAGTATACTATTATTACTATACTATTAGACTTTTTAACTTTTTATTTAATAGTCTATTATATAACGTAGACTAGCTAGTATTTAATCCAGTTATTGATAATTCCATTGATAAAAGTGGGCCCAGCCAGCTATTAAGCGAGCCCCATCACCTCGATAATCATCGATAAAAGTGGGCCCAGCCAGCCCTTAAGCGAGCCCTATCGCCTCGATAATGCCATTGATAAAAGTGGGCCCAGCCAGCCAGCGAGCCCCATTACATGAACATCTCGCTTTCTAGTTCAATTATAAACCGATTAGTATTAAGATTAGCATAAAAGTAAACTATTATTACTATACTATTAGACTTTTTAACTTTCCATTTAATAGTCTATTATATAAGGTAGACTAGCTAGTATTTAATCCAGTTATTAATAATTCCATTGATAAAAGTGGGCCCAGCCAGCCCTTAAGCGAGCCCCATCACCTCAATAATCATTGATAAAAGTGGGCCCGCCAGCCATTGAGCGAGCCCCATCACCTCGATAATCATTAATAAAAGTGGGCCCGCCAGCCATTAAGCGAGCCCATCGATAATTCCATTAATAAAAGTGGGCCCAGCCAGCCATTAAGCGAGCCCATCGATAATTCCATCGATAAAAGTGGGCCCGCCAGCCATTGAGCGAGCCCATTGATAATTCCATTAATAATAGTGGGTCCCAGGGCCTTGGCAATACTACAGGGCCACTACAGGCCCACTACAGGGCCACTACAGGGCCAATACGCTATATTTACAGGCCTTAGACCGCCTTTACAGTACTAAATCTATTAATAATAGTGGGTCCAGGGCCTTGGTAGTACTACAGGGCTACTACAGGGCTAATGCGCTATATTTATAGGCCTTATACCGCCTTTACTAAATCGGAATTCTGCTATAGTAAAGAAAAGGTGGTATGAGGCCTATAAATATAGCGCATTGGCCCTATAGTGGCCCTGTAGTGGCCCTGTAGTATTGCCAAGGCCTTAGTTCGATAATTATCGTAATCGATGGTCGATTATCGATTATCTAATCGTCGCTTATCGAGCTTATCGGAGCCCACACTGAGATCCTATACTGGCTGAGAAATGGGCTTGGGACCACAGTGATGAAAGAGCTGCTTGTGGGATATATGATCCGACAAGGGACTTTAAAGATACTGAGGGCTATAAGGAGATGGATGGAGATAACTAGAAAACATGGTATCATGGCTTAGGTACAAAGCTGTCACGGCCAATTCAGCTCGGGGGACTTGCTTGGTACCGTGAAAATGGGAATCAGATATTCGCTCGCACAACAAGGAATTTGCTTCCACATATTCTCATAATATCCCAGTGAAATATCAAAGACGTTGTCCCAAACTCAAACAAAAAGTTTCTATCCTATCACTGCTGATCAACATCTTTCGCGTGCTTTTATGCCCTTGCAAATGTCCTTTAACGGCAGCGCCACCTTGGAAGCCAGCTGACTTCTCCTGGCTGCTTCTTTCAATCGTCTACATTATATACCAAACTAAAGGGTCGCAACCGATCTCGCACTTCATACTTGCCGTATGCTTTGGAACTACCTGCACATCACGAGCGAACGACCAAGATGAGAGGGTCAAGACACATCAACGATGGCTATTCGAGAAAACTGAAGGGGCATCAAAGCGAAGAGGAAAAAGCAAGAAGCAACGCATTTTGTCAATCTGATGAGGGAATGAGAAGTCAATACCAGCGTGAAGTTCAGAACACCACGAAAACCGAAGAATGGGAAACTGTGCGTGGCCAACTCTTGAGTTCCCAATGACAACTGTTGACAAAGTACTAAAAGCCGAGGGTATCCAGGCGTCGGGCCCGAACCAAAAGCCGGAGAAGAAACAGCTGGTGGTTCCGGTAATTGGGGGATACACAGTGGCTGGTTTTATTAATATCCTAGGGTGGATTATGACAATCGAATTGAACTCATTTAGCTTCGATCGCAATCCAACTGAATTTTTAAATCGCTCGGTTTTGGTATTGAAGTCGAATTAACTTACTCCAAGATATTTACCTGATCCTGTTTCTCATGTTGTGTCTATTACAACACCTACTCACTTCAAAAAGCTCAACGCAGCAACAACCATAGCATCGACCCCCGTACTCATCGTCGGCTGTATAACCGGCGCAAAATACGCACTGTGATTAATCGGCACATCCTCTAGCCGTCCCTTCTTCCTTGCCTCCTCATATTTCTCCGGATCACTCCCTCCAAAGGACCAATAGCTATATGGAACCCCTTTCCCACCACTCTTATTCGGCGCCTCCGTCGCTAAGATGGAGAAATCCTCACTTCCTCCCAAAGGAGCTGATTCCGGATCATGTTTGTCCCCAAAATGCTTTGAGAATGCCGCTGCAACCGTTTCTGTGGTTTCCTGGTCGTTGATAGTAAAGGGGAATGAGGAGGTTGAGATCCAAAGTGGTTCTTTCGTTGCACCGCTCGCCTCGCATTCCGCTTTCACGATCCTTTTGATGGCTGATAATACTCTCGTCCGTGTTTCCGGCGTGACCGTTCGAACATTAATCTTTATCGTTGCTTCCCCGGGAATGATGTTCTCGGTCATTCCCGCAACCACGCTTCCCACCGTCACCACAGCGGCATCCCTCGGATCAACTTCTCTGCTCACAATACTCTGAAGTCTAACCACGATATGAGCCGCCATAAGGACAGGATCAATCGTCCGGTGAGGTTGAGAAGCATGGCCTCCTCTTCCATAGATCGTGACGCGAAAAGAATCTGCAGCTGAGGCAAATGCACCTACCCGGGTCCCGACTGTTCCAGCAGGAAGCGGCATGACATGTTGTCCCAAGACAACATCAGGAATCGGGCAAGCATGTTTCTGCTCATCATAAAGGCCATCTGCAATCATAGCCCTATTTTGCCACATTAGCCAAAACCCCATACCCCTCCGATGATTTGAGGAAAGAACTCACTTCGCACCCCCAGCCCTCTCCTCATTAGGCTGAAACAAAATCACCACCATTCCCTCCCATTCCTCTTTACTCATAACCAGCGTCTCAGCAACAGCCATCATAACACTGACATGCATATCATGTCCACACGCATGCATCACACTCTTCTCAACTCCATCTTCAACATCGACTTCTCTTTTCTTGCTCGCATACTCTAGCCCGGTTAACTCTTCCACGGGCAGGGCATCGGTGTCTGCTCGCAGCAGCACTGTCTTCCCTGGGCCGTTTGAGAGGATACCGATCAGGCCTGTGCCGCCGATCGAGGTGCGGACTTCGTAGCCCAGGGATGAAAGGTGGGAGGCGGCTGTTTCGGCGGCGAGGTATTCTTGGAGCGAGAGTCCGGGATTTTGGTGGAGATTCTTGTAGACGGTTTCATAGGGAGCGAGGCTAGGTTTGTGGGTTTTGAGGAGGGTTTGGATATCCATTGCGGGGTAGATTGACGATGTCTCTGGGACTTTATCAACTCTTCGTCTTCGAAGATGAGACTGGTCAGGATAGTATGGAACGGAACACTTTTGGGGAGGAGATTAGACAGCTTACTTAGCCTTACTCAATTGCTTCAAGACGAGCCCGTCTTGACTTGCGAACCGGACTTCATTTTTAAGGTTCCTCAACTCGCCCCATCGAGTCTACGACAAGGGAGCCGAAACGTGGGGGCGGGGCAACTTCGCCCAGCACGGCTGATATTTACTTCTTACGCCCCATTTCCTTTCCATGCCTCACTCTAAAGCCTTCCTAAAGCAACGCCCGACTTCTATAAATAAAGACTTTTGAAGAGTACTATGTTGTCTCAAGAGTGCAAAGTGGACGGCGGCGTCCACGATAATTAAGAATCACGCCGAGAAAAATAAGCAGCCTACTCCAACGCATCGTATTCCGTATCGCGGCACCTAATTAAGCCGCCCCCTTGAATCACGCATCCCTCCCTCCCCATCAAATATGTCCCTTTTCTGCCCCATCGCCGTGCAATTACGCCATCCGTTCCCCGGTTATCTCTCTACTGATCCAATCATGCCCCTTGGAAATGGGAAAACGGAGCTTTCGTTGCACATCTGATTTTTCGGTTTCGCTTTCGTTGACTATTTGGGCTGATTGCGCAAGGCCAGACCGGATTCTCGGGATAGGAATCGGATCTGGGGCTTGGAGCCGAGAGGGGTGCGAATGCGGGATACGAAGCGGTTAGATTTGTAGGGGGGTGCGATTTGCTCGGATCATGGGAATGGGTGGCCTTTTGATTGATAGAGATGGGAAAGGGAAGTTGATAGGTGAGGTAAGTAAGTGTATGGTGAACCGTGGACTCGGGAACTTCCCATCTTAGCGGAATGCGGATGCAAGACACGAGGGTTAGGTTGATAGGTGTAATTCGACCGCTTCTTTGAAGTGTTCCATTGCTATCTATGTTGAGGCCCGAAGACTCGCACGTGCACTACGATACGAACTCCATGTACCTGTACTTGCAAGGATGAGGGGACTGCGGGAGAGGCGATTAACGTCTTCGATCACGATCCCTCTCCCGCTCTCGATGCCCATCTCTATCCCTTCCACTATCCCGTCCACTGTCTCTCCCACTATCATACCTCTCCCTCCCCGAGTCCCGTCCGCTATCATACCTATCCCTCTCCTTCTCCCTCCTATAACTTCCCCCACCCCTCTCCTCCCGCCTCTGATCCCTCACCTCCTTCTCCCTCAAAAACTCATTAACCCTCGGTCTCCTCTCTCCCCCCTTTCCACCACCCCTACCCCCTCTATCTCCACCATTCAACCTCTTAACATCACTCTTCCCCACCCACGCCCCCAACTCTTCCGCATCCTTCAACTCCCTCGCCCCAAGGCCCAATAAATTCTGCCTCCTCTTCACATCCCGAACCTTCCCCTTCTCCTCGCCATTCCAACCCATCCCCCTCAGCAACGCAGCACCGAACTCTTCAACTGGAACGCGCTCGTAGTCTTCTAGTGTCGAGGGGTCAGGCGCCGTCGCGACGGAGCGGCGGTAGGCCTCTTCTTCTGTGAGGGGTTCGGCGCGGATGATGAGATCTGGGCCTTTGCGCTCTTTTTGGACTCCTGTAAGGGCGGCTAGGGCTTCTTCGTCGATTGTTTGTTCGCGGGGCCTCTCTTCCTCTTTGACCTCATTGTCCTTCTCGTCCTTCTCTGTGCCATTTTCTGTAGATGAGGGAGCTAGTTCTAGTTCCGCTGCAGGTTCAGGCCGTTTCCTAACACTCAACCCCCACTTAATCTCCCCATCCTGACTATTAACCACATCCACGCCTTCTACTTTCTTCTCTCCATTCTTTTGCGCTGCTCGCATGGCCTGCACCTCCTCCGGCAACAAATTCTTCCTCTCCCTGATCTGCCCCACCCCCTCACCAACCCCTCCTCGCACTCCACCACTACTCCCATGATGAGACTGTATCCTGCTCCTCGCCTCACTCTTCCAATCCCTATTCCCCACTCTCTGAATAACGAGCGGCTCCTTCGTCTTCTCATCATGCTTTATTGCGCGTCCATTACCAAACGCCACAACACTTTCATGCTTCGCCTTTCCATTCTCGCCTTCTGAATCGGAATCGTCGTGCGCTGCGAAATGAGAGCGCGGTCTCTTTCCAAGCGAAGATGAGGGGAGGGGTTTGGCGCCGGGTTTTGAAGAGGAGGATCTCGAGGACAGTGAAAAGCCTTTTATTGCAATCTTTGGCGTCGACGTTCCCGATCCTGGGCCGTCTTTGGAGGGCGACATCGTGCCGAACACCTTATTTTCCTCACACGATGTAACGAGCGTATGCTAGGAGGTAGAAAGGAGGCCGCGAGGTCGTGGAGTCGGGGTGGGTGGGTGAGAGGGAGGGAATCAGGCGGGAGAGTCAGGGAGGAGGCAACACTCAATTCCATCTCGAAATTCCCGATAAATTTTGGTGTTTGGCTTGTTTGCATCCGGATCCTAAAATACGAGGCAGTCAATTCTTAGCACGTGATGAAGGTTCACACGACAAGAAAAGGGGTAACACATCACCTCACTAGAGAAACAAGACAGCGAGTGAAGGTTTTCTTTTCTTTTCTCACGAGTGGACGAGCGTTCAGTATTAATATATGTGCATTGCTTGCATTCCAAGCGCAATCCATCGACTCCCCTCCTTCCCATCCCAATCCAGCAATTATGCACCCGCTGAAACGTAACCGCACTGTACCATCGGTACAGCGACCCAAACCCGAATCTACTCTATAACAATTGCTCTTCTCCCAAGAGAATACAACAAGGAACTCCATCCCAACTCAAACCTATATCTTATGCTGTTCTCATCCGAGGAACGGCTTCTCACTTCCCACTCTGCACGCTGCCCGAGCTCCCTCTATGAGCATGACCCTGCCCCGCATTGCCCGTCCCATTCCCCGAATTGGCCACCGCAGCAGCCTGTTGTGCCGCCTGCTGCTGCTTCTGTTGATTTTCCTGCTGTTGTCGCAGCATCTGCGCATAGAGCTGCGGTGTCCCTTGTCCAGCTGGACCCATCCCATTCATCGCCGCTCCACCCGCTGCAGCATTCATTGCACTTTGCGCAATACCTTGTCTCTGTTGTTGCTGATGAACGGATTTTGCAAGCTGGTCGGAAATCATGCGCATGACTTGCTCCTGGGTAGCTTGTGGGTATTTGGCCTTGATCTGGTGCTCGAGGATTTGGACGTGAGACACGCCGTTGGGATGTTGAAGCTGATTTTGGCCCATTCGTGGGGAGCCGGCTTGGCCGGGTGAAGGGGCGTGACCGCCAGGTGAAGATGAGGAGGCACCGTTGACGTTGGGGTTGAAAGGCGGCATCATGCCGTTTTGCAATGGGAAGCCTGGTGCTGGCATGCCGTTCATTCGAGGAGGGGAATTGTGCATTTGAGGAGATTGGCCTGGGATTTGACCTTGTTGTTGTCGTAAGATTGCTTGTTGATGTTGTGATATTTGATGAGCGCGAGTGACGAGACCCACATCGAGAGCTGGATTCGGCAGAGGCATTTGGCCTTGCATCGGTGCTTGAGGAACGCCATTGAGAGGAATCTGGGGAACACGGATGCCATTCTGCATCGGTTGACCAGGCATTTGAGGGGGCATGGGGCGAGGAGGTCGGTTTTGACCAGGAACTGTAAGATTTTGACCGGTAGCAACAGGAGCGCCATTCGGGGCTAGAGCTCCTCCGGCGCGCTGTTGAGGCACGCCATTCGGTAGACCTGCCTGCTGTGGGTTTTGGGCGGCATTCCTTTGTAACTGTAATCGACATGTTAGATAAATTGTGTATATAAATGAGAAGAAAGGTTAGTTTACTCTTCTGTTCGCCTCCTGCCGCCGCTGGAGCTCAGCCATGCGCTCCTTCATAACCTCGTCGCGCTCGGCCTTCATGCGACTGAAGTCCTGGGGGGTATGTCCACCACCATTGCGGTTCGCAGCTTGTTGGGGAACCTCATTTGCCTTTCGCATTGCAGCCATGCCTTGGGCATGCTGTTGCTTCTGTGCATTGGTCTCACGCTTCTTGGCCAGTTTTCTCATTGCATCAACAAGGGTGAGGTGTTTCTGGTTCCTACGGCGTTCAACTCGAACGCTGGTAGTGGGTCTTCTCCTCGGAGGTGGCTGTACTTGGCTGTTAGCGTTGGGTTGCTGTGGCATCTGTTGGGCTTGAGCCATGACGATGCGGTTGGCTGTCTCGATGCGTTGCGTGTAAGCTCTGAAGTAATGCGTCTTGACCATGTCAGCAGGTAAGCCCTCAAGATGTATCCATCGCTCGAAGCATTCCCAAGGAGTTCGACGTTCAGCGCCAGAGGTGTAGAGAGATTTGCTCTGAAGCATGCTGGAGATGAGTGACCAGTTGTAGGAGAACTCCCGAACATGAGCCTTGAGTTCGTCGTCTTCGCTCCAAGTCCATTGCGAAGGAGCGCGATGTTCGAAGAAACTTTGAAGCGGCATGGGGAACTCGGATGGCGGTCGGAACTGGTGTGAGTTGTGGATGCGTTCGCGAATGTGTTTGTGTTCCGGGTTGAACAATGCAACGTCTGTCTTCTCTGGGGGGAGGATCGGTTTCTTCGGCCCCCGCCCTTCCTCACCAAAGACGATTTGATCTTCATCCTCATCTTCTTCTTCATATTCGAATCGACTCCTTTTCCTGGGTGGACCCTCATATTTAAGTTCCAATCTGCCTTCGACGTACTTGCTCAGGGGCAAAGCTTCCCGTCTCCACATCCTATCAGGATCGAGATCCGAGGTGGGAAGGTCTGACTGTGGTATTCGAAGGGGAGCACCGTACATTGGTAGCTCGTCCAGTAATTTGTCGGTGGTAGGTGATCGTCTCAGCCCAAAGACAACATCGTCGTCTTGAAGAGCAAAGATAGCGGTAGGAGAAACAGTCTCCATCAAATTGAGGCGAGGTTCCTCATCTAGGTCGTCCATCGGCGAATCGAATTCTCCAGAAGCAACCAGGTCAGGGGTTGGATGGTCTTGAATTGAAGCTTCGACCATCTCGATATCTGCTGCAGGTTTCGGTGGAGCTACCTTAACTTGTAATAGCTTCTGGTCCTCCACACTGGAATCAACCCATTCGGCACAAGCATAGGCCAGATTTCTAGCAACCGTCATCTTCCATTTCCTTTCCTCTCGGAAGTCTGTTCGCATCCATTTGGCTTCTTGAAGAACGACGTCCCAATGTGAGGTCGCTCTGACTGGTTCCGGGGCACGCTTGGGCTGCCTCAATGACCATTTGTTTGAGGATTGAAGATTGTAGATTCGTTTGAGCACCTTTGCTGTTTGGTTCTCGTGAATGGGAACGTAGGCATTTGCGGTGGTGATGGTCTTGTGAGCAGACGCCAGTAAAGCGTCCAATGGTGGGACACCCCGCTTGGAATCAGAAGCAGTAGCGAGGAATAATGGCATAAAGTAGTCCTGCTTCGATGATTCGGCTGGTTTTGGCCCGCTTGCTGCAACAGCATTTTGAGAAGGCTTTGGTGGCTTTCCTGGGAAAATAACCGTTGAAAGCTTACTTCGTGCCTTTTCCTTTTCTGCCAAACTTCGTATTCGGGTTCCAGGAGATTGAGGAGTTGTGCTCCGTGAAGGAGAGTGAGAGTTTCCAGTCTGTGAATCCTCTTTTGCTGGACTCTTTTCTGAACTCGAGGTGCTCGGCTTCGGTGTTTCTCCCAGAATTTCGGATACAGACTTGTGTCTCATCGCACCAGAAGCAACTCTCGTGGTCATCCGTTCCAATGTTGGAGGAGCCGGGGCAGGTGTAGAAGGTGCCCTTCGAGGTGTTGATGCTGCAGGAGTGACTGATGTTTTCTTTGGTTCAACTTCTGGCCTCACTGCTGGTTCAGCTGGTTCAGCTGGTTCGGGTGCAGGTGGAGATGTTGCAGGTTGACTCTCGAGTCCAGCACTGCTCTCAAATGAATCCTTCACCGTAGTCGTATCCACCTCCATTTCATCAACTGGGGGAGTCTGGTCTTCTGCCTCCGAATCTGGCACTTCTGGCTCTTTGGCTTCTGACTCCTTGGGTAATGCTTCCACTTCAGGGGTTTCCTCCTCCTCAGAGGTAGGTACACCAACAACTTCATCTTCGTCCTCGGCCGTATCGTGGACGATCTCGCTGGCTTCCTTGGTGAGTTGGTCAGTATCCGCTTCATCATTCACTTCAGCATCCGCTTCAGGTTGTGAATCATCGACCATTTGTTGATCCTCCATGGCAAGAGCGGTTGGCTGCTCTTCCATTTCTTGATCCTCATGAACAGCACCAGGACTGCTCTTGAATATTTCATTGCGGGCAATTTCCATTTGTGCCTCCAGTATCCGATCATGTTCCGCCTTCTCAGCAACCTTCTCCGGTGATGGTCGTAGTTCTGGCGGTGTTTTGGGTTCTTCCTCTTGGGTTTCCATTCTCTCGGCATCATATCGACTTTCGTTATCAGGACTGGTATCGGTCGAGGCCTCGTGCATGGCAGGTGTCGTAGCAGAGTGGGCATCAACAGTTGACCCTGGAGAGGATAGAGCTTCGGCAATTCGGGCCCCATCTCGAGGAAGATTGATAGACAAATGTGCTTGGTCTTCTCTCTTCTCGCGTGCCTCGTGTGCTTCCCGAAGATGTTGTTCTTGGACTTCCTTGGACGGTAGATGCGCAGTCCTGGCCTTGTGTTGTCCATCATGCGAGCCCAGTCCGTCAACGATGGGTTCTGGCAGGTTAGCAGCATCCTCAGCAGATATTGGTAATGCTTGACGTGGATCCACCCCAGGACTGTTCGGCCTGCTTTGCAATACGGTCCGTATCCTGTCACTTTCCAGGTCCTTCGCATGTACAATCTCGTCTGGCATCGAGGGGTCACGTTGCGTCGCATTCTCGAAAGTCTCCTCAACTATCTCGTCCAAAACGGCCGCTGCTTCTGCTGGAAGATCGGTCTGCGAGCCCTTCGAGGCTGATCTTGACATAGGTGGTGCTTGGACAGCTTGGCTATCTGTCTCATTCTGCTCTGCGGTCGTAGATTTCCCTCCATCGCTCCGTGCACTGGGTGTGGTCGCTCGACTCTTCCTCGATCTCGACCCATCACGCTGTACCTTGGCCGCCTTTCGCGACGCATCAGCAGGGCGGGCATCAGGGCTTGCTTTCCGGATAGGAGATCGCTGTTTCAATGTATCCGACCTTAATTGTCGACGCGTTGGAAGGTTTGATTCATCGAAGAGTCGATCTCTGTAGATGTAGAATCAGCAATCTGGAACCTAGCAACCCAACAAAAAATCGCTGGGACTTCAAACCACCACGGATCGAGAGGGCAGCATACTGTAGGATGTCTGTGACTTCAAGGAAGTGCGCCTCCGCAGCGTTGGTGGGCGGCGCGTCAACGTTCGAGAGATTGATCTGGGGAATGGGCCCGTCATTGTCGCAAACAGCAAAGAACTCGCGAAGCTTCCTCTTGCGCGATGTAACAATTCCACTGCCAATTATCAGCACCATGATACCTACATGCATCGATGCGCCTCTTCGCGCGCTCTCGAATGCATCCAAGGGAATAATTGATGTACCTGAGTTCGGCTCGTTTTGATCGCAAAAGCCGTGAGCGGTCGGCAACCCCAACCTCACTCATAATAGTACGATCGCGACATCCGTTTCTCGAGAAAACGGATGTGGTGCCAGTCTTAATGGGGTCTCTGGAGATGGGCTCCGTGCTCAGATCGATGGATTTGCGTGGGGTTGCGGCGTGGTGATTGATTTGCGATTTCACCTCATGCTCTCGCTATCCTGATGATTTGGAGTTGCAGCGTTTTCACTGCAGCACGCACGCACGCGAGTTTTGAGCCACCCTAGTCCTAGTTTGGGACGTCATTCTGGACGAGGCAGTAGGAAGGGGGATTCTACAACATGCGAGAATTTCTATGTTCTCGCTTTATTTACAAATGTTTTTCATCCATAGGGCGCCTCTGGGGAGGTGCAGACTTATATTTGGCGTTGGGGTTTCATTGTTTGGTCAGATTGTGCTCTAATATGGCTACGTAACACCAGGGACAACCGAGTGAGACCAGTGATGATCATCCCTGGGGGAGCCTCATAATTTCTGTTGATATTAGTGAAATACACAACGATTAAATAAAAATGTCTCAAGGATGGGAGAGTTCCGTCTGCTTTAGAAGTTCGTATTTTCAACCCAACGAAGTGTTCCGAATTCTAGTCCTTGATACGGCCGCCTGATAGAGTTTCGTTTCAAGCAAGGACAAGACTTTTTCCAGGATTTTCGAGATATGGGGGGCTTCATACCCTAAAAATAGCCCAGTTCTAGACAACCATCTTAGGTCTGCTATTTTGCGGAGCAGTTCTGCATTCAAGTACGTACTGATTGAAACTCTATTGATTTGTTGATTGGACTCAGTCTGTTGAAGCGAGCGACTCTATGCAAGCTGATGACTTGACACGCCAGGTATCTCCTAAAAGTATAATCTCATCCATCTCCAGATACCCCGCCCCACCCCAAGTAACAATCAGCCCCAGCTTTCTCCTCGTTCTCTTCTATTTCAAGACTCTCCCTTCCATACCTAACTGAACAAACATCACATGACCTCGACTTACCCCCTTACATCCCTCACAAAGACCTCTATCTCCTGCCGAACCACAACAGACAAAATGATGTCAGGGGAAGGTAGAAAGTAGTTCACCCTCCCATATCCCATTCGAAGATCCAATCCACATCTCATTTTCTCAACTAGTACCCCACCTCTCGCTTAATGCCCCTTTCCAGCAGATCAGAACGCAAGCTGAGCTGAGCCACTAGGCCTCGTCACTAGCAAAAACCCACTTCAAACCTACCCAATTAGAAAGGACCACCTTTCCTCAACTTTCACATGAAAAACCATGAAAATTCAAGCTCTAAATAAAATTTAAAATGTTGCATTCGAACCGAAATTCCCTCGTCGTATGACACCCCTGACTCGCCGGGGTGCTCGGCAAGCGGTCCGAGCGATTGGATGCCTTCGGTCGACTCGGACACGGATACATGCGGCTTCACCAAGCGAGATGGAACAAGCGTACGAAAGGAATGAAGAGGTTTTGAGCATTGAAATAGTTACAAGAATATTATAAGCGCGTTCTTTTTGACTCAGCATCGCCTTAAGGCGTATCAGCTACAGGTTGAATTTCACTTCCCCAACCGGTTTCCCTGTGCTGTCGCTTCGACTTCGTATGCTGAAATGCGAGTCTATGGAGAAGTGCAAAGGAGCGTATCATTAGCAAGATTTAAAGAGATATTGTCCTATAGAGAAAACTCTCCAAAGAAATTGTACAGCAATCAGCAGCCTGGCCACTAGCAGCGTAGACCGTGCTGAAGTCATCGATCGAGGTTGGAATAGGTGATGCTATTCCGAAGACAGACGTATTGATAGTGTCAGGGAATTGAATTTTGATGGTTTGGTGAATGGAAATAAGTTTTGTATTTGTGATGATGGTTCTTGAAGATGGGAATAAATTGATGAGAGAGATTTCAGGAGCGACGAGATCACTTCTTTATACCCAAAACACTCCACGCAAAGGAGGTATCCATCTCGATCACATAGAAAGCAGCAGTGATAGCCAGCAACTAGCCCTCACCGTCGTCATTTGTCTCGAAGTGTTTGGGATTGAAAGATAAGGCAGCTCGAGTCAGCGACCAGATCCAGTTAACAGAAGACTGCCAACTTTGCAGCTCAATAAAGCTGCTCCCAAACAAGGACGTGATAAACAGAACCGAGTGAGAACATTACCTCCACTACAAGGTGGTCGCTGATCCATGGCAGTAACGTGAAGGGACAGGCAGGGCTGACGAATGAGACGTGGCAGAGAAAACTGATAAGGACTAGACCCCGAGGTGGAAGGAGAACGGCAGTGAGCTAGCAGTTAGCCGGCACATGTTGAACCGCTTGGCATACCCATCGAGAGAGGATGGAAAAGGCAGGTAAGCACATACTGCGATGCACAGAGGCGCCCCAAACGCATTCAGGTATCTGGGGAAGATACTCTGCCAGGCATCCGAGGAGGTCGATTCGTTTGAACCCTCCAGCTGCTCGCCAGAGGACTTCTGTTCCTTGTCCTTCTGCCACATTAGAACGTTCTGAGTTGCCCATATTGCATCCATGCAAGCTAGGCGACTGACATTGCGGCATCAAGGTGGCTACTGCATGAAGCAGATCGCCGATGCCATATCCAAAGTATGGGAATAAGGAATCAACACCCGATACTACGATGAAGGTTTCCAAATTCGAAAACCCTCAGCCCAAAGCGGAAACCCAAGAGCTTCATCAGAACCAAGCCGACGATCATCCGTATGGTACGCACATGCCCGCACAGTACTGGGCATCATAACCTCGCCATCAATCAATGGCCTTATCTTTGATCTCCTGTCCTCCCTCCTTCTACGCGGGGTGATTAGTGACCCGAAGGTCTAACCTGATTAAATTTCATATGGGGAAAAGGTGGAGGAACGGAGTGTCTACCGAGACGTGTAGGACATAGACTAGCAAGGCACTACGTATGGGTGGTGCCGTTAGGAAGAGCAGGAACATATCAGATTTAGGATTGGGGCTTCAGGAGGAGGCCGGCAAATGGAGATCTGCGCTGGGATGCGGCGTCAATAGTAGCTGCAGTCGTAGATCAAAGATCGTGGTCGTTTGATTTGTGCAGAAGTTGTTGCAAAGCTGCAAACACGAAGAGCGGAGGGGAGAGGGGAAGGCTGAGTTGTCGTTGAGGAAGCTCAGGGAAGGTGTTGCTGATGTGTCTTCCGCAGGGGGTGTGGAACACCCTTCCAATGCGGTTTAGACCCGAATGAAGTGGCTGTGTTCACGTGACACGAATTCAATGACTCGTCCCCGCCCTCCCCTTTCCCAACTTTTCATCAATTCTTGCAGATGTCAAAAAACCTCCTGCACGTCTGTACGCGCTTCTTGTGAAGATGGCTGGCCGAGGAACTCGATAGTTCAAGCCTCGA
The DNA here is from genome assembly GCF_002865645.1 of Hyaloscypha bicolor E. Classification (NCBI taxonomy): domain Eukaryota; kingdom Fungi; phylum Ascomycota; class Leotiomycetes; order Helotiales; family Hyaloscyphaceae; genus Hyaloscypha; species Hyaloscypha bicolor. The sequence goes on along the minus strand of NW_020194575.1, from coordinate 519,699 downwards.
GCCTCAGATACTCCCCTAATTGGGCGTTGGCTGCGGGATAGTCTGCCACTCAGGCGGCCCGGAGAATCACAAATCCAGCAGAATATGCGATGTCTGCCTGCCCAACCTTCTCGAATTTGACTTTCTCGCGCATGCCTGTCAAGTTTTCCTGCATTTTGCTTCCTCTTTTGCTCACCTACCCCTGCGCTTTTGGTGGCCTGGTCTGGGGACAACTTATTGAACTGCTGCTCCAAAAATGGCCAGAGGGTGCAAAGCCTGCTCAGGCGTATTAGATCTCGTGGAGGCTCAGAGGAAACTGCACCGATCCAATCGGAAGGATCCCAAAAGCGCTCCCGTTCCTTACAGGGGTTACGAAAGAAGATGTGGCTTGCTCAGCCTTGCTCCAACTCCGCGATCGCACTGCACACCTTTATCATCGACGCGACGCGTCCAACCTCTTCCATCAAACGTCTTTTCATTCCACGATATATCCAGTTCTTACGCAAGCAAAACCACTCCGCACTAACTTTGCGAAGCCCAAGGGACAGCTTCTCAGAGCTGTTCCGCCTATACGTATCGGTAGCCCCATCACAACGCCATACCTTCAACAAACCCAGAACTCCGACCGGCTCTAGTTGAACTCCAGACGACAACCACAAGACCTCCGCGCCTTGCATATTCATCCTCCAGTATGGCGGGAACGGATTACGAAGGCGACACCGTCATGGGCGACTATCCTCCCGAGCCTGGTACCCCGCAACTCCAAATCCAACCCCCTCTCGCAGACTTCACCCTGCCCTTTGGCAAGTTTAAAGGCAGAAGGCTATGCGATGCCCCGATGTGGTACCTGAATTGGCTCACCGATGGTATCACAGATCCATCCCCAACCTTTACAGCTGCCCTCACATACGCTCTGGCAACATCAAGTTTCTCGGAGATGGAGATCGACTGGTATCCGCCTGCTATCTCTGCTGCGCCCAACAAATTTCATCAGTGGCGGAAGCTGAATGACGGGAAGCCGAAAAGCACGGACACAGCTTTGTGGATCACTACCAACGACACGAAGGAATATTTCTACTTGGGCGACGAGATCCTTCAAGTCATGAAGGTGCCAAAATTCCCAAACGATGAACCTCCCCAAACGAACGCTACAAATAATATGTCGCCGCGGAAGACACTTAACAATGTCGCAAGGTACGGCCTTTATCACATTTGGGACTTGTCACAAGTATATATAACGAGAGGGGAGGCAGATGCTGCATTGAGGAGATTTATGAATGAGAGACCTCGAGGAATGGGTGGGGGTTTGCCGAGAAAGAACTGAAAAGGCCAGGGGTCGGGGTCTTATCGAGGGGTTTCACAAGTTGGGAAACATGGACTATGTATCGGCCTTATCGTTACTGCACTATACTGGGAGTCAAAGAGATAGTGAAACAGGGAGTCGTCCTACAAGGCAAACCACTAAAATCCACACTCCGCGTCAACTCGATGTCTTGCCTGAGCCTGCAAAGAGAATGGATTCTTACCTTAACCAGATAAGAGTTGCCAAGGTCATCAGATATCAGGAGATCGAAGTCGCTCTCCACTTATACTCCGGCAATATCATTGGTGGGGACCTAAGTTCTCCCAATCTTGATGTGTTCAAGGTCTCAAGGAATGCTCACAAGTCACGTGATGTATTCTCTCCCCCGTTCTCACAATCCTTCTTCTCACGCTCGCGTCTTCAACGGATCGTCTAATGCCTATATGAAATTATTTGCTGGGTTCTTGCATACTTGAACAGTAGGTGGGGAAAGCTCTGCACCGGGCGGTACAAGTCTCAAGTTCGCCATCCAATCATGTATGTCCTGTCGGACACTCAGCTGGGAAAGCCTAAAAATCCACCCTCGCAGCCTGATCAACCTTCCATCATTGATTTCTCATCTCACGACCTCCTGTCTGTTCTGCTTCCTTTCGCAAACAACTATTGCTTCGTGCTTATCAGTTCTGAGGTTCTCGCAAGCCGCAGCATCGCGCATTCTCACAAGAAATGGCCAGAAGGACTGCAAAGCCTGCTCAGCCTTCCTCTCTCAAGAAGTTTCCCGAGTCCAAGGCTGGCTTACGAAGTCAGTCACCTCGCTGCCCTCATCCACTCACTCGAGAATATACTGACAAGTAATCAGAGAAACGCCGTCCCAGCGCGAGGTCCTGTTGGACTCGGGCAGCGAGGGCGAGGAAGCCGCAGTCACAATGCACGTACAGCTACACGCCATTACCGCATTCAGACTCTATCAGGCTTCTGACCTTGCATCCCGGAGACTTCGCATCTCCAATCCAAATATCGCTCGCTGAAGTCAGATCTCAAGAGGAGCATGACTACGAAGCCTTGTCATATACTTGGGCCACGGAAGATGGCGACCGCAAGCGATCTAGCCAGATCAGATGTGACGGCACTAGAATCTGGGTGACCAAAAACTGTGAACTTGCGCTTCGATATCTTCGCAAAGAAAATTCGAACCGGGTGTTGTGGGTTGACGCTATTTGCATTAATCAGAAAGATAATAATGAGAGAGGCCATCAGGTTGGCATGATGCGGAATGTGTATTCCAAGGCTACCGAAGTCTTGGTTTGGTTGGGGGAATCGTCCAAGGAAACGACAACTCCGGATCCCGTAGCTCAATCCCTTGCCGCCGAAGGACAAGACACTACCCCTCTCCTTATCTTGGAAACTGTGGTCGAACAAGAACAAAATAATGGGAACCCCACCAGTGTGAACGGCCGGCCATCTTTGAACCGAGGCTCTATCCCAGTATCAGATCTCTTCTTAGACTACTTGCATCGAATGGTTACAGAAATGAAACGAATCGAGAGCTCAGGACAAGATCCCCAGTCGTCGTCACCTCTCTATCAGGAGATCCAATCGCAGATGTATGAGTTATGTTTTAGCGGCGTCTTAACTGACCTCTGTCGTGGCTTCAACGATATCATACAACGCCGGTGGTGGTCTCGTGTTTGGGTCGTTCAAGAGGTCGCCCTAGCTAGGTCAGCAACTCTGATCTGTTCAAATCGGGCTGCGAAATACGACGACTTCTTCGACTGGCAGGATATCCTTTGTCAAGGTCGCACTCGAAAAGAGCTTCTGACCTGGAATTTACTCTCCGGGGCCTTAAGACATCTTCAGGCAGTAGCCAATGCCCATGTCGAACAATCGAAGCCATTGGCGGTTCTTCGATGGGCTCGAGAGCTCATTGCTTCAGATCCGCGCGATATCATATTCGGTATACTTGGCTTATCGGATAATTTCAAGTCCTTCCTACCACTTCCAGATTACAACAAGTCAACCGCACAGGTCTTCACAGATGTGGCCAAGCGCCATTTGAACCTGACGAAGTCACTAGACATCTTGCAGCATGCAACTAGCACTACACCAAACTTTGATCGTCCTTCCTGGGTCCCGTATTGGTCTGATGTCCCTGCAGTATTGTATACGAGTCACAGATCAATGAAAGCGAGCAGAAACTCCGAGGCAATATTTTCGATCTCCACGGATGACCAGAATTTGAGGATCAGGGGGCAAAAGTTCGACAAAGTCAAAGTATTGCCACTTGCTGATCCGAAAGCATACACCAGACATTTTTTGGACGAACAAACAATAGAAAGCTGGCGCATGTCTTGCAATGTCGGCTTCTCATTAACAAAGTATCCCACAGGGGAGCCAGTGGGAGAAGTTATAACGAGAACACTCTGCTGGGATCGGATAAGCGGAAGTACCCATGGGCAGTTCAGTCTATCGTTAAAGGAAATGGAGAACAATTTCAGAGAATGGCATAGTGTGCTAACAACGACAAGCACACACGAGGAATACGTAGAACAGCTGCGTATCAAGCAGAATTTATTCGACCTAGACATCAACTCAACAACTCCTTTGTGTACCACCGCGAAAGGCTATTTAGCAGCAGTACCATTTACCGCCAAAGTAGGGGATTGCATTGCCGTCCTAGCAGGAGGGCGCGTCCCCTTCGTTCTTCGACCGATTGGAGACCACTACCGCCTCGTTGGACCATGTTACGTCCATGGAATCATGAATGGCGAAGCATTTCCCGAGAATCTGGACGAGCTGACATGGTTTTCGATTCACTGAACACACCAAGAGAGAGATTGACAGAGGGTTCGGCTTGGGTTCTCGGGGATTTGGCTCATGCTGGTGAGAATAATTAATTTAGGTGAGCACAACCCTCCATCACTAAGTCAAAGCCTCAACCTACCAAGGCACTAACTCTCTTCTTTAAGAAGGGAATACAGCTCACCTCGAGCTTGATAACGGCTTGAAAGTTTCGAAGCCCGCAAGCCTTGGGTTTTGTTCAGTGTTGGGCAATAGGTTCAACCTACGCTACCTATAACCTCTGTAGGTAGGTAACCTAACCTAAATTGATTTTATAGGTAGGTTACCTATAGGTTTATAGGTTCCGTAGGTTTAACCTACAGGTTTTCACGTGATCTTGGTACTATTTCCGGCATCGGAATCGGTGCCCACAAAGAATTAAAAAGAAAATCTCTTAAAATACCTTTAATAATATCCAGCTTCTCCTCAATTAATACCATATACTTGAGTGCTTTTTGTTGCTTTTACCGTACAAAAATAGCGCTAATCAAGCTGTACCAAGCCCCTGAAAGGCACCCCCTTTTTTCAGCTGACAAATGAAGATGTCGAGCTTCCCAAGCGATAGAATCTTTTTCCCTGATCCCCACGAGAGCTCTAAATCTGGTTTAATTAATCAAGCGTACGAATTACTCGGGAATTCGCCTGAGACGCTAGGGCATCACCCCTAAAGATGACGGTTTGATAATTTGGTAAAGGAGGATAATGGAGAAGATAACGAAGTTATAATTAGTAGTCAAGGCGTAATTTTAATTTAGTAAGAGCTTATGTGGGTAGAACAGTAGAGAAGATAAGTATAATAAAGATTCAAGGAGTTGGGAAGACTATTTGGGGTTTACTTATGCCACTAGGGTTTAACCTAACTTATATGAAGTATAATTAAATTATTAGAATACTATTTTTTCCTGAAATACAAAGTATAATTAAGTATTATATTATGGAATTAACAGGATAGCTAATTTGACTATATTTACGTGAAAATTATAGGTTAAATCTATACTAACCTACGACCTATATAGGTAGGTAACCTTACCTATATAAGACCTGTAGGTAAGTTACCTATATAGTTATAACCTAGGTTGAACTTAAATTACCTTACCTAATGCCCAACACTGGTTTTGTTATGATCAGGCGATGAAGGAGGCTTTCGGGGTTTCTTTTCCTAATCAACAATATTTCCAAGGTACTTCGAAGTGCGATGGCTGTCAAGAAAAGCTTTATATATAAACTTCAGTACTTTTTCACCGTCGTGTTATCTTTCCAGGTTGGTGCGGCGATATTGAAATTTTGGGGGCCGAGTTTGAGGGTCAGAAAGTGACAGACAGGAAGCGAGGAAGAGAGTGATGCTATCAGTGTCTTGTTGCTGAGACTCTCGTCTTTCGGCCTCAAGGCTCTATTGCAAATCTATTATTGAATGCATAACCTAGCTCAAGTTACCATTCTCCCCTTTTCATGCAGAACAACGCCATTCCCTTCAGCAGCAAACGCAGTCTTCCAAACCTTCTCACCACTCCGTACATCGCCAATCCTCACCCTCATATCTTCTAAGTACTCCGCCATTTCAAGCCTATCCAGGTTACTTTTCACTCCAGGATGTCCGCCGGGAATGGGAACATGATGATTCTCGATCGCCATGGACGAGACATAGCCCAGCACATCGGGCGTGCTGATGTGATAATGGAACCAGATATTCATGACTTAGTAGCAAAGTAGGATGAGAGATGTAAGCGTCAGAGCTGCGGCCCAGGCCCAATTACAAATGATGATTGCAACCAGGTTGACGGCAAGTGGTATAGAAGTTGTGGTTCGAATGAGCCCGGCCTCACAATTGACATGCTTAAAGTGGTCGGACACTCGTGCTTCTCGTGAAATCATCCAGAAAGTGTTCAATGCCACCGTGATCCGTGTTGAAAGTGTGACGTTGCCCGCTCTTCCCAAGTTTCCAAACCGGGGATCAAGGTCGATGGCGCCGTTATCTTGGTATGTCTCCCTGAAAGATGATGAATTAAGTGACCCTCTGTCGATATGTGGCCAGAGAGAAAACATTCTGCTCGCGATGGCGTCCTCATTTAGAGGAGTCATTAGAGACCGATAAGATTACCCAGCCGAAACCAATTTTCATTCACAGTCCCCCACGTTCCAGTCAATGCATTCCATATCCACGTCTCTCGTGTTGAGGGCGACGGCGCAGGTCACAATTTTAGGGCGAAACGATCCAAAGATCAAAGTCTGGGGCTTTCGGAGGGCTTGATCCACCTTGGTAATCGTGTCGATCAAAAAAACTGGAACCTATACCTCCCTGGAAGCTGAGATCAGAACTATTCCAGAACAACCTAAGCTTGTCCATTTGCGATGAGTCCGCTGATGCAGAGGGGCTCGCTAAATTATTGTTTAGCGAAGCTGCCCCTGAATTTTAAGCGAGCCCGTTCGGAGCCCCAACAGAACAGTCGTGGGACGCCTGGTATGAATTTAAGGAAGAGCATCTTCAGGGAACTATTGGTGCAATCTAGAGTGGTGTTATCGTACATTATGAGAACGAATGATGTGTCATCAAGTGCGGGTGGAACCCAGCTGGTTGCCCTACATTCTGCAGATCTGGTATGTTGAATTCGGTGTCCCCCCACAATTGAAAGAGGATTTAGGGAGATCGGAGTTGGAAATTTCGTGACACAAGTGCAGTCGCAAAAAAAAAACTCCCTAACCGGGTGTATAATTGTGGAAATGGATACTACTGCTGTTCGGCTCCTGGATTCAGCTTGGGCTCGGCTTGCTGTGCAAATAGCACTGTTCAGTTCTTCCCGGGAGGCTACATAAACATGACCACAATTGGCGGAGCTGCATGGCCGGGAGAATTAATTACGAGCGCTCTTTCGACCTCAAGCTCCTCGAGCTCCTCCCGGCAAAGGCCTCTGCAACTACCACCGTCAAACTCATCCACCTCGACTAAAGCATCGAATACAAATAGAAATAGAGGCTTGAGCACAGGTACTAAAGCGGGAACTGCTATCGTTGTCATGGTGGGTGTTGCAGTAATTGCGGGGATTGGATTCTTGTTAATGAGGCTGCACAGAAACACGAGATTATTGAAGGAGCAATTTGAAAGTATACAAAATCGCCTCTGAAAACCCAATACACACAAGTACCGTACTAGAAGCGATTCCTCATAGTAATTGTAGCCCGGCTAAATTATTCGCACCGCAAACACAGAAACTATATGGGCTTCACGATGGAGGCCCTGCGATACCAATGGCGGAATCACCGGGAGGCCAGAGATGATGGATATGGACTTACATTTTGGAATGATATCATGCAGAAGACTTCTTACTTTACTTGATACGCATCTCTTCATGACCGCAGGCCCCGTTCGCCGACCTTTCATTTCAACACTGGAAATGTAGCAAGTGGTCGCCCCAGTTTTCGGAAATGCAACTGGTGTCGACATAGTCCATGTGCCATTGTGCGGATCTTTATCAGGCTTAGCCCCGGTAAACAAGAGTATCTTTCACGAGGGAATCTAACTTACGCCGAGCACCAAGTAGAGTTTGCGGTTTCTGTCTCGATGGAATATCATGAAAGATAACTTTCCCCCAGTCCCATTGTGCTCAATGCTGAAGCTCGATGACGAGGTACGCCTGGGTATTATCAGCACCAATTCAAGTCAATTGTTGATATGTGTGTACCGTTTGGTAATGGTTTGATGCGACTATTTTCAATTACATGTCGGCCTTAAAATTTTTCAAAATAGAGGGTGTTTCTCACGGTATTTCCGAGGGTCGAAGTGGAAAGAAGCTTGGAAGGGTGTTTCTGCGGCTGCGATTCCCTCAGTGCCACGAGCGATTAATGCACCATTTAGCCATACCCCGGAAGAAGCATTTAGCGTGAAAGTACTGGTGATTAGGTCTCCGGGGTAGACTGTCAAGTGATCCTACCTAGTTCCTCGATGTTTCGAAAATGTTCATACCTGGAAATCCCCCTTGAAGAAACTCATTTGGGCTTTTATTCATCAGCAGCTGCTTTTGTATCGTGATGGAGGCAGCGTACTGGAGCAGTACTCCGGGCAGAATGACCAGTTGTCCCCCTGGCCGTTGATGACATTCTGGAGGACCGCGGTTTGATCCTCTGGCTCCACCCCGGGCCAAACAAATTGTACTTGATTGCTAGTAAGGCGTAGAGGGGACAGCGAGAGTACTTTCAAACTATGGAATGCAAGTAAAGGGCAATATCTATGCCTTATTTCAATCAACAGTATTGGTGATTCTCCCTGGTGGTTCCCACTAGAGCCCGACGGCATTTCCACCTGTCGAGCAGAAGAAAAGCACTGCTGAGAACGGTAACTGAACTCGCATTCCCTAGCTTTACCGTCGGAGCGCTTCCAGTGTAGCTAGAGTCCCGTTGTACGATGGCTGGGGAAGAATTCTTGGGTTGTGTAGTGTAAGGGGACTGTGCGAGTTGGAGAACAAAATTATAAATATGAATTTGGTAAGTTTTTATTATTCGGCATTATTGAGTGATTTGCACGACGGCACTCGAGGCAAGTGTTTGGCAAATAAGAGTCATATTTAAAAGGTGTAGTAAGCAATACCCTGCCTTGCTCGCAGTGAGAACAACTATTCATTCACACTCGGGAGAATGACAACTTAACAGCAAGTTCTATTGGAAGAGCCTACCGTCACCACAACCCTGCATGAAACGATAGTAAGCGGGATTTTCAACCCTAGCCGCACCTCCTAAAATCCTCCTCGACCAATCCGTGTCAATCGTTGAAATAAACGCCTTCATATCTGCCTCATCAACAGTAAACTCATGCAAAGCCAGAAACTTCGCCGGCGTCGGAGTGTCAACGTCTTCTTCCCGAGGGGGAAGGCCCCCGGCTGCCCTCATCTGGCCGTTTGATCGATGTCCCAGCAGCTGGTACCGAGTTGAGCGTAGGTATCCAGGAACTTTAGCCAGGTTTTCAAAATGCTGTAAGTTGAGATTAGTGTCGTTGATTCGCAGATACCCTTGATTCACTTACTTCTTTATTGTACCAGTCATGAAAATCCTGCTCGGTGATTTTATCCCCGAGGTCAAATCCGCCATGGACGACCAACTTGGTTTGACCTGCTACACTGAGCCTCTTCCCGATCAGTTCTCGATCGCTTATTTACCTGGTTCTACAGGACCATTCGGCTCATATTTGTCAACAAATGAATAGACCCTCACATCCATATCTACTAAATCGTAAATCGGACCTCCCCTTGGCAGTAAATCACTGTAAATATTAATCTTCGTCTTGTACTCTTCTGACTGAGTAAAGCCAATGTTGCCCATAGGGTACACGACCATGTATGGTCTTTCAGCTTTTGCGTCTGCATTCTTAAAACGAAGTGCTGAATCGACGCCCGACGTGTTGAGAATTTCTGGAATATGGTCCGCGCTATACCAGTTTATGAACATCTCTTCGTCTAGGATGTCGGGACGGGTAATCTTGGAGTTGACGAGGAGCAGGCCCGGACCTTTGAGTTGTGGTGTTGGCATTTTTACTTTCATGGACTGTCAATAATAAGCAGGGCGGAGGTATATTCGGAATTGAAAGAGATCTGGATAACAGATCGAAAGTTGTGTATCTGAAAAAGTCCGTCTAATAAAACATGTTGCGCTGTCCACCCCTCGAGGCCCCACGAAAAACAGGGTGGTTGAACAGGGGGGATTTGTGGGGCTTTACCCCTCTTTCCATTTCGGAACGAATTGCCCACTCTTGAAGCAGAGAAGCTCGGTATTCCTTCAATTGTCGAGTGTCATTCAATTATTGCCTACTGTAGGCATTTGCAAGAATAGTTCTTCTTGGTTGCTAGACGTCTCGTCAGTTAATCCTTCGGCTTCAAGGAAGGGAAAAGGAAGTCTATGGCTCGGAGTTGTTTACAAAAGAACGCATCGATGAATTATTTCAAACTGTTTTCGGCGGATGTTATTCAATGGTTCCCGATCCCAAGCCTAGATCTATGATTATTTTTCGAGAAAATATCTCTTTGTCTATTAACATGCCAGCTAGCACGACTTCCCGGGGAGTGAGGTGCCAACTTCGTTCACGTGATATCAACTCCTTCATGGGTAGTTCTCGCTTCTCGCTTCCATGAAACGCAGCAGACCCAGGTTAAGCGTAGGGATACTCGCTGTTTGACTTCGTTACTAGAGGCTTGGTAGGCTTAGGCACGACTCCTTCAAGATCTCTTTGATAGTGTACCTTATGTTTAACTTTGAATAATTTCTTGTCAAGCGAAAGCTAAAGTGACATGGGAAGGCCGTTGCCTTTTGAACTCACAAGTGGGAATAAAGGAAACAAAGAAATAGACACAAATATAAACCTTGAATATCACCGAATTTTCATTATTCACCTTTACGCAGTTGTAAATTTCATCAAAGAACTCTTTGATGATTTGCTTGGCTTCTGTGAACACCCTCTCCAGCTTTCTTATTTCTTGCTGGCCGAAGCCTCCTCTGAGCGTTGGCATTCGAGATCTCAACGAAAGGTCATCGAAATACCAGTACTCAAAGAAAAACAAAACCAAAACCAAGACGCTTACATTACACAACTTCAATTAGACACAATAACCACACACAACAAAAGCATGGACACCACAACGTGGCAATGCTGCAAAGTAAGTCCTCCCCCCTCCCCTGCCCTGCCCTCCCCGGCCTTTTTCAATCAACCAACTAACTTTGTTTTCTGTAGTGCGGGCACAAAGGAAACTGGATCCAACTCCCCGGCTGCGGAGGCTACATCACCCTCTTCATCAAGAAAGTCCAGTGCCAACACCCGAGGTGCAAGAAGTGCGATAAGCTGAGTGGGCTTTCGGACGAGGAGGACCTACAGAAGGTCGACGAGGCAGGGAAGAAGGACAAGAAGAAGAAAAAGGGGTTTATGGCACGGCTATTGAGGAGCGGCTGAAGGTCGATACTCAAGAAAGGCTAAGGCAGACTTTGAGAGCTGCTGTGATGTGATAACTTCGACTGGGTCAAAAGCCCAAGACTTCTGTTCAACATAAAATCTATCTCTCTTTCCAGTAATTTTACCGGATAGTCCGTGCTGCATTCCCCAAGTCCCTCACCAACTGTGCCAAGTTCTCAATCAGTGGTGCCAACCCATTATTACCAGCTGTGCAATTCCTGGTCAAGATCCCAATCACAACCTCCATCACAGCTTTCGGATTATCCAGCCTTGCAAATCCCAGTCCGTCTTCTTGTGTCATATCTGACTGAGAAGGCAGTTCGTGTATAGCTGGCACACCCCGCGAGATGGCGATAAAGCGTCGGGCTTCCGCGGCATCTTCGCCATCTAAGTAGACAATCTCATTTTCCGCACCCCCATTCATATTGACACTCTCATTTTTCTTTGTTCGCGACCTTGAAGAACCCAATGACACCATACCATAGACCCAGACTGCCAGGCTGGCATGATACAGTGCCACGGCATAGAAATCTCTCAACTGATTAAGAGGGAAGGCCAAGGCGGCTCGGATCACCTGCCCAGCATGCCAAACCGCTTGTCTCGACTTCCTGTTCTCGAACCATGTTTTGAGGAGTGGGTATACCCTTTGCGCTTCCTCGTTCCCTTCTTTTCCAGCGAAAAGCTGCAATTCTTCAAATGAGACGTGCAAATTCATCATGAACAGCTCCTTGATCATTGTTTGTTCGAGGCGGATGCCGCCTGAGCATTCGTTTACTGTGATGTTGAAGTGCTCGAGCAGCTGACTTAGTTCTTGGTGCCAGCTTGAGGAGATCAGGCCTCCATTCCAGTGTCGTTCTTGTGTTTGCAATTTCAGCACAAATTCTAGGCTCCGATATTCGGCAATGAGAGACCAGATTGCGTGCAGAATTATAGAGCTACTGTATTGGACGTCGATTACATTTTGGTGCTTTGTGAGGGGATGGATATCGTGAATACAGTTCATTAGGGAAGGGAGGCGGTTGGAGTGATCAGGGGTTTGCAAATAAGCTGTCCGCCAAGCTTGAGCTGTTTTGGCACGCCAGAGCGATGGGGCGCAGGGCAGTTCGAGCGAGACTTCGGTGTATGAGATGAGGGGCCGGACCAAGAGTGATATGGAAGTTTGTGCGTCATGGAGTAAGGTGTGGAAAGCTAGTCTGTTAAGCGTAAGTTAGCAAAAGTCCCTGGGATTGGGGCGATGGTGAACAACCTTTTGAAAGATTCGAACTCCACCCAAGCTCGCCATTTGCCTTCAAGTGTTGTATTATCATCTCCTGCTTCTGGAGCGGCAGGTTGGGGTTTAGTTCGCCGATAATGGCCAGCCCGCCTCAACATCTAGGAGCGTCAGATCAACTTCAAGTTATGGCCAGATGTGACTTACAGTGATTAAAGGCTGTGCATGTGCTTCCGCAATCTCCATCTTCCTCTTGTTACCGCTCCAAAGCCCAATATGTAACTCCAAAGCGTAGGTTTGGAGAAGCTGTAGCTCTCGGGATCTGCTGTTATCCTTCTCAATCTTTGCATACGTGAGTTTTGATCCCTTGTATGGTGCTTTAGAAGCTTACAATAGCAGGCAATGCTAATCGGACTGTTTCTTGTATCGCAAAGCCGAGTTTCCTCACTGGAAAAGTTAGCTTGGTAAATAAGGGACAAGAGAAGATGGTCATACCTGTTGGCACCGGGGACAGGATGGCCCCAGATGCGATGACAATCCCGTTGAACTCTGGCCTCTGTACCCGCGGGCGAAATGTGGGTAGATGGATCCAGGAATCCGTTTTCGCTACCTCCGACCTCAAAAAGAGATGCATGAGTTTATTTAGCAACTGAGTTGAGGGGAAAGATGTGATCACTCGAGAAATCCCACTTTGTTGGCTGTTCATGTTTAGCACCATGGCTAGGATGTCATCCCGGGCGGATTGTTCTAGTTGATGGTCGATTATATCCGGGGAGCCGCGGCTCTCTAGACCTTCCATATCTTTGTGAGACAGGGACAGATTTGAAACTTCCATAAACGCATGCTCGAGCTGTCCGGGTAGCCAATTCCACAAGGACTTTCGGAATGCCTCAGTACCCAGGCTGATGCTAGGTTGTACATCTGGTGTCTGCTGGCCATGGTCGAGCGGCTGGTCGTTGTAATCAGTGAACATGTTGTAATTGAACATTGATGTTTGATTGTGTGAGGTCATCCAACCGAGATCCATATCGTTGAAGTCCAGACTGGAGTCGATGCCAAAATTGAGCACATCCCATGAGCTATCTTGGGGGACAAGGTCCACTGAAGGATTATCTTTCAAATAATTCGGTGATCCTCTCGTCATGATATCCTGGAGAAACTCTGCCAGGGACGAGTCGTCGATGTCTAACATGGGAGTTTCATTTGACATGGCAAAATTCGAGTGAGATAGATCTTCAGCTGACTCAGTTAGGGAACTTGGTGTTGAAGAGAAATCGGTGGTCCTAGAAACCATGGAAAAATTCTGCTGTTGTGACTCTGTGTATTGCTCTGCTCCGTTCTGACCGGATATCATTTGAATATCGAGATTCTGCAGCATGTCCGGCTCCATGTTTTCTGCAAATTGCGTAAATTGCGTCCTTCGGGCAGCATTCCCGCCTTTCCCATGAGACGATGGAGCGGTACAAGGAATTCCCTTCTGCTGACATCGGCGACAGGGTTTATCATTGCCACACCTCAGTTTCGCTGAAGCACATGCTGAGCAAGCTTGTGCAACTCTCTGCGTCTGTGACAGCTGCTGTCTTCTTGGGTTTTTCGTACTAGTGTGGCTTTCCGTATGGCGTTTTAGTAGGTCGCTTTCAAGTGTTAGCGCTAGTATAGCCCAAGGGAGGTTGAACACGTACGTTCTACCAAAGTTCTTCCCACATTGGGGACAGGAGAATGGCTTCTCTCGAGTATCTAATAAAAGTCATTTGTGAACCTCACAAAACTTCTTTCTCAATTCCACTTACGCGAACGGTAATGCCGGCTAAGATGGTCTACTCGAGTGTATGTCTGGTTACAGATATTGCAGACGTAAGAGCTGGTCTTCTCGGGCTCATTGAAGCCTGTGGAAAGTTGACGATCCTCGTCTGCCGGTACGTGCGGAGTCAGACTGTCCGCCATCGTTAACAGTGATGTTGTTGATAGATAGTGAAGGCATCCGAAGACGTGTTGTCGTCCCTCTAGCTTCGTCCGGGGAAGGCATTTGTGGGGTAGTTACGTAAGCGGAGTCTTCCATGACTCGTGCCTTCCGGCCTTCATATCGCCATGCCAAGTCAGGCATAAAGGTTTTAGCAGGCTTCCTGCATCGTCCAAGTACCCCAGTGCAGGAATGGAGCGTCGTCAACATGTGGAGCCGAAGACGCTGTTCCCAAATACCCTAGACGTCTGGTGTGCGGAAAGGTGGGTGTGTGGAGCCGGTGTGGCCAGAGGGTTTTCAATAGCGGGGTAGCAGGGCAACGAAAATGGGCGGACTGGCAATTCAGACTCGGTACGCAAACACTTGCTTGCTTGTGTACGAACATGAAGCTCTTGGCTGAATTGGAATAGATCAACTCTTAGAAACAGGAGCCGATGTCTCTTCCCTCGCCTTCGAGTTGAAAAGAGTTCCGAGGTATCTGGTACAGTAGGTAAAGAACCAACCCATGATGGCGAAAACCAGTCAGTAATTTTGCTCTCGCCAATGGCCGAATTCTCTCCATCCTGACAGAAATGTCCAGAATTGACCCCCGTACACTTCTTCTCCCATGGCTCAACCATGATGCTAGGGGAGGAGTCTGGATCAGCAGCATACTGGGAAGAATGTGGTGATGAAGCGCTTGCCAACAACATCAAAGGCGTCGTCATAATGGTAAAAACCTTGACTTCGTTCTTCCACCCTCACTTTTCTCAAGCTTACATGCACCAGGGAGCACACTGGGACTGCCTCTCCGACAAAGTCCAAGTAGCAACAAACCCATCTCCCTCCAAGTCACCCGTCGCATACGTCCACCCCTCAAAATATATAGACTACAAACTAAATCCCGATCTCTCCACCGCAAATCGCTGCATCTCCATGCTCCGCGCTGCCGGTTTCAACTGTGAGGGCAATCCAACCTTCGACTGGATCCACGATACCTACTTGATCCTAATCCGAATGTTCCCCAGCGGCTGCCCACCAACAACAATAATATCAATGAACGCCCGCTTCGACCCACATTTCCACCTCAAGATCGGCAGCACGCTTCGCTCTTTACGCGCGGAAAACTATTTACTCATCGGCTCCGGCGGCGCCGTTCACAACTTATACAGGAACAAATGGAGCTCCATGTTGCGGTATAGAGATTCGTTCGCGCAGGAACAACCGCCGGATAGAGAGATGCTTGAGTTTCGGCAGGCGGTCCAGGATGTGATGGAGAATAATTCGGGACCGGAACTCAGGAGAGGCTTGACGAGGCTGATGAAGCATCCGCAGTTTCGGGATGCGCATGCGACGGATGATCATTTTATGAGTGCGTTGTTTGTTGCTGGCGCTGTCGGGGATGAGGAGGATAGGGGGGTAGGTGGGAGGTTGATGGCTGAGACTTGGGAGCTGACGAATATGTGTAATTCGCAGTATACGGTTGGAGAGTGGGTGAGTGCTTAGTGAAGTGGTGGATATGAGAGAACTTCTACTTGAACGCTGATAATGTATACAATATTATATGTACAACGAGGAAATCGACTATCGCTTACAATTATTGTTCTCATACACCTAATGTGCGGAAGTGAATGCCGTTAATTTACAAATTCACTGCCTAACCTCCCATCACATCCCCGTCATCGCCTAACCCCCCTAACCAACCCCCTAACACCCCACCCTACAGCTACTAACGTCCCCACCGCAGCAGGAACAAAAACAAGCACCAACCCAGTCAAAATACCCTGCTCAAAGAAGCCGATGTGATGTCCTGGTTTCTGACCCGTTGGCTTCAGCTCCGCCATCGCTGCCTTATCCAGCTCCAGTTGTTCTTTGGAGGAAGTGGTTGTGGATGAGGCGAGGAGTTTCGTGATGGCGGTTGATGAAGAGGAAGGCGGGGAGGTATAGGAAGGTCGGGGGACGGTGAACATTTCTTTGTTGAACCGGGTTAGGTGGGAGGGTGATGAGGGGTGAGGGAGGGGGGCTGGAGGTCCAACTATTCTCGTCAGCTTTTGATGTAAGGGGGGCTGGAGGAAGTGGACTGACCTAAGAGCTCGGCAGGAATATGGTTTACGAGTGAGAGGTATGAGTTTATGAATTGAGCCAGGTATTTAGCTGAGGCGGGGTTGGCGAAGAGGTAGCTGACTAGAAGAGGAGTGCTGCCTTTATTAGAGAAATCTATTGCGTTGTCGAGGCTGCTGATAGAGTGGAGGATGAGTATTGGCTCGGAGAATTTGCGCTGTAATAGTTTCGACTGCCTAATTTAAGGTCATTAGTACCTGTCTACGTACTTCAAGGGAAATCTTACCTGTTCTTCACTCTCAGTATTGCTCCACCGTCACCACTCACAACGATCGTTGTGCCATCTTCCCTGAGTTCCTCCTCGCTGAGAAATTTCCGTGGTTTCTCACCTGCCTTTGAAGTCGAGACATTTTTTGAGAACATCCTTGCTGCGTGCTGAACAACTAGGTTACTGAACTCATCAATCACGAACTCGTTTACCAGAACTGAATCTGGGGCATAGGGTGAGTGATTGCTGAAGCTGAAGCGTGCGGTTACAAGAGCGGAGGCTGCGGATTCAAGATGGCTGGAACGGTCGACTACAGCAATTGCTCTAGACGTCGAGGGTGAGACAAGTATGTTTGCTGTGGCAGTATTGGAAGGTGTTGGAAGTAGTTGAGTGCATGAATCCCGGAAACTGGTATCTTCTGGTGCGGAGTCAAGAATTGTGAAAGTGTCCGAATCAAGGGTTTGAGAAAGGAGTTTGTAGAGGAGAGAGTTGAGTTTTGAAAGTGTGGGGCTCAACTGCAGAGTATTAGTCCCAATTCTTCAAACACCATTTGGAGAGACAGACCTCTATAACAACACAATTTCCAGCAGCAACCGCTACGCTCAGCGGTGCAATCACCGAGTAGAAAAGTGTATGGTTTGAAGGAACAATATACACAATCCCAGCCGCGACCCTCCTATTAGCGGCATCCTTTCCATTCGCAATGCGGTACTCCTCCTCCAGCATCTGATCAAAGTTTATGGATGCATACTGGTCCTTCACTACCGAGACTGCGAGGCAGAATTCAATGCTGACTTCAGCTGGCGTATAGTTCGAGGAAGAAGTAATCGCCTGGCGGATCTCTGATGCATTTTTGAGAAGTGAGGAATGCAGAGCTTGGAGTTGGTTTTGTATGTATCGCGGTGTTCGGGTTCGGCCGTCAATGTTCGAGGCCTGGAGACGGCCGATTGAAGTTGTCATGGAGGCGGTCGAAGGTTTGCAGAGAAGTAAACTTCAACATCAGCACACAGGATCAAACTGAAAGAGATATCGATGTAATTCTTTCAAGTGGCCTTGTCCAAAGGCCCATGCAGTCGTCTGGGATCCTTGACCCTATCGGAAGCAGCCGCTGATCCTACCCCTCCCCCACTGTCCCGAAGTGTGGAGGAGGTCACGGGATTCTCTTGTCCCCTTCCAGCGGCTGCATCCAGGACTGCATAATTGCGCTGAAAGCCTTCGTAGACTCTCGTCTCAGTAGTGATTAATTAACCGGCCAGCGTGTTTGTAATAACATCTAATCCACTCACCTCATCCGTCCTCGAAGTCCTCAGACTACGAACTCCACAATTCCGGCTCCCCAGAAAGTCCACAGTCTGTACGGACTCCAAATAAACGCTCCACTTCATCGACTTTGAATCCAGTAGATTGGCCAACAAAACATGGAGCGGTACCGCCATATAGAAACGTGAACCGGAATCTGGATCGGGAGCAGCGGCCTGGTGGTATGAATGGCGTTGAGGCTGTGTTCATTTTTGACATATTGAATGGAGTTCGGATAAAGGCTGTAGGAATAACTGGTGGAGGGAAAGTAAGAGGTGCTAACAGACAGATAGATGGCCAATCTGGCGTGGAGGGCTACACCTGGAAAACTAAATGACAAATGGTAGAGACATAAAGCTGGGGCAGAATGGTAGTGGATCTTGAAAATGAGACTAGGGTGAACTGCCCATTTTAGAGAGTCAATCATGGATGGAGCTATGCAGTACTTCCAAATGCATATACGAGTTGCATGCACACGACTCAAGTCCTCATTTATTTGTCTCCATATCCAGGTATCGTCGTAACGTCCTCCTCTAATTTCTTCCCCCCAATTTCCAATGGCTTTATATCCTGCAGAACATAAAGCATCCTCGCCCACTCCGTCTTACTCGCATTCCTCCATGCATGATTCGTGCCCCGCTGCACCGCAACATGTCCCCTCTTCAACAGCCTGACCTCCCCACTATCAAGCACCAACTCCACCTCTCCTTCCAACACGACACCATAATCTAATGACACGGTCCTATGCATCGGGCTCGTAGCACCTGGCATCATATCCACATATCGCAGCACTGTACCCCCGGGTATTGCTATGCCAGGTAGGTTTTCAAGGTAGTGGGAGTAGGTCTTGACATCTGTTTCGTTGGAGAGATCGGCGGGGAATTGGTTCGTTGCGTAGCCCAGGGAGAAGCGGGCGCCGTCTGCGAGCTCTTGCCAGACTACGGGCTCGGGGATGGCGGCTGAGAAGATGGCTTTGCCTTCGTTGTTGTGGTCGGTGATGACGCGGGAGACGGGAGGGAGGCCGTTGTCTTTGAGGGCTGCCATTGTGAGGTGAGATGAGAGGACTGAGCTGTTTGTTGTTGAATGATAGCAGTTACAGAGCGTGATAAAGAGATATCTTGCTATTCCATTCCTTGCCTTACTGTACCTAAAAACCTACCGTGCCTGAGCCTAAGTGAGGGGAAAACTCTATGTTCCGGGTGGAGGTGGAGGGGGGATCTCCTCTCCCCATCTCGGCCCCGCTGAAGGACTGCGGACTTTGCTCAAAATCCGTGAGTGGTTTATATGCAGAAATTCAGTACCAGCATAGTATCGTCAAGTTCAGCGGAAATTGTGCCGACGTTCTTCAAAACCTGTGTTCTGTCCAGAATTATTTGTTGTAGTTGAGCTCCCAAGAAGTCTCTGAAGCTATTGAACCCGTTCTACGGTGACCGAATCAACCATGCCAAACCAAATCCGCGACCTTCACGCGGTCGACGACAAGTCTTTCCCTTACATCTTCGAGCAAAATGCAACCGTCCCACTGAAGACTAGCTCCGGCCTCGTCCGTGTGAATGTTTACCGCCCGAAAGATGCAGAA
Source organism: Hyaloscypha bicolor E (assembly GCF_002865645.1). Classification (NCBI taxonomy): domain Eukaryota; kingdom Fungi; phylum Ascomycota; class Leotiomycetes; order Helotiales; family Hyaloscyphaceae; genus Hyaloscypha; species Hyaloscypha bicolor. The sequence goes on along the minus strand of NW_020194575.1, from coordinate 500,298 downwards.
GGAAAAGGAGGAAAGCACCCTGTGCTGGTGACTTATGGCCCATACGGCAAAGACATCTACTATGGAGAGTGAGTTCTGCCTGGGCCAGCTGTCTCTGCAATCCTTCTGACAAGTTCAGTTTCCATCCTGGTTCCTTTGCAGAGCTGAACCCAGAGCACAAATCACCACACTCAGCATGGGAGACGCCCGATCCCGGTTTCTGGACACGCAATGGCTACGCCGTGGTTCGAGCAGACGAGCGTGGGCTGGGACAATCGCCAGGCTTCCTGGATACCATGTCTCGAGGCACCAGCGAAGCCTTCTTCGACGTCGTAGAATGGGCGGCCGATCAACCGTGGTCGACAGGGAAGGTGGGCTTGCTGGGGATATCATACTTCGCGGGAAGCCAATGGCGAGTTGCTGCTCAGCAGCCAAAGGGATTGAGCGCCATTGTCCCTTGGGAAGGCATGTCTGATTACTACCGCGACCGATGCAGACATGGAGGCATTCTGTCCAACGAATTCATCAAGTTCTGGTGGGAGAGGCAGATTGTGTCGAATCAATATGGGAAAGGCGGGAGAGCTGCGAGGAAATGGGGTCCGGATACTATTGAGGGCGACTTGAGTGAAGAGGAATTGAAGGCTAATCGCCAGGACCAGAATATCGATAACGCGAATAACCACTTCCGCGATCAGCGTTACTATGCATCCAAGGAGTACAACAAGGAAGACATCACGGTTCCTATTTTGAGCGTTGCCAACTGGGGTGGAATTTTGTTGCACCTGCGGGGTAATGTAGAAGGCTACACGCAAGCTGGATCCAAATTAAAATACCTCCGCTTCATTACTGGCCGCCACGATCTCCCGTTTTACTACAAGGAGGAAGTCGAGGTCCAGAAGAGCTTTCTGGATGCATTCCTGAAGGACGACGATCGTGTTGGGTGGTCTATACCCGGCAAGCTCCCTCCAGTTGACGTTGTGCTCCGCAAGGGAGACGTTGGATTCAACGATGCAGCAGCAGAGCGAGTCTACACTCGCCGAACGGAAACGGAGTGGCCCATAGCACGTACGCAATACACTCCCTACTACCTGGCCCCTTCTCTCGGTCTTTCCCCCACAAAGCCAACCACAGCCTCCATTTCCAAGGTCTCCTACGTAGCAACAGGCTTCGAAGAGAACGACGGCCGCGAAATAGGAGCCGTATCTCAAGGCTGGAAACCCCTCGCCGACGCCTTCGACCTCTCCCAACAAGTCTCCTTCACCACCGGTTCCTTCGAAGTCGAGACTGAAATCACAGGGCACATCACAGCACACCTAAACGTATCCGTCTCCCCCACCATCTCCGGCATTTCACCCAGCGAGATTGATCTCTTTGTCACTCTGCGGCATATCTCTTCCGCAGGAAAAGAGGTCTTCTACACAGGTACAGCTGGCAACCCTGTGCCCCTCTGCAAAGGCTGGCTTAGAACGAGCTTGAGGAAGGTAAACAAAGAGCATATTAATCACCGAGAGTGGCTTCCGCATCGGGATTACTTTTCGTCTGATGTGCTGCCTGTTATTCCTGGTGAGGTGTATCCAGTTGATGTCGAGGTTTGGCCGACAAATGTGGTGTTGAGCCCGGGCAGTAAGTTAGTGTTTGAGGTTAGTAGTGGGGATACGCAGGGCTGTGAGAGATTTAAGCACACAAGTCCTACGGATAGGTGAGTTCCTCAATTTTGGTAGGTGAGGAGTGTGCTAATGATGGGTAGGCCGAGAGAGAAGTTGGCGGGCATGAACCATATTCATTTTGGGCCCAGATATGAGAATTTTGTTACGCTTCCTATTATTCCTTCGAAGTAGGACCTGTTTTGTTTTGACGATGTGCCGTGAGGTGGAAATCGTTGTGAAGAGGCAATGTTGCTCAGAGGACACGAAACAAGAATCCCTATACGATCTAAAAGTAGACCTATATATTTTCTTGCTTCTCTTTCAAATATGGTCATGAATTTGTAAACAATATTCCAAATGTCCCCCCTTTCCCCAGCATCTAGTAGTGCAACCAACCCCATTTTGCGATTTATCTGTATACTGAAACGGCCGGAATCGGTCTTCTCGAGCGAGATGTGGGAAGCCGGCTTCCGTTTCTCCGTCTCGAGCCCCTCAATTTTCAGGCCAGCCCCGCCATTGCAAGCGTAACATATATGGTGGGGCCGAGGGCCAAGTTTACCCCTCCGGCAAGGTTCGGTGGTGTCAACAAATGAACGACCTTAGTATGGAAGGCTTGAAGCAGGTCCTCCGTCATCGCTGCATAAAATAACAACATATTTACTTACTCCAACGTACAGTTAAATTTAGCAAACCCCCTCTCGTAACTTCACAACATCACGTCACGCATCTCACAACCGTCACAATGCCTCAATATGTCAAGAAATCAACAGGTTCAGCCGCCGGCTCAACCGCAGCCCAAGAATCTGTCACCGCAACCGTCAAATCCGTCATCTCGGACATTCGACTTAACGGGGACGCTGCTGTCCGCACCTACTCCGAGAAATTCGACAAATGGTCACCCGCTTCCTTCAAGCTCTCTCAATCCGAAATTGAGGAGATTATTGCAACAGTACCAGAGCAGACACTCAAAGATATCAAGGAAGTGCAAGCCAATGTACGAGCTTTTGCCCAGGCTCAGAGGGAAAGTCTGAAGGATTTTGAAATTGAGATTAGACCTGGAGTGCATTTGGGACAGAAAAACATCCCGATTAATGCTGTTGGAGCGTATGCCCCCCTTCTTTACCCCCCTTGGCTATTTTGGACCTTACGGTTGCTGTAGGTACATCCCGGGAGGTCGTTACCCCCTCCTCGCATCAGCGCACATGACAATCGTTACCGCCAAGGTCGCCGGTGTTCCCAACGTAATCGCATGCACTCCTCCCATCGCTAGTCAAATACCCTCTGCAACAGTAGCAGCGATGCACTTCGCCGGTGCGGACAACATCTACATCCTAGGTGGTGTTCAAGCCGTGGCAGCTATGGCAGTTGGTACTGAATCCATCCCAAAAGTCGACTTCATCGCCGGACCTGGAAACGCCTATGTAGCAGATGCAAAACGACAGCTATTCGGAGAAGTCGGCATCGACCTCTTCGCCGGGCCAACAGAGATCCTCATCGTCGCCGACGAGGCCGCGGATCCGTTCGCCATTGCCACCGACCTGGTCTCCCAGGCGGAACACGGACCTGACACGCCCGCCGTGCTCATCACGACCTCTTCCTCCGTGGGCCAAAAGTCAATAGAATACGTGAACCAGCTTTTGGAGAAGAGTAATCTGAGTACAGCCGCCCTGGCGAAGACGAGCTGGGATGCATTCGGCGAGGTTGTGGTTGTGGAGAGTTTGGACGAGGCGTGGAAACTGGCGGATGAGTACGCGAGTGAGCATGTGCAGATCTTTACGAAGGAGCCCCGCGAGGCGTTGAGGGAGATGAGCAATTATGGAGCGCTGTTTTTGGGGGAGAGGACGTGTGTTAGTTTTGGGGATAAGGTTATTGGGACGAATCATGTGCTGCCTACGAGGAAGGCGAGTAGGTATACAGGGGGGCTTTGGGTGGGCAAGTATTTGAGGACGGTTACGTATCAGGAGGTTAGTGATGAGAAGGCGAGTGGTGAGCTTGGGAGACTTTGTGGGAGGGCGGCGAGGGCGGAACTGTTCGAGGGACATGCGAGGAGTGGTGATTTGAGAGCAAATAGGTATTTGGGGGATAAGTTTGAGTGGATTCAGTGAGGGTTTGGTCTTCTCTTTGCGAAGAATATTTATTTGTTTGTAATCAATCTCAAATAGTTTTCTCGTATCCTATGCCAGAATGCCCGTCCCTTAGCCTCGCTTCACCCCTGAATTAGCGTCGAGGAGAGTCACGTGGCAAAGCGCAAGTTCCCCTGGAAATCTTCTTCTGCTTCATTCGTCAAATCGATTTCAAGCGTCCTGCATAGAACGTTGGGTCTTGCCATTATCCGGATATTGCATAGCACCCACATTCCGCCCCTGGGACCCCTACCCCGCAGCCACAAGTCTCGTTTCAGTCGTGGGGCCGGGAGGGGACCGACCCTTCAACACCTTTTCAAGTTTTCATCCATCACCCTCTGAGATATCTCGGCTCCACCTCCACGCAACCTCAACCTCCACCACCCCGTCGGTCTCGGGCAAGATTCATTGATTGACGGAAGGCTGTCCAGCATGTGACCGCAGCCACCTCCCCGACTTGCGGGACAAGACGTGGAGCCAGGCGCTATCGCGATCTACTGGCCGAAGCTGGCCGGATGGGCTTCTGTTACGTTAACACCGCAGCGCCGTCACTTGGTCTTTACTGTAATTCCTGGCCATCGTCAATCTTTTTCATAATCCCAGTCTCTTTAGAGTATCTTCAGGAAGATGAAGCAACCGCTTGAACAAATTCTGGGCACTGCTCAAACGAATGGGACTCAAACGGATGGAGCGCAGGAGAATGGCGTGATCGGTGGGGATGAAGAGAAGAAAGGGCTTAAGATTTTGATTGTGGGAGCGGGGATCGGTGGGTTGACGGCAGCTATTGCGTTGAGGAAACAGGGGCATGAAGTTTTGGTACAGTCTCTCTCCTCTCCGCGGTTATGGGAATTTAGTTATATTGATGAGAGATGTAGATTTTTGAGCAAAGCCAGTTTGCAAGTGAGCTTGGAGCTGCAGTTCATCTTGCCCCCAACGCGAATGGGATTTTGAAGCGTCTTGGGATTCACGCTGAAGACTTTGGGTCGAATCCTATGGAAGTTGTAAGTTTCCAAGTGAGCGAGAGGTAGGAAGGGCATGCTGACGAGGGGTAGTTGACTGAGTATACGGCTGAGGGAACGCGGACCAGGCATATTAATTTGGTGCAGCCGAATGAAATTTGGCAGCATGTGAGAATGGACAAGTTTGAAAAAAACAAGATGGTCACTGACATAATTCTAGACATGGCTACTTGCTCATCGAGTCCATCTTCACAACGCTTTGAAAAAGGCAGCAACAGATCCAGAGGGTGAGGGTCTCTTCGCTAAACTTTCAACTTCAAGCAGAGTTGTCAACGTGGACCCGGACAACGCAACTGTTACTTTAGAAAACGGCAACACTGTTCAAGGAGATTTGATCCTCGGAGCAGATGGCGTCCATTCCGTGACCAGAAAAGTAGTGGCAGGACGAGACATCAAGCCCTACGGTTCCGGCAAGTCCGCATTCCGCTTCCTGATCAGTCGGGAAGCAGCGCAAGAAGATCCCATCACAGCGAAATTTGCGCAAGCAACCGGCGAACTAAGCATCTGGTACGGCGCTGACAGACGGCTTGTTGTCTATCCTACAACCAACAACCAACTCCTCAACTTTGTGTGCATCCACCCGGAAGCGGAGTCCGAAGCCGGCTCGGATACATGGAATAGGGGCGCAAGTTTGGAGCAGATGTTGAAGATTTATGAGGGATTTGATCCAGCTGTGGTGGCTCTGATTTCGAAAGCTGATAGGGAGAGTTTGAAGGCGTGGAAGTTGCTGGACATGGAGGTTATGAGTTCGTGGGTTAAAGGAAAACTGGCTTTGTTGGGTGATGCCGCTCATCCTTTTACACCTCATCAGGGCCAAGGTGCTGGACAGGCTATCGAGGATGCTGCTACTCTTGCGGTGGTGTTCCCTGGCGATGTGAAGAAGGAGGAGATTACAGCGAGGCTGGAGTTGTATCAAAAGATTAGGATGGAGAGAGCCCATCAAATTCAGGAATATTCTCGCATTGCGGGAAGTGATCTCAAAGAGGGTGTGAAGAATGACAGTAAGCCCCCCCCGCTTTATTATTGATGATGGGACTAAAGAAGCAGTGACCCAATACACAAACTACAACTTCGGCCACGACGAATGGGACAACTCGGTCCAAGAACTGCGCAAGTGGACCTGGTCTCGCACCCCCTCTCTCTACTGGCGGATGCCAATAGCATTCGGTCCCATGCCCGGACCACGACAATCGCACTTCGGCCACCCACGACAAGCAGAAGACTCAACCTTCACCACCGCATCCATCAAATTCAAGACCTCGCGGACAATGCTGCAAAACCTATTCCCACACACCAGCTCCTCGTATCGCTTCAAGAGTCCCGGCACTTTCGCCTATGCCTCCTTCTCCCAAACCACACTCGGGAAGATGGAATGGCTTGGCGGCTCAGGGTACAACCATCTCGGACTGTACATCCACGGCGTCGAGTACGTCAAGAAAGACGGTTCGGTGATTTCAGGCACCTACATGCCTCTCCTTTTCGAATCCCTTACCGACCCCATCGTCTCCGGGCGCGAAGAACTGGGCATGCCGAAACTCTACAGCTCCCTCGATATCCACCGTCGCGCTTCCTCCTACCGAATCAACGCGGGCTGGGAAGGTGCTATATGGGGGAACTTCGTCCTCTCCGACCTCGTCGAGTCATCGCAATCTAACGAATCGGGCAAGATCTCAGGCGAAGACGACGATGGGATATTAGTCTATCGATACATACCAAAGGTTGGGAGAGAAAGCAAAGGGGAGGCAGAGGCGGAATATCCTGTTTTCGTGCCGTATGCTGAGGATTTCCCGACGCCGAGGCCGAAGAGGGTGTTCAAGGCGAACAAGGCGAGCTTCAAGATTGATCCGCTGGATACGGATGCGTTGCCGACGTTGCACCATATTATTTCTCGGCTGGCGGAGTTGCCAGTTTATGAGGTTGTTAGTGGCAAGGTTGTGGAGGGCGTGGGTGTTCCTGACGTTGCGGCGGCGCGGAGGATTGAATAGGGGTTTGCTTACTTTCTCGTCGTATTCTCGCATGTTACTTCTCGTCATGCTTCAATATTGCTATCACGACTTCATAATTAGACAGAAACAGCAAATCATATTTGATTAAAGCAAGTTGCACATATTTCTCTATCTGCAAAGAACCCAACCCAAAATCAACTCTTTGTCCTTCCACCGCGCCTCACTTCTAAAACGCCTAACTGGATACCATTTCATAAACCTCCTCCGCCACCAATTCTTGACAAACTCTCTCTTCCCTCGAAACCGTCTTCGGGCCAAAAGCACTCCCCCACACCCCACCTACCGACCCGGCATTTCAAGACCCCTCCTTAACTTCCCCTCCTTAACCCCTCCATAACAGCACCACCACAGCCCAGCTGCCCCTCAACCCCAATCACCTGACCTCACGATGTCCCTCGACTCCTCGCTCCGCGGCAAAGTGGCCATCATCAGCGCCTCGGACTCAGGAATCGGCGCCCAAATAGCGCGCGAGCTCTCCACCCTCGGCGCCTCCATCGTAATCAACTACCCCTTCCCCTCGACCGCCTCACGGGCCCAAGCCGTGGTCTCCTCCCTCTCAACCCCCTCCATCGCCGTCGAAGCCGACCTGTCCACGACCACGGGCCCGCAGGCACTGATCGCCGCCGCCGTCGCCCGGTTCGGGACGATCGACATCCTGGTGAACAACGCGGGGATCGCGGTCAACCTGCCCTTCGAGGAGCAGACGCTGGAGCACTGGGACGCGCTGCTGAACCTGAACTGCAGGGCCACTTTCCTGCTGACACAGGGTGTGCTCCCGCACTTGGCGGCGAGCGAGAGCAGGATCATCAATATCTGCTCCATCAGTGCCCGGGCGGCGCCGCCGATGCAGACGATCTATGCCGGCACGAAGGGGATGGTGGATTCGATGACGCGGGTCTGGGCCAAGGAGCTGCCGCCGAAGTATGGGTGTACGGTGAACAGCGTGTCTCCTGGCCCGACGAACACGGAGGGCTTCAAGGCCGCCGGGGACGAGATGATGAAGTTGTTGCAGCCTGTTATTGACACGACGCCGTGCGGAGCGAGGTTTGGCGAGACTGAGGAGGTGGCCTATGCGGTTGTTATGTTGGCCTTGCCGAGGGCGAGCTGGATTAATGGGGTGAATGTTGTGGCTAGTGGGGGGCATTTCATAATGTGAAACTTTTGTTAAAAGCTAGAAAGGAATGTTCTTATATCATCATCCAGGTACAGTACGCAAAATGGAAAATGGTTCTTGAGTTATTGCAAATAGTCAAAATTCTCTATCTACTTACTTCTGCCACTCATGCACATTCTCCAACCCCTCGACCCCAGACCTGTCCCCCTCATCCAGATACCCACAAACCCTGCCCTCAGGATCCCACTTCCTCCTCACCTCTATCAACCTCCTCCCCTGCTCCACGCCCCAAAACCTCGTCTTTCTTGCTTGGAAATCCGAGTCCCCCAAATAGGCACCCACACTCTCCCTCTCCACCTCCCTCATCACATCAGTAACCCAGTTTCTGCACCGCTCATCGTCCTCTTCCTTCTCACAAACGGTATACAGTGCCATGTAATGATCGGACTGCATGCTCAGTGCCATATCAGGCAATTCCCTCCGGCTGCAGGGATACATTGGAAACCAGAGCGTGAAACTCTTACTCCCTTCCGGCAAGGTGGTCATCGCTTTCCTCAGGACCTCGGTCACGTCTGCATCGTCTTTAATATAAGCATTCTCGGCGATGTAGCGGTGCCTTTGCGGATTTGCAAGCTCCTGGTTGCAGTATTCGTTTAAGAGCGAGCTTGGACTGTTGGGGGCTTCCATGATTGCGCCTGGGGGATGGGTTGCGTTGACGTGTCTGAGGGACGCGAGGGCTGCCTCCTCCGTCTGTTGAAACGTGAGGAACGAAGTTAGGAATGCTGGGACTTGGGTCACTGGGTCGATGATCCCCACTGCTACGGCTTCGATCGAGTCGTCGCATTCATGTACCGCCTGTGAAGTTCACAAGTCAACATTTGTAGAGACAATGTAGGTGCTAGCTCACCTTTTGTACCCAATCCATAACGACTTTGTATTCAGTGAGCGGGTAGATGAATACGGAATTCTTCATGGCTTTGAAAGCTTCTCGCGTCTTCAAATAGAATGCCGTCACCACGGCAGGGAAACCTAAATACATACATCAGTAAGAATAGTCAGAGTAGAAAGAGGTGAAGTGTGTACCTGGACCTGAACCCCGGGCAGCCCAGAAGAGATCACCGTTCTCCTGCTCACTGCAATGCAAAGCGATTCCCTCGGCAGTCACAACGTCAATCGCAGCAATTTGCTCGCACGCCCAGCCCCAGTTCTGAGAGTATCAGTGCAAGAACAGAAAAGTCGGGAGCAGGAAAAACATACCCTGCAATTCCACCCCATCCCACCCTGAAGGAGAAACCCTCCCAGCCCAACGTCCGGACAATGGCCACCTCCAAACATCCTGTCTTTCGCAGAAAGGTGTTCAGCCAGCATCTTTCCCGTGGTGCTAGGCGAAACCTTCACAATCTTCGTCTCTTCATCGTACTCGATGAACTTATACTTCCCAAGGTCGATGAGAATCGCATCGTCCCTGACAGACCATGCTGCCCAGGAATGTCCACCCGAACGGACCGACACTCTCAGATTCTGGGATTTGGCTAATTGCACAGCATTGGTGATGTCTTGGACGCATGTTGCTTCCACGACGCCGTGAGGATACCGGTTTGGCCGTCGGTGGTTGAAAACTCGTCCAACACGCGCTTGTTCATAAGTGGGAGAATCCCGGTAGATGACTTTAGTTTCGGTGACAGTCATGATGGAGAGATGTTGAATAACACAATACAGAATGGAAAGGTTTTGCTAGCCCAGACTTCTCAAGATGTCCTGCTGTGAAGTACGTGGATAGAAATTTTGATAACATCTAAACCCCCACCTCCTCCACAATCGGAATGTTTCGTCCACCCCGGATCAGACATCTGCGCCTGCCGAGCACTCTGCAGCTTCACTTTTCTGCACGACACTGCAACGTGAACCTTAAAGCGCCCACCCTGATGCGTCCGAGTCAATAGTTTCTATTCCTATCCCCACAACTTCGGGATGTGGAGAAGAGGGGCCGGCTATTGGTAGTGGTTGGCGGGGACCCCGGGAAATTCCCAATTTTGCCGGAGTGGTCGGCTCAGGGGGGTGCGGGCTGCGCCGTTGCTCCAGAGCTGAAGAAGAGAAGAGCGCGTCCTCTCTTTCAAAAAACATCTCAACCCATTGCACCGACCTCCCTCTTTAAAGCCTGCGATCTTTCGGGATAGATCAGATCAAGAAACGCATCGAACCATTTGATCTATTCAGATCCATTCTCAGACTTCGACCGTCGTATCCATCATGTCGAAGGCCACAGACCTTGAAAGTCCTCCCTCCGTGGAGGTTGAAAATTCTGATCTGGAGCCAACCAAGACCGTCCAGATCGATGCCACGGAGCAAAAGCTCAACATCACGAAGCGCATCCATACGCTCGGCAGTGTTCGCCATCGCCACGAACACACCGGCGAGATCATTCTCATCCCAACGCCGTCAAAAGACCCCAATGATCCGTTGAATTGGTATGTCAACTCTCATCTCAAATCAAACACGGACCCCCGCTGACATAATCCAACCCAGGTCTCGAAGGAAGAAATACTACTCCGCCTTCATCATCTGCCTCGCGATGATGATCTGCAATTTCCTCGCCGCAGGCCCAACCATTGCCATTGTTGAAACAGCCATGGAGTTCTTTCCGAGTTCCAAGCTGAACCCCAGCGGTCTTGGGCCTGCGATCAACAAGACGGCTTACTTTTTCACGACTACGGCTCTCATGCAGGGCACTGGGAACTTGATCTGGATGCCCCTCGTCAATAAGTATGGACGACGGCCGATCTATATTATTAGTTATACTATTTATCTTGCTTGTGCTATTTGGGCTTCTGTCACGACCGGCTACGGGAGTTTTTTGGCTTCGAGAATCCTCATGGGGTTTGGCTCTGGCGCCGCTGAGACGATGGCTCCTCTTTCTATTGCGGATATATTCTTCTTGCACGAGAGAGGTTTGGTGATGGCGTAAGTGATGTCTGCCCTGCTCTATGAAATTTAGCTAAACAGTCAACAGTATGTACACCTGTGCCCTCGTCTCGGGTGTGTCGGGTGGAATCATTATTGCTGGGTAAGATGCTCCTTTCGTGTCTTCAAAAGTAGTACTCACAGCCACCTCAGTTTAATCACGATCAACCATCCATGGCGAGTGATCTACGACGTAGCAATCGCCCTCATCGCCCTCACCCTCATCCTCGCCTTCTTCACCTTTCCCGAAACCGTCTTCATCCGCCCCATCGAAATCGATGTAGATCACGAACCAACCCTAACCGAAAAATGCGACGGCCCCACCGCTGGGCTGAGTGAGTCTTCCACCTCCTCCATCCCACCCAAGAAAACCTATCTCCAAAGCCTCAAGCTCTTTTCCGGCACTTACACGGAAGAGACCTTCTGGCGGCTGGTCGTCCGTCCCTTCGCACTCATTCTCCTTCCCCCGGTTTTGTGGTGCTCTTTAGTCCAGTCTGTGACAATCGGCTTCATCGTCGCCGTCACCTCAAACGTAGCCTCCGCCTACGCAACAGCCTACAACATGAAGCCCTACGAGACCGGTCTCTGCTTCATCGCCGCCCTCATCGGGGCTCTAGTCGGCATCTTCTGCGGCGGATACCTGGGCGACCGCACCGCCGATTTCTTCACCAAGCGGAACGGCGGCATCAGAGAACCCGAGATGCGATTGCCGGCCATGATGTTTAGTCTCATCTCCACCCCGCTGAGTTTGATATTGTACGGCGTCGGCATTCAGAATAAGTTGCATTGGATGTGCCCCACTGTTGGTTTGGCTCTTTTGAATTTTAGTATCGTGCAGGGTACGAATGTTGCTTTGGTCTACACCATCGATTCATACCGCCCAATCGCCGGAGAGGTTACGTTGACGACTATGGCCTTTAAGTGTAAGCCCCCCCCCTCAATCTTTCAAGTTGCTTCGAGCTAATGATGGAAATAGCGGCTTTCGGCTTCCTGCTTTCGTTCTACACCAACCCGTGGATCGAACAGAGTGGATATGTCAATGCCTACGGTGCAATGGCCGGAATCTCAGCTGCAGTCTTGATCTTCTGGGTCCCGCTGTATATCTGGGGCAAGAGGATCAGGCACGCGACGTGGAATTGGGGCGTCACCAGCTACGTGCATTGGGACGAGGATCGCGAGGTCGGAGAATAAAAAAAAATGGGGATCCCACTCCTTGCTCCCTGCAAAGTTAAGCTTTCTGGGGATTCGGGATTCGGGGAAATAGGTTCTCGGTACTCAGTATAGCCACATCACTTCTTTAAACTCTTTCTCGAGCTCGACGTGAGGCAATTTTTTCCCCCCAGGTGGTTAAAGTGTCTCCTTCCAGCCACGTGCATAACCTCCCGCTCCCTCGCTTCCGGTTTGCCCCTATTGGCTCGCCCCTTTTCTGGCCCAGTCAGTGACTGGCCCCCCACGCTCTCGCTTACCTCGTTACCCAGTAACTCAGCGACACATCTGCAATGCAGCCACAAACACCTCACTCGTCCGCGGATCACGCAACAACAACTCCACGTCAGGTCCGGTCAGGCGTGCTGAAATCCCTTTCATGCCCGACAAGGTTTGACAACTCTCCTCCAGCTCCCCCAGAACCCCAATTCCTCTTCCAGTCTTCCTTCACACCTCTTCTCTGGTCTAGATAGTTAAAGAAAGACGGGTGGGTTGGTTGATAGGTCTAAGCGGCCATTCGGTTAGACAACATACATACATACTTATCTCTAGATACAGCGACGCGAATCAGCCATGTCCGAAGAAGCAGAAGCGCTCCATACCGAAACGGAGGAATCCAAGCCAACCGACGAGCACAATCAAAAAAGCAAACGCGACTCGGCGGTCATCATCGCCAGTGATCCAGAGACGTCGTCCATCGAAACCTCGGAAGTGACGGCGTCTGAGGGTTCTTCGGCTGGGGACGAGGAGGATTCCGCCCCGGAGGAGGGAGGGAACGGGGTTGAGAACGATCAGAAGGAGGGGCTGAAGGGTGGCGATGAGAATAAGGAGCAGGCTGCGGTAGGAGAGAAAAGGGATGGGGATGAGGAGCTTGACGTGGTGAAGGGCGACGAGACTGAGGTTGGCAAGTCCGAAGCTCCAAAGGAGCTAGTTGCCGAAGAGGGAGTGGTGTCAAAATTAGAAGTGCACGATGAGGCAGAACAGGCAGCACCAGCAGATCCGATTCCTACAGATTCCGAGCACAAGCCTGAAGAATCAGTACAGCATCTGTCTGTCTCCGAGCCGTCGAAGAAGGAAGAAGAGAGAGAGGAAGCGGAAGTGGACGATGATTCGATTTCGACGACTGTGGAGACGGGAGAGCCGATTATCGATGTGCCGTTGAAGCAGACGGCGGAAGAGGAAGGTGGAGTTACTGAGAAAGAAGAGCAATCCTCTTCTACTGCGGAGGAAGAAATCAAGGAGAAGGCGGAGCCTACTATTGCCGAAGGTGGAGGTTCAACAGATGTTGTCACGGGAAAAGAGGAGCCTGCTACAATTGAGCCAGAAGCTCAAGGAGAGCAACCCGAGAAGGCTGATGAAGTTGAGGAGAAAGAAGTTGGAGAAACTGCTCCAGTCGAGGCTGAAACCCCTCCAGAGATTACGGAAGAGCAAACCGAAGAGACGCTAGATCCCAGCGTCGTGGAAGGAGAAGAGGAGTCCAAGGAAGTCTCGCCTGAGCCCAAGGATCCCGCTAGGAATGAGTCAGATCCAACTTCAGAAGCAGCGGCTGAGGAACCCCCGAAAGACGAAGAAAAGAACCCCGAACCGCTCGTAGATACAAACCCTTCCGGCCCCGAAGCGGCAACCACTCCCCTCCCCCAGGACCCCCAGCCGATAACTCAAAAGGCCGCCCCGTCACCTCTCCAACTCTCCCGCTCCAAATTCCGCCAAGCGCTTAATATGTTGATCCAGCTTCTGTCCGAAGCTGAAGATGATGACGGTGTTGTGCATCTGAATCTCAATGATAAGGAGAGTGAGTTGAGAAAGGTGGTGAGGATGCTGGGGAAGAGGTTGGATTTGTTTGAGGAGGTGGAGAGAGAGGTCGAGTGGGTAGGTTTGGTGGGGACGTTTGACGAGAGGAGGGAGAAGGAGGGTTGAGCGAGTTGGTGAGGAAGAGGAGTTGAGAGAGGTTGAGAGAAGCGGATAGAAGAAAGAATTGTAGGTTAGGGATTTTGTTCAAATATACGTTTTCGGCGGTTTGGGGATGAGAGAGAGCTGAGAAATGGCCGAAGAGGGTTTCAAGCACGGTTGGGGGGCGGACATAGGTTACATTGTAGGTTAGGGAGATTGTCAAAACATGGATTTAACAACGACTGTCTGACAAGATCGGCAAGTTGCAATCTAGTGCGACTTTGTTTCCCTTTTTGGGCAAAGCTTGGGAAGTAGAGGGGTCCGTGACGGAAAGCGGGCCCATTTGAGAACCCGTCGGTGGGAAAATAATCCCGAATCCTTAGTGATGATTCACAGTTGGGGAGAAAGTATGGGTTCAACGGCGACTGAAGTGTTGCGGTTCGCAAGAACCCGCAATGATTACTAAACGCGGCCGTCCGCCTACGAAGCCGGAAACCCAGAAGATATACCGGTACCAACAAGTAGGGGTGGCGTAATTAAGGATTTGGCTAGACCGTCGTGCATTACATTATGTGGGCCTGTGGGGTTAGGGCTTAGTAAGTCCAAAACCTGAGCAATCCTCGTATCTAAATTAGGGTTTTTTACTTAGTACGGGGCTCGAGATTTTCTTCTAGGATAATACTTATATTTGCATTAGCCTAGCATAATTCTGGTATAAAAGCATATAGAGTTACGCATTGTATATTTGAATAGATGATTATTATTGAATTGAATGGTTAAATTTTGCGCATCCCTACCAATAACACATCAAGATTTCCGCATACGTAACTATTCCTGAATCAAAAGAAGCGCCGAAAGGAAATTAAATTTGATTGGATATTTCATAAAAATCCGTCGTAAAGATGCCCCCCCTTTCGTAAAAGAGTAAGAATTTGAAGTGTTCAAAGTCACTCTTGAACCGCAAAAATTTCTTGTTTCAGATGGAGCAGCTGCTGGCAAGGCGGCCCTCACAATGCTGATTACTCTACATTCTCTTGATTAGTAAATCTGCCCGCTGTTAGTGTCTCCGCCTTGCGGCCGCGAGAGTTACCCATTCGGGACGTTTTTATCCCTGCCAAATCAAAGGCAGTAAGCAGCGCATCGGGTAAACCTATGTGCTCCACCAGGTGGGTTACAGGGAAACGAGGACCCGCCGGGTTATTTCTGCCTGATTTTTGACTTAAAGAAAATGAAATTTCTAACCTCAAGATAGAACTGGATCTATAGCGCTTTTATAACAGTGTAAATCGCTTTGGGTAGGGGGTTGGGGTTCGCCGGGGGTCCGGGGGGCGGTGGGAGGCCCCGCTTAGGAACACGTTAGAAATAGTTGGAATATTGTTGGAAAATAGCATTTGGGTTACTTATGAATCCATAGCGAACTGGACACGGCAAAGCTGTGTCCTATTCGCTGTTCTATATAGAAGGAAATTTGATGCCTGACGAGGTTTCCATCTGGATACTCTGAAAATGGTTACTTTGAACTCCTATAATCTCACCTGGTGGGTCTATACAAATAATCAGCTGCGCTCAATCAAAGACTTGGCTCCCGTAACCGAGTGCGAGATCAACAGCCTAGAGGAATACAATCAACGGAGGCTGACGCCAGCAACGCCGTCCCTAGTATTGGCTGCTTTACAACAGATCGAGTCTTATTAGCCTTGATACGCGAAGTGTCTGAGAAAGCAGTGCCACGACCTCCGGCCCCAGCTAGACGGCCTGAATTTCTCATCCTTTTCGGAGTTATCTTTCGGACTAACCTGCTGTCCGCTGGCTTGGATTGGATATCTTCTGTATCTGCCAGCTTACATCTACTCGCCTCTCTGTTGATATTGTGGCATTCTGGCTGGCTATATAAGAACTAAACCTCTCGACAGTGGTATTTATCGCAATCCCCTCAACCCGCCCCTTCTGACCTACGCTCCATTGCATCACTTCACAGCTTTTCCACACTCTACTAAACGAAGTTCTCCATCTCAGAAACGTTTCAGAATGGCATCAACAGAATCTCAAAAGCAGGAGCTTGGGATATTGCCAGCCTCAGATTCTCCATCCGACACCGAAAAAACCTCCAATGACCCTCCCGAAGAGGATTTGCCTTTCGAACGCAAGATATCTCAATGGCAGTGGGGTTTCGTTTGTCTAGGACTTTACCTTGGTGCTCTACTGTACGGACTCGACACAACTATCTCTGCCTCAGTGCAAGGTCCTATTCTGGCTTCTCTTGGTGAGATCGAGAAGTTGGCATGGGTTGGAATCGGGTTTCCCCTGGGCTCTGTATCTGTCATCCTTCTATTAGGTTGGTGCTACACGGTCTTCGAGATTAAGTATCTTATGATTGGTTCCATCGTTGGATTTGAAGCTGGCAGTGCCATTTGTGGTGCAGCTCCTAATATGAATGCGATGATTTTGGGCCGGGTTATAGCGGGAATCGGCGGCGCCGGTATGTATCTTGGGTAAGTCAATGCTCTTTCTATGTCTTCTACTCCATTTTCCCCATTACGTTTCTGAACAGAACTTATACTCATCGCTCGATAACGCAGGGGCTTGACGTATATCTCAGTCTTTACTTCTCTCAAAACCAGACCTCTCTACAATGCACTTATTGGACTTTGCTGGGGATTGGGCTGTATCTTGGGGCCAATCATCGGAGGAAGCTTCTCAGTCTCTTCTGCATCCTGGCGCTTTGCATTTTACATCAATCTTCCTCTCGCTGCCCTGCTCTCTCCAGTCTATATCTTCCTGTTCCCAAAGCACAATGCACAACCCCAGACCCCTGGACCGACTAAACTCGCTCGAATCGACTGGGTTGGCGCGGTACTCAACGCCACAGTCTTCACGCTCTTCCAAGTTGTTCTCACCTTCGCCGGAAGCACTTGGAAGTGGAATCAAGCTGGACCCATCGCTCTTTGGGTAGTATTTGGTGCTTCGCTCATCACGTTCGTCGTACAACAAGTCTTTTCCTTCTTCACAACGCCCGAAAGACGGATATTCCCTATCCACTTCCTAAAATCCAGAACCCAAATCCTTCTTTACACCAGTACGGCAGCCTCATCGGCAGGGCTAGTGATAGCGGTGTACTACCTCCCGCTCTTCTTCCAATTCACACGCGGAGATTCGGCGATCCGTGCCTCCGTCCGTCTCCTCCCATTCATCACAGTCACCGTCTTCTTCATCATGTTCACCGGCGGCCTGCTCCCAATCCTCGGCCGCTACTCACCACTGTACGTCATCTCCGGGGTCTTCCTACTCATTGGAAGTTCTCTCATGCACACAATCCATATCGGCACAGCCACAGGCGCGATCTACGGTTACGAAGTCCTGGCGGCGATCGGAATCGGCGCGACAATGCAAGTAGCGTACTCCGTCTCTGTCGCCAAAGTCAAGCATCACGACACCCAGAACGCAATTGGGTTTATCAACGTCGCTCAAATTGGAACGATGGCCATTGCACTGTCTATCGCTGCATCGATTTTCCAGAATCGCGGGTTGATCAACTTGAAGGAGGCGCTGCAGGGCTATGGGTTTAGCGAGCAGGAGCTGAGGGGTGCGCTCGCGGGAGCGCAGAGCGCGGTGCTTATGGGTGGTGATATGGTGGTGAAAACTAAAGCTGTGGAGGCGATTATCAAGACGATGAACAGTATTTGGATCATCCCGATTGTTGCTGGGGCGGTGAGTTTTGTTAGTGGAGCGCTGATGAAGTGGGAAAAGGTGGCTTTGACCACGACCAGCGCATAAATACGATGTGGGAGTGACGAGTTTAGATACAAGTAATGGCAGAGGAAGTTGTGGTGCACATTCAGCTCTGGTCCATATATCGCACAATAATTGATATTACTAGCTATATAAAATGCACATAACAATATGGAATATCACGGCATGTGTACTAATTACATCATGCCTGAATTCCACGTAGCTTACCCCCGTACTAGCACCTTCTAAAGCACATGCAATTCCATTTTTACCACGACCTAAGTCGCGTTAATTTTTAGGTTAAGACTATTAATTTCAATATCTATTAAGGAGAAGAGATACATACTTTAATAACTAAGATATAAAAAGAAGTATTAGTAACTATCTTATATAGTGTCACGTGGGCAAGCATATGGAGTAACCTATTATCCCTTCGTCCGGTGAGACATGTCCAGCGCCAGGCATCACAGCTAAAACCGTCCCAGGTACGTACCGCTTAGCTGTGATGCCTGGCGTTGGACATGTCTCACCGGACGAAAGGATACGGGACAGTAATACGATATAGTACGGCACGATCCTGAATACTTATTAAAGGTTGATCCTATATAGAGTACGTATTATAGAGCCTAATATTAGCTACTATAATACGGCCGTGCACAATTTCACCCGTTAGTCGGAGTGTTGCCGAGTAAGAACTTCACTTGATTCCTCTATCTGATGAGTATGCCAATCTGTCAAATAACAGTGCCTTGACGAAACATTTACCGAAGACATCGCTCATCCGCTGTCACTACTAATCTGTAGGAATTTTGTGTGTCGTGGCCGCAGCCTTCGAGAATGTGGACTTCTCACGTGACTTCGTTGTGGGAGAGGATAAAAGGGTACCAGCCAGCCCAGGGTATACATACCTCGATTCTGATAAGAGCGGCGATGGTGATTATATTTTCACAAATAACTGGTCGTTATTGTTTTAATGTTCTTTGCAAAAGTGAGCTTTTAACGAATAGTGCCTAGTTAATTAAGCCGACGTTCTCGGCCGTTGAGTATATCAAGTCTCGTCTATACTATAATAACATGACTTATACATTTGAGCGTCCCACCAGATGTGTTTCCATGTCTATGTGTTCGCAGATGCCCTGTCTAGAATTGGGGATTGGAGTCAGAGAAGGGTGTTGTCACGTGATATATGTTACACAACCTTCCCGTTCGGCTGGTTGAGTGGTGCGTTACATAATGTATGCGTCAGCAATACCCTTCAGTTCAGAAGACAATCCTCAAGATAAAAGAACACCATCTGAGATCAGCTGCCCTTCCAACTTCCGAGAGCGAATATTTTGATCACTTCATTCAATTTCTCGACGACGATCAAGAATTCAAGATCACAGACGAATCGCACCCTCAATCACACTCACCAGCCACGTTAAAAGCGACAATGCCTCATGAGTACGGAGACATGGAGATGGGAGAGTCAGATGCACCCATGCCCTCACAAAATGCACCTGAAACAGCTGCTCAAGGTTCAAACGCCAGAAAGAGACGATATCGCACGTCCATGCAATCCGGCTCTTTTGAAGCCAGCTACAATGAGTTGAGCCATCTCATGAAGGTAGAAGGCATGAGTCCAAGCACGAAAGGCGTTTATCAACTTCTTATCGATGATTTCGAGATGCTGGGAAAGCTTGAAAAGCATTCAGCAACATATCATATTAAGCAGGCCGAAATTCTCCGCTCCGAAATGCTCCTTTCCGAGATGGTCGCCAAAGACCAGAAATTCGCAGAACTGCAAGCCTCGAACGAAAATTTCACCAACAAAAGTCGTATTCTGAGTCTTGGCGATTATCATAAAACCAATTTACATATCTTTAGAACGACCGCCAGCACATATGTTTCCGAGTTCAATAAAGGCAAGAAGGGAGCCAAGCGCAAGGAAAATCTCATTAGCAATAGGAAGTGGAGGGATATCATCAAGCAATTAGACGAGGAGAAACGGGCACGAGAGACGTGGTTGTCGCACAAGTCAGGAGAGCGGCCCAAGCAGAAGCTCACTGATTTCATTACCGCCGTTGGGAACCGCTGCCGCCCTCGAACTTGGACGTTTCGACAAGCCTATTTCGAAATCACTGAGTACCAAAACCGCAACTCGGTCGCACATGTTGGAATAGACGAATGGATAGACGACGCTTCAAAAGAACACGATCCAAAAACTCGAGAAAAGATGTGGACCGCGGTAGCCCAACACATTTTGAAGGACGAACACCTGATTGACAAAGGGTTCATCCCCACCCATCTCATTGGACAGGAGCCAGCGATATACGAAACCCTCGTAATTTTCGAGAAATACCATTTCGATGTTCTTGACAGAGGATTGGGCAATGACGGTGTAAATACCGTCAAAGCATTTGAAGTAGTGCCAGATTTTCTTCCAATAGAAGTTTGCGACGACCCTCAAATAAACGTCAAACAAAGAGTCATCGCTTTCGTTCCTATCAACGACTACGATGGTGCATTGAAGAAGGCCTATTTGACTGCAGATAAGCAGGTTTTGGCTCTGACAGAGGAGATCGAACATGGTCGGGTGGTTCTGGAAGGGAAGAAGAGAGATAAGAAGAAGTGGGAGCACCGTCTAGCACAAGCTGCAAATGCCTTCCAGCAGAATGAAAAGTGGCTCAAAAACAATCCACATAGCCAGGAAGAGGTTGCAGAGGAACTAGAGTATCTAGCGCTAACTTGAGTATCCTGCTTTTGTCGTCGAGACATTTTGAGTGGAGTTTGCTGAAAGAGCATGGTAGATGATAGGTTTGGGTTCCGTATCGGAAGACTACTGTATAGTTAAAGACAAAAGGGTTGAAATATCTAAGGAGTGTGAAGGGAATGAGAGAAAGTGGCTTGAGATATCGCTACGTTTAATGAGCAGGGCATGGCTAGTAGCTAAGAGAACGTTTGCCAATCCATCTCTTTATAGTTCTCCGTATTTCGTGTGAAAAGATACGCTCTCGTTAATAGCAACCAAAGGTGGTTTCTCAGTATGAAATTCAATTAGGTTCTATTCTCCCTGTTCACTTCTTAACTCCCTCCTAACGGTAGGAAAAGGGGCTTTAACGAAATTTTATATTAAATTTTCTCACACGTTAGCGGAGTCACCAAAGTGCGTTGAAGATCCTATCGACTATTTGAGAAGTGCCTTCTATGCCTGACTTCTTGTTCATGAAACTATTTGTAGGTCCAACGAGTTCTGCCTTTTCAGGTGACCGGTTGCAGCTGCTTCTCAACCGCTCGCGTTGACGAACCGGGGGAAACACTTCGTCGAGTAATAGGAAGATGATTCAGAAGATCTTGCTAATTCGTGAATCGATAACTTGAAATTGTATGCAAATGATAATTCTCTTAAGTCAGTTGATGAGAGTCACATTTAGCAGAAGCTCTCGTTAAAAAGGCTCATTTCTCGTCGTCTACGACTGCTTCCCTCATCTCCCGCTCATACACACAAACTTTAACAAGACCAAAACGTTTCCACATACCTAGCCCTATCACAAGCTTTCTACATAGTCATCCCAAAAGACAAACTGTGCCGAATCGAATGTCTTCGAAGATCTCCGATCTGGATATGAGCAAAATCTACAGTTGGGTGTGTTGCAAAGTGAGGACACAGCATTCGCCTTCTGACTCCCATATTTATCTTGATGTTTCTCTAAATAGTGCTATACGGAGCATGTCCCACAAGAGAACAGGAAGTTTGTCCGCGAAATTGATACGGACTACGTGATCGGCAGGAAATGTCTTCACCCTCTTTGCAGTAGTTGCGCGGTAATATACAAACCCACTCTCAAAGAGAAATTCGAGCGTATCATACGCCGTAAATAGACATTCATAATGGAAAAAGGCGAGGAACGGCTACAGGCAGGGAGTAACGTGCCTTTCATAGCTTTCTGATTCCTCAGAGCGTCCGCGAAATGGAAATGCAAACTCGTCAACCTTTACGCAAATCTCCCTCGAAAGTGAATCCTTAACAAACAGTTATGTAATTCGCACTACGATCTAACTTAATACCTCGATCTCCGTTTTCGTAGCTTTCGTTTGTTCCATTTATTTCGCATCAGTGCCTCAAGGCCCAATCACCCTCCCACTGCAGTAAATGTCCTTTTGACGGAACTTCACCAAAGCCATATCAAACATTTCACAATCAACTTGAAGACACTATGCCAGAACCATCTAAGCTACCGGTGTCGAAATCAAGCAGCGACTACCACAAAAGTTGGACTCTAATCTCATTCTCGCCTGTTCCGTTTTAGTCTCCGGACGTGAGTAGCTGCTGCTTTAACCTGAGCCGAGGGTGAGCATACCTGAGTAGAGCCTGAGCATCCTAAGCTTGCCCTGAGTGATCATCGTGCGGGTCCCATTTTGGCACCCTGTGCACTAGGCTACAGTTTCCTAGCCAAGTTTGCCAGAACACCCAATTTGCTCCCTTTATAAGGATTCCTGCCAGAGCCGATTTGGGATCCTGATTGGGGGTACCTTACATAATTAACGTACTAAGAACGTAAAAACATCGTGGAAAAATATATGGCAACAACTTTTCTCATCTTAAAATGCATCCAAATATCAATTTAACTACAATAACGCAACAAAATGAAGAAAAGGGGTCAATAATCGTGATCTAAGACTTAGTTGTAGTCATCTTAGAAGTTTTTAGAATTTTCTAAGCACTTTGAAAAAATCGTAATTTCTTTTGGTGTTCTTGGCTAGGCGGTTGTCGGGTAGAAGTATCCACTAGCCAACCGCCCAAACCCCCATCCGCCCACGCCTAAAAGATCGATTTTTAATCACACCTTTATTATAATTACAAATCCTTTAATATATTAACATCCTATAGTATTTTCAATATCCTGACAACTATATATTTAATTTAATCTTATGGTACGGCTAGTATCGCCTGCTAATATTAATTTTTTTTTTGATTTTTGGTACGTACCCGGCTTACTAAAAATTATTAGGTGCGGCCGCGCTCACTAAAAATTATGAGATGCGGCCGCGTACCGAAAATCAAAAAAATTAATATTAGCAGGCGATACTAGCCGTACCATAAGATTAAATTAAATATATAGTTGTCAGGATATTGAAAATACTATAGGATGTTAATATATTAAAGGATTTGTAATTATAATAAAGGTGTGATTAAAAATCGATCTTTTAGGCGTGGGCGGATGGGGGTTTGGGCGGTTTGCTAGTGGATACTTCTAAACCCTTCTATTTCCGCCACGTCTATCCAACCCTCGTCCATACCCTTCCCCATTTCACTCCTTCTCTGCTTTTCATCCCTTCTTATACACGCATCTACCGCGATAATAAATCTTACTCAATAGAACTTTGCAAGAAGATCATCTCACTGCGACAAGGCAGAAAGCAGGCGAAAAACGAGCCTGCGACAGCTCAGCACTTCCCAGCACAGCCCTATCCTCAAGCAACGGGCATGGAACATCCAAGTGTCCCAAAACGACCAGAGCTATGTGAACGTTGCAATTTAATCTTCGCAACGATCGAAAATCTCAGGAGCTTGGTTTCGAGCCAAGGTCTCCCGCACTATGGTCCACAGGAGCTCGATGAGCACGCTAAGGCAGGTTGCCATATGTGCCAGCTCCTGCGCTACAGATTCACACCCGACTATCCCCATGGAACATTGTTTCTCCAGGGATCAGCAAGAGACATTCCTGAAGTGATAACACAGTACCCATCCCAAATCAGCTCCATGGGGCATTTGTCGGTCAAATGGGACACGATAACGATCCGCGTTCAGGGTTATACAGGTGAGTTCACTATTCGGCACACATGCTTTGCGTTGTTATATAATCTAAAGCTCACATGACATCTATCATAGACGATCCAGTATTTTCATATCTTGACATTGACCCCTTGTCCTACGATACTGGTAGCGCCTTCGTGGCTAAACACTACAAAAAACTTCTGAAAGAGTGCCTTGAACATCATGAGTGCGGAAGTCGACATCTTCCCCCCCTGCCATCTCGAGTTATCGATGTGGGTTTGGCAGATAGTAGCATTGAACCTAAACTCCACGTTTCTGACCACACCGAGAAAGTGCCTTATACAACTCTGAGCTATTGCTGGGGCGATTTAGGGCAACTCACGACAACGAAGGCTACACTAGAAAAGCATCAGCATTGTATGCCCATGAGTACATTGTCACTGTCTGTGCAAAACGCAATTACAGTTACTCGTCATCTTGGGATTCGATATCTTTGGGTGGATGCATTATGTATTATCCAGGATTGTCCGACAGATGTGGCGAGAGAGATAAATAAAATGGGGAGTATTTATACAGATTCTACCTTGACAATCGCCGCAACGAGATCCGAGCGCGCAGCTGATGGGTTTCTGGAAAAGTACTCCATCGACCAGGCGGAGAGGCCTACTGAGGCCCGCTACACCATGCAAGGACTGGCAGAACCTGAACCGGCTAGTAAATTCTTCCTTCCCATTCTTCTTCCAAATGGGACTTTCGGAAACATCAGTGTGTCAAAAAAACGGCCCCGCGAATGGGAACCTGGGTATTTAGAATCCAGGGGATGGACACTTCAAGAGTTTCTCTTGTCCAAAAGATTACTGCTCTTCGGCCATGACGGGGATGTCCGATGGCATTGTTTGCGAAGACGTGGTTTCGATTCCGTTCTATTTCCATCTCCATCGGAAGAGCCAGAATTCGTAGGCGGCAGCCTATTCGTTCTTCACGAAGGCATATCTGGCCGCGGGCAGACTCGGCAGAGGGTATGGAGTGACATTATCAAAGAATATAGCGGCCGCAAACTCACAAAACTTGAAGACCGTCTTCCCGCGATCGCTGGCATAGCAGCAGAGTTGAAAAAGCAATGGAACTACTCGTATGCTGCTGGTATTTGGGTAGAGCTTTTGCAGCAAGATGTCTTATGGGAGGTGTTAGAAGAAGATGATGAAATTCACCCTGTCTCTCAGCAAAACATCGCTCCTAGCTGGTCCTGGGCTTCAGTTAATAAACAAGTTATTTGCCCCTATGACGACCGGAGATGGACTGCTGAGATACTCAGCTGTACGGTCTTCCTTGTCGATCCTGGAGTTCCGTTCGGGCAAGTCAGAGAGGGATTTCTAATTATCCGCGGAGAGACCTGCCTCGAGACTCGAGCTACCAAAGGCGAGTTCTCGGGTCCAGGATATAAACCAAAACAAGATGATGTGTCATCAAGAGCCTCGAGTCTCAACTTACTTCTGAGGGTGATTCATAACACGGAATATAGCAAAGGCAATCCTTACATTGGCTCATCTGGAGTCATTCTGCAGCCTGTCGAGGATGGCAAATTCAAAAGAGTTGGCGTTTTCTCTTACGACGCTCGACACGATATAACCACTAATAGATCGTATTGGATAACGAGGGAAGTGATTATCGTCTGACTGTGTGAGATGATCGATGTTCTCTAAGTAATAAATTTCCCTTTCGTCCCAGTATTTCAATGATAGTATGTATACCTCTACTTTACATCTTAACAAGTCCAATATATAAAATCTCTTTTATAATAATAATATAAATGCTACTGGGCTTTAAAGTATAGTAAGTGCTTATAATAAAAATTGAATTGAAAGTATTATTACGAAAATCAAGTTCTAATCTTATTTTAATTTCTAATACAAATGCTCAGGGTGGTCAAGTGGGTTGCTCGGGTTGCTCAGGCAGCTCAGGTGAGCTGGGTGAACCGAGGGTGAGCCTAGGGTGACTGGCGCCTGAGTAGAAGCGGCCAGGCTTCCTAACCGACCTTGGAACGAGGATCGTGAGATTAGAGTTCAATTACCACATAAGTTAGACTCAACTTTTTTTTTTCGCTGGTTCTGTTTTAGTCTTTGGACGTGAGCAGCTGCCGCTTTAACCTGAGCCGAGACTAAGACCTGAGCTCGGCCTGAGCTCGGCCTGAGCAACCTGAGCATGCGAGGCCATTTTAGCTCCTAAAGGGGCTCGTTCTGGCTCCCTTGATGCTCGGTTATACCTTCCTCATCTTGTCTCTAAGCACAGATCCCATTTTTGTTGTACTGTACGACATATCAAAACCCGCCTCGCCTCGCGGTAAGCCGCTGCCAGCGTGGACCGTGATATGATGCGGCTTTTAGGATCCGATTAGAGGCGTGCGTTAGGCTTCCCGTGTCAATCTCATCTTACGAGGTTAACACTCAGCCACCGCCCGGCCACGACTCCCGCCGACGCTGGGTGAAGTCCAGTTGAACTCAATTTCGGCTTTCACTCACGATACCCAATGAACAGCGATAGCTATTCAAATCTCTTTCCTTCAGTAGCGGACACCATACGCAGCGCATTTCCATATCAAGCTCTTCAGCGAGCTAGCGGGGAGTTTAGGATTTTTGGACCTCCACCCAGGACTATTCGGAGGCAAGATTTCCTGTTCAATCAGAAAAAGCTCTCTTGAATCCAAGCCCCAGTACGAGGCACTCTCCTATACATGGGGCAATGCTCGACATCTAAAGTGGATAAGTCTTAACGAACTCGATCACCCCATCACCGCATCTCTTGAACTTGCCTTAATATCTTCGGAATCAAAACTCGGTACGCGGGCTGTGGGTGGATGCAATTTGCATCAATGAAACGGACTCCGAAGAGCGCTCTCACCAGGTGGAACAAATGAGAGCAATTTACAGTCGGCGTCGACTGTTCTGGTTTGGCTTGGGCCTCATCGAGATGATTCAGAAATTGCCCTCAAAGTGATTGAAGAATTAGCACAACCCCTCCTTCATAAGACTCTTGGGCAAATAAATCCTAACGGCTACCTCGATCTCAGTGCCATTAGGCCTATCAGAAGGCTATTATATCGGCAGTACTGGAGAAGAGTCTGGATTTTGCAGGAAGTCTCAGACGACATTTTTTCAAATTCACTTCCAATGCGCTTAGTCAGTGTCGCCGCCCTGCTCAGGCGCTACTCACCTTCGCCTCACCCTCTACTCAGGTTACTCAGTCATGTTCCTGCTCTCCCTTCCAGTGACCAATTATAATTTGCTTATTATTCCGTTCTACTGTGCGAGAGTTGTCAACTCTACACGACTTTGTTTAAGGGGACCAAGTCGGCTCCCAGAACCCAAACAGGCCCCCCGCTCACCCGCAGAGGGAGAAAAGCACAAAGTACTTAACTAGGTAGGTTAATCAAGTACATAATATATTATGTATTAATTCTACTTTAGAGATAAAAGTTACTTATCTAAAAGGTCAAAAGCTACACAGAACCCATAAACAAAGGAGTAATAATGAAGGCATAAAAGGAGGCCCGTATGAAGTCGATTTCCCTGTAAAGACGACTTGGCTTGGAGCTGGTGTTGTGCCTCCAGTCGCAGTGCCGGTGCCTTCACCCTCTAAGCTTGATGTCTCCTGACCCGAGGAGCCAGAGCCTGAGGTTTCTTGGCCCGATGAACCATATCCAGAACCAGATGCCCCCTGACCTAGAGAAACCGAGCCTAAACCTGTTCGATCGTAAGAAATTACGTTTTGTTAAGTTAGGATAGGAAGTGACTTACCAGTACTACCAGTGGTTGAACTGCCTGATGATGGATTTGGAGATGGATTTGAACCTACAGATTGACCTAAGGATTGGGATGGTTCGTTAGGCTCGTTGATAGATTTGCGTAGAGTAGGAGAAAGTGTTGGCGTTGGAGACGGTGGCGGAGTTGGTGAAGGAGGCGGTGTAGGAGAAGGAGGCGGCGATTTCGAAGGTCCTCCTCCTCCGGCCCCGACATAACTAGTGGTCGAAGCAGTAGTATAATTCCACAAAGTCTGCGTGAAGCCACCCCAATTCGGCCCTCCACCATTACCGCTACAGATCCCCAAAGCAGGCTGGTCGGGAAAGAGATCTGATAAAGCCATGAACTCCCAATCGTCGCCGCCATCGATGATTACGCTGTAAGACAGCCCTTCTGGATCTTCTGAGAATACCGCTAAGTCAGTCACACCAGGAAATGCTTGATATACAGCCAGGAGGTCAGCCGAGTTTGTGGGTTGAGGAGCTGAGGTGATTGGAAAAGTCGTGAAGGTTGTATAGGCCACAGTTTCACAATTTGAGCCAACCTGAAGCGTCCCAGCCCATCCGTATACATCTGGCCACCAGACAAAAGGAGTAGGGTAGGCTCTATAAGTAACGTCAGCTAGTGCTTGTTCTATATAGGTGTCTGTCAAGTAGGGAGGAAGATTTCGAGTCTGTTTACATACAGTGCCGTTGTGTAGGTTGTCGAAAATCCAGTGTAGGTGATAGTAGTAACCCTTGTTCCCTCCCCATTCGTTGCTGGCGGCAGGTAATCAGGAGGATATTCAGTAAGTAGACCTGTCGTGTCCAGTACGGTATTGACTACTGTTACGACAGTAGCTGACGAGGTCACAGTCCAATAAACTTCTTCGTCCGAATCCACAAAGCCGTTGTAATTAGCCCAGGCGAAAATTAGAACGGAACCAGCAGTTACTTCATCTAGAGAACAGTCCGAGTAGCACGTGAGCGATTCGTTAGTGAACAATGCAGTGCTCCGTGCTAAGGTAACCAGTGTGGTGAAAGTAGCCCACAGTAAAGAAGGGGATTGAAGCATCGTATAGAGGGGCTTTCACAGACAGAATAAAGAGCACAGAAGAGGGGGACTTGACTTCAATAACAAATTGCTTCCAAACAGGAGCCTTACCGGCCAGCACTTATATGGTTGTGTGTCAAGTTGCAAAACTGGATTCGGCACCGAGAAAGAATCGATGTGATTTGAACCGCAGCCCACGATCACACAAGACCTCATTGCATATGCATTGCTGCGGTGAGGGCTTTCAGGGCGTTTGTTCTACCATTTTGACCACACCAGCAAATCAATGCCAGCCTATCATCTGATCGATGGGAGGGATGAATGAGGGGCAATGGTAGCTCTTGGGGGCGGTAATCTGATCAGGCTCGAGCTGAAATGTACACCGTAACCGAGATCCCTAGTCAATGCACACCCCAAGCGAATGCACACCCTGATTTCAGCCGAACCTATATTATTAAATAGTTATTTACTAAACAACTATTAATAATAATAATAATAATATAATTTTTTAATAGTTAAAAAGAGAAGAAGCTAGAGTATTCTTTTATATATTATACGTAGCTATTTTTAGATTTTAAGTTTATTTAAATTGGCTTTTATTTAAAATTTTAAAAATCTTAAAATCTTAAATTTAAAACTTAATATCTTTATATATATAAATACTTTTAGCTTCATTTTTGTAAATTTACTTTATCTTATATATAGCTATAAGTTAATACTATTATTTTTATATAAAATAATATATTAGATATAAAATTTATTTAAAGATTTCTTTTTTTAAAAAAAAAGAAACTTAAATTAAAAACTAAAAAGAATTAAAATTAATCTTCTTTATATAAAGCTAGCTAAAAGCAACTATTCTAATATATAGAATATTTATGTAACCTTATAATAAGTATAATATTATTAGTAAAAAAATAATATAAAAGCTTTTATTAAATATAAAAATATCTATAAGCCCGGTTTTAATAAAACCATTAATTTATTTTATGTTCTATATACTAATTTATAATATTATAAATTTTGTTTTATAAAAAGCACTTTTATTTAATATAATATAATTAATTCGAATATAAATTTGACTTTAAAACTTAAAAATTTGAAATATATTATAAATTCTTATAAAATTAAATACTTCTTTTGGATTCGTTTTTTATATTATAAAAATAAATGTCTTTATTAAAAGTTTTAAAATTAACCTCTATAATATAAGTATTAATTATATATTTTTCAAAAAAAAAAATTAAATATACTTTATTATTATAAGGATATATTAATAAAACCAGTTAATAAAAGCCTTTACTAAATTTTATTATTACTATAAAATTAAGTAGTTTTTAGTTTTTAATCTTTTTTATGATTTTATTTAAATAATATTAAATCCCGGTAATTTATAAACTTTAAGCTTAATATTAAATACGCAATATACAATATTACGTAAACTTTATACTATAATCTTACTTAGTATATATAAAACTAATGATATACGAATTTTAAAGTTAATCTAATTGTTAGTTACTTAATTGTTAAGGTCTAAAAATGGGTGGTTTTGGTGGGAAAAGGGTGTGCATTCGCTTGGGGTGTGCATTGACTAGGGATCTCGGTTATGTGATTGGTAAGCACGAATGCCTTGATTCGTCGATGGAACGAGCTGCATTCTCCGAGCCACATGAATCCTTCCGGTCGCAGGCCAATCATATCTGATTAGATTGCTACTTCATAGCTTGTGTAACCTGCCTGAAAAGGCCAGTTGAGCTATCCAGCCACTGACGACCCGACATACCCAATATTAGCTGCAGCTGCAAGGTATTGTCAACCAGTTGCTGCTGCACACACTTCTCAGTCTCTAGCGTGTCAATGCTCGATCTGTTCACTCCCGTTCGTCAATACGAGCGATTGATCAATCGGCCCCCCCGATTAATTAATCGGACGCTACAATTAGTTAATCAGAGGGGATTACGATTCGGAAGCCACAGTGGGTCCCCATTAATTAATCGGATACCCGATTGATTAATTACATAATATTGGGGTTTCGGGGCTAAGGGAGCTGAAATCTTTTACTTACTAGTTCGTTCTAAATATATCCTTACTTCTATATTCTTTACTTTGCTTAAGCCTTATTCTTTATACTATAATATAGATTTCTAATATTTAATACTAAAGATATCCTCAAGTCTAATTTTCTTATTTCGCTTATATCTTACTTATTTATACTATATTTATAATATTATATAGTTTATTTAAAAAAATTTCTAGATATTAAAAGAAGTAATAATAGAAGTAAAAACACTTCTCTAGAGCTTCTAGATATATATAGGGCCTTTATTTCCTTATTTTTTTTTAGATATAATTTATATTATAAATATTATAAATACTAATTTACTAAATATAACTATTAATTTTTATATTTTTTAATTAATTAATTACTTTACTTCTAATATATCTCTTTTAATTCTTTATTTAATTCTAGTTTCTCATACATTTTATTAATGTATTTATAGGCAAGTAAAGTAATATTTTAATATTACTATTTTAGAAATATATTTTTCTAGTATCTAGTTTTTACTTTTCCCTATTACTAAAGAGTCTATTAATAATTAGTTTACTAATAATTAGTTTACTAATAATTAGTTTACTAATAATTAGTTTACTAAAAATAAAGCTATATAGAATTAAAGGCTTATTAAAGAAAGTAATAAGAAAATTCTTATTATTCGGAAATATATAGATATTAAATAATAGTTATAAAAGCCTAATACTTTATTTTCTAGTAAAACTAAAGTAAAGAAATACTATTAGGCTAATATTAAATATAAATCCTAATTATATAAGCTTTAGAATAATTAGATATATTATAAGAAATATTATAATATTTATTATAATAAGATTCTTTTAGTTTAATATACTCTTTATTATAATAATACCTTTGAGATTTTAATTACTATTTATAAAAAATTAATATATATAAGTAAATATTTCTTTAAATTTATTAATTTTTATATTAATTATATAATAGCCTTTAATATTATATTTAAATATATAAAGCGAATTTAGTATAACTTATTTCATAATAATTATACTTAAATAATTACCTATTATACTTATTATAATAAAAAAAAGATTTAAAAAAAATAATACAGGAATTATACTTATCTAATTTTATTATTTTAGCTAGTATATAATTCTGAATTTAATAAATTTCTATATAAGTATTTCCTAAACTATATAATTTATTTTTATATTTTTTATATTTCCTATATTTTTAAGCTTTTATTATAATTTTACGATTTTTGTAATTTTTTTTTAGAAAATTTCCAGGAAATTCTAATAATTTTTATTTATATTATTTACTAATATTATTATAATATAATTCAGATAGGGAATATATATAAATCTAGTAATTAAAATACTATTTTTTCAAGTTTATTTAAATTTGTAATCTTAAGGCTAAGATTATAAATAAAGATATAAACAAGTTTACTAAATAGCTAAATAATAATAAATATATTACTATTTTAGCCTATAATAATAAGAATAAGTTTAAGAGAAAAGTAATTAAAATTTATAAGAAAAAAGAAATAAAGATTATTTATAGATAAATTTATTATTTCTAATTTTAGAACTCTATTAAGGTTATTAATTAAATCTTTAAGAAATAATTGCGGGCTATAAGTAAATACTAGTATCTAATTATAAATATAATTACTTCTTTTAATTA
Organism: Hyaloscypha bicolor E; assembly: GCF_002865645.1. NCBI lineage: Eukaryota > Fungi > Ascomycota > Leotiomycetes > Helotiales > Hyaloscyphaceae > Hyaloscypha > Hyaloscypha bicolor. Next base: position 468,320 of record NW_020194575.1, on the reverse strand, counting down.
TATAAGTAATTAATACTATAATTATATTAGTTTTTTCTAAAAAATAATATATTATATAAGATCTAATTTAGATAAAAGCTATTTATTAATTTCCTAGGCTATAAAAAGAATACTTACTATATATATATAGCCCTTAGGGCCCTAGAGGCTATAAAAAAAGAAATTAATATTAATAAAAGTAATATTTCTAAATAAAATAAAGAAATAAAATAGAAGAAAATAGCTAAAAAGATAATTTTATTTAAACTAATTAAAAGAGTTATAGAATATATAAGAAAATAGTAAGAGAATATAGTAAAAAGGGCAAGTATTAAAGTTTTTAAATATAATATTTAAGAGATTATAACTTTATAGATTCCAAAATAATATTAATTTAGTATAGAAATAATAAGAATTCTAGTAAGAGTTTTAGAAAAGATTTTAAAGATATATAATTTCTGAGAATATACTTCTAATAAAAGCTAATTAAAAATAGAATTACCGGTTAATTATTAAATATAGCAAACTTATAATTCTCTGGCTATATAATATTCTTAATAAAGTTACTTTATAAGTAACCTATTCCGATTTGCCTATTACTAATATAGCCTGTAAAACAGAGAAAATTACTCTTTCTAAAATAATAATAAAGGAGAATAATCAGGATTTAATTTCGTTAGTTTAGAAGACTAGAAGGATATCTGAGAAAGTAAAGAAAAGAGTAGCTATTAAGTAAGTACGTGAGAATAGAGCTAGAGAAGGAGAACCAGGTAATCAAGTGGGCGTAAGGGTACTAAAAAGGGCTAGGCTAGCTATAGACGTACCTAGACAAAGCGGGAGGCATATATAATAAAGCTTAATTTGGATAAAATATTCTAATATATACTATTTTTGCTCTTTCCGAGGCCTTAATATTACCCGGTTGGGTAATCGGGACCCACTATGGAGCCCGAATCGTATTCCCGTCCCTATTAATTAATCGGGCTTCCGATTAATTAATCGTAGCGTGCGATTAATTAATCGCTCGTATTGACGAACGGGGTGGATCAGATCATCAGGCTCTTCAGAAACTTTTCTCAATTATGCTTGCGTAAACAAAAACAATGCCTTCGCTCTTGCAACAAGATTTATATCTCTGATCAGATATAATATCAATATGGCGGCTGAGGCAGATTCCGAGCTCGTCGATCGCTCCATTGAACGTAAAGACACAAAAACTTCTCAGCCAAAGGGGCCGACCATTCTACAATTCATTATTGCAACTTTAGCCTTCGCCCTTCTCGCAATTGTGATTCTCTTCGTCCAATCAGCCTATGTCGCCGTGGACCTCTCAAACAGGAACCTGCCGCTTAATAGGCTCTCAAAGACAGACAGTAGTACTACTCTAGCAATTGTCCGAGCCTCGCAAGGCGTCCTGTACATATGCATGACTTATGTGCTCAACGAGGCCTTTATGTTGTTGTTGTGGCTGCAGATGAACTCGCCAAAAGGAATCTCGTACCTAAGTCTCTTGGCCCTCTCTCCATCAACTATGCAATGGGGTACAGTTAGGCTACTTGTCTCGTCCGCGTCAAATTCTCAAGACAGAGTCTGGGCATGGTCTCGGTAATGCCGTACTTAACCTCTTTGCCTTCTCCTTATGCTAATGTTACACTTGGCAGGCTCTTCCTTCACTTGGCTCAGTGGCTATCTGGGCTGGTTCTCTTTTGTATGTGCTCCCAGCTCAATCGACCTGCGGCACTTTCTGCTTAGAGTTATCTAATACAATAATCAGTCAACACGTCTTTCCTGACAGTGTATGATGTTGCGACCACCTACAACGTCACCGCAGGCATAGGAGCTTTCAATGGAACACTCGTACAACCTTTCTTCACTAACCTCAAAACATTAGTCCCGGGCGATCCGTATACACTTCTGCCGTTCCAATACTTTGCAGCAGTGTACATCCTTGTTATCAACCCGCTAATCTCGACAATCTCGACGCCGGTCCACTGCTCGGGCGAGAGCTGTGTGTCGTATCTTCTCTCAGGCGGCCTCTCCCAGTCCGAACCATGGGATTCGGCAACATTCTCAGACTATCAGGACTATCAGATGGCCAGGGTTGACAATACGCCATCCGTTCAGATAGACTTTTCAAGTCCTGTTTCAGACGTATTTACAGATGCGGATTGCGACCAGTTTGGCTCGTCAGACAGCCCCATTGCAATGCGGTTCTGCGTCGTCAACGACGAGGCAGTGACGAACGCACTGAGAGCAGGTCTGTCTGCGTCACTCAACGTTGATTTCCATATAGCTTAGTTCGATTCTCCTTGCTAACGCCTTCTTGTTACAGGCCTCTTTGTCTGCGCGAACGGCACTAATAATGGACAATGCGATATCGGGACACCATGGAACAACATCACCACCCGTATCGAATTCTATACCCGCGAGGCGACCGTCATCGCCTCGCGTTCTAACTACACAATTGTCAGCGTAGAGAGCATCACGTCACCAGAGATGGTGACAGATATTGATCTTACAGCATACAGAGAAGTCCTGCGCTGGCTGCTCAACTACACCGCATCCGACATCCCGGCACCCTCCTCCATCGCCCAGAGCTTCTTCAACTCGTACGCCCAGCTCGATAGCCCGTATACGTACGGCATTGCTCAGCAGAACTTCCAGAGCATAGTCGCCTTCCCCTTCTGGCTTTTCAACAATAATAATTGGGGGAATATAGCAGTCAAGTCCGATATGCTTGAGGCTGGCTTGTCGCCGCAGTTCTATACTACGGTTTCGATTGTGGAGCCATACGTCAAGTTGAAGTTCGATAATGCGATGTTTGTCCTTTGTGTGGTGTTACAGGGCTTGGTGCTCGTCTTCGTGTGGACCGTCTTGGTATGGACGTGCCTCCGACGATCGAGCTTGACATTTCCAGTATCTGCTTTTCCGTTCTTTGACGCTAGGCACAAGCTCTTGATGGATGGAGAAGAGGGGATTAGTGGCCGTCTGGCAGCAAGGGCACAGACTTCTGAAATAATAAGGACGATGAAGAACGCGAGAGTACGGATTAAGGAGGACTAGAACTTGGTAGGAGGACTGGCGAACGATAAAGCTGAAATATGGTGGTTGTTGATTGATGGTAGATATCCCTTTACAACCGCTGTTTGCGGCTTGAAATAAAGACACATCAGCAATAGCTTGATGATCAATGTGGGGGATTGTAAAATTATAAATCGTCCTGTAGTGCACTTCAGTCCTGCTTTCTCACTGGGTGTTCTAGGAAGCACTAAATAGGGAGTACTAAATAGGGAGTACTAAATAGGGAGTACTAGATAGGGAGTACTAAATAGGGAGTACTAAATAGGGAGTACTGGGCCTCTAGAGAGAGGGAGGGAGGAAGGGAGAGAGAGTGGGGTGCGCTGGAAGCCATTTACTTGACTTTGAAGATACTCCCTTATAATATTTGATCACGCTTTTATATGTAATCAGAGCACGTGTAATTACGTAAAGTGCGATTAGGGCCAAGGATTTAAGCCCGATCGTATCTCAGGAAATAAACCTTACCTCCTTTTTACCCTTTGAAATCACAAATTCCAACAGATCCAAAATCGGCCCCGGCAGGCATCCTTGTAAGTTTGACAGAGAGAACGAGAACGGATACTGCCACGATGTCGTAATAGATTAGGAAGGGTGGCCAGTATATCAAAAAATAATTAAGGTAATTAATTGTATTTAATTAAATCAAGTAAATAATTAATTATAATTTGATTATCGACTTCTAAAAAAAAATTAATTATTAGAAAATTTATAATTAAATATAATTAATTATTTCTAATTATTATATGAAACCCATATAAAAGTTATATAAGTAATAAATTCTCTTCTTTTTCTTTAAATAATATATAACTAAATTATAAAGAGTATAACGGCGGGATTAATATAATAGTCAAAGGCGCAAAGTTTAAAGAATCTTATATATTAGAAAATACTAAGCTATGGAATAAAGTAGGGAGAATGCCTCGACCTTTAGTATTATTCCGTCCAAGTAATTCTGGCTTAGCTTCGTTTTATACCTGTTTCCGATATCCTGTTTTTGGCAGATTATACCCTTATACCAGCTGTTATATTACCCCCCCCCCTAAAGAGAAGTCTAAATGCCCTTATTTAGGGGATTATTTAGCCGTAGTATAGAAAAGAAAAAAGAGGAAATAACGGCTATTAACCCTATTCCGTCTAATCTCTATAGCTTACTTATAATCGAAGCATGGTCTTGACTCTGCCAGAATAACCCAGTTCCTAGTATGTTCCGGCTAGTCCTTAGTATCCGTCGCTCGCATTATACCTATACCCATATTAATAATATAGTCTAGGAGTACTATATAGGCTATAGCTAATATTAGGACTATTATTATTAGGCGGTCTTTAAATAGGGATAGCAGATTGAGTTTATTCATTAATATAGGCTTTAATATAGTAGCTTGCTTGCCTTTCTTCTTAGTTAGGATAGTAGTATTTGGCTTAATTATACCGTTTTTAAGCTACTTAATTAACTTCTGGGCCTTTTCGAGCTTAATATATATATCCTTAAGTTATTCTTCTATAGTAAAGACTTATATATTAAGGGCGGTTATTTGAGCTACTTTATTATTAAATTCCCGGGCCTTGAGCTATATGATTTTAGTTTTATAGAAGCTTCTAAAAGGTTTTCTGATTTCTTAAATAATATTATTTACTAATTTATTAATATCTATAAGGTATTACTTCTTTAATTTGGTATTTAGGATTATTTTCTAGCTCTTAGTTTCAGACTAGTACTTTATATAATAACTAGTACTTGGTACTATATATCTTCTAGTTATAATACGTATCTTAATACTAGTTTAGTTACCTTTATTATAGTTAGAGTTTTCTTTATTACTAGAAGTCTTTTTATCCTTAGTCTTTTTATTATTAGAATCCTTACTATTATCTAATACCTTATATTTCTTGAATAAGCTAGCCTTACTCTTTTTAATTTTTTTAGTATTTGGCTTTATAAGATTAATAAGGAAGCCCTTATTAGTACTATCTATTCCGCTTATTAGACTATTAGGCTTATTATTACTAGTAACTAAAACCTCTATTTTATTATTCTTAGAACTTTTTGCTAAGATATTCTCTATAGTAATTTCAGGTATATTCTCAAGAGTAATATAGGCTATATTTTATATATTAACTTGTTCTTAGGTAAGGAAATTACTATTTTCGTTTATAAAGGTAGTTTGGCTAGTAATTATATTAATAATAGTAATAGTTACTAAACTTGAGATACTATTATTATTACTTAAGTTATTTAGGATCTAGTAAGCTGCCTTACTTAGTCCGGCTATAGATAATATATTACCGGGATTTCTTATCTATTTCGTCTTTATTAATAGTTCTATTAAGGCAGTAGTAGTAGTATAAATAGTTAAGGTTATAAAGATTAAAGTAGTTAAAAAGGTTTTCCTTAATTTTTAATAATATTTTGAATTAATATAGGTAAGTATTTATCTTTAGCTTAGCTTTAAGAATTTACTTTTTTTTTTTATAATTTACTTAGATAATAGAGTATAATCTAGTATAGTAAAGAAAGATATTTTGCCCAGATTTCTAAAAAAGAAAATAAATACTAATATAATAAAATAAAAGAAATATACTAGGATTTAAATAAAATCCGGGAAATATTTAGGTTTTTCTTCTTTTTCTCTAGTTATAGAGACCTTATTATTAAGGTTTATTATTATCTAGATAGTCTTTATTAAACTTATTTTCTTTAGTATACTAGATTTATTTATTTAGCTAGATAAAAGGTCCTGTTTTACCGGAGTTCTACTTATAAAATTTATATAGTTTAAATACTAAGTTCTTAAAGTTTAATATAAGGTATTATTTATTATTTATATCCTATTTCTTCTATTTAATTTTATAATAAAACTTACTATAAAGTACTTTAGAAAAAAGGATCTTTTCGATTTTTTATTTAAGTTTACTATTAACTTTAGTAGAACTAGGCTCTTTATTAGTTTGGCTAGATAATAGGTTAGTAGGATTCTTATAAAGCTTATCTATATAGAAAATTAGCCAAATCCTATATAATAGGAGAAGGTCTAATTAATATAAATAGCCGACTATTTTATTAATCTTAAATAGTCTAGTAAGGAAGTAGTCTAATTTATTAGATAAACGGTTCGTTTTTTATGTTTTTTTAATTATATAGATTATATTTCCTGAATTAAAGTCTAGTTCTTACCGTTTCTTATTAGCTTACTTGGCTTAATACTCCTAAGCTACCACTATATATTCTCGGGTATAATTAATAGTAGTATTAATTCTCTTAGCCTACTATTATATTTTTTTCTAATTAAGTTTCTTTCTCGGTATTTTGAATTCTATTATTAATAGTATCTAGTTAAAGTTTAGCCTGAGTTTATATCTATAGTCGACTATTAAGGGAAATAAGCTAGTTAATTTATATAGATAGGTAGTACCTATAGTATTAAATACCGGAAGTAAATCTGCCTAATTATTCTAGAAGTAATTAATAAAGAAATAAAGTCGAGTATTAATAATCTAGTTAATAATTTCTGTTTATTTATTAGTTTGGGTATATTCTATAGTTAAGAGCTTTAGCTTAGTTCTAGTTAATCTTAATAGTTTATTTATAAAGTCTAAAATAAATTAGGGTTCTTAATTACTTATAATAGTAAGAAGAGATTCTCGGAATTACTAGATATAATAATAGAATAGGCCGGTAGTAATTCTAGCTATAGTATTCTTAGTTATTAGTAAGCTTATATATTATTTAGATAATTAATTAACTATAATAAATATATTATTATATCTCTTATTTATAAAGCCAGGAATATAGAAGTCTATAGACAAATTGTCTTATATTTTTAGGGAAACCGGTAATAGGTATAATAGGCCTAGTATTTTGTCTTTTAGCTTATAAGACCTTTAATATTTATAGTAGTTTACTATAAAGCGGTTAATATCTATAGAAAGAGTAAGCTACTAGTAAAGTTTCTAAACTAGGATTTTTATTTTATTTTAACCGGGATATATAGTAGTTATTATATTATAAATTTATTATAGGAGCCTAGTTTATAGATTATTATATCCGTCCGGTATAATAAGTCTTTTATTATAAAATATATAGCTATTTAATATTTTTTATAGATCTATATTTTCCCGGGCTTTCTTATATTTGTTCTCTAGAACTAGGTTTGTCCAATTAGCTTATAGGACTTTAACTATAACTAATAGCTTATCTATTTCTTTTACCTTAGTAGAAATATAAGCTATATCTTTTATTTTAGTAGAAGCGAGAATTAGATCTAATAAGATAACTTATCTAGTTCTTTTAGCTTCCTTAGCCTGCTTCTGGGTTAGTATAAGCTTATTCTTTTAGGATAAGATATTAGTAATAGTATTATTTTTATTTGGCTAATAAGTAATCTAATAATAGAATTATAATAGGAAACTTATCTATTAGATTTATTATTTATTTAAGGGCCTCTTAGTACCAAAATACTCGAGAGCTTTATAATTAGTAATAATTAGAAAATTAGGTAAGCTAATTAGTTCTACCTACTATTTCCGGAGTCCTTAGATAATAGTAAGAAGTTCCTTATTATAAATTTTATAGTAGCTCTCGGCTTTTTAAAGAGCTTTGGAATAGAATAAGACTAGGTACTATTATCCGTTTTCTAGACTTTTTTAAAAGAATATACCTATAGCGGCTAGGTCTAAATAATTAGTTTCCAGGCAAGTTTCCCTATTATATTTGAAATAGAGAAGTATAGGAATAAAGAAAAGCAGATTCTTAAACTAATTAAAGGTATCTAGCTAGGTTTTATTAAGTATAAACTTTGGCGGAATATCTCTTTTAGTTAGATAGTTTAGGGAGCAGGAGATATATCTATAGGCTTAGATAAACCTATAATAGAAGTTATAGAAGCCTAAAAATAACTATATTTCCCTTTTTATTATAGATTAATACTAGTTTCGGATAATAGAGATTTTGGTAGGGTTTATTTATATACCCTAATCCGAGATAATAAATCCTAAAAATATTATTTTAGAGATTTTAAATTTGTATTTATAAATATTAACTTATAATCCGGTATCCTAGAGCTTTTATAAGACCGTTCTAATATATTATTAATACTTCTTTTTATTTTTAGAGAAGATTAGTATATTATTAATATAGGCCAAGTAAAAATTATCTAAATAGTTTATTAGAATAATATTAATATATTATTAGAAGGTTACTAGACTATTATAAAGTCTAAATAGTAGAACTACTAGTTTAAAGAATCTATATCTTGTCCTAAAAGCTACTTATATTATAGAAGCTAGTTTTATATAAATTCGATTAAAAGTATATTAAATATCTAATTTGGTAAATACTAATAATTTAGCTAATTAGTTAAAAGTCTCGGTAATAAGTAATAGGAAATAGTAGTTTTTTTTTATTATAATATTTAGCTATTAATAGTTAATATAAAATTATAGGCTATTGTCTTTCTTTTTAATAAATAAGACTAGTAATAAGAAAAGGAATTTGGATAGCTTAATAAAATTCTTTTTTAGGTTCTTAATAAGATACTCTCTTATTTTTTCGAGTTTATTAGAGCTTATCTTATAGAAGTAAGCTATTCTTATTAAGAGATCTGGTCTATTAAAGTAGAGCTTATAGTTAAAGGGTTAAGACTAGGGAAGCTTATTTACTACTTTTTTAGAAAATGCCCTGGCTATATTATATAGCTATATAAGAAGAGATATCCGGAGTTCTTAAAGTTCTTTAGAGTCAAAAAATAGTATATTACTAAGGGTATTGGATTTGTCTATATTTAGGGAATATATTAGGTTACTAGTTTGAGTATAGTATCCGGTAAACTATAGTATTAGTTATCTAATTACTACGGATAGTAGTAGATATCTCTTTAATTTATAACCCTATTTCTCAAGTATATAATTAATCTTATTAATAGTAACTAATCCGATCAAGTTACCGGGGTCTTTAGTATTTAATTAGAAGGCAGCCGCTTTAATAAAATAGCGGGAATAGTCTAGTAGCTTGACTATTTCGAGAGTATTAAGGTCTAGCTCTTTCTTTCTTACCTAGTATTTAGCTTTTCTTATAAAAAGGTCTTATAAAGAAATAAGAAGTATATTCTTTTACTTCTCGGGTCTGGTTTTACTAGTTCCTTTTAGGATCCTAGTTAGAGTATCTTTAGAATAGTTATCTTTTTAATATTTCTTATTAAAATATTAGATTTTCTAAGTAAGATCTGGCTAATTTATCTTATAGTTCTCTAGCTAATAGAGTTAATTCTATTAATAGTCCGGTAAAATATTATACTTTACTAGCTATTTCCTTTCCAGGATTATATTATAAGAGCCGAAGTTAGTAGTAAGTAGGTATTATTAAGTTTAGGAGTACTAATTAATAGCTAGATCTATAGTAGCTAGATATTAAATAGCTTTACTAGGTTATTTATTAAAATCTTATAAGGAAACAGGGATTTTGAGTTTATATAAGGGTATTTATAGTACTTTTATTAAAGGGCAAATATGCTTTTAATTAATTAGAATATATATATTTGCTCTGGTATTTATTAAGTATTAGAAGGTTATAGTTTTGCTTTTCTAGTATATTTAATAATTAATAAAGAACTAGTTCCTGCTAATTAGCTAAGTAAGATCTATAGGTTCTTAGTAAAATTCTTGCTTTAGGAGATCTATTTCTATATCTAGAGCTAGACTTTTCCCGACTTATTAATATTATACTTCTTATTAGATAATAGGTAAAAGTCGGTATTCTTATTATTTATTCCTAAATTATTAGCTTTCTCTAAATAATTCTTTTTAATAGGTATAATTTTATTAAAGTCAGGATAAGTACTTTTTATATATTCAGGCTTTCTATAGCTATAATAATAAAGGCCTTCTAGCTAGTCTAGTCTCTTCTTAAATTCTCGGCGGACTGCCTTTTTTAGCTATAAGAATACCGGCTACTAAGATTAATCCGTTAGATATAGGATTACTATAGCTTCTTGAATTCCGGTAGGCTTTCTAGCCCGAGGTAATATTTAGTAGTAAGTAGTTTCTACTAGTTATTTCTCCTAGAATTACTAATTTTTAATTAAGAGAAGCCTATTCTCTTATTCTATATATTATTTAGTAAGGTCCCTGGAAATATTAAACTTCTTATTACCCAAGCTTTTAAATAGCTCGAGATTTATTTTATCTATTAAGTTATTATATTAGTTATCTAGTAACTTCTCTAGTTTTATTATTAAATAAGTAAACTTTGCCCAGAATACCGGAAATAGCTTATTCTCTTATCTCAGGTACTAGTATATCTCTTTTGCTTCCTAGTACTTTATTTCTTTGCTTTTATTATAAGCTTACTAGAGAATCTTAAAGATCTATTTAGTAATTAAAATCTGTCTAACTAATCCAGGTTCTAGTTAATTATAGATAAAGTTACAGGTATTTCTAGTAACTAATTATATTATATAAGTAATCTTTAGTAGTTTGCTATTAAATTCAGAGAAGTTCTATATTAGTTTATTTCTTATATTAAATATCTAGTTATTAATCTAGTAATTATTTTTACTCATAAATAGAATAGGATCCTTAATTCTAATAAGCCATAATTAATTACTATAAATAAAAAGCGGAAAAGAGCCTTAGTATTAGTTCCCAAATAGTTCTCCTAATAGGAATCTATAATATTCCTGAATATCTGCCTATTTGGATCTCTATTTTATTACTTCTTTTTATACTAATCTTTCTTTTATATAAAATTAACTAGTAATTACCTCTAGCTTATTAATTTTCTTAGTAAGTTAGTTAATATATAAGTGGAATTTCTAGTAGTATTCTGCTTATTTATTAGCTATAAGGTAATATTTATTAATAAGGTTATCTTATATAAGTAATCTCTATTAGGCCTTATTTATTTTCGGAATATTTATACTAATTTTAAGTTTTAAGTTAGCTAGCTATTTCTTAATATCTTTTTCCGAGATAGTATTATAATAGCTTTTCCGGTAATATAAGTTTATAATATTAAAGTCTGGCTTTTCTATTTTATTATACTAGGGCCTCTTATCTAATATACCTATAGTAGTAGTACTTGGCCCCGGGCCATTTATAGTAGCTTTAGAAAGGGTATTAGCTATAGAAGTAAGTACTAAGTAAGTTCTTCTTATTTAATATTAGTAAACTATAACTAATTATTATCTTATCTAGTTTTAAGTTAGTAGACTAAAACCGACTATTATCTTTTCTTGTTTTAAATCGGTAGACTACTACTAATTCTTCCTATACTAGGGAAAGAGGCCGGTTCTTTTACTCTCGTTAGTATTAAGGGAATATTATCTACTCTAGTTAAGGGTCAGGCTCCGAGATTAACCGGATTATAGAGAATAATATCTTTCTTCTTTTATATTAGTAGAGAACTAATTACTGGGAGGGGAATATTATCTGCTCTAGTTAAGGGTCAGGCTCCGAGATTAACTAGGTTATAGAGGACATTTGTACTTCTAGTTAAGCTCTCTGGTTCTTTATAGTTCGAGGAGGTTATTAAATATTAAAAGCGGTATTCTGTCTTTGCTTTCCAAGGATAAATATAAGTCTTTTGCCGGCAGTATTATATCGCCTCTATAGGCCGAGTCGAGTAAGCTTAGTATTATATAATAGCGGGATTAATATAATAGTTAAAGGCGCAAAGTTCAAAGAATCTTATATATTAGAAAATACTAAGCTATGGAACAAAGTAGGAAGGATGCCTCGACCTTTAGTATTATTCCGTCCAAGCAATTCTGGCTTAGCTTCGTTTTGTGCCTGTTTCCGATATCCTGTCCTTGGCAGATCATGCCCTTACGCCAGCCGTTATAAAGAGAGTAAAGGTTAATTGATTTCCAAAGAAGAGAGAAGGAGAGCAAGGTAATATATATGTGAATTATTTGCTCTATATATTATATGACCGCACTCACGTGACTAGAGAAGTCAAAACCCCTACTATAGTACTTATTTACAAAGATAAGTAAAGCGAGTAAAGGCGGGATACTAGCTATTAAGCCTATAATAGTAAGGCGATATCTAAATTAGGGTAAAATATGCTTTACTTTTGCGCCATAATGCTTATATTATCTTTGTAGTCACGTGTAATAACACGTGACCCAGTAATTAATTATATTTAATTAAATTAAGCAAATAATTAATTATTATTTAATTACTACGATTCTGACTTAATTTAATTTGATTACCGGCCAATAATTATAATTAATTAAATTATTTGACACACTAAGGGTGGCTGTATTCCAGGCATTGATATTATATTTAGAAAACATGGAAACTGTAACCGATTCTCTTGGGAGCTAGAAGAGGACCCCCTAAGCATGATCCAGCTGACTCATGAGCGTACTCAGAGCTCAGGGTTCGGCTCAGGTTAGAGCAGCGACTGTTCCGGTCCAAAGACGGAAATGTACTTTGGTGAGCGCAATTGTCGTCTGAGACTTTGGAGGTAGCCAAACAATCTTAACAGATAGTCTCTGTTTTCTAGTAACCAATCACGAGGAAAAGTGACAATCACACTCGAGATTTAATTTGAAGCAAGTTAGTAAGAAGTGCATAGAATAGAAGACTTGTTAAAGCTACCTACCTTTCCCCTCTGTTCCCCCCAACCTCCCTTTTCTATCTTCTCAGACCATCACCTTTCTTGACTTATCACAGCACGCTTGCATCAACTACTCTTTCGAAACCAAAAAATATCAAACATCTCAAGCACTCCAAGAGACAGCCTTACCACTACTCAAATTTCATTTCCGGGACGGAAAGAGGGGAGTAACAGGACGGAACAGATCCAGTAAAAGCATTTCGGAATTCTACCAGAGATAGCTCTACCCTTCGATTTCCCAGAACCTCTCGGTCCAACGGGGCGTCACACAGTTCTGCCAAAATGAGCTCTACCATACATGGTACATCGCGAACCCAGGGGAACTTAAAGCTCATTCCAGGACAACACAGACTCGACGAACTAGTGATGCTTATCGTCAAGAACTCTCGAGACCGAGGAGACAGTCTTACATCCCTTCAGAAAGAAGCCTTGAGAGCCACCTCAAAAGGGCAGGTTTTAGGCAGCGGCAAATCCACCTACGAACTCATAAAATTTTACCAACCGATATTCGACAAACTTTTTTTTCTCGGGAGCCTAAAAGGTCGATTAAAGATAACTGCGACAGGCAAATGGGCAAACCAGGAAGGAAATTATGGATGGGCAAACTTTGACAGCCAACGCCGTGACAAGGCAAAGATAGCTGTCAATACTATGATGGACAACGGGCAAAATAGAATATTGAGGCATATGGGAACTTTGCTTCATGAGATGATTCAGGGATTCTTGCTGATCTATATGGTCCCGCGCTACAACAAGGAACGTCGGTCGTTCAATAATGGACATGGTTATACGGGGCATGGATCTGCCTGGCATGATATTGCTTACGCGTTGGAGAAAGCTTCCGATCACTCTACTTTGATGGACATCAAATTGCCTATGGGCCGTGACGTTGCCTTATGGGGAGAGATGGTGCAGGCGCAGACTAGAGGGGAGAAAATAGACCCGAACAAGTGGGGCCTTGGTCAAAACAGACGCAAGAACCCTGGAAATATGTCCTGCTCGACATGCATGCCTGGGGGCCAGCTCAATCCTGGAGGACAACTGATTCCAGGAGGACAAATGATTCAGAGACAGAATAACTCATTCGGCATCCACATTATGGGGCCGGGTTGGCAGCAATTCATACAGATCCCGTACCTCTCAAACATCGGAGTACAGTTATAAGCTCCTACTTTCGAAAATATGGATTATCACGGGTAAATGGAGGTTCGGAATTACAGAACATCATACATGACGTGAAGATTATCGGTTTCCATTTGGAACGTGAATAGCTTCGATACATATTCGTAGATTTTATCTATCAAATTCAAAGAATCGCCTTTTACATTTAGATCTTAGAGCCAGTGACTAAATTATCACCATTAACGACAAGCTCTACTCTTGAAAAGTGAATGGAGATTTTGATACTGTGGTCATCACGTGATTCTCTCCCCTATTCCGACACTGTTGAAATTAGGGGCTGTGTACTAATGGGGCTTAAGCCATAGGCTTATTACTGAGTAGATTATGCCCTGTAAGGCTAAATCGGTTCAGCTGAGGTTGAATGGTTCAGTATAAGGCTCTCTGGTTTAGGGGTTTAGTGCATGTGACTTAGGGGGTTCAGGGCTATATATACGGGCTACTTACCACTGTAGAACAGCAGTCAATTCAGTACGTTTTACTTGGTTTACATTGCAAGCACGTGACCCTAGCTATATTGCTTTAGCTAGTTCAACAGACACCACTACCCTTCCAGCGCCAAATGCATCTTCTCCGACTAAACTCCTTCTTGATATGTTACAGTAGGCCGGGATAAAACTCGTAATTCTCAATCCAGAAGCTGCGAAATCGAAGCAAACATCATCCATGTCAAGAACATCCGTCCTTCTTCATATCAGACCATATGATCGCGAACTTTGGGTGTCAATGTACTCACTTTTCACTGCGCAAAAAGACACCTGTGCTTTAGGTTCTCTCCTTGCCCGATATTGCTAACTTCCATTGCCAACGTCCATTCTCATCTTCACAGCCCTCTATCAGGATCTTGGTCTCAAATCACCCCGCGGTCTCGTTACTCAGTGCTGTCTGTGCTTCTGGTGATTACTTCTAAGTAGAGATTTCCTCCGCGTTCCTGAAGAGAGTACTTAAAAGAGGTTGTAAGATTCCCAACTGCCACAAAATAATAAGCAGGCCAATCACCAAGGCAAGGAGGAACGATAAGTCGTGGTGGATCATCTTGATTTCAATTTAAACCCCAAATACACAAACTTAGTGCCAGTTCAAGAGAAATTTTTAACAAAGATGCAGGCCCGTTCAGATAGTGGAAGGGCGAGTTATAATAGATGATCCACATCACACCACGAATTGAAGGGGTGAGATGACGCAGTAACTAAAAAGCGCCAAGTGGTCTGATCACAATTCGACCACACATATAAGACCAAATCATGTCAGACGGCTCGTATCGGTATTCCATAGGGGAATGCTCCATGTTCGCAGGGCTGCCAATGAAACTCCTCATTTTGTTTTCCTCCTGTCCTCAGCTTTTAAGATTCCCGCCAAGAGGGCAAGGCAACAAAATCATATGCAAAAAATCTGACTTCGGCTGAAATCCGTAAAGGTATTGAATATACAACTTAATAACTAAATATAATGTACGGAGATCGTGGCATCAAGTGATGGATAAATACAAGGGATAAGCTTAAAAGGCGTGGCACCCCTTGTCAGAGGCTTACTAAGTATGGCTTATTTTCAGGGTAGGCTAGAAATACAAGGGCTTTCAGTGGCTGAGTTCGCTAGAAACGAGTGCTACAGTGGAGTTTTAGTACCGATGTCAATCCCATCACTTTATGCCGCGATATCCGTATGTATCCAATCCACCTCTGCTCCCTCCATAAATATACTTCCAGCACATCCCATCTCTTATATCGCAACTTTTCCCACGCCGGTCGCCACCAAAACCATTACCATGATCATTGTTCACAGTAAAAAAGAAAAACGAGAAACTATCCCCGTAACTTAAATCCAACGCGAAGCATTCTTGCAAGGGAGATGATCATAGAGCCGCCGAGGATGCAGACGCTGGAGAAGATTATCAGGTGGGAGAAGGAGCCGTGGTCTTGTGGGATGAGCGCGCCTTGGATTGGGAGACTTGTTAAGCCGCTGTGTATTGCCGTCAGTCGCCTTCCAGGAAGGAGGGAAACATTAACTTACCCAAACCCGATAACAGTCTGATACATGCCAAACCTTGTACCCAGACTCTCGACCGGCCCCAGCTCCGCAACACAAGGCATGAATACACTAATACAAGCACCCGTCGCAAAGCCCGCCATGGCACTGAGGGCAAAAACTTGTGCGTGCGTGGTATTCGGATTTCCTTCGAGTGGGAGCCAGAATGCGAGGAGGAGGATGGCGTTCATGAGCGAGACGATGGAGATCGAGTTCCAGCGGCCGAAGCGGTCAGCGAGGTAGGCGGGGAGGATACGGCCGATGATGGAGCTGCCGCTGAATCGAAGGAATCAGGTCCGGTCTTCAAATGAGGAGAAAGGAGGTGAGATGGGAAGGAAAGTTGCGAAAAAAAACTTGCTTTAGGATTACTATCGTGTATATTGCGAGGCTGTCGGAGAACTTGTGTCGGAGGCTCATGGTGGGCAGGTAGTTCCAGGTCGAGAAGAGACCGTAACTGCTATAAGTTAGTCGTTACCATACCTTGAATATGTGGTGGGAAGCATAAGGTAAACTCACACAACGAAGAAGGTGCCCAGGCAATAAACAGCGAAGATCCGCTGTCTGAACAACGCAAAATCCAGAAACTTGGCTTTCGGATCCCATTCCTTCTCCGGCAACCTCGTACGCATGAGGAAGCAGGACACTACTCCACAACTAGCGATGACGAGGGCGTTGACTCGGATAGCATTTGGGAAACCAATCTTCGGGATCAGGAAGTGGAGATAGATGGGGTGGATGACGCCTCCTATGCCGAAATCAGCACAACTGAATACTTGACAACGTCGAGATATAGCATACCAGTACTGCTACCAGCGAGCACGATACCCAACGCCAAAGCCTTCCTCTTATGGAAGAACTGTCCTGTCGACACGATGCCGCAAGAAAACAATCCACTCGCAGCGAGACCAAAGCCCACTCCTTGCGTAAGGAAGATCTGGTAGTACTCCGTCGAAAGACTCAGCATCGCAACGAAAAACGTACAAGCTATCGTACAAACAATGGCGATATATTTCGTGCCGTACGTATCGACGATTCGGCCAAAAAGTGCGCCGCCAGCCCACCTGCAACATACGATAACGTCAGTGGGTGAGTCACGGGGGAGGGATGGGACTCACATGAGGAACAGCTGCGTTGTGAAGATCCAGGAGATGGAAGAGGCGGAGTAGGATGACAGGAGTACTGCCTCGTAGTACGTTTGGAAGAGGCCCATGCTACTCGAGGTGAGACAAATCTATCATATGATGAAATCAGAGGGAGAAGGCGGAGGGGACTTACGAGTTCAACCACCCGAAGGTAGCAAAAAGTGCAAACCAACCACCGATAACACAAGTCCAACCCTCGAAGCCTCCATCGATAGGAAATTCGTCGCTTCTATCGGTCGTTTGTGTTGTCCTAGACAGGGCACCAGTACTCGCCGTCGTCGCACTGAATTCTCCTGATTCCTCATCGCCCTTCTTCGCCGAAATGATTAATGTGGATTCGCCTTCTGAAAAGTTGGTGAGCGTCATTACAAGCTCTGGAGGGCCTGCTTGATGACGGTGTTGTCGAGGGAGGAATTCGGTGTTTGTTGAAGAGGGTGGTTCGTCATATGTACACACAAGCGAGAGGGATATAAAAGTCCTCCCTCTATGGAAGGCGATGATCGTCTCCGCCTCCCAGTCTCCGGATATAATTTAGTGAACCCACGAACTGAAAAATCTTGTGATTTTATGCCGAGGCCAAGAAAGCACCGAGATACAGGGCAAGAAAGAGCGTGTACTGTAACGTTGGACAAAAACGGTTGACAACGTCGATCCAGTTTCACGGGATTTCCAAAGGGGTGCGCAGGTGAACAGCAGCGGCCGTTTCTCTGTGTTCCGGAAGGATGTTGGAGTAGGACAAATTCTCGAGAAAGGAAAGGGGGAGGAAGAGGAAGAAGAGAAAGAGGTTTCCAGACGACATCGAGTAACATCCGTTTGCATGTTGCCTTGCCTTACAAACGGATTCATGCACGTGACCGAGACATTTCAGTCAAGGAGGACAGGTTCAGAATTGACCACTCGTGGCAAGTCGCATTGATAGGTCCTCGTGAAAAGTTGGCAATACATGTTGCGTAAATGTTCGCAAAATGTCCTATTTGATATTAACAGCTCCGTCTCTCACATCTGAGATAATATCTTACCGAGAAACTGCCTTAGATCGACATCACCTGGATTTGAAATGCAGATGCAGTGCAATTATTCTCTCGAATGCACCTTCCCGAAAGAGATCAGATATCCAGTCTTTTATACGCTGTCGACCTTTATGATAGGTACCCGTTTCTGTAGCACCGGTGGTGGAAAGCTGGTGTTGAACAGACCGTTTGACGTTGAACGAGATTAGCGAGCCGCAAGCCCTGCCGCGAGTCTGTTGCACTGTTGCACTTGTGCCTCTACACTTGCAACGTCAGCTCGATTTGAAAGCGGTAGAAACCTTCCGCAAAATAAAAATGCCCAACTCCTCCACGCGTTGAAACCAGGTGGGCGACGAAAGCGAGGGTTTCGTTCGGCTGGTGTACGAATGAGAAGCCTGTTCCACCCAAAACTCACAAAGTAAGAAGGTGGAGACTGGTCTACAGCACTGTAGCAGTCAACTCAAGGCGGGTGTGGTAGCTCCTCGGGGAGCCAGACCTTTGTATTTTCACCAGTTCGCAGTGTGTTCAATTTCCTGGTCTCTGTCCTTCCTCGGCTTGCCTTTCCTTCCCCAGAAATTCTAGCTTCTGCCTGGCCTCTCCTTTTCCTGCGTGTATACCCTGCTTTTCCTTACCTGATGGCCAGGCAAGGAAATGCGGGTTATTGAAATCACTGCCAGTTCGCGTCAAAAACACCATTCTCGACAACTCACAGGAGAGGAGGCTGAACTGTTAATCCAGCCATCAAGGTATATTATGCTTTTGCATCTCCGTGCTTATCAACAGCCCAAGAAATGCCTTGAGGTGTGGTATCATTCATGAATTCGATCTTAAATGGAACGTGCGTGGTTGAGGCATGCGTGGGACTCCTTGTGATAAGTTGGTGTCCCCGACAGGGTTGTCAAAATGGGAGAAAGCATCTCACAAAGTGGAACCTCACCTTCACAACGTGAGAAGTGGAGGCCTTTGATGGATTATCTCGAAGAGCAGACATAAGCGCTTTCGTCAGTTCACCCGAAACAAACACTTTTGAGAAATCAGGAGTAGCAAACGCACCTCACAATTCTCAATCTCAAAAAGCGCCACACCAAGCAAACAAACCTGCATGCCACTTTTACAGAAAAAAAGTATTAAGAAAATTTCAACCAGCCCGAGAGCAGGTGTAGTAACAAAGGCGCATCGAATTTGCAATTCTCCAATCTCAATCTCAATATGTGCTAAAGCTCAACCCCTTTCGCAATCTACCTTCTGCATGGTACTGAACGTAATATACACCTCCCCAATTCTTCCCCTGTCACCTATCGCCTTGCCCATCCACGCCCATCCATTGTTCAATCCGCTCCTCGAATTTCAAATGCTAAATACTCAACACCAATTGATACATCCCCGTGCAAGAAACTTAATCCAGCACCCTCCCCGCAACAGCAGCACCACTCTTATCCTTCGTCTGCGTCTTCTTCAGCTGCCTCCCCATCTGAATCTCGCCTAACAACGCCGCGGGTCTCTGCGCTCCAGCTCCAGCTCCAGCTCCAGGCGCTGGCATCGGAGGTGGTGGAGGAGCGCCAGGTGCGCCCATTCCAGGCATTGGGGGAGGCGGGGGCGGGCCCCCAAAGCTTGGAATAGGAGGTGGTGGTGGAGCTCCACCAGTTGGCATGGGCGGAGGTGGCGGAGGAGCAGCGGGAGAATCAACCTTCGGTGCAGGGCTCGTAGGTGTCGAGCCTGCGCCGCCAGCTGCGGATAGAGGACGGGGAGGACCCATGGTGCCGAAGAGGATGGATGCGAGGTGGCGAGCGTTGCCGGCGCCAGGACCTTCTTCGTCGGAGGAGTCGTCTTCTTTGTCGGAGCCTACGACGGACCAGTCGTCTTCTTCGGGACGGACGCGAGAGGTGCGGCCGGTTGGTTGGATTTGGATGGGTTCAGGGGCACGTGCGGTTTCTTGTTGTTGAGGGCGGAAGAATGGGTTGTTGGTTGCGACACCAGCTTGGGACGATGGCGAGGCTGTGTCACCTCCAGCTACCAGTTTCTTGAATGGGTTCCTAGTTTCCGTATCAGACGGGGGGCTGACAACGGGGAGGGCAGTAGTTTGTGCTGCTTGAGGGATTGGTGGGACGATCATCGGAACCGGCGGTGGGGGCGGTGAAACTTCCTTCCTCTCGAACTCTTGACTGCTGACTGTTGGTGTTGAAGCTTGCGGTGTAGCCTGCTGATCCTCCTCGTCCGAAGAATCATCATCGTCGATGGCTTCCAATTGGCGTTGCAGTTCCCTCTCACGGGTTTGAGCAGCTTCAATTTCGGCTCGCTGGGCAGCTAATCTTGCTTCTTGCTTCTTAGCCTCTTCTTGAGCGGCCTTCCTTCTTCGCTTCTCTTCTTCTTTCTTGACCTTGCCGGCCTTGACTTGCTCTTCGAGTGCCTTCAAACGAGCAGCAGCAGCCTCCTTCTCCTTGGCGAGCTCAGCTTCCTGTCTGGCCGCATCATTCCTAACAGTATTAGTAAAGAGTCACTACAAGGAGTACGGCTGACACACTCAAGTTCTGAAGTGGCAATGATCTGCGCCTTCTGCTCTTGCAAAACTCGTTGCTCTTCTTCGGCCCTCTTCTCACTTGCATCACTCTTTGCCGCCTTCCGCGAGGGTGGCGGAGGAGGCCTCTTCGCAACAGTTGAAGCTGGAGGTGGGGGAGGAATGCCCTGCTCTTCATTGATTCTGGCCTGTCTCTCGGCTTCACGCTTCGCATCTTCTTCCTCGGCCTGTCGAACTTTGGCGGCTCTCTCATTCTTCTCACGTTCCAGTCTTTGCTGGGTGGTCTCTCCAGACTTTGTCGGTGCCTTGATGCCAAGAGCAGCAAGACGTTCGGCCATGCGTTGCTCGGCTTGCTGCTTAATATATGCTGCTCGGTCCTCAGGGGTTTTGTACTGAGAGTAAGTGCCTCCAGGGGCTGGTGCAGGAGCGGACCTAGCAGAAGGTGCCTCGACGGGCGAGGGTGCAGCTGGGCTGTCGAAACGGGAAGACGGTTCAGATCGTGGTGTGTCTCTAGTGCTACGACTTCGGTCATCCGTCCTGACTCTGGCAGATCGGCTTGATCTCTGTAAATCGAAGATAAAATCCTTGACCTCATCCTCAACTCCGAGACCATCTTCCCATCTGCGCTTCTCGTGTTCACTGCTCGAATCATCGGCACCATCCTTGAGGCTGTCCTCGAGACCACGTGAGAAATCTCGAACGCTGTCTTCCACATCCTTGACCATGCGCTCATTATTCTCCTTCTCATTTCTTATCTTGATATTTTCCTCTTCTAGTCTCTTCGGCGCGTCAAAGTCCTCATTGCTTGATTCGACCTTTCTTCCAGTAAGAGCAGCAGACCGCTGTTGCATCATAGCCTTAGCCCTGGCCTTGAGACGATCTGATTCGGTGACAGAGCCGCCTGGACCAGTACCAACAATTGATGACGCACTGCCGGGATGAGCCTTAGCATCTTTAAGACGGAACAACTCAAGCTTCGCATCGGCGATAGCGCGCTCGGTCTTGCGAACGTCAGATGCGATCTCAGGGAGTTTATCGGTGAGCTGTTGGAGCTGTCGCTTCAGGATACGGCGTTCTGCGCCCGAGTCCACATTGCGAAGTGCTGCATCAGGATGTGCGTCGATATCTTCTTGGATGCGACGAATTCGGCGATAAAGGTCTTCTGCCTCGCGACGGTCCCGTCTATCCAGAGCATCGTCTTCATCGGCCGCGTTTTCATCCTTGAAATCAATTGCGTCCAGAAGCACCTGCTTCTCACGAATCTTCTTCCTCAATTGGTCCAGAGATATTTCATCGTTGGAGGTTGTTGATGATGGCGAGGAAGGTCGAGGTGATCCGTTACCCAGCCTCCTGCGTGCACTAGATTTGTATCCCACATCGTCATCATTATTCTTGAAAACCGTGGCATCCTTGCGTCCAAATCCGCTTGGGCCAGAATCCCCTCTGAATGAGTGGTTCTTCAGGTAGCTGACTCCAGTCCTCTGAGGCAACAGAGCTGCTCCAGAGTTTTTGCGGAAATCAGATTCCTGGTGGAGCAGTGACTTGACCGTGCCAATCGAATCGTTGAAGTTCCTGGTGGAAGGCGGGACAAGCTCGGGTGGTAGTTGAGCGGGAAGTGGGTATCCGTTTAGCTTACGGTAGATCAAATGCATCGCCACTGCGAATTCGTCCATATTGAGGCGGCCCTTATTCCCCTGATCAGCGAGCGTCCAGACTCGCTCCAGATCTGGCTTTTCAAGACCACTTTGTCCGAAAACCTCAATGGCAACATCACCGCCGATGAAACCCTTGCCAAACCCATCCCACGCTTTGAAAACAGAATCATATCTTGTCTTCTCATCTTTTGTGATGGCCCATGGAATAACAGCATTTCCTGATAGACCAGCTGTGGTGAAGTTACCCTGCTCTCGGCCTTGCTGTGGCATCATTCGGGATTGCAGCAGATCGATATTAGGTAATCCGCTCGCAGGAGCATTGACTAATCCCCATTGGCCTGGTCGTCCAGTAGGTTGGCTATTCAATGGAGCAATCATACCTCCCATGCCAGTCTGAGCGGGCGAAAGACCTTGATTCGGTCCAAATCCAGTAGGCATTGGAGGCATTGGCGGACGAGGGCCGTTGTATCCAGGAGCTGACGGATTCGACATGCCCTGAAACCCTGTCGGATTCGGTTGTAATCCGCCTTGCTGCTGACCAAATCCAGTCTGTATAGGCTGCTGGAAGCCAGTCTGCTGCTGCTGGAAACCTCCGGAGAAATGGTTTTGCTGTCCCGGGAAACCAGTCATCTGTGCCGTCAACAGAGCCGAGTTCGATTGTATGGGTTGTGGCTGCTGAATCGTGGGTGGGGATGTCTGTCGAGTGAAGTCTGGAGCATTGGTCCTTTGAGGAGCAGGCTCCGGAGCGTCATCCACGACGTTGAAATTGATTATATCCACCATGCTCGACACCTCATTCTTTATGTTATCGGGCAGGACAGATGGCAATTGCTTCCCAACAAGCTTCAGATTGCAGAGGTACATTGCGAGGGCAAATTCGGGGAAATGCAGTTGGCCGGATCTAGTGGTGTCTGCAAGAGTCCTGCCGTTGTCATTAGCTTCTTCGTATGTTCGGATATTGTGATGAATTTCGCTGTCCTACCATATTTGTGACAATGAATTGCCATCCAGTTTCGATCTCATTAGCAGATCTCTCGATTTGTCGCCAGATAGAGTCTGGCCATCCCCAACCGCAGACTTGAACAAAGTCTCAAACTTCGCTTGGTCCTGCGCAGTGATGAACGACAATCGTATGTTGGGAATCTTCGTGCCCTTCGACTTTGATGCTCTGCGTCCTCTCGCAGGAGCAGGTGCGGACGGTGTCGACTTGAAGCTATCTGCCATTGCTGCGAAGCCCGTCGGCTGAGCTTTCTGCATCGGGGCTGCGGGAGGAGGCTGCGGCTGTTGCGGAGCTTGGGTCTGGAATTGCTGAGGTATTTGAGGCATTGGAGGAGCTCCAGTCTGGAAGCTCTGCTGCTGCGGAGCTTGCATGTTGCCAAATGGAGATGGATTCTGCTGTCCTGGGAAGCCACTCTGCTGTTGTTGCATCTGTTGCGGCTGGAAACCTGTCGGTTGCGCCTGCATAGGATAGCCGGTGAACTGCTGCTGTAATGGAGCTTGGCCATATCCCGTCGGATTCGGATTCATGAAGTTCGACTGAGGCTGTGGTTGTTGCTGTTGCTGCTGTGGTTGCTGAGGCTGGAAAGAGCCATACTGCTGAGGCCCGCCCGGGCGACCGCTCTGGCCCCCCAGGTAGGAGTTGGACCCGGAGAACATGATGCGAAAATATCAAAGACGTGCAAAGGAAAGATGGTATTAGACAGGAAATGCTATGCTGCGCTGGAGGATGGTTGTGATAGTCGATCAACCTACGCGTGGCTGAGGATAAATGACGAAGCTTGGCCACACAGAATGTCGGAGAGATGCGGCTCTAGCGGGAACCAGGTTACAGGCACCAGCGGATAAGCTTATTAAAGCAGCGACTATTTAGGACCTGGTCTTGCTTGCACATTTTCACTGTCGATTTACTCATTGCTCATTGAGAGGTATATACATGTTTTGGATTAGCAGTGCTACCTGCAAATCCTCTACATATCTCTATCTTCGACTTCTGTCACATGAAGCCCTCATTTTCGCTGTGCAGATATTGCCCAGCTCAGATATAATTACAAAGCTAATTCTATGTCTTCCGAACGTCATCCATTACACCGAGTAGCAATTCACAGTGGACATCCGACCGAGTGGGCATCTCACCCTCGTCTCCCCGTCAAATCAAGTAAGCGTGCCGGCGAAGCTGCCAACTAGTTCTTGTTCTTGGGGAACAATGCCTTGTTGGCGGCTTTGCTGGCTTGAAGGGCCCCGGACAGAGAGAACTGGGTATCAATGCCCTCAATACGATGGGTGGAGTTCAAGTTCTTGACAAGGGTGATTTGGTAGCAGGTTGCGGAGCCTTGACGAGAGATGATCGTAGAATAGGCAAGGAAGAACTCCCAGATCTAGGTCTGTTAGAAATGGTCTGTAAGCTTTCACATCAAACTTACTTTATACCATCTTTTGCCGTACTTAGCCAAGACCTTGTCCTTGTTGGCGAGCCAGTTTCTGTACCATCTCCACAGCGTAGCCGAGTAATGAACACCGATAGTGTCAATTGACTTGACCTCGAATCCAGCACTCTCAACCGATCGAATATAGTCGTTGAGTGGAGTAGAGGCATCAGCACCAGGGAAGATATATTTGTTCATGAAAAGACCCCAGATGAGATCCTCGTATTGCCAGCTCTTTCTCAATCCAGCAACTTGCAGGAAGAAAACTCCATCATCATCCATCATCTCGTTACACTGTCTCAAGAAGCTGGTAAGATGTCGGATACCAACGTGCTCGGCCATTTCGATACAGGTAATCTTGTTGTATTTGCCTTCCGGAACCGGGATATCACGGTAATCCATGCAGAGGATGTTGCTTTGCTCCTCAGAGATGCCAGCCTTGCGAAGTCCATTATTACCCCATGCGGTCTGGTTGCGGCCAAGAGTAATACCAGTAGCTTTTGCACCATAATTGACGCTGGCGAACTTCGCAAGGGTACCCCATCCGCAGCCAATGTCCAGCATTCTCTCGCCTTGCTTGAGATCAATTTTTTCGCAGATAATGGTAAGCTTGTTATCCTGGAGTTGTTCGAGTGTCTCTTCTTGTCTGGGGTCAGATATAATGCCAGAAGTGTAGACCATGCGCGGGCCGAGGAACCAGCCGTAGAAATCATCACCGCGGTCGTAGTGGTCTCGAACTTGCTCCTCATCTGCCGGTAATCATTAGATGGATTTTCTGCACCGGAACAGAGAAAAATACCTTGGGATCGAGTATGCATGATAACCTCAGGTGCAAATTGGAAGACAACAAACTTGAACAAGCTCAATGTGAACCTGAAGGATGCCCAGTCATGTCTGTACTCCATAACTTCCAGCGCATCCCCATTGAAGTCAACATCACCATCAAAGTACATATTATGGAATGTCTCCATTGGGATCTTATTGGCTCCGCGGTATTTGAGCTTGTCGGCCTCGTTCTTGAAGGTAAGGTAATGTTCGACGGGGCGGCCTGGAATGGTGGCCTTTTCATTCTTGCGCGGACTGAAGGACGAGGCGAGGTACCAGAAACTGGCCAAGATCGGGATTGTCGTGAAGAGACCGAAGAAGATGCTGGTCTTCAATCCGCCGCCGACTTTCCAGGAGAAGTACCATGGGACGAGTGTAATGAGGGAGATGAGGAGGATGTTGGAGAAGCTCTCGTTGCCAGGACCATCAGCTGGCAGAGGAGCATTCTTGATTGCCGGGTACTGCGCGCAAATATTAGCATATGTTCAATTGAGGTCTACGGCGGCACAGATGCTTTCGCAGATCGTTGTGGCTGCCTGTTCACATACCGACGTCGTTCTAACACCACAGTCCTCGAATTTCTCGAAGGTCGGGGTGGGAGCTTTGGGGGTCTCAATGAACTCGAACTCGCTCTCGGAGCCATTGACGCTCTGGGGCTTGGAAGACATGATTGCTGTCTTCCCAATTGAAGAGTGCGGAATTCAACAGAGGTAAATGTTGAAGAGATGTGTAGTCATGTTTTTTGTTTCACTAAACCATGAGGCGGTCAATGTGGCTCGGACCTATCGAAGGCTTTCTCGCTAAAGCTCGAGGACTTGCAGATGCGGAAGCTTCACCACAAGCTCCTCTACAGTCGACCCAACCCAAAACCCGCAAATTGGTTACCCTTTTACGACTACAATAACTTCTTAACCACAACTCTAATAAATTAATACTCATAAAGACAAAAATAGAGTAGAGCTAAGCAAATAAAACGTATTAATACGAATTTTAATACGATTTGTAATTAATTTGTAATTGGATTTCGAATTATATTAATTATAGTATTTTAATTATAAAAAGCGCAGAAATATATTTTGAAAATCATATAATTCTACTAATAAAAGAGTGCTTATGGCATTTCAATAACTATTAGATCTTATATTATTAATTAAATATTTATAAACATTTTAATATTTATAGAAATAATTATAAAAAATATATAAAAGAAGTATTATTTAGTAAAATAGTTATTAAAATACTAAATATTATTATAAAGAATAATTAATAAAGAGAATTAATTATATAATATTTAAAAACAAAAATTAATTATAAAATTATATAAAGTTTATATTAAAAGAAACTATATGCATTTTAGTTTCAGTAATATTGAAATTATTAAAAATCCGGAAACAAATAATTAATTACTACGAGATATAATATAATTTCTATTAATACAACTCATATCAACTAGGATAGTAGAGTTTTCCAATATTTAGTTCGGACCGACTTATTGCTAATGTTTGCTCTAGTTAATGAGACAATGTGACATCGCGATAAGCCAAAGTGAGGTTATTTTGCAGGAAGTCAAATAGCAGTGACACCAGATGTCACGAATTGCTTATTGTATTCATATGGGGGGGCTCTGCAAGAATAGGGCTCCCATATTCTCTGCTCTGCAATTTCGCACACATAGCCACAACCAGGGTAGGGTATAGTGCAAACTGCGGTTTCAGACTACGGTGCAGATTTTTATTATCAAACTGCGGTGCGATTCAATTACACTAAACTGAGGCATCTCTCCACTAAACTAAACTACGATTATATCTTCAAAACCGCGGTTTAAACTGCAGTTTACCAGTTTCACGTGACTTTACCCGATTATAACAGCTTCAATACTAATTATTTTCTCTAATCACTCTGACTTAGCTTCCCATCCTTTGGGGGTCTTGATTGGGCCTTTGGAGGCATAATTACGTAGTAGTTAATTAATAGGACGCGTTTTGATTAAGAGAAATTCAAGAGAGGCTAGAATTAGAGAAAAATTCTCTCCGGATACCGGAGCAAGAACTCGGTAAATAGCTTTAAGAATTCCCGATTAAGCACTTAAATATATTTCTATAATTACGATAGCTAAAATAATTAAGATTTTTAATACCTTTAAAAGCCCTAGATCCGCCCTTTTTAATAATAAAAGAATTAATTAATTATATTGAGGTTTGGCTATTTTCTATTTACTATAAGTTACTTGACATCCTTGGGTAATTTTAAGCAAGACTACCCCTTAAACTGCGGTTGCACCGCACTCACCGCGGTGCAGTATATCCTCCACCAAACTAGACTATGGCTATATTACACCGCACCACTGCGGTGCCACCCCAGTGGCACTGGACTGAGGTCACACTATTCCCTACCCTGGCCACAACTCACCTCCCATATCAAGCTTTGACACGTGGACAGAGATGGTCCCACGACCACCCACTGAGCAACAGTGCTCTTGGCCTCGAAGCGTTCCTCAACTTTCAAGTACCTGCAATTGATTATTCAGTCGGCTAAACTGACACAGACTGGTTCTGGGAAGAGAGTCAAGGATGTTGTGAAGGCGTTGCAGGAGGCTTGAGGCTTGTCCTGAGGAGCATGTCATGGCTTGGAGGATGGGTTAGGAGTGATATTTGCGTGAAGAGGCTGTGGGTTGTGAATGGGTTGAGGGGTCGAGTGTCCCTATTGATCTCTTTGACTCTCTGTCACAGTCAATCTGGCTTGTGAGCACACAAAAACTCAGGAGAGTTTGTGCACAGCTCCTGTTTGTTTTGGCTCATCTTCCTTTCTTGCAGTCGCAATTCTTCGTCTACTCCTACTCATATCAGTAAAGAGCTAGGATTCCTACTCCTATTAGCTCAGGTAATCAGGCGTTATTGGCAGATCGAAACTTCCTTCATTTCCCAGCATGGCCTTCTTCTTCTCCTCAACCACTTTCAATAATCTTCAACAACCACAAAACTACATCAAGATGGCTAACTCAACACAAAAACCTTATCAATACTTTCCCATAACCGGTGGTGACTGCATTCGCCTCATCGTCCTCCATTTATCCCCAGACGAGGCTGCCGGCGTCGAATGTGAGATCATCCATACCACACTTCGGTAAGCTCGAGTAGAAATATACGACCATTTTACCGCTCTTTCCTACGTCTGGGGCGATGCAAACGATGAAATTGCCATTTCACTTAATGGACACACTCTTCGACTTCTAAGGGATGAGAAAAGAAACTTGAATGTACGGGCCGATGGCGTACGTATCAATCAGCAAGACGAGGCCGAGAAGGGTGGACAGGTTCAGCACATGGGGACAGTGTATGAAATTGCAACTCACACGGTAATCTTACTCGGCGAAGGAGATGGCTCGATCGAATCTTCGCTATCTTTTTTTCTGTCGCAATCGGAAGGGGATTGTTTTATTCCTCTCGAAGAAGATGACAAAATAGCTGCGGCATCAAATCATCTGCTGGTGTGCTCATGGCTCTACCGTGTGTGGATCTTTAGGGAACTGGTGCTCTCAAGGGATCCAATGATACAATACAGCGATATCAGATTTCCCTGGAGCACACTTTGCAACGTCGCAAGTTTTATGGCAAACACGCTTCAATATATGAGGCTAGAGGCAGCAGGACATAATAGCATCTTGCTGTCCTCGTATTCGAACAGATCACGTCAAGTGGAACTCAACTTGTGTCAGAAGATCAATATTGTCATACGGATGAATTTAGTAAAGTGAAATGCTAGATCTTTGATCGAAAAACGGCAATGCTCTAACTCCCCAAATATACTTCCTGAAGGCCATCCAGAGGACTCCCAGAACTGGTATTATTTTACCAGACCTGGCGAGCCAAAAATCCATCGGCTTCGAAATCTGCTTCTGAAACATTGGCCTCACGAAACGCTTTGAAGGCCATGTAGGTAGGTCCTTTCGATCAATGGATTGATATCTTAGCTTCTAGGCGTGGCTTTGGGGTATCGGATTCCTGGAAACTGATCTATGCCCCTTTCTAGCTAATTGAAGGTCTCGGTCTCGAAGTTAACTACAAAATGACTACCGCCCAAACATTTCAAACCCTTGCTGAGAAATGCATATCAGCTGCAGATTTGTTCAGGACAATGGCTTATATCGAAGATATTGATATAGAACATCGCCGGCCCGACCTGGCGAAGTAGGTTCCCGACTGGACTTCACATGAGGTGAGTTCACATCATCTAAATTTGACTCATGCTGGTTTCGATCTCAACGTCTCTCGCAATCATATCAACCGACCTGATTGAACCAAGCCGAGTTATTCCTTTGATCGTATGGTGTTGTCTGCGAGAACATGTGCACTCTCTTCGGTCTTGCTCCTCAGAGACACCCTTGACATGACTTCCTATGTCTCATATTCTGCGAAAAAGAAGGCCGAGTTGAAGAAAGGATCGAAACGGGGCAACAACTACTTTATAGAAGTGTCAGAATACAGTTACTGTGCTGCGTAGTTGTCAGCATAAGTGCAAGGGCACTCAGAGCCAGTAGCTGAGCCCTACTATCGCTTAAGTTATTCCCTACTATGAATTAGCTCAAATACCCTTGTATTTTCTATAGTAGGAATCAGCTTCTTGCATAGGCTCGACCTTAAGATATAATAGATACTTATTTTACTAAAGGAACACCCCTCTCTTTCGCCCTCCTTTACCCTGACCTCCTCCCAGCGGCCCGCCAGGCATACTCCTAGTATATCTTAAACCTTTACTACTAAGAACTCTTTAATTTACTATTATTATTGCCTCTAGTATATATTTAGTATATGGAACCCCTATACTTAGTATATACTCGACCTTTATAACTAATAAGTATACAAGTAAGTTTGAATACACCTTACTTTATTTTCGCTATTACTCCAGTATATTCTCGGTATATAGAACCCATATACTTAATATATGCTTGCTAACCCTAATCTGTAAGGCCTTTATACTCAAATATATTATTATACGGGGAGCTCTCACTGCCCCCTAGCCCCCCGGGACTAATCTGAACCCTAACTCCTGACCCTAGGCCCCCTCGCAAGCTCGGGGCTAACCCGAACCTTCCTAGCCGTGCATATACAGAGCATAAGGAGAGCATATGCTAAACCGTAGTAGCGATAGCTTAAGGGATAATAGGGATTAGCTAAATAAACGAGCATATGCAGAATTTGATAATAGGGGACAGCTTAAGCAATAGTAGGGAACAACTAAAACCTCGGGCACTCAGAACTCGCAACTATCCTCCGGCCGTACATCTACGAGGAACGTGACAATCGGAGCGCAGCGGCAAGCCTTGTGGATTACTTGTATGAAGGGATTGAAGCGTCCAAAAGTTCCGGTCCCTCTAATCTTGACGGTAGGAAACTGGCTTGTCTTCAGGGAATTCAAAAATGCCTTGCCTTATTACCAGCATCTACAAGGATCGGGCGTCTTGTTTATTTCTTCATGGACCGTCATACGCCATTTGTATTTCGAATAATGCTGGATTCTCACAAAGTTGAAGAGAGCCGGAACGCTTTACATGTTAATATGATTGGGGAACGTCTCGTCAATGGGAAGCTAAATGAAAAGGCCCTGGATGCCTTGTTCGTTATCAGAATGCCCTCCAGTGTGCTTCTCAGTATTCATCGAGGAGAAGTGTGGAGTTTCAAGGAGGGTTTTTTAACCGCAGTAGGCTTAGTTTCGAGCATTTCGAAATCAACAATGGATTTATTCGAGATTATCTCAAGAAAGAGGCCGTTATTAGAATACTCAAGCGTCAAAATGCTACACAGATCACTGAGTCTCACTTCCGGCTTTCTCTTGTGCCAGAATCCAGCAACTACCGGGTCCATATCTTCTCCCCTTGCGTAATATATGCTCAGTATCCTTTTATTATGTCTCCAAACTATTTCTTATGCTTAGTCTTATTCAGCATGCGCCAATGTCCTCTGCGGCCACCGCGTCATAAGTCCAATGTTTATAAGTAGTATTCTGCCAATTGCCTGAAGCCTACAAAACTCAAAAAAAAAAAAAAAAAACACACTACGTTTTGACTTAAGTTATGCTATATGGACGTCCTGTTAATCTCCTTGCCCTTTCTTCTTTCTAGCTCTCGGGGAACATGTCGGCTCGTGCCCTCAAGACATTTCAAAGTGCCAAGCAACTACTAGATTGGTAATAGAACCGAGTAACAAGATATCATTAAATGGCGTTCAATTTTCCATAAAAATAAAATTATAAGATGAAATTTGTTTCGAGGGAAGCGTTGAGCCTTTGGGGTATTTAGGGTGACCATGTGAACTTACCCGAGACGTAAGTACTTCCTTGCATAAATAATCACGAAACTGTAGGACTCCAGTTGCATTCGTTTAAAGCACATTATACCGCCAAAAACCCCCAAACTCAAAATGATGTCAAAGTTTCCCAATCGCAGAGATCTTCTATCTCTTCACGTCCCGAGGTCCCAAGAAGCTTTTAACTAGTCAATGCATTATCCGCCCCAGCCAGTTGACAATAATACGTGATCTTGAAGAAGAGATTTATTAGCATTTTTTCCAAGCGAGTCACGAGGAAAGGGAGCGAACCTCGTCACCGCCGATATGCCATGCTTCCGAGTTGCAGTGGATAGATGGAGTGTCGAGCTATCATTTCATATTAGCCTGGAGAACTGAAGCAAGAGAAGCAAGATCTTACCATAATGCAATCCGGACATGTGTTCCATTGCTCGGTTCCCTTGTTTCTCATGAAGTAGTAGCCGCAAGCTGTGGCTGTTGCTGTTTCGTTGAGGACATTCTAAGTGTTGTTAGTGGGATTGAGTATGTCTGGGAAGGAAGGGGTTTTACACCGGCGTCCATGGTGTCGACGCAAACTGCGTTTTGGTGGAGATCTGCGAGGACCCTATTAGGGTTAGAGTTAGTTGTTGTCGAGAAGGGGAGGGGGGGATGGGTGAGATGAAGAACATACCTTCCAGTCAATGAAAATGCGAAAAGAAGCGTGGAGAAGGAGGTCTTCATTTTGCTGGTTGGCGATGGTAAAGAGTAATTTGGATTGAGTAAAGGCTGAGAGGCAATGTGAAAATGAGAGTTGAGTAGGAGAACGAACGTGATGGGATACTGGATGAGCTGAGTGAGAATAGATTGAACTTTGCTTGCTGACGGACTTCTCTTTATAACAAGCTGCACCAGACAACTTCAAGCGCACTGAACGCGGACATCTCGACCGCAACGCAAAGACGAACAGGCATAACTTCTCAGATTATGACGAGCTTCACTTGACGTAATTATTCAGCCTTCTTTCTACTGAAACAATAAAGAAGTCCTGGATACAAGGAATTAAAATCATCTTGTTCATCGCCATGCCCTCTCGGCTTTAACAAAGAGAGCTCAGCCTCTTCCCAAACCCCACAAGTCCACCGTGCTCGTCCCATATTGGCATAGCAGTAGTAGAGGCATTGAAGATGTCATTTCAACCCCGCGGTGGAATTGCCATTTGGGGACTGCCACTGAACGTGAAACGGAACCGAAAACTCTATTTCTCTCCCCCCTTTCCTTGGCCCGAGATCTCAGGCCGCTAAGCGAGAAAAATCGGTGATGCTTGTTTCGCGACCTCTTTTTTAGGCCTGGCACGGACCAGCTGTCAGCACGTCGGCGTTTGCAGGAAACATCGCTAAACTTTGTTCTAGCTTCTAGTATGCTTAAAATACGAGTCAGGAAGTTATTTCATTATCATCGCAAACGGATGGGCGGTTGAAGGTGGATGTTGCCAAGGAAGCAAATCCCAAAAAGGAGCAACAGCGAATGCGCCACTTTACGGTCTCATGCGATCTCATGCGTTGTGCCTAATAGGGGGACAAGTTTCCCGTTGTTGGGATCACTTCAACGCCCATGAGATCTTATAAGATCCCCCTTCATCCTGCTTAACAAGAAAGCTACAAGTCATTAACAAGCGTCTTCTCCTCGCATCTTCTCTTTCCCTCGCAACTACTTCACTCTTTCAGTCTACGCACTCATTCAAAATGCTTTCCTCAACACTCACTACCCTCCTATTTGGAGTCACATTCGTTTCTGCTGCAACTCTTCCTCGCAGAATGTTGACTGAAGACGACGTTATCCTCTATGGAAGAAGCGGCCGTGTCGAAGTCATGAAGCGCTCAGAGTACTCTGCCATCGCCGCTACGGGCAGCCCATTCTACAACGCCGACAATGCACCACCCGCCAATGCAACAGTCTACAAGGCCACTAGCTCCTCAACCACAGACGAACTTCCAACCCGCGCCCTCGGAGCCCGCTGCTCTACCGAAACAGTCTTCACGCTGAACCCAGTTGAAACGTTCCTCAACTGGGACGTTCTCATGTCCCGAGTGGTCAAAGCCAACACAGATGGCACCTCTGTCTCTGTCACCGAAGGATTCAGTATCAGCAACTCCATATCCGTCTCTGCATCCGCATCACTCACCCTCGTCGAACAATTCCTCAGCACGACATTCAGCATCAGCTACACCGAGACTTGGGCTTCTTCATATGCAGCAGCATACACCTTCTCTATTCCGACTGGAAAGTATGGAGCGGTTGTTGAAATTGGTACGCTACCATAGCTAGCTCACCAGTCCTTCCAGCACCAGGTTCAACCACTAATTTAGGGTTCTCCACTCTCATTTGTCATGCGTCACTCGCTGAGCTTACCAAGCTTACTAGTATATCGTCATTTTGATTACTTTTGATTTATCAGCTGATTGATAATGTATCGGAGAAAGCGGGCTCGGCATCACCGGTATCGCCGAAGGGTAATGGGAATAAATCCCTTACTTTAGACACTTTTCCTCTGTTTTTACACTTCACTCTCTTGTATCTAGTCATTCTACAGATTGTCAACCTCCAATATATCGATTTTCCATCAATAAATCGATCACTTTCCAATAGCGGTCGTCAGCAACCCGAGTACGACGAGACATAGTGGTTATGTGGATATTGGATGCATTGCGGAGGGAGCGACTAGGGTCGCTTTCCAGGCTGATTCTTACACTAGTATGAGCTATGATTCTTTGGCTTGGGTTGATGGTGTTATTCAGTTGTGCACTGGGGATACTTTCCCTTTGCCTAGATGTACCGGAAGTGGAACTTTATAGAAAACTTCTTAGATTTCATGGTTCTTTTGGGGCGTGGAGAAAATTAGAAGCCCTGTGATGTGGGCGTCTTTTATAAGTTGAGTAGTAATCGAATCGCCTTAATCGCTTCCTTTTCGCCTGATCTGCCACGGTGAAATTGTGCGCATCGGATTATCCTGTATTTTAACGGCCTGCCCAGAGGCTCATCGAAATTAATTGGTCTGCTATGTTCCCCCAGATTTGCTTGTGCCAAAGCAATATGTAAGATTCTTGCATACTCTTTGTTCCCACAACTCTTTCCCCGACCCCACCCAGTTCTTATCACCCTAAGCTAGTAAGTAGAATCGCCATCTGAAGTCGCCATATGTTACTGAATCTACTTGCAATGGCACTAATATCACTGCAATTGTCTCCACAAGGCAGGGATATGCCGTCTTCGCCAGCAGGCCCTACGGAAATGGCATGTAGGTCCCCTAGGCAGTCTTGGCCAAAGCCGTGGAGAATTCTGGCTGAAATTAAATATAAGAGTTAGTTTATCCACGCATTAGCAACAAGTGTTGAGATTATGAGGTTTCCTTTGCCTAGCTAATATCCTCTATTCTTATTAGCTTATTTAAGGAGACCTTCTCCCCTAGCATTAGAGAATTAATTAAGCTTCTACGTTCATCTGAACCAGTCTATATTTGGTGCCACAATTAATAAAGCACTGCTTTGTTTTGCCTCATTTCAACAACAGGTCTCTCAAATAAGCACTCCAAGTTCTGGATAGTGTGTCTGTCATGACACTACGGGAGACCAAGCTGCTGAAGTAGACGAATCAAGGACAGGAAACAGGAGGGTGAGATTAATTTGTTGGTATGAGACACTGGTAGTGAAAGCTTAACATTGGAGCACTTAGTAACAAACCGGGTGGTGGAAATAAAGGAGAGACACCTGATTGGAACTACTACCTGACGTATTAGATCCAGCTTTTTGGGGGGGGGGGTTGGAAAATATGTGATTATTTTGTGAGATTTTCGTGCCAATGTGCAACATATCTTGATCAGTAATATGTGATGGCGGGTCAAAGCATGTCAAGGCGATTGAAAGCATTCCTGACTATAACTTTGATTGGGAATGCTTCAAAGGAGGAAGATAACGTAGGAACTGAGCAGTACTAACTTGAAAGTACCTGTAGGAGTAAGGTGAATTAGAATCTATATTGACGACTTTATGTACCAGATAAAGGTGTTCAAAGCAAGAAGGGAAAGCGGGATGCAGTAACGCCATGCTAACATGCCAGTAAATAAACTCAACCAAGGCAGGTGAGCAGCACTTCAACTCAATTTGCAACGCTCTTCTTCTCCTTATTAAACATTTTCCTAAACCCCATCTTGTCATCCTCCGCTTTCTTCGTATCCGCCCCCTTTCTAGGCTGCGCCATCTGCACAGCTGAATCGTTAAACCCCTGAAGATTCGATAACCTTTTCTCCCTCCTCTCCGAGGCAGTGCTGGGACGAGTCGACGCTCTTGAATCTCCTGTGGTGGTTCGTGCACAGGCCGGATAGCTAGCCAAACTCAAGGAGTCCTGGGAGTCTTCATGCCCATTGCTATTGTGACTAGCATGGCGATCTGATTTCTCCCTATACGAATAACAACTCTGATCCTTCGAGCTGACTCTGATCGGAATACCGATATTCCTCCCATTCGCATCATCTATTAGTTGTTGAAACCCATCACGAATAAACTCCTCTCGCAAGAACGTGATCAGGGAGTCGATATTCGCAATCGTCGTCATAGCACCAAGAGACACCTGGACTACGCCGGTTGGCTTTCCGTTAACGATTTCCGTGTTCGTGAGATGCGCAGCTCCGCAGCGATGTCCGTTGGCAACAAGGCGTTTCAAGTGCCAAGTATCGTAGCCTAGGCTTGATGCTATCCCTCCTGGATTGCAGAGTTGGCCGGAACGGACGTAGATCTTTCGCTCGTCGGCGAGGGTTTCGAGAACGCTGGTATACGGGACGAATTGGCCGTCTTCGCGGACGACGTTAAATGCAATGGTTGCACCTTGGGTTGAGCTGTCGCCGTATGAACTTTCTGCTCCTTTGTAGATCCTGCAGACTGCAACGCCGTTGGGATGGACCAGGGCGGACATACGGTCAAAGAGCATTTTGCCGAGAAAGTTGGTATGGCGGGAGATGGTTGTCATGGGGTCGGGGCCGTAGATCCGTTCGTGGGTGTCGATTGCGGCGCTCAGGGCAATGACGTTGTGGAAGGGGAGGGTTCCGTCTTCGAGACTTTCGTGTAGGATGCCGCGGTTCTTGAACCAAGGTCTTTTGCCTAGAACGGTAACAGCTTCCACTGTTCCTCCGCCGAAATACTTGCGTCCCCATTGTAGGATCCTTCCCGAAGCTTTACGTACAACGAGTGCTCCGAGATCTGGATAGCCGAAGATCTTGTAAAAAGAGAGGGTAGTGAAGTCTGGTGCTGATTCGGGGTCGCTGAATACTTTGTTCAGTGGATACGTGGTTGCTAAAGCTGCTGCGTCAAGCAGTGAGTAGGTATCCTGATGGGATAGATGCGTTGATCTCCTCAGAATCCCAGGCCAGGAAAGTGACAGACGTCTGCCCGTCATGTTGCTTTGTCCAGGATACGCAAAAAGTCCCAACGTATTACTGTCGTTCTGACTCGATGTGCCAGCTAGCCAATGTTCAACCTCGGCGTCGTTTCGAAAACAGTAATGATTGTCATCTGTGGCTTCCCTGACCCCAATGACGCTGTTATGGCAATCGATGTGATACAAGTATCGGAACCCGCATTCATCTCCCTCGACCAGCTTGTTGGTGATCGAGAGGTCCTTGAACGATTCCATGACAAGCTTGATGGCAGCCGTTGCATTGGCAACAAAAACCAAGTCAAAGTGTTCAGGGTCAGCTCCCAAAAATCGTAGAGTCTTCTCCCGTGTATCGTCGACGAGCCGGCCTGAAAGTTTCGCGGGGGCATTCATAGAGTGTGGGTTGCCATATAGGTTTGACACCAGATCTGATGCAAAATTGTTGACCAGAGACTTGGCGTATATTGTTGCCCCACCATGGTCGAGATAGGTTCTTCCTGTGAGATGTTAATACCAGGAACTCACATTGACGTGAATAGAGGTGTCTTGCCTTGAAGCATAGGGTACTCAATACCTTGAAACTCCTCGACATCAGAATAATATTCCATCGTAGGCGTCAGTTGGAAGTTCCTGCACATTGAGGGATGGCAATCAAAATGTGATTGTCAGGGGTCGATGTGTTGTTTCTGGTCCTCAATTCAGGTGAGTGGGATTCCATGTATAGAAATACAAACAAAGGGCCAAACACAGATTAAGCCTATCGGACAGGGGTTGGTCTGAAGGTTATATCGGTGATCCTAATACTTGAAGAAAAGAAAACAGATCAACAGATAGAAAGGCAATGATAGAGATGAGAAGCCAGGTCTGAGAATCCGTTGTAGTTTGAAAAGACTGGGTTGAAGAAAGGCATCAGAATATTATAGCAGAAAACGTCAGCCCTAAGGAGCTCCATGGGTCTTCTGAAGCAGCAGCGACAAGGTCAACAGACGGGGTTGCCGTTCACGGCTACCAGCTTCGTCCATACAAGCGTGAACTTGGAGAGATTTCCCGGTCCCTGGGGACCCGGTGCTTTCAGCCATTGTCTTGAAGCTCCATACCCAATTCTAGCGAGAATCTATGGGAGATAGCCATGCGAGGTCCTCATCAGAAGACCGCTAACGACTTGGGGGAGAGCGGCTAAGCTTTGCTTTCGACTGAGTTAGGAGATCTCG
The DNA here is from genome assembly GCF_002865645.1 of Hyaloscypha bicolor E. Lineage (NCBI taxonomy): Eukaryota > Fungi > Ascomycota > Leotiomycetes > Helotiales > Hyaloscyphaceae > Hyaloscypha > Hyaloscypha bicolor. The sequence goes on along the minus strand of NW_020194575.1, from coordinate 429,954 downwards.
CTTGCTAATTTATTTCCGACGGGCTCCCCAAAGCTGCGCAATCACTGGCAGTAATGAAGAAAACTCAAGGGTCAGAAACGGAGGAGTGGGGACCTGGAGCCAAGCAAGATGTCCTTTTTCCGTGATTGGGTCAAGTTGTAATACGCAGCTCTGCGTACGAAGCTTGCCGGCTAGGGAGAATTATCCGTAAGGCTGCCGTCAAAGTTCAACCTAATCACACGATGCTTCTATGATATTGTCGTTTTCGGCGACCAAGCTGAGATGGAGAAGGCGGATTCAGGATATGTGGCTGGTCCCTAGGCCAATCTCAAGCCTCCAAATCACCCCATGACCCGCTTAGGTCGGCGAGTTAACCGAGTCCCCTTATTCGCTCTCTCGTCATGTTCGGCGACCAAAGCTGACTCGAGTACCTTTTTCAGAACGTCAGCTCCAGTCGCGGCGGCTTATAAGCCACGAATCAGCACTATATCGTCATGAGAACAAGCCGTGGTATGATGTTGCATTTGGAAATGCCAATGTACAGGAGGCTTCGGGCACGGCATACCAACCTGGCGCCTATCCCGGTTTACAAAATGAGCCACTTCCGCCAGCCATGACACCCCGATGTCTTAGATCTCTCAAGGCTGAGCCGATGCGGCCAGGATACGATAGTGGGGAAGCTCTGAGCTTGCAGATGTGGCTTCTTTCTACTGGTAACAAAAGTTAGTCTACCGTTTGATTTCAGATGGCGGTGAAGCTGGGCGAGATTTGTGGTAGTTGGTTGGCTTGTACAGAAAGATATCATTAGTCTCGATCATTGCACTATTGGATCTTCGAATCATGATACCAACGATCAGTTAGTGCTGGACGCTTGATTATCTGTTCCTTTTTCGCAGATATCTGTGCCGTTGAACACGATTCGGATTTTTCGACTGGCAAATCTGTTGCCGGATGCTAGATCCGCTCTCAACGAAACTTAACCTAGACACCAACAATTCTTCTTCTGTGGTCCATTACGATAGCGCCCATTTGGCAATGATCTTTTCCAATGGTTCAACAACACTGTTATACACAGCTTGGGTAAACTTCTTGTTGTTCCAATCCGCTTTCTCCTCAAAAATGCAGAACATGCAACACTTTACAATATGCTCCAAAGCAGGATCTTCTTCACAGACCATATCAGCCCAGTAAACAGCTGTCATGTAGTCCGTTGAATTGTGAGGCTTGCCGTCTTGCCCAAGATAGTCTTTTCGGAAAGCCTGACTCTCGATTGGTTGGCCGAAACACAATTCTAGCAGCAGAATGCCAAGGTTACTAAGACTGTTGCGGGCCATGAATCCAGGTCGCAACGATAGTTGTGCTAGGGTCTGACCCGCATTTGAGCAAGACTGAGATGACTTCAAGGACGGGAAGCAATGCCGTATGTATGGTCGGTCCACAAAAATTCTGTTTTCTTGTCTGCAGAAGAAGATGTTGTTCTTCTCTATCCTTTCTGTGAGCCAAGGTGTACTTTGCAACTGCAAAAGGGACGATGCGAGGATACTGGCGACCTTGTAGCGCTCGTGCCTAGTCAGTCTCGAGTCGCTTTGACCTTGAAGCAGAGATGCTAGGCTGATGTATGAGAACTCTCCGACCCTTAGTTCGTCTTCCTGCGCTGGGCGAAGCATGTGTTGTTGTTGTTTCTCATCATAGATATACCCGAGACAGTGGCAGGGCTCCCTGGCGGCAAGTCTCAAACAAAGATCCTTGATCTCTACTTCCACATCAGGATTTGAGTGGCTGATCTGGAGCTCAACCTGTGTTGTGGCACAGGCAGGCTTGACCCGGACGGGGATCTGGACGGGCATTTGAATCGACATTGGAACATTGATTTGGACTGTCTTCTTGGGCTTAACTTTTCGCCAACTCCTACTGCGCGTTAGAAATAATAAGAACATGAGGGAAAGCTTAGAATGAAACCGACCTAGATATGGTATCGGTCAATGACAGCTGCGTGCCATTGCTATTTATATTGCTGGACCTGCATTGATTTAAACCAGCACTGGAAGAAGCATCCTTCAAGGGTGTTTGTAGGGAAGGCGAAGATGATGCAGACAATGATGCCTCGAGTGACGGGCGAGAAACCACGTTTAGCTGTGGAGTGGATTGTGTGAAGTTTGTGCGGAGTCTGCCAATATAGTTCCCTTCAGAAGGTACTTCCCCGGAAGATGAGGATGGAGATGGACTAGTATGTGGAGCTTTGGATTCCTTTGGCGTGTGCTTTTTGATACTGATTATGACTTCTCGTGCATGGGTGGGAGGCTTGTGCACCTCCTCTGGAATGTTGAATGCCATGTTGAAATCTGGATCATCTCCTGTCACCCGTTTCTGCAACCTGAGACCTGCAACATGCGGTTTTGTACAATTGCAATTCCAGCTCTTTTTGATCGCCGTGTGAACACTGCTAGCATGGCCCCGTATGCATTCGAATACAGCCCCCCACGTGGTGTCTTTTCGAGTTGCTTTCATGCTGTCGAGTTTATCGTTCGAGTCGAGTAGCTCTCGCAATTTCCGATTGTGACTCTCCAGCAATGCCACGGTCTTTGGTCCCTTCTTTGAGAAGCTGAGTCTGATTCTTTTGAGCTGATAATCCCACTGGCGGGCTCCTTGCTCCGCCCACTCTACCTGGACAAAGACTAGTATTAGCTTCCGCTGGAAGTAAGGGGATCCTGTGCCCTACCTCGCCATTCTTCAACGACAACAATTCCTCCAATTCGTGCATGAGGCTATCCATTGTCTTGATAGTGCTCATATACACGTCGTAGGAGGGGCCAAGTCGAGCTTGGAGGGCGCCAACCAGGTCCTCCCTATGCCACCCCTCATAGTCTCGATTGGTCATGAACAATTGTACTTCTTCATATGGCACGTCTACGGAGATCAGAAACCGCTCCAAAAGCTGATCGAACAACTGTTTCTCGATGTCGACTGCGTCAATGAACCCGATGAAGTCTGTCCGGAATCGTTTCCATTTCACCAACGGCTCGAAGCCTTCTCGGTAATGCTCTCCAGCAGAAATGAGGAGTGGGAACCCGGCGAGGACAAAACCTGCGATCTCGACTCCAGACATGTTGAACGCGGGTATGCAGGGAAGGCACTCTCGTAGTCGATGTACAATGGCGACAAGGCACAATGGCCGGCATGGTGGTGAACAAAGGGCCTCTCAGAATCGGGATTGTGGAGTTGTGTTTTCAGCTGAAGATCCCTGAAACGTGGGGTTGGTGGTGATTGGTGGGCGGACCTCAGCTTTGAGGCTCCAAAGCAGACAACATCAGCCATCGCCAACCCCTTCATCCGATAGACCACCAGCACTGAAGCAACGAGGAGATGGTTCAGCAGACGACTGAAGACCAGCTTTCACTCCACAGCTTCGAGCTGAGCTACTCGGCCCTGACGATCCCAGAACACTTGGTCCAGCGACTACACAGCAATGTCTCGTGCCCAGGACTCAAGCAGCACTCTTCCTATCTCGGTTTATTGCAGGAACTGCCTTGATGGCTACAGAACCTTATGTGACGGACTGGGTGCTGTCACTCCCCAGCAGGCTCTCGACATCGGCTTTGACCGAGGAGCTTCTCATGACTTCATGCTAGATGCTCGATCACGATTCAAAGCGTGGGCGGTCAACATCGCTGCCCTCCAAGGGGCTCATCTGCAAAGCTCTCTTGACTTTCGACTGAAAGAGGCCCCTGAAATTCGACAAAGAATTGTGAAGATCCTTACAACCTTGAATGAGTCCCTACATGAAGGTCTGTGTCTCTGCCCCCACCTTATATGTCTTACTAATTATTTGAAAGCGTTATTAATTGTCGACGGGACTGAACCTAATGAGAAGTGGGACGTTGGTGCCATCAGTGACTCAGACGATGATAATGCCTCAACTCCAGAAGAGGCAACCCAGACTTCCGATCTGGATCAGCTGTTCACGGCGATTAAGACGGCCAACTCCAGCCTGATGAAACTTTCCATGGTAATCAGAAACTCGCCAGCGCGGGATGACTATCTCAAAGCTGCATCGAGATATCATTTCGATGCCAGATATGACATTGGTCACGTGAGAGAAAAACATGGAGCAGCGAAGAGAAGTAGCGACTGGCTGCTCGAACGCTTAGGGAAAGCCATCACTCGAAGGCGCCAGTATTTAAAATATCGAGAAGATCACCATACCAAATTGTCCAAAGACTGGGGGGAGGAAGCTGCAGCAGAAGTGGATATGGCAGGCCTAGAGGCTCCTCCCATGGCCACGGCTAAAGCCATCGAAGACGAAAAGCCGGAAAAGACCATTGCATTGACGAAATTGACGAAATTGACGAAAGCGACAACCTATGTCGGGAATGAGACGATGATCGAGCGGGATGGAATAGACCTTGACCAGGGATCATTTGGATCTCAAACCTCTTATGAACCAACAGTAGCTGGCGAGGCGGTGCACAAGCTGAGCGTGCCTCCTCCTCCAATCATGGCATTTGAAGGTGTTCCATTTGAGTTCGGGGACCCATTTCAATGCCCATATTGCTATATGGAACAGACTGTAAAGAACAAGGCGGCTTGGAAGTACGATCACCATCCCATATTTCTTCGGAGATCTCTATTTCAAGCAGGAGGCTGACCTGAACATAGAAAACATGTCTTTCGAGATTTGAAATCATATGTCTGCACCTTCAGAGAGTGTAACCTTAAAATGTTTCGAAGCCGCAACGAGTGGTTCGCTCACGAAATCCAGAACCATAGAAGAGAGTGGGTGTGTATTTTTTGCCTGGGCTCTTTCACCGACAAACAGAAATTCTCAGAGCATCTCCGATCTATGCATAGTAGTGTGGTTGGCGGATCTCAACTAGAAGCTTTGGTCCTGCAATGCGAAGAGCCTGTGGACAAGATACCCGCATCAAGCTGCCTCCTTTGCGATGAGTGGGAATCTAACCTCCTGGATCCGAAGCAAGACCCAAAGAGGTTATTTCTCAACGATGGAGAAATTGTGGAGCCTTGCGGTACGCTCGTTCAGTTTAGAAGACATCTCGGACGCCACATGCAGCAGCTTGCTCTCTTCGCTTTGCCTATGGCTGAAGAGGACGAGGTGGAGGATGATAGCGTGGGAGAAGCCAGTGATGACGACGACGATCTCATTGACGATAGAGATATTGCTGTCGATCCCAAGGATGACGAACTTTTAGTCGAAGATTCTGATCTTGATATTTATTTGTCAGGATATCTCCTATCTGCGATATTGGAGCGGGTAGCAGAGCTCAAATGCGACGATTTAAATGATCTTGTCAACCTAATATTCGACGAATTCCGATCTGACTGTTATCCGGGTGAGGAGGTCACAGTGATTCAATACCCTGGTCCCGTAGGAGTGATAGGAACCGTCAAAACGAGAAACATTGTTACACATATTCTCTTGGATGGTTCCCGCGGCGAGCCTTTTCCGTATTACACTATTAAACTCCACCAAACCCCCTACGAAGAAGTTAGTGTCGACAAGAAGCGTATCGAAAAAATTCACAGGGTCTTCACGAAGCAAAAATTGTGGTCATTTATCCACAAGAATGTTTCGAGAGAGGATTCGGAGGGTCATCCTTGGGTGGTCAAGCCAGAGGCTGCCATAAGGTACAATGTACTTCCGGAACTGACACCAATGAAAGCGCGTGACCTTATCGAGGCGCATCAAGGCGATGAAAAAACCGACTCTTATCCCTCTGAAGTCTATTACGGACTTATCGAAAACGCCATAAGTCGAGGCCCGCTGTCGGTACGCGTCCTTGTCGAAAAATATCCTCAAGTGCTGGCCAACATCCGCTCCTATGATTACCTTGTAAAAGCTATTGCAAAACGGAAGCCGAGCCTGTCGGACTCTAACCGGGGACAGATGTACCAACACATCTCTGAAGTGCTCAGTGTCACCATAGCCATTAAAAGCCTTCCCGTCACCCTCGAGAAGAGCCAGTTTCTGGAGATTATGGAGAGAACGGCACCGAAAACCTTGACGTTCCAGCATGACGTCGGCATCTTTCAAGGCCGTGCATTTGCTAGATTTGGCACAATAGAGGAAGCTCAACAAGCTATTGATGCACTGAATGGCTTCAAAATTCAAGGGCGAACGCTCAGTGTTGATTTCATCGATACGGCCTTTCTCAGCGATGCTCCGTTAGATAGTGCCGGAGGGCCAAATCAGACAATCCACCCCCCAGGAGAGACCGTTGACGAGGAAGTCACGACTTCGGAGGCAAATACTTCCAAGGCCAGAGTCCTTAGTACTCTCCTCAATCGTGAGGGATATTCCATCGACCTTATAAACCTAGACAGTTTCGACAAAATAGCAACGTCAAACAAGCATACCCTTGTTGCGTTCTTTCTCTCGCAAGGGGTGGTAGCTCGCAAGTTATTTGCGTCTATGTACGAGAAACTAGCACAGGAGTTCGCATTTGCCAAGGACAAAATCGTTATTGCGAAAGCCGCCGACGCCGGTGCTGAGGAAGCGTTGGCTACGCGTCTCCACCTTGGGATTTCCTTGCCGCCAGCCAAGCTTATATCGCACTTGCCAACAATCATGTACTTTGATGGAAAGAGCAACACGCCCGAGGAGTACGAAGGCCGCCAAGACTTAGAGAGTTTGAGGGAATTTCTTACCAAGAAGACTGGTATCAAGCCAATGAATTCCTTTGAACAATTCCCAGCTGCGCCTGATTCTCCCACCGCGGCTGGTGAAGTACCCTCTCAGCCTGTCGTAGGCGATCCGAACGTTCCCGCTGTTCCCACTCCTGCCGAGCCTTTTACGATTGATCCCCTCCCCAGTCTCAGCGAGAGGGCAATAGAGCTCATCATCGGAAATGTTGTGAGACCCCTCGAAATCCCAGAGTTCCTATTCTCCCGCTTTGTAGTGGTAAGCTGCATGAAAAGGATGGTTGAGAAGGAGCTGTTGTGTCTTCGAGATGTCGAGCAGTATTTGATTTCGGAGGCAGATAAGAGTAATCCCTCTTATCTCGATTTTTGTGTTAAGGTATATGAACGCATTCAGGAGACAGTTGTTTTTCTGGGGCCTGACGAACTTGCTCGCCCTCACGACCTACCTTACAGCAAGGCATATTTCTACAATGTTCTAGAACAGACCAAGCAGCAAATCCAACCAACGCAGGAGTCAGTAAATGAGGAAGGGAAGGCTGAAGCAGAATACGCCATCTTCGTTAGTGGTCTTGGCCCAGATGTCAATGAATACCTCTTGGCATCTCTGTTCCAGGTTCGATACTCATCATGCAAATCCGCCCAAATCATGTCGCGAGGCTGCGGTTTCGTTCGCTTCATGGATAAGTCTGATCACCAGCGGGCTCTCATTGAGATGCAAGGTGTTTACTGCGGCAAGAGCTCCTTGAAAATCAGCGATTTTACACGGACGAATAAATTTGGAGGAGTCGGACCCGCTGGTGTGCCAATGGATAATACAGAGCCTACTTCAACTGTAAAATTAGAGCCAGACCGCGAAGATGCCGAAGATCCGACGCCTGAACAGCATGCCGAAGGGATGCGAGACGAGGGCCCGAGACGAGCCTGGATGGGCGCTGGATCAGCGGAATTGCAGCCTTCTCCTCGAGGAGATAGCGGTTATGAACAAAGTCTACCGAGTGCGCCCCAATATGACGTTGCAGATCGCCACCTAAGAGTGAACTGTCCCTATACTTCGATGGATGAGAATGGCGAGTGGAAGGGGGAAGATTATTGTACCAATAATCATGGCGATGGATTTTTGAACGCTGCTCTTGCGAGGCACATGAAGAAAAGGCATCCTCACCGTCTTATCGATAATGAGATTGATTCTCTCAATGAAGCCACTACTGAAACCGAGGCTGAGAGGCCACCGACGACTAAAAAAGAGAAAGATGGTGTCTTCTCGCACCTCTTTCAGGCGCACACCCCAACGTCTTCCTATACGAAGGTACGACAAGAGACTCAGATACCGAACGACCCCCCATAGTGGAAAAGCTGTCCCAGAAAGGGCCGCTAAAACCAGTGCGGCGGGCTGAGGATGACACGCTCAGCGATGAACAGCGAACAGACCGTCCACCTCGGGCACGACCTCAGAGTGATTACACCGCTGAGGCACGAGGCAAGCTTGTCGTCAGTCCAACTGAACAGCAAGCACCAAGAGATTATGAGCTAGATCTAACAACAGATCGCGATAGCCGAACACAGTGTCGAGAAATATCCCATTCTCCTCAACGAGGGAGCTCGGATGGTCACTCCGTGTCGGACGATACTGGTCGTGGGAATGAGAGTGTCAGGATTGAAGTCCCGAATAGTCACCGTCAGAGAAGTAGTTTTTATGAACCGTTGCCAGTGTCGACTGCAGCGAATGAAGACAAACTTGACAACGCTGCAACATATCAAGACAATGTAACCGGGCCTAATGTCGGCGTTGGTTTATTATTAGATGACATCCCCGATGAGTTCCTAGAAGGAGCACTAAAAGCAGCGGGAATAGATGTGAAAGGGATTAAAGAAGAAACGCAAGCACAGGCACAGCACGTGACCAAGATCACGAGAACATGACCTTTCGGATCACGGGCCAAGTTCGAGTTACAGTCGGTGGAGTAGAGATTACTCACGGCGAAGGCAGTGAAATTGAAATCAAGCGTCAGAAGAGCCTTCGTGGGGGTGGTGAACGGTCTGATTCTGAATATGAGCGAGGAGATCAGGTTGAAGATCGCAGGAGTTGACCTGACCGGCCGAAGAAGGAGCTGGAGAGTAACCTTTTTTGAGGTGAGCGACTTCTCACAGTAAATATTTGGAAGAGCCCCTCAAATGGCGGTCGTCAGTCAAATCCACTTTAAGCTGCAGTAGACTGACGGCGATGAACTTGGACAGGAAGACATGATCTAAGTCATTGTGGTGCCGATAAATCTTTACTACAGTTCAGATGAGCTTTACTGGTGTTGCTGGACATCCCATCAAAGTTCAAAGTTCGCAATACCGAATGCGTCCTGTCCATGATTCATGCCTGCGTTCAATCATCATCCAGTCCCAATGCCTGTCTCCTAGTCGGTGCATCAGGATCAAAATACGGCTTCTCTGCCAAACTCGTCACTCTCGTCCCGTGTCTCGGCTCCGAGCCCTCATAATCCCACGAGGCATTATGCATCGTAATCCGATTATCCCTACAATATCGCAAATTAACCCCAAATCCCACAGTTCAACTGTCCCAGAAGAGGGTGAGGTGGCTTACCAAAGAGCACTCGTCCTCGGCGTCCACTTAAACCGCACCTGGATATCAATATTCGATTCATAAACATGGTACAAATAATTCAAAATCACATCACTCTCGGCCTTATCCAAGCCCACAATCTGCTTTGTCATATCTCGGTTCACGAACAGACTCTTCCATCCAGTAGCAGGATGCACTCGGACGATTGGATGGATCCTTTCAATGTGCTTTGGACCGGCCTCGGGATTGCTACGGTCCAGATAGGTGTGTGCTGAGGTGTAGATTGCATACTTGCCGTCAATAATCTTGCGGAAGTCTGGGGAAAGTTTGCTGTAAGCAGCGTAGCCGGAAGCCCATAGTGTATCGCCACCGACTGTGGGAACAGTATCATTGTGTAGGTGCGTGATTCCTGCGGGGTGCTTTTCGTGGACGAGATCTGTGTGCCACCTGGAAGCACCACCTGGTTGTCTGAAGGATGCCTTTCTTTCTGTGGCCATGAGAGCGGGCCAGATGATCGTCACGCCTGGAACTCCCGGGACATGGGGGGCTTGTGGCTACGGCCATTTCTCAGTTCAAATCACGGGGTCTTGTAAATGGAGATACTCACATGAATCTCCACCTCGCCAAAATGCTCGCCCAACTCCTTCTGCTGCTGAGGCGTAATATCTTGATCCCTAAAGAAAACCACACTTCTCTCCGCAATCAGAAGGGCCAACTCATCTCTCTGCTGACCCGTCAAATCCTTCAACTGAAGTCCCACAATTTCAGTGCCAATATTCTTCGTCAGGTGAATGACTTCTTTCGCCGCAGAGAGCAATGCCGATTTGCTCTTGTCGGCGCAAGCACCGGCGTCAATATGTGGACGGTCCTCGTTACGGATAGAGATGGCATCGTCGAGGAAAAGGGGCTTGGCTGGACGCTCCGGGTATCCGTGAGAGAGATCGATTCCTGCGGCTTCGAGACGGGTACGGGCTGCCAATGGAAGGGGAAGAGTATCTTTCTTTTGAATTACGAATTCTTTGATGTGGGAGGCGATGGGGAGGGGTTCTGTTGCTGAGGGGGCCATATTGGTTAAACTTTATATCGATTTACACGCTTTCTGTTTTTGAGGGACCTGGAACTGAATTTCAAGCCTGGGAAACATAGACTTTTTAATGAATGAGGGATTTAGGAATATTATTTGATTTCTAAGCTCGTCGCGTTCTCCCACACCAAGTGTCGTGTCGTGATGAGGGGTAGCTGCATAGCTGCAGGAAAGGGGCGTATAAAATGGCGTTCTCACGCGACCAATTGTGGGTGGATTGCGTGCTTCTGTATTGTTTTGACGACAACACCCACCATCTCGAATCACAATACTAGCACTCGGTATCTTGATTGGTAGCTGACTCGGGATAGTTACACCAGTGCATATTTCACGACAGCGTATCTTATCTTCTATCCCTAAGCTTGGTATGCTGAGAGTTTTTATTGGGTGTTATTTCTATGGCATCATGAAACGCCGAAGCACAACATCGATGTGGCGTATAACTCTCCTTGCTTGCACCTAATATTCAAAGCCATTGGTCATTCACTCCCTAAGGAGAACCGAAATGGGACTCTGGGAATGACTTCGGATAAAGGTTCGTTTAGGAATCCATCCTGATGACACTAGCCCGGAAGCACGCAATTATTCCTGCCAGCTGCTGAACAATGACCCTAAGAATCTGGTGTAAGAGATGAATAGTTTGAGAGCTTCAAGTTCGAAAAGTGCAGGAACTGGAAGTATTATGTTGCTCTCCTGGCTGTCTCAAGACGCAACAGACCATGACCAAGATGAGCAAGATGAAGCGTCCGTAGCTCTCCTACCGAAAATATCAGACGACAAGCTCCCAAGAGGAGGAATATTCCAAAAGAATTCTGAAGACGATATTGGGTCTCTCGCCATCGAGTCCAAGAAACTCCCTTGGTGGTCCTACATCTGGGTTCGTCCTCTCAAGTCCCCTCACTTACCAAAGGCTGACACAACACCTAGGACTATGACCCCAAACAAACCCCCCAAGAGCAGAAATTCGTCCAAAAGCTCGACATCTACCTCCTCACCATCCTCTCCCTAGCTACTTCATCAAAAACCTAGACCAAACAAACATCGCCAACGCCTACGTCTCCGGCATGAAAGAAGCACTTTCCATGACATCTAACGAAATAAACCTCATAGACGTAGCCTGGACCACGGGTTACGTTCTCGGACAATTGCCTTCTCAATTCATTCTCACCAAAGTCCGACCGTCGGTATGGATTCCAAGTTGCGAGGTAGTGTGGACGCTCCTCACTTTTTCGCTTGCAGGAGCGACGACTACCAGGCAGGTTATTGGAATCCGGTTCTTTGTGGGTTTGGTAGAGAGTATTTTTTATCCGGCGGCGCATTTTTTGATCGGGAGCTGGTATAACCCTTCTGAGTTGGGGAAGAGAGCGTGTGTGTTCCATGCTCCGGCTGTGGCGGCAGGGATGTTTTCGGGGTATTTGCAGGCTGCTGTATACCAGGGGTTGGATGGGGTACTTGGAAAAACAGGCTGGCGATGGTTGTTTGTTATGGATGCTTTGATCAGTCTTCCTATTTGCTTAGCCGGGTTTTACATGATTCCTGATTTGCCGGAGAACACGGTGGCTTTCTATTTGACTGAGGAGGATGCGAAGTTGGCGAGGAGGAGAATGAATGCTGTGGGCCGCGCCCCGAGGAAGACACTGGGTTGGTCTATTTTGGGGAGGGTGTTTACGCGGTGGCATGTCTATTCTTTGACGTTGCTATACATCATATTCATTAACACCAGTCCTTCATCGAGCGTAAATCCTTTTGCGCTTTGGTTGAAAGATCAAGGGTATCCAGTTAGCCAGATCGTGGGTCTTCCCCTCCCTCTTCACCCTTAAACCTCTAACGACGGCAGAATACCATCCCGACGGGCGCCGGCGCCATCCAGCTTGTAACAACGATATTTTTCGCCATGCTCAGCGACTTCCTGCGCGATCGCCCTCTCGTAATGTCTCTCAGTACCTCCATAGGATTCTTCTCCGCCCTGTGCCTCGCAATTTGGAATATTCCTAACGGGCTGAAGTGGCTCGCATTCTTCATACATAAGGCTGCTGTTCCATTTGGTCCACTCGTTATGTCTTGGGCGAATGAGATTTGCGGGGGGCGATGCCGAAGAGAGGGCTGTTGTTCTGAGAGTTATGAATGCAAGTGGATATGCGGTGAATGCGTGGTTACCCTTGTTGACGTACCCGGTTGTGGATGCCCCGAGGTTTAGGAGGGGGTTTACATACAGTACATTAGCATTTTTGGCGCAGTTTGGAGTTACAGGTTTGGTTACTTTCTTGCGGAGGCGTGACAAGAAGAACGGAAAAGGCGACGAAGAAATGGAGGATATGGGTGCGTGTGAGTGATATGACCTTCCAATTGCTACTAGAGACGAATACGGTATCTTGAAAGAAAATCAGTCTTGGGATATATTGCTTTGGTCTTCTTCTATAAATAATAAAGAAGGTTAAACGGTGGGGATGAACTGCTTCCTCTCCTCCGGTACCTTTCATTTTCCAATTATCTCTTGTCTTATCAAGGCTCCCAAGTCACTATGAAGACAACGGCATAAAGTATCGGGAATACAGGGCATTTTGACCCTCAGTGCTCTACAGGGTGTGAATTTAGGGCAGAAGCTCGCTATAAGCCCCTATAACTCTAGGTAGTACTCCCTAAATCTATATAAAGAGGCGCTATAAGATATTCGCATAGGATAAGTAGATCTTCTAGGGTTATAGCGCTATTAGTAGAGTAACCACAGCGCTCGGACGCTAAACAAGTAACTATTATAGGCCCCTTTAGCAAAGGCTCCCTTGTAAGTACAGGGAAGAAGCCCTGAAAAGGTATAGTAGCCCTTGTCAAAGGCGTAAATGTGCTTTTAGGGGCAGGGCCTGGAAATATAGGGCCTTGTAGCGAGTTTGCTACCTTGATCTGTACGCTGGAGAGCCTGAAAGTTTCCTAATGCCCTGTATTCCCGATACTTTATGCCGTTGTCTTCGTATTGGACTCAGATTAACTCCTACAACTAAAGCACTCGGATACTTGTCCGCTACTACTCACATCAGCACTTCACATCCGCGCCTCAAACATTTCACTTACTATCCAAAGCCCAAATCCCCGTCCCAGTTCCAAGACTATTTTATCTCAGCCCCAGCTCAACTCAAACAAAGCTGCCTTTGGGAAGCTGAAATTCTGCTCACTCACTCGACAATATTCTGCGGGTTCTCCCTAATAGGCGCAAAATGCAGCCCGCCGTTACACAGCATAAGCATCACCTCATGCTTCATATCCTCTCGATTTTGCTCGCCCTCATCGTTCGGGAGCGCATACTGGCCTTCCCGGAACTTGTTGTACAGTACCTGCGGCCATTCTCCCACACGTGCGCTTTGATGCTGGAACTGAGGGACGTGGTGCTGGAGGCGGCATCGCCGCTGCTGGAATAGCCGTCGTCTGTCTCGGTGTTGTCGCCGGCTTCGAGGGCGGCGGCGGGGATGGTGTCGATGTGAGGATTGGAAGTTAATGGACCCGGAGCTAGATTCTCGGGTGGCAGCGCCTCTGAGAGCGCTGGTGGTGCACTGTTGGACGCCATACCCGTGGGGTCACGCCTCTGTTGTGCGGTGTGGACTGCCGCGCCCCCGCTTTGACAGGCACTGAGCAGGGAAGAGTTACAGTACAGTTGGTGGCGATCGTCAAACAACGTCAACTGCTTAAAAACAGGATGAACAGAAGAAAAGCAAATCGCTACATGTGTGAAAAAGAAAGAAAAAAATACGACAGATTACATGCACATGAAAGTACAAAAATGCGCGGATAAATGCCAGGCTTATTGCAATGGAGCCTGCCAAAACCGGGCGACTGCGTCGGTCGTTCTGCACGTGACAGCCAAGGAGAAGATTCTACTCAGAGCTGATGGAAGGCATTATAATATAAAAGAATTAACAAGATTGAAGGGCACTTGAAAGTATATCTACATTGATTGCATAAATTTCTGACTTGTTTAAAATCTTACAAAGGGTTAAGTCACATGAGCTTCCCCTTTTTATTCGCTTATTTGCAAGAGACTTTCAATGTGGTGAGAGTCCGAAACGTATGGCACATATAAACATCCCAGAATAGCATCACACAGGAGCAGCACACCAAAAACTCGTCGCCACAGTCAATCCCTTAAACCCAGCAATCAAACTGACAACACTGGAGTAAATACCCAGCACAGCCGTTGTCGTAGCACCAATCGCATAGAAAACATTAAAAGCATTGACACCCCACTTCTGCATGAAGCCTCTCGCCCACCTCTTCACACCGCCGTCTTCCCTCGTAAAGGTGCCGGTCACAGCGTCAAAGACCTCCGATGGTAGGATCGCCCCTTTCTTGATCTCGAATCCGAGCATGAGGATCGGAGGGAAGGTGTATGTGAATTGCAGGATACAAACTGCGCCGACGAGACCGGAGATATAGCTGAATTGGGGGATGGAGGCGCATATAATGAATGCTACGGACCAATAGACAGGCACTAGACTAATCCAGAGCCATTTCCCCGTCTTGGTGGTGAGGGGTGGGGCATGCAAAAGCTCCTGAAGGACGTTGACATACATGACCTTGATCCCAATATTACTGTAAAGACAGCGGCAATCAGGCCAGAAAATAGGAACATAATATTCCGCCCGTTTGCTAATTGACGGCGACAAGCCTTGCATAGCGGGGTTGAACGCGAACTGGCCTTGGAAACTGTAAACCACCATGCCGAAGGTGACGTAGCAGGTGTAAATAACGGCTTGTGCGCAGATCAGACCTTTCCAAAAGTCGGTTGGCTTGCGCATCTCGGACATAAACTCGCAGAACATCATCGACACTCGTAGCTGTAGATCGCTTGGTTGAGGCCGTTGAGGGCTGTGACGAAAGTTGTTCCCGGAGGTGTTCCGGCGTAGGTGATTACGGGGCCTTCTGGAATGCTGTAGGATGCTAGTGTGGCTTGGTAGTTTGGTGATGAGTGCGCTGCTACTCCCATGCTGTGCACCGTTGTCAGCCATGAGTCTGCTAGAAAAGCGTAATGTTGACTTACACAATAAACATGATGAGCAAGTTGAGCCAAACCGCGAGATTCGCCAACCAACCAAACCTCTGCAAAGTCCTGACTTGTCCAACAAACATGCCTGCGATTGTATAGATGAAGATGCAGATGATGTAGCAGATGGAATTCTTCGAGATCTGCGCAATCGACTGGCCGCTTGATAGGACTACGCCAGACACGATAAACAGAAGTTGGATGGATTGCAGCATATTGACGCAATACCTGGCCCAAGGACCGAAGATTCGGTATGCTATGTTGCCGTACGATTTGCAGGGATGACGATCCGAGTCGAGGTGTATATACATCACCCAAATCTGCCAACCAGAGCTGAATCAAGTGTCAGGAACATACAAATAAGAACGGAGTGATGAGATCTTACTAGCCAGCAAAAATTCCAAATAAGGTGTACAAAGCCCATCCAGGACCAAATCCAGTCTGAGCAATGGCCCATCTGAGATTCGAAGTCAGCTATTTCCTTCGCTTCTAGGTAAGAAGAAGAGAACTCACGGAACAGAGAAAGGACCCAAGATATCGGTTGTGAGCAAGAAGAACACGGCTCCCCAAGTTGCAGTCCGGGCAGCCCTGGATGCAGTCGACCACTCATCATCAGTGACGTTTGATGTCACCACTCCCGTGACGCTACCATTCTTCAGCGACTCCTTGGCCAAGGAATGCTTCTCGGTAGCTATCGCATTACCAATCGCTGGCTGAGGGGCTTCTCCCTGAATGATCTTTTTCTCTTTTCCGAGTCTGAAGCGTCTCTTCAAAGCAGATCCTTCGAGAGATGTGGATTCCGCATTTGCCGCACTTGCTTCCCAAGCTCGAGATTCTTTGGCGTAATGGAGATACTCTTCAAATGATATAGTAGGGTCGTGAAGCTTGCGAATCATCTGTGGTGGGTAGTTTGAGACCCCAAGTCCACCTTCCTGTCGAGGATCGCCACCATCGAGTGCGAGATTTGCTGGAGAAGCCATGACGACTGACGTGAGTGAGATTATTGGTTATCTAGAGAGTGAGCAAGATGTGCCACCATGCGGGAGACCGCATAGAGGTACTTATGTCCATGAAACTCACGCCCTTATCTGAGATGGGACCTGAGCTGAGGAATTCGGCTACAGACTCGCAGGGTGGGGTCGGAGTTTACCCATTCTTCTTATAACCATGGCTGAAATCGACCAGCTTGAAGACAAACCATGTGGATTGCCGATACTTGCCGAATTAAGCAAGTCCTGTCTATCGTTATCAAGGTACCAAGGTGTCGGAGATGAGAGACGTTGGATAAGGGGTCCAGGCAAGCAGGGGTAGGTGTGTAAGGATTCGCTTCCGGCGCCGAGGATGAACGACATCCACTTCTCTCTTTCTCCTTCTCTTCTCCATCGCTGACGACGCCGACGGTAAGGTGTTGATCTGCTGCTGATAGTGCAGATCATGCATGGTTGCTGCTCTAGTGACAACCCGACGACGCTCTAATTTCCACGTTTCGGCACCGTCGGCTGAACTGCTGCAGCTTCCCGCATCGACCCCATCCTTGGCCGAGATGGGGCCCGAGAGAATAGTAGACGGCCCCTAGTAGCTGCACTCGATAGAGTGACACGAACCATCCATTCTGCAGGAGACCTCGAATACCAAGATCGCAGACTTGTGGAGATATCATCCGATATGACGAGTGCTGTGGTTCCTGAGCCGACTTCATTGAACCATGCGCCGAGAAGTCAGGGCAAAGCGAAGCAGCAAGCATGCGACATCTGCCATCGCCGAAAGGTCAAATGTAATGCTCAGGATGGGAAAACCTGTACAAATTGTCAATTAGGGAGCCTTGAATGCACGTGAGTCAATCGGTCTCCCCCTTGGTATCTTCCACCGCTGACATAAATATCAGATTCTTCATCCTTCACCAGCGGTTGCAGAAGGTGGGCTCGAAACGCCGAGAGTCCATGCGATCTAGAGGACAACGCCCGCTTCAGTCAGGAACGTCCTCGACACCAATTACCACCCTCAGCACTGCTCTCCAACCAGTTTCAGGGCCAGGGTCGAGCCCATCTCTGCCACAGCAGCATGTCGAACCATCGCCAAAGCATAGCTTGATCCTCAACGAAAACGACATCGTCGAGGAAGGGTTGGCGAGAACGGCCTTGACTGAATTCCTTCATCGTGGCTTCCATTCTCCCACGTTCTCGGTGTTCCATGAGAAAGACCCCATCAGGATTGCTTACGTCGGTACTTCGACGTCAAATTTGGCTTATCTCGTGGGTCAAGAATCACCGTATCATGGCGATGCATCTCTTCATTTCTCTTTCCCTAGAATTCGGCCAGCATTGCCATGGAAGCCAAGCAACGACCTACCACGGGTGAAATGGTATTCCAATATGGCACACGATGTCAGCTTGCTACCCGAGAAAGAGGTTTGTGATCAACTTGTCGAGGATTTCTTCACCAAGATACACCCGGGATTCCCTGTCGTTGATGAAGCAGAGTTTCGCTCACAATACAGTGACGATGGAAATCCGGTGCCGCTCCTCCTGCTTCAACCTGTCCTTCTCGCCGGTGCACATGTTTGCCAACATCCAAAAGTTGTAAAGTCTCGATCCTTGGTCAAAGTGGCCCTTTTCCGTCGTGCCAAAGCATTGTTCGACCTCCATTATGAGAACAATCGTGAGCACCTCGTTCAGGCAGCGCTCCTCTTCACGTGGCATTTTGAAGGAGCTGACGATATCGCAGCCAATGCCTACTACTGGATTGGTATTGCATGTCGTCTTGCCTTCGGTCTTGGCTGTCATCGAAATCTCTCTTCATCAAGTCGGAGTGCCATTCCTGTCCAGGACCGCCGAATCCAACGCCGATTATTCTGGGTACTTTTCCAATGTGATGTGCTTGCCAGCCTTCATCATGGAAGACCGTTGATGATCAATGAGGATGGTTGTGACCAGCCTCCTTTGGTTATGGAAGACTTCATCGAAATTGACGGTCAGCTGAACAAAAACGTTCACTTTGACTATTGTGATCAAAACATAAAGCTCTGCTACATCATCATCTCAGTCTTGAAACTCTTCTCCCCTGGATCGCTTCGTCGTCATTGCTTAGGCGAGCAGACCATCGAATCAAGTCGCTCAACACTCGATTCACAGCTTGAAGCTTGGTTCCTACGGCTTCCTCAAAATCTGAATAATCCCTCCCGAAACACGCAAGATTTTTGGTGTACTCAACTTCACCTGCATTACAACCTTACTCTCCTCCAGCTTTACCGAACGTCATATTTGCCAACTTTCCCGGGAACACCCGACTTTTCTCTCGCCCCTTCCCCAAAATCCATGGAGATCTGTCACAATGCCGCATCTGCGATCTCTCAGCTCTTCAATTCACTGTTGATATCATCCAAGGTCGACCGCTGCTGTTTCACCGCACTGACATTGCTGCTGGCGGCAGCCATTCAAATGAGTTTGGAAGCTCGATCTGCCAGCTCAAGTGGCCCCTCAATTCTTGGACTGCAGGCACAGTCGCGATTGGAGAATCTTTTCGCCGTCATGGACGAGGTTGCAAAATACTGGCCCAGTGCCGAAGCGATATATCGCTTATTCCAAGATGTTTTGAATAACATGAAGGCCGAGATAGAAAAAAGTCTCGCAGCATCAGATTTGCTGACGATGAGAGAGCAAGGAACACCAACTTTACAAGCAGAGGGAAACACGCAAGGACGCTTCTTGGGCAATCAGATCGGTCTCTCTGACCAAGACTGGAATGGTTTGCTTGGCACCTGGGATCCCTCCGCGTTCTTCGATGGAGACTTGAACGGCATGAATATCTAATTCAGGAAATCTCTTGCGGCCGAAGATTGTGAGTGAACTGCACTCGGCAATCGCGATTCTTCCCAGCTGAATGTTTGACATATCACTTGGCACTCATAAATGGGGGGGGGGGGGCTGATATGTCAATACCCCTATCTACAGCTCGCTTCCCCGCTTCATTCGGCGCCGACAACCAATCCCCCAAGGAGCAAAAGTGGGGCAGCGGCCATTCTTTCCACGATGGATCCGCCAGATGTTGGCCATTGTTTCTTTCCAAAGGTGGGGAAATATATATCTCGAACCTTTGCATGCGACTGTGCGCGCAAACCGTATCCTGTCAACACAACCCCATCGTCACAATCTCACAATCTCACAATCTCATAGGCCACAGACTTCGACCACCATTATGCCTCACACCCAGAAGCAGCTTCAGACTCTGGCATTGTCCAAAAGGACACAGCAATTGGTGGAGCTGGAGCACAAATATACTGCTGGTGGGTTCAGGCCCATGCCAGCATTCTTCGTCGAAGGCAAAGGTGCAAAACTTTGGGTGAGATTAACCGTAATTCCATATCGTATTACTATTGACCAAATGAAACTAAAGTTGCTAATACCGGGGTCACTCAGGATGTTGATGGGAAAGAATACATTGATTTCATTGCCATGTTTTCGGCCGTGAACACCGGTCACTGCAACCCTAAGATTCTAGCCGCTGTCGCCGAACAGATGAACAAGAGTTCGTTGACCTAGCTTTTCAATCTAAACAATAGCGGAGAGAATGTAACTGATGGTGCCATATTTTAGTCACTCTAGTAAATCTCGCAACTCATAATGCAGGGTGGGGACCTCTCGCCGAACGCCTTTGCAAACGCTTCGGATACGACAAAGTTATTTCCGCCACCTCTGGATCCGAAGCGACTGATACTGCAGTCAAGATAGCTAGAAAGTGGGGCATTGTAAAGAAAGGAATTCCAGCTAATGAGATGCTCATCTTTGGTGTTGGAGATAGTTTCCACGGTTTGACGTCGGGCGTCTGGAGTTTACAGAATTCGACGAAAAAGAGAGCTAGTAGGTTGATATCTTCATTTGCGACTGACCAGCAACTTCCTGAAATCGTGTTCCTTTGATACGCCAGCTGATTCATAAACACGATACAGAGTACGGATTAGATAGCAAGCTCCAAACGAATGTAAACCCCAGCACGGGGAAGATAATGGGGTATGGCGACATCCAGGCCATGAAGGAATGTCTTGCCGAACATCATGAACGTGTCGCTGCTGTCATTATGGAATGTTTGCATGGCGCTGTTGAGTGTGTGAAAACGTAATCCCTTTACTTCACCTTCGACTAACACCAGATAGGACGTCCGCAGAGATAAAATATTCACGAGGTACGGGATATGAATGATCTCCGAACGACAAATAAACAAGCTAATGGCACTATTTTAGCTGTCTATGACCTCTGCAAAAAATACAAGATCCTCTTCATGGCAGATGAAGTTCGTCAAGGCGCAGGCAAGACAGGAAAATTCTTCTGCTACGAGAATCTTGGTGCAGATGTCAAGCCCGACCTCATTGCGATGGGAAAATCAATGGCGGTACTTACTATCAACACTCACCAAACCATAAAAACAGACACTGATCATACAAAATAACAGGGTGGCTTCTACCCATGTTCCTACATCGTCGGTACCGAAGAGGTCATGTCCCTCGTTGGCACCGGCGAAATGGCATCCACCTTCGGCAACACACCCTTAGGATGTGCCGCCACGAACGCAACGCTCGACCTGATCGATGAGCCCGGATATATGGACCGTGGCCCCTTCCTCGGAGCCTGGTTCCAAAAAGAAGCTGATAAATGGCAAACACAATTTCCCTTCATTCTCGAGGCGGTGAGCTGTGGTACAGACATGTGTCTGTACATTGATGAGAGCAACCCAGCTGTGACAGGCAGGAAAATTGCCGCGCTGTGTAATCTGAAGGGGCTGCTGGTTACGAGTTTCGGGAATCGGGTGAGAATGAGTCCGCCGCTTGTGCTGACGGATGAGGAGATGGAGCGGGGAATACAGATTCTTAGGGAGGCATTGGAGGAGGTTACTGAGTATGATGATGTGCCTGGCATGGTATGAACTGGACCCGAGTAAGCTGGGGCTGCCTCTGACGGCAAGCAAGTGATTTTTTGGAGTAGAGGCGGTGATAACTGCCGACGAGACGGGTACTTGTAGTCTTGTGTCTGGGCTTGTCTTGCAGATTTTCAACACCAGTTCGATTAACGAGCCTAGATTTACGGGAAACCTTTATCTTGTGTTCCCAGCTATGTGCCTGCCGCCAACTTCGGTATTACGCCAGAAAGGTCACTCCCCCAAATTCGTATATAGTCGGTCCGACCCAAAAGCAATAAAAAAAATTAAGAAATATAAAAAAATAGAAGCTATTCTAGTTAAATTTATTTCTAGTATTATATTCTTTTATATTTCTAAGAGATATATTTATAAAAAGAAATCTAAGAAATTTATATCTATTACTTTTATTAAATATATATCTTTTTATAAATATAAGTAATATCTTATAAAAACTAAAGATCTTTTAGTTATTAAATACTATAATTATAATGAGTTTAATTATTATATTAAATATTATCTAATTAGATATAGTAAAGAAACTAAAATAGCTCTTTTTAGAATTAAGTAAAGCTTAGTTCTTATTTTACTAAAGTATTTAAAAAATTCAGGCTATAAAAGTATTAGCCAAATAGTTAATAATAAGCTAATAAGTATTAAGGAAAGAATTTATTTAATAAATAAAGAAATAAAAGAGAATATTAGAAAAAGTTTAAAGAAAACTTAAAGAAGCTTAATATTACAAGTTACTTAGACTAATAGATATACATATAGGGAAATAGCTTTACTATATAAATAAACAGACCAAAAGTTATAATAATAAGGTTAGAAGCCTTATTAGCTATTCTACTATATAATAGTATAGTACATATTACGTAACTAGCCGCATATATAATATATACTATAATACTTAAAGGAATTTAAAGAAGACTTAAAGAAAACTTAAAAGAAAAAGGCAAAAAATAAGAAAAAACTAAATATAGTATTATAATTAAGAGAAAAAAAAATTAATAGAAAAAAAAGAGGCCTTTTTATAATACTTTTTTCTCGAATAGTAATTATAAATTTGGAATTAGCTATATATTAGAAATATTCAGAAAATTTTAAAAAAGAAATTTATAAATAAACTATTACGGTTATTATAATATATGGTACTAGTAGGGGTTAGACTAGAGCTAGCGAGGTATCTGGTATCTAAGAGAGGCATCTAGTATCTGAGTAAGGTATCTATAGTTACCTAATTATTATATATAACCCCGAGCTTAAGCTAGTATATAGGCCTGTATATAGCTTGCAATTATTTAGATCCAAGGCTTTTTCGAGATCCTCTTCTTTCTTTAGCTTTAAATCATCGAAATAGAGATAGTCTAACTATGCCTTCTAGGCCCTAGATCTTATACTTGTAATATAATTCAAAGCTTACCTACTTCTTAATCTTATAGAGAATTTAAATAATATTTACCCGATTAGTTTTTAATAAGTATAGATATAATATACTATAGCTACTCCCGTACCGGTTAACTAATATTAGAACGAAAAAAAGCCCTAGAATAACTAGGCAAGAAAGCCCTGGACTGGCCAGGCAAGTAAATAGGCCAGTAGCCTTATTACTAAATAAAGATCTATAAGAAAGCAAGTCCCGGAATAACTAGGTAAGTCAGAAGGAGCTATAATACGAGATACTACTAGTATACTACTAGAAGATAGACCAGAGCCTTTTATTAAGTCTCCTAAAAAATCCGAATATTCCGTTAATACTTATAGTAAGAGAGATAAAAAGAAATCTGCCTTATTAAAGGCGGACTTCTAAGAGTTACTCTAGAGCCCAGAGGCTTTATATAAGGAGATTATTAAGCTAATTCTAAAAATATATAATATTCTTACTTATAGTAAGAATTATTATAATTAGCTAAGAGAAATCAAATAAGTCCTATAAAAGAATAAAGTTATTATTAAAAAGCTTATTATATAGCCTATAGAAATAACTAGTTCTCTTATTTTAGAAAATAAATACTTAGTTAAACTCTCTAATTCTTCTATTTTTAAAGATATAATTAAGGATAATATTACCTTTAATAATTAGTTAGTTTAAATTAAGAATAAGCTTTATAATAACTCTAATACTTACTAGATAAAGAACCTTAAGATTATCTATATTTCCGGCTATATTAGTAGTTATACTTTTATACTAATCTTTCTTTACCTAAACCAGAATAATTAATATATATATAAGACTATTAGAAAACTATATACTTATTTGGAAAAGCTATATAATAACCTAAATAAGAAATATAATATTCGATAAGCCTTTAAAAAGCTATTTATAAAAAAGGGCTAGATTTTTTAGGAATTCTATATTCTATTCCTAAAATATATAATAAATAGAAATATTAACTTATAGGACCT
This sequence comes from Hyaloscypha bicolor E, assembly GCF_002865645.1. NCBI lineage: Eukaryota > Fungi > Ascomycota > Leotiomycetes > Helotiales > Hyaloscyphaceae > Hyaloscypha > Hyaloscypha bicolor. Next base: position 406,320 of record NW_020194575.1, on the reverse strand, counting down.
TAAGAATAACCTAAATAATAAGCTTACCTAAAAGCTTTAAGAAATTATAGCTATATATTATAATAACCCGGCTATCTATATTATAGAGTTCGTATAATACTATATTATAAATAACTAATAGATCCGAGCTTATTATAAAAAGAAAAACCAGGTATTTAAGAAAGCTAATAAAGATATAAATAAGCCAAGCTTAGGAAGTACCTCTTATATAAAGCCTGCTTTTAAGACTCTAGTAATAGATAAGCTTATTATTCCGAAGCCCGGATTCTTAGATCTCAAGTATTATAATTATAATAGATTTAGTTATATGTTTAGGAATTATCTAGAACCTAAGATAAAGTATATAGAGCAAGTCTTAATAGCCAAGCTAGTAGTATTTACTATAAGTAAGCTATCTAAGAATATAAAACAGGGAAATAAGAATTCCTAAAGAAAATCTCTTTTTTAGAACTATATTATATAAATATAGTAAAAGTTAATTTAAACTAGTTACTAGGAAATAAAGCATTTATATTTCTTTATATAGTTAGTAATAATAAATTAGATATTAAAACTTCTTCTTTTATTAATACTAAAGTAAATAGATATATTTTTATTAATTTCAAGTTTATAAAAATAATTAAATAATTTCTAGATATTAAATTTATTTAATTAGTATTACCCTATAATATAAGAGAATTTAATAATAAGTAGGCCGCGCCTATTATTTACTATATTAAGCTTATACTCTTAATTAATAAATAAAAAGTTCTAGTATCTATATTAGTTATAAGGCTAGGTAAGTATAATATAATTTTGGGATAATAGTAGTTTATAAATACTAGTATTCTAATTAATTATAAGAATAGAAAATTAATCTAACTAGATAATTAGCCTAGAAAGAAAAATTAGAATAAGATCCTAATTACTATATATAAGAACTTGAAACCTGAGAAAAGTAACTAGTACTAAAAAATATAAATAGAAGAAATAAAGCTATAGCTATAAATAAGTCCTAAAAACCTTAGCTTATAAAGAGGAAACTCTCTTATTCTCTTTCTAAATTAGGCTTAGAAAGCCATATATAGTAAAAGAATTAAGCTTAATATTATAGAGAAATATAAGTAGCCCTAGAAAATATAGAAGTTTTTTCTAAGCTAGAAATAAGGATATTAAAACTATATTATCTAAAGAAAAGCCATAAGATCTAGTTAAGGCCTATAGTTAATATTATAGATATCTTACTAGCCGCTTTTTAGATAAACCTATAAAAGAGAATCTTTTTTTTATAATATTATTTTTCGAGATTAATAAAAAGCTAGAATTATAATAAGAGAATAAGTTTATTTCAGATAAGTAATAGCTAGGAAAAATAGAGTTATAATAGCTAATAAGAGTTTTACTAGAGAAATTCAAGATTTTTATAGTTATTTTCTTAAAAGAAGTATTAAATATCTTATTCCTATATTAATTATATAATTATAAGATTTAGATTAATAATTTCAAAAGCCCAGAGAGCCTAGGGTATTTCCTGTTCTATTAATAGTTAATTTATAAGCTATAAGAGGTTAAGTATTTCCTTAAAAAGAATCTCTAATAAAGCTTTATTAAGCCAAGCTAGTTTCTTTTTATATCCCTAATTCTTTTTATAAAAAAGGCTAATAAAGCTCTCTAATTCTATATTAACTATTATAAGCTAAATAACTTAATATAGAAGAACTATTATTTTCTTTCCCTTATTTATAAGACTCTTATATAGCTAGCTTAAGCCAAGATCTATATAAAGCTAGATATTTAATAAATATTCTATTAGATCTAAATAGATCCAGAATTAGAAAAACTCACAATATTCTATATAAGATATAAGGCCTATAAATATAAAATCCTTTAGAAAAGCCTAACTAATAGCTCTATTATATATTAGAGATATATAAATAATATTCTTTTTAATTACCTTAATATCTTTTATATAGCTTATTTAGATAATATCCTAATTTACTCGAATAATTCCCTAAAATATAAAAACTATATATAAAAAATCCTTTAGTAATTATAAAATACTAGTCTCTAAATAAATATTAAAAAATCAGAGTTTAAGATTATTTATATAAAATATCTAGGCTTTATTATTTTTACTAGAAATATTAAAATAGATTCAGATAAGATAGTAATTATTAAAAACTAGTAATTACTAAAAATAATTAAAGAAATATAAGGCTTTCTAGGTTTTTATAACTTTTATTAGTATTTTATTATAAAATATAGCCATATAGTAAAGTCTCTAATAGCTCTATTATATAAGAAAATTCCGTTTAAGTAAATAAATTAGTATTAAGAAGGTTTTATTAAACTAAAACAAGCTATATTCTCGGTACTAATTCTATATTACTATATTCTAAATCTTTTTATTATAATTAAGACAAATATATTAAATAGAGTTATAGCTAGTATTTTCTTATAATAAGACTCCTAGATAAAACTCTAGTATCCGGTAATATTCTTTTCTAAGACTATATAATTAGTAAAGCTAAACTATAATATTTATAATAAAGAAATACTTACTATTATTTTCTTTTTAGCCAAATAGTAAGCAAAGCTAAAAGGCCTATAAGAGGCACTTTTTATAATTTATTTAGATTACCGAGCTTTTAAGTATTTTATAATTATAAAGAAGCTTTTAGTAAGATAAGCTTACTAGATAAAGTATCTTTCCTATTACTATTTTAAGCTTATATATTAGATAGGCAAGTTAAATAAATAAGCAGATATCCTAAATAGGAAATACGAAAATATAACTATTTAGGATAAGATAATAATAGTTTACTAAACCCAAATTCTTCTCCTATAATAAAAGATTAATAATAATATTATATGAGATCTCTAATTAGCTCTAATTAAGGCCTTTATAAGTCTAGCTTAAAAAGAAACCTAGTATAATAATATCTAGCTAGTAAATAAGCTATTAAGTAAGAACCAAAAGTTACCGGAGCTAGAAAAGCTATAGGATAAAGCAAGAAATAAGAAGAAAGGTATTTAGATACTATAAAATAGCCTCTTTTATAATATAATAAACTATTTATATCTAATAATATAATAATACCCGAGATATTCTTATATATTATTCTTATTTAGGAGATATATATATAGCCTCTAATAGAATACCTAGAATAAGCCAAGCTTTAATAGCTTCTTTAGGCCCGCTATTACTAGTTAGGCCAAGATATAGATATTAATTAGTATAGAAATAACTACTATATTTACTAATAATCCTATATTCCCAGAAATAAGAAGCCAGGGCTCTTATATCTATTACTAGTTCCTAACTACTTCTAGTAATATATATTAGTAAATTTCAAGAAGTGTTTAGAAAATAGAAACAAATATAATATAATAGTAATTTTTATTAATTACCTAGATAAGCGCCCTATTATAATTCCTGTCTGAAATATAGTAATAGCTAAAGAGTTAATACTTCTATTTCTTACTTATATAGTTTACTAAGTTAGTATTCTGGAAATTATAATATCTAATTAAGGCCCCTAGTTTATATTAGATTTCTAGAGTAAGTTTTATAAGTATATTAATATAAAGCTTAAGTTATTAATTACTAATTATCCCTAAACTAATAGCTAGATAGAAATTATTAATTAGTATTTTAATTAATAGCTATATTCCTATATAAATTACTACTAGAATAATTAGAACAAATAAATAGTAATAATTAATTACTAGTAGATAGCTCTAATCTATAAGACTATAGGCCAATTCCTGTTTTTTATAAAAAAGGGCTATAAACTATAGATATTATTTAATTAGGAAACTTAAATATAATCGGGTACTATAATAGGGATTTAATTATTATATGGATTTCGGACCATATATAGGTATTGGATGCGTGGGTGGAGGTAAAGAGGGTAGGAAGCTAAATAAGTAGAAGTAATAATCTTAAGACTCTCAGTACCAGTAATGAAATAATACGAATGGTCAAAAATAAGGGGCTCCGAAGGTTAATGTATTGGGAAGGCTAATCGTATATATGGACGGAGGTCTTATGCAACCCCCTAAACTAGCGCCAGCATGCCTGGGAAGCAGGACACGTGACGGTAGTCACGGGACAAGAGAGAAAAAACCCCACTACAGTACCCTAAAAAAAGAGCTAAATAAATAAGAGGCAAAGGCTCTAGTAATATGGCTTTATAAATTATAGTAAAAAATATAGAAGAATATAATATAAATATAAGAATATTATATTACTTAAGCTAATAAATACTACTAACTAGTAAACTTTAGAATAGGAAATAAGATATGAATTACTACTAAGTACTAGAAGAATAATTATCCGAGCTATAAGCTAGCTTACTAAATAGAAGAACTATATAAAATCCTAAATTAAGTAAGATATTTCTTTAGGCTCAAGCTTCCGGAATTAATAAGAATATATCTAGTATTTTACATAAAGAAGCTATATAAAAACCCAGGTAATTCTTTTTTCGGATAAGCAAATCCGGAGCCTTTATTATTAGAACTATAAGACAGAGAAACGGAGTATAAAGTTTAAGAAATACTAGTAGTAAAGCTACTTTATAGGAAGCTAAAGTACCGAGTCTAGTAAAAAGAGTAGAACCCAGATCCGGAGTAATATCCTACTTCCTTATTAAGTAATAGTATTCTAGCTCTTTAGAGCTTCTATAATAAAAACCCTAAATAGCTAGGACTATTATAGAATCTTTCCTATTAGTTAGACTATACCAAGAATAATATACTACCGGAACTATATAATATAAATAGAAATTCTTTAAAGTTATATATAAAAGGCCCTGGCCTTTAATATATAACCTATAACTTGGAAATTTAAATAGGGACTTTTGAAGCTCGGGGATAAGCTTATTTTAAGGAGAGAAATAATATTACGGTTATTATAATATATAGTACTAGTAGGAGTTAGACTAGAGCTAGTAAGATATCTGATATCTGAGAGAGGTATCTAGTATCTAAATAAGGTATTTATAGTTACCTAATTATTATATGTGACTCCGAGCTTAAGCTAGTATATAGGCCCGTATATAGCTTGTAATTATTTAGATCCGAGGCTTCTTTAAGATCTTCTTTTCTCTTTAGCTTTGAATTATTAAAATAAAGATAGTATAATTATATTTTCTAGGCCCTAGATCTTATACTCGTAATATAAACTAGAAGATTAGATTAACTTTTTCAAGCTTTTAGATTTATAAAATAATAGCTTATTTATAAATAGAGGCGAAAATAGAATTTATAAATTAATTAAAAGATTAAATAAACTTTATATCTAATAATATATATTATATTTATATTATTTCTATAAGAAAGAATTACTAGAGGCGATTTATAAGTTAATTAAATAAAATTAATAAACTATATTCTCAGATTTATTATTTAATATAATAGTAAAGTAAATATAAAGAGTTTTTAGAAGAAATTAGAAGCTAGAAAAGTTTCCGGAAATATATATAAAGCTATTTATAGTTTTCTAGGGCCTTTTAAGAACAAAAACCTAGAAGAGGAATTAATATAATAAATATATATAATAGTATATAGATAGATATTAGATATCGTGAATTTAATTTTCTATTTTAAATAAAGTTTATAATTAGAATTATATAATATGGGAGGGAAACTGTAATAAGACAAAAACCCACATAAAGTACACCAGAGCGCAAAACGTGACTTGATAGCAAAATAACAAATCAAAAGCGTAAACAGTAAAGCATAAACAGTATGTAGTATGCAAAAGCTCAATTGATTGAATACTCATGAAGGATTATTCTCTAAGTCTACAGAAAAACCAGCTTTCTTATGTGATTTCCGCAAGTCACGTACAAAAGGCCGCGGCCTTTGCCATGTGACCTAAACCTCAAAACCGCCAAAACAACATGATTTTCAACGAGTACGGCCTGCCGTACCACAATAAATTATATGAAATTGCATTTTCTAATTAAATAAAGAGCTTTATATACTTGGCTAAGTACTAGAGAATATATAGAGAGACGCTTCTAGCTTTAGAAAGGGGTATTAATTAGTCTTTTATTAGAATTAACTCTTGGAATTAGTTATGCTTGCAAGCGTTACTCTATAGCTTACTTACCTTAACTACTTATATATTACTATACTATTACATGCCTTATATATATTAAAGCCTGCCTCAATAAATAAACTTGATTTATTACTCCTAATTAAAGATTACTCAATAATAATAGTTCTAGTATTAGCTATGGCATATACGGTATTTCTAGACCATATTATTAATATGAGTATAGGTATAATGCGAGTAACGGATAAGAAGGACTGGCCGGAATATACTAGGAACTTGATTGTTTTGGCAGAGTTAAGATTACGCTTCGATTTCAAGTAAGCTACCGGGATTAGACGGAATGGGGTCAATAATTATGGTTTCTTTTCCTTTTCTCTATTGCGGCTGGATAATCCCCTAAATAAGGGCATTTAGGCTTTTCTTTAGGGGGGGGGTTATGTGACGGCTGGCATAACGGCATAATTTGCCAAGGACAGGATATCGGGAACAGATGCGAAACGAAGCTAAGCCGGAATGCTTGGGCGGGACAATACTAAAAGGTCGAGGCATCCTCCCTACTGTGTTCCACAGCTTAGTATTTTTCAATACATGAGATTCCTGGATCTTTGAACCCTGGCCATTGCCTCGATCTCGCTGTCACAAAAGCCACGTGAGAATAAAGCTAATATAAAGGAATTAGCTAATTACTAAGTCAAAAGAAGGGCAAAAAGAGCTAGGGGAGCTAAAGTAGCTCCTAAATATAAGATGAGGGCAAGAAATTAAAGGGCGAAGTAAGGGGAGTAATACGAAATATATTAGTATATTTTCAATTTTCATAAACCCCGAAACCGAAATATTTCCGGACTAGGCAATCAGCCTCCCCATCTCGTATTCCCCTCCCATTGACCAATCGTAGTGCGCGATTCGGCAATGGGGACCCCCTATTGGTGAACCGCTCGTATTCGGGAATGGGCCTTTACAGACCTCCCTGTTTAGTGACACGCACCCCCCTGTCCACACTAGTAATGTCTTGCAGGCCGAAGGCATGCGCAGGTGCAGGCCCTAATGTTTGTTACCCCGCGCCCCCCTTGGAAGGGGTTTCGCTGAAATGCCCTGTAGCAATGCGCTGTAGCCGACTTAGCAGAACTCAAGGCGGTGTAACAAACATTAGGGCCTGCGCCTGCGTAGTTAAAAATGTTATTATAGTCGTAAAAGGGCGACCGTTTTGTCGCTTTTGGATCGGACCGAATATACTTTCGTCTTATCGCCTCCCGAGATCAGTTTCTGATTTCTCTCGGATTTGATTTCTTGTTTGCCTTCTCCCGGTTGTGTAAGCTCGCTGTTAACTTACCAACCTTGGGAAAACAAGAATTACTGCCTCGCACACTATACTCCGTGCAAGTGGACGTTACTCTGACCTTAAACCCATCAAACCGCAAGTAAGCCACTGATCACAGTCTGAAATTAGAAAAAAACTCAATTAAAGTAATAATTCGCTCACGCTCGGTGCCGTTTTTCATGTGGCTTCTGCTGTGTTACCGTGATGGAACGGCAGATGTATCGTCATGCGCTCGGTTCCATCTCGGGTCTTACAACCTCAACCTCGCACAATCTCACCCCACCTCCCTCTCCATATAATCCCCGCCTTCTCCCCTACATCCTCTTCAGTAACTATCACTTATTCCATCATGGCATCAATGGCCGAGACTCTCGTCCTGGTCCCCTCTGGTCAGAACAACGGTGTGGTGATCTCTGCTCCAGCCACTGCACCCCGCAACGTGCCCACCGAACTCGCCTACTATAGCGAGCCCGGGCCTCGACCTCCAGTTTACATCACAAACGAGAAAACCCGGATCAAAAACACCAACAAATTCCAGCCCGCTACTGTGTATGATGTGCGTGGATCGGGCGTGGAACACACACTCGATGTCTCTGGCATCCAGTTCGTGAAGCAAGAGAGCAAGTTGAGTTTGCAAGAGTTCGATGATGATGAGAAGATTAAGGCGGCTTATTATGTTGAAATTGAGGAGTTGTTGAAGAATGTGTAAGTGGAAGAGAAGAGGGTGAGGAGGGGAAGGGAAACGGAGTAAAAAGGCTAATCACAGGATTAGAACTGGCGCGAGTAAAGTGAAGATCTTTCATCATATTGTGAGGAAAGCGCACACGCATTTCCTTTATCTTGAACACGATGCTGCCGAGGAGGGGGATTCGTCTAAAGGTGGGGAAGCTACCAAGGAAAGGGTCACTACCAAAGACGAAGAAGCTACCAAAGAAGGATGCACACCCAAAGACGTCGCAACCGCAAGGAAGGGCCCAGAAATTTCCGCCGAACTCCAAGGCCCCGTCCGCGGCGCCCACGTCGACCAGTCCTATAACTACGCCCCCGAACTCGTAAAAGTCCATTTCCCCGGCGACGAATCCGAGCGCCTCCTCAAGTCCCGCTTCCAGATTATCAACGTCTGGCGGCCTCTCAAGACGATCTTCAAAGATCCGTTTGCTGTCCTGGATGCGCGGACTGTGCTGGAAGAAGAGCTAGTGAATATTAAGATCATTTATCCAACGTATGAGTTTGAGAGTGTTGATGTGCGAGGGCCATCGGAAGAGAGGAAGGAGAAGGAGGGGGGTGAAGGGCATAAGTGGTGGTATATGTCCCAGCAGAGCCCAGAAGATTTTTTGTGCTTTAAAATTTTCGATTCGAAGACTGATGGGAGGGCGAGGAGGGTGCCGCATACTTCGTTTACAGATCTCGAGTTTGAGGATAGAGATGCGAGGATGAGTGTTGAGGTTCGGGCGTTGGTTTTTCATGAGGATGATGTGGAGTGATTTATTATCTTATGATTAATTTATGGCAAAGGTCTTTCCAGAAGCTGCAAATGTTGAGCTAAATGTTAATAGATGAATATCTGGAAGGCGAGTAAAATTTCGGCTGTTCCTTGTGATTGTCCTTAAGTTTGTGAGGCGATGCTAACTCGATATTCCCGAGATGCCAATGCTACTTTGGAAGAAGGTGGGAGTGCATCGAGACCCCCTTGTGGGACATACTAGACTCTATCTCAGTTCAACTCTCCCCCTGCAGTACCGACAACACCTCGGCCTCTTTCTCTCCTTCCCATCCGTCTCGGCTTACCATCATCTCCCTACTCACGGAAGTCCACCTCGAGCTCTTCAAGCTGCTCGACGACAACGACGCGGTCTACTTAGGCCTTCCCAACAAAACCTCCTGATCGATCCTCAAGTCCCGAGGCGATGGGGACGACCCCCGGAGACTTTCCCGTTTTCCCTTCACGTGGCATGGGTACTACCTCGACTGGGATGAACTGCGAAATTGACTTAAAGAGTGGATGGAACCTCGCGTTCTCTTCGAGCATTCAGCCCCTCCTATCTTCGTTACTTCGAAGGAGAGACTCAATCACATGGAGCGCTTCTTTCGGATGATCAATAATGGGCTTGTGGAGCAAGGCGATGATAGCATAGAGTATTTGGAGTGTGAGTATTATTTCCCCCTTTCTTCAGAACGGTGTCCGAATTTCTCTTTGAGAACTGGGTTGCACTGGAGTAACAAGTATCACGTTGAGGTCAAGACGAGTGTGATCGTTAGTTGGTTATGATACTTTTGATGCCAATGAACCCCAGGACACGAATAATTCCTCCAAAATTGTACCCGTTTCAAAATTACTTGAAAAGATGTCGGCGTTATCGAGGGAACTGATGCATTATACACTCTCCCAATTTTAACTAATTTAGGTTAAAATTACAATCGCCTTGATACGAGAATTATGTGATGGTCACAAGTGAGAAAAGGGCTTGCCCGCAAGTGAAGGGATTATCAGGATCTTGAGGGATTTCAGGCAGCCGGTTTCAAGCATCCCTGATGTCAGCAGCCAAGGTCTCTAAACATACAAAGGCACCACATTCCTGCCAAATGTCCTAGGAATGGCTTAAATATTGCAAAGTTCCTAACAAAATCTCGGTCTCTATTTCTGGTTACAACGCGTCACGGAATTATAGTTTTCGACCCTGCCCAGCATACCTGCAGCATTTGATCAGCTGAATGACTCCAAATAACTCATCAGAAGAGAAAAACGGTAGAGTAAAATCCGGCATCCAACAACTCTTCAGAATCGACATTTCAAATAGTGTATTTCCCTCTTTTACGAAGCTCTACGAAGATGAAGTTCCTTAAGTTACGATATACCCTGCTGCTTTTAGGAGCGGCGAATGCTGCCACGTATCGATTGCCTATCTACGAATAGCACCATACTATTTCAGAAGTGAGTACTTGATTCACGAAATAACGTGGTGGGACGAATCCTAAATCGGTGCTAGGACTCGCGGAGGAAATATCGCTCGGACCCATCGCAGCAGCGCATTCTCACTGAGCATGATAGGAATGACCGCCCTAAGAGAGATTCGCTGAAGGCGATAAAATCCGATTAAACACCCAAGCTATGTATACAGTGAGCTGACCCGTTATAAGGACATCGCTCTCATACTTTACGGCATCAACGCAAGCATGGGCACTCCACCTCAGTCATTTATTATGGCAAGAGATATAGAATAGGATACCCTATTCGTGCCTTCTAGCGATTGTTACAGCCAATTCTGCGACTCAAATGACATATCAATTTTCAATGCAACAAATTCCTCGACACGCTATGGAGGTCACGGAAGCTTGATCTTCAATTACGCAGGAATGAATTTAGAGGGAGCAATTTCCAAGGACACTCTATCCTTCAACGGGTTGGAGATCAAAATTCAACCTTTCGTCGAAGCAACAGATGTCTGGCCTGGAAGCTTCTCTAATTGGTACTTTGTGTACAGCGGCGTCATTGGATTCGCGCCCGGTTTCTATCCCCACCGAGAGCAGTGTGAGAAATAAATAGATTAGATTAGATTAATGGCCATTAATCTAATCTATTCACGAAAAATACTTATTAATCATATTCTATTCACGCATTAATCAGATTAATCATGAATATTCATAATTAATCTGATTAATGAGCACGTGATGCATACACGTGACGAGCTAGCCTAATCGGGTAGCGCTCCGGCCCCTCCCGCCCTCGCCACCCAATCAGGGGGTAGTAACGCTTGATAAGCGAGCCGAAGCTCAATGATACCTCTAGAATTACCTCGACTTAAGTACTTAGTAATAATAGTAATTCTATTAGTAAATATTACAAATTAAATAACTAGAATATTAGAACTTACTATAAGAATATATGATTTTCCTTTATTTTTTAATTCTTACTTTACTTTACTCAGGCTCGGCAAAAATACCTAAATTTCCGGTATCGATAGGTATCGATGCCAGAATCGTAAGGTATCGATAGTATCAATAGTATCGATAGTAGTATCGATTCCCTGAACCTAATTTTCCCCTTTAATCACAATTAACTTTCGAACTACTTCTCTTACAAGAAAATTTTTGGTAGCACAAATATTCTCCTTAATTTAGGCTTTCTATCTAGCTACTTATCTTATACTTTAGGCTAAAACTAATCTCAATGCGGCCATTTTAAGTAAAAATGAGCTTTTGAGATTTTCGTGAGGCTCGCTTATATATTTAGTGCCTTGATAAGAAATACGAATACGGGGCTTAATTCTCCGAATACGAGAGGTATTTTAAATTTAAGATATTATTAAATTTTATTAATAATAGTAAATAAATTTTTTAATAGACAGACTAGAAATCAAAGGAATTATATATGAATATATTCTTATATAAATAAAATAATAAAATAAAGAGATAATTTTTAGGGGTAAGAATCGATAAGGTATCGATACGTATCGATTCTTACGATACCTGAAAAATACCTAATACTATCAATACCGGTATCGATGCCTCAGGTATTTTTGCCGAGCCTGACTTTACTTATATATAAAAACTCAACCACTACTTCTACTAGTATACTTTCTATTACAAATATACTCTTTTATATTCGATATGTCTCGGTAATCCTTAATAAACCTTAACTTAGCTCAAAATCACCCTGATTTTGAGTTAAAGCCGCTTAATAAGTAGCTTCCTCTTTTTAAAAGAGGCTACTTAGAAAAGATATTAGATCCTATATAAGAGAATCCCGAGGATATTCGTATATGTATTATAAAGTACTTAGTTCGAGGGTATTCATTACGAAATAATACGCTGCCAGCGCCGCGCAGCGTATTTTTTTGTGGCTTGGACTAATTAGGACTGGCGTAACAGGGGGCCCCTGGAGGGAGATTCTACAGGGCCTTTAGGGCATTTGAAGCCTGTAAGAAATCCTCGGTGGGAACGAGGATTTTAAGAAGGCTCGGTGGGAACAAGGCATTTATACCCCTATAGCTATAGCCTGGAGATATGCCCTATAGAAAATAAGAAATCCTCGGTGGGAACGAGGAAAATCCCAAAAAAAATACGCTGCCAGAGTGGCAGCGTATATTGGGGCCTGTCAGGCTCTCACAAATCTTAGGGGGGTTTCTACAGGCCTTACAGGCCTTACAGGCGGTGCTTGGGGCGGGCAGGGGTTGCTACAGGGCTGGGGCGCCACACGCTAGTCGAATGGGGGAGGGGGCGTTTGGCAGCGTATGCTTTTAGGCGATAATTTTACATTCATAATAATAGGGCAATATTGCATTTGTGGCGTTTGAGGCGCTCGAGCTGCATGGTACTTTTGATCGGTTCCATCGCCAATGACTAGGTCATCCACCCACACCCCCCAGCCTCATTTGACCCGCAGCCTCACTTCCAACAACGCTCTTGCCTCTATATATATCTCCCTTACTAAATAAAATAGTGCAAGGAACTGACCCATACTTTCGAGACTCGAAATCTTGTGGGCACACGGAAGCTGGCGTATCACTCCAACTACAATTTCCGTTCCTTCATTGCAAAATTTCCCACCGCGAAGCTGCAAGGCTGTGACAGGGCACCATGTCTGACCTTCAACCCAACATTGCGAAACCAGCTCCGGGGCCAGGACCCAATGCGACAGCTTCTTGCGGCCATGCTTCGTCTCGCGCTGAATGGAACCGTTTCCGACCGCTGATCAAACGGCTCTACATCGACGAAGAGAAGACCCTGAAAGAGGTGATGGCAGTCATGGAACGAGAACATGGCCATCGAGCAACGTAAGTGAATCAAAGGTAGAGCTCACTCCTGGGACATTACTAACATCACTCAGTGCCAAGATGTACAAGGACCGCATCAAGAAATGGAATCTGGACAAGAAGACAAAAGAAGAAGAGGCCTGGGCAATGTTGAGAAAGCAAATGCAGAGAGAAGCTGCCGGCAAGGAATCGGCTTTCAGGGTAAGGGGAAAGGCGGCTACAATTGACGATGTTCTGCGGTACTTTAAGCGGAAAGGGATTTTGGATCCGGAAGCTCGGCCCCAGCTACCTGGACCTCTGACGCCGCCAGCAATTAAGTGCTGGACGCCAGTGCCGTTACCGAACCCGGAATCCGCATCCATCCTCGACATTGGAGAAAGAGGTGCTAATTGGCTCGCACCCCGGTGCCCAGAACCAAGCGGCGTTCAATCATTTGCTCTGGGCTCCCCGCAGGGCAGCGGTATGCTTGGAAATCTCAACGTCAACCAGACCCGACAAATTCTGTTCTCGAATCCCGAGATACAGTCCTTTGAAATACCTTCTTCGCCCTTGCCACCTCAAAGTCTTCTCGTGCCCGAGAAGCTATTCGCCAGCATCACGACCTATTTTAGTGGGGCGTTCGATAGTGGACTTTTCAAAACCGATGATGAAGGTAATCTTATCAGCAGCACCAATAAAACCATAAAATGCAACCATCCAGCCGATTTTGCTGACCTATGCTCCTCCGGCGTTCGCTTGATGAGTTCAAACTCGTTCGTCGAAGGCCGTCGGTTCTTTTCCAAAGCTTCAAGCATCACCAATAATTTTCTTCGAAGCCAACACCCAAGAACACTCGAGTCTGTGTTTTACTCTCTTCTCTACATCAGACGCCACGGCTATAACCACATTGATACTTTACTTCGCACCCATATTCGGGATGTAGCAACACTGCTTTTGGCCGACGGACACCCCTGGAGACAGCTATTTTCTCAGCTCGCTGATATAGAGGAGTCGCAGTTTGAGTTCACTCTTATCGAAGCATACAAGTGTATTTGCGATGCGTTTGCGAATTCCTTGGGGCAGTTTCACCGTACCACACTTTTCTCTTACACTGGGTTCCTGGATATCGAAAAGAGTTCAAATGTTCTCCAACTTCTTCACGACCTGTTAATACGAGGAGAACAGGAATTTGGCAAATTCGACGCAAGAATTGTTAATATCAAGTGTTCTTATGGATATAGCTTATATAACCACGGCCAATATGCCGAGGCAATAGAAGTATTAGAAGAAGTCGTTATTTGTTGCAAAGAACTTGGGAGACACGAATACCTGGTTGCCGATTCACTTGATTTGATCGCGTGGGGTGGGCACTTTCTAGGTCGTCACGAAGAGAACGACGAATTCAGACTTCGAGAGGCTATTGGAAGATTAGAAGAAATAGTAGGCAAGTTTCATGCCTGTGTGTTGTATATAAAGACACGTCTGGAGAAAAGGCTTCGCGAGATGGGGCGAGTAGCTGAGGCTGCGGAAGTACGAGCAGAGACGAACGAGGCTTTGGGACTTGATGAGATTGAGCTAGAGAGCAATTAGTCTTAAGGAGCCTTAAATAATTTAGTCTTCTTCTTGCGCGCATGCCAAGCTAAGATAGATACAAAAATAGTATACCCCTGCCAATCCCTGTAACATCCCTGTTTTGCTTGTATAGCATTCCTAAAATATGAATATATATCCAAAGAGGAAATAACAGGAGACTAACTCTAATTAGAATATATAAGTACCCTCTCTAGGTAAACCCTAGAACGGATACTTATATAATTAAGAATTAAATTCCCTTCTAGTCCCTTTCCCTATACTTTATGTGACGGCTGGTGTCACATGGTTGATACGGACGTGGTTTCAGCCAAGGGGTTGGTTTCAGCTATGGTTCCAAGCTATGGTTCAAACCAAGCTCGCTTCCAAAGCTCGGCGTTTCAGTAGTCTTGGCCATACCTACTTATCTACTGCCACACCTCACTCCTTCTCTCCTTAGCTTTAGATTCTATAGGACATTGGAATTATAGATCTTTGAGTATTATTTCATTGCTTTATTCCTGCCGTTATACTTTACAAGCTAATTTTTATAATTTTATTATAAAATAAGGCTTTCTTTGGCTATTCTTTAGCCTCCGATATATATATAAAAGGTAGGCAAGATATATATTTCTTTATTTTTTACTTATAATTATTTAGGAAATATATTTTTAAGAATATATATATATATTTCCTATACTTAAAATATATATATACCTATAAGATACTAAAGGCACCAAATACTATATTCCTAGTCTATTAAGGCCCTTATATTAATAAAGAATATATTTTAAATATAGATATATTTTAAATATAGATATATTTTATATATAAATATATCTCGTATATAATTATATTTTATATATTATAAAGTATTAAAAATACTAAATACCGTATCTCTAGTCTTCTAAACTTCTAATATTAGTAGAGAATATATTTTATATATAAATATATCTTATATATAATTATATCCTATATATTATAAAATACTAAAAGTACTAAACGGAGTATCCCTAGCCTATTAAGGTCCTAATATTAGTAGAGAAATAAGCTTTATGTAAGGCACGTAATAGCAGGGTAATGCATAAGTAGTTAAGGTAAGTAAGCTGCGGAGTGACGCTTGCAAGTGTAACTGATTCCAAGAATTGATTCTAATAAGAGACTAATTAATGCCCCTTCTAAAGCTAGGAGCGTCTCCCTATATATTCTCTAGTGCTTAGCCAGGCATGCGAAGCCCTTTACTTAATTAGGAAATCCCATGTGATTCATATGATTCCGATTACAAGCTATACCCAAAATAGGAAACTAGATCTACGATATCTAATACCTGTCCATGCGCCATTACGTATGCCTATTATATTAACCTCCCCTCTGGGCCCTTGTCCCCAAGAGGCCTGGGAAAACTGCAAATAGCTTTACAAATATTTCCCTGAAACTTTCCTGGCTACTGGCTTTCCCTAAAGACTCCCTATAATTGCCCTATTATTACACCAGGTAATAGAGTTGAGGATATAGTTTACTAACCCTTCCTAGCTAGTTCGCAAATCGCCTCTGGTAATTTCCCCTTGTAAAGGTAATACGAATATAGTATATACTATTAGATATAAAGCTTATCCGATCTTCTAATTAGTTCGTAAATCCTAACTTAGCCTCTATTTGCGAATAAATCGTTGTTCTATAGGCCTAAGAGCTTGGAAAAGTAATCCGATCTTCTGGTTCGTTCGTGAATCCCTTCTTTGGAATTTTCTGGGTATTCCTAGTATAGAGCCGGTTCCGAATTTGCGATTACTATTTGGGGAGAGGGTATTATAAAAAGGCCTCCCTTTTTCCACTAACTAACCTTCCTTTTCCTTAACTATAATACTATACCTAGCTTCTCCTTATTCCTTGCCTTTCTTCTTTAAGCCTTTTTTAAGCTCCTTTAAGCTCCTTTAAGCCTTATTTAAGCTTTATTTAAGTCCCTTTCTAATTCCCTCTTTTACTTCTTTATTTATTAAGATAAATACTTCTCTTAGTACTCGTTAGCCTATTACTACCCGTTTGGCTAATACTCCCATATTCTTGATTTGCCCTTGCTATTTTTAATATTCTAAGAATATTACTAAGTTTCCTGACCTTACTTATATTAAGAGTAATAATTACTTGGTATATAATTACTACTACTTTAAGAATAAGAAGTATAATCCTATAAGTTATAAATTCCTTTTTTTATTTCTTATTCTAATATTATCTAAGATTTCTCAAGTATATATAGTATGGTTAAACCGCCTTCTTTAAGCTATTAATGCATATAAGCGTTTTTCCTATCCTTTGCCCGAAAGAGAGAAGGCTATTACTGCCCTTCTTCTATACTAAATTATATATACTTCTCGTATTAAAGCTATTATTCGAGGCTAACGGATTCTCCTAATAATCCAAGAAATGGGTTAAGTAATTCTTACTAGCTTGGTATAAGTGCAAAGTGCTCTTAATAGTATAATTAATATTCTTTAGTATTAAGTAAGCTTATTTCTTTCTTATTTCTTGCTAATAGCTAATAGCTTTATAGGCTAATTTATTACCTGTTTCTCGAGAGAATCCTAATAAGAATAATAATAAGGATAGTAAAGAGTAGTTATAAGGGTAGGATATTTATGGGATATAGAAATTAGAGTTTTTAATAATTTTCATATGGTTTTTCCAAGAATAAATATATGGTTTTTTAATAGTTTCCTAATAAAAGCATTTATTTTTTGCGTCTCCGTTTGGCTAATAGTATTATGATATTACTCTTTTCCAAGTATTCTTGTAATTCTTAAGCTATATTCTCTAGATTACTTAGTGGTTCCTATATATTATTTACTAGTAAGTAGCCTTTCTAATAAACGAGATACTTTCTTTCTTTTCTGCCCTTCTTATAGGCTATAATAGATTCTACCTCAAATTTCTCTTTATTTTTAATCTCGACCGGCTCTGGTTCTATTATAGTACTAGCTTGCGGGTACTATAGTTCTAAGAAAGAAATATGGAAAATATTATAAATCTAATATAATAGTAGTAATTCCAAGTAATATACCTGTTTATATATTTCTATAATTTCTAGAACTTTAAAGAAGCCGAGATATCTATTTACTAGCTTTATACTAGGTTATAGCTATTAAATATTCTTTATATAAAGCATGACTTTATTATATATCTTAAACTTCTTATTAATATATTTCTTATTATAGTGCTTTTTCTATATATTTACTACTTCTTACTATTATTTCTCTAGTGCCTTCCGTTTTACTTGAATTCTTTATACTTTTTCCTATACTACTAGTGCTTCTTTTTCTAGAATATTATCCTTAATATATAGTTTAATACTGGAATAGAATCCGTATAAGATATAGAATAGGGATATTCCTATTATTAAATATATAGAGTTATTATACGTGAATTCTATAAGAGTAAGCTTTATTACCTAGTTATCCTACTAGTAGCTAGTATAGTATCTCAAGTATTATTCTAGAGTTTAGTTTAGATTTTCTGTTTATTTATTAGTTTACGGGTAGAATACTATACTTAGCTATTATTAAATCTTTAAGTAGAAATATAGACTTAACTAGAACTTGCTTATAAAGACAGATCCTTTATTAGAGGTTATGCCTATAGGCGTACCGAAGTCTTTAATAATATGGTATATAAATAGCTTTATTAGCTTAGGAGCCGAGACTTCCTTAGTAATCGGAATATATTATACTATTTTTATATATTTATTAATAATAATAAGTATAGAATTATATACTTTATTACGAAACCTAGAAAGAAGTAGCCCCGTAATAAAGTCTATAATAATTTCTTGCTATAGCTTAGAGAGGAAGGGAAATAAACTAAATATGCCATATAGTAGATATCTCTTTACCTTAGTCCGTTAATATATAGGATAAGTTCTAATGTAGTTTTTTATGTCCTTTCTTATACTTTACTAGAAGTACTTTCTCTAGAGAATCTCTAGTATCTTACTAGTACTAAAATGCCTACCTATAGGATTATTATAGTTAGCTTATAGTAATTCTTCTTTGAGAGCTAGCTTATTTAGTATATAGATAGTGCCCTGATATCTTAATAACCTAGATATATTAAGTTCCTAAGTCTTAATAGCTCTAGTAGAGGTTTCCTTTAAGAACTATTTATATTACCGGTATTATACTAATAGATCAAGCCTTTAGTACTATAATAATAGTTTAAGTAATATCTCTCTACTTTCCTCATATACTATTTCGGACCTAGCTACTTATATAGCTAGAATCCGTAGTATATACTATTTATAACTAGTTATACTAGTAATAGGCTTAAGTAATGGTATCTCTGGTGCTATTCCGTTACTAAAATAGACTTCCTCTTTGGAATTTCTTAGTATCTCGCTAATTGAGGAGTACCTACCTCTTCTTTCCTGGGCCTTATATTACGGTATTATAGGAATAGTATGGTATCCTATTATTACTACTTATAGGGTTTTCTATTCTATATTCTATAGCTTATTATAAAGCATAGGTAGTAAAGTGTCTTTATTTATACCTGCTATAAAGTCTGGCCTTCTTAATAGCCTATTAGCGGGATTACTATATCCTAGCTAGTATTCTAAGACAAAGTTAAAGGCAGCTAGCTTCTCTGCCTATCTTATTTATTAACTATTTAGTTTTTTCTTAGTTATAAAGTATTTTAAGTTATTATAATTTGTCTTAATAATAATAGTATACCGGGTATATACTAGGTAATATTACTAAGTATAGAATACTAGAATAATAGCTAAGAGTTTAGAGTTATATATCTTATATCTACTCTTAATTATAGTTATTTTTTTTAAATAGAAAGTAATAGGGTACTACCTGGCTTCTGCTTTCTTACCAAAGAGCTAGGAAATTATATCTATAATTACAAATCCTAAAGTATCCGTTTTTATACGAATCTTTAAGGCTAGGTTAAAATAATAAAGAATTAGTACTATTATAAATATAATTTATAGTTCCCTAAAAGCCTTATTTGCCTTATCTATCTAGCTAAACTAATATAGTAGTTTTCCGCTAGTTTTTAGTAAATTAGTTAACTTTTTTACTACCCTAAAGTATTTATAGATAAACCTCTAGTAAAAGTTAGTAAAATCCAGGAATACTTGGACTTCTCAGATATTATTTTTTGGGGCCGGCTATTCCCTAATAGCTATAACCCGGCTAGCTTCTATTTCTATATTATTTAGGCTAATTATAAATTCCAGGAACTCTACTCTCTCTATATTAAACTTGTATTTTGCTAAGTTTATAAAGAGCTAGTATTACTATAATTGCTCGAGTATATATTAGATTATTATTATATATTATTCTGGGTTCTCTAAATAAATTAAAATATTATTTAGATAAACTATATAAATAATATTTATAAGGCCTACTAGTATATGGTTAATATATGCCTGGAATATTACTAGAGTATTAGATAGTCTAAAGGATATAATATAATACTTAAAATATCTATAGTATATTCGGAATACCGTTTTTTACTTGTTGCCCTCCTGTATTTATAACTAATAGTAAGTATTCTTTAAGTCTAGCTTTATATATATCTTTACTCTATAAAGCCTATCTATTATCTTACTAATAAGTAGTAATAGTATTCGGTTTTTAATAATAATCTTATTTAGATCCCGGTAATTAATATATAGATATAGGCCGCCTTCTTTCTTTAGAATAAACATAATTAGGGTACTAGCTAGGCTAGTAAAATAACGGATCTACTTCTTCTCTAAGCTAGTATTAAGATATTCCCGAAGAACTTTAAGCTCCCTTTCTAATAAAGTATATATAGGACTATATAGTAGTTAGAATCCTGGTTCCAGATCTATATAATACTTTATTATATAGTAGTCGGGTAATATACCTATAGCCTCTATAGAGAATACTCGGAGAAGGTCTTAATATTTCCTAGAAAGTATAGCTATCCCGTTTATAGTAATAGTAGTAATCCTTTAGCTATTTGTTATAGGGTAGGCGGTTAATAGAAAAATATATACCTTATACTTTACTATTTTAGCAAACTTCCTAGTATTTAGAACTTTAATCTTCTATAGTCGAATCTGGTATCTTTATATTACCTTCCTAAAGGAAATTAGGGAATTAATCTAGTAAAGCTATAGGAATTCAAGTATTATATTAATATGGTTTAGATCGAAATTATATAATATAAAGTATATATTAGCCTTTTTTTAGTCCCCTAGTATATTCTTAGTAATAATCCCAAGAATATAATCTCTATATAAATAAATTCTTTTTTTTTCTAGTAAGAATAGGAGAGTTACCCTTAATATTAACGGAATACCCATATTTAAGGCTAACCTCCTCTTTATATAATTAGCCTCTATACCCGAGTTAACTAATACTCTAACCCTTTACCTATCTTTCCTTATCTTAATAATAACCTTAATTACTATTCTCGTTTTAGGGGCCTTGCCCTCTATAATATAAATAAGTATAACTACTATAAGGCGTACTTATTTCCCGGCTTCTTTAATTCTGGATACTTATATGCCTTATGGCCAGACTTATTATAGTTATAGTAAGTCGGTTTTCCCTAATTTGGGCAGGTAATAATATAGTAACCCTTCTTCTAGTAAGTAAAGCAAGTTATATCCGGTCTTATAAATCCCGATACGGGTACTATATTAGATCCCGTTACTATGCTTTTGCTATTCCGGTTATATGAACCTCGTAATGGGGATATATTTCTCTTCCGTTTCCTTTTATTATTCTCTCTCTCCTTTCTCTAATTTTCTTTCTTTTATTAACCCGTTAGCTTATTATTATATTCCTGTTAAGCAAACTAGTTTAAGTTATTCTTGACTTTTATAGCTATAGAAATAAGCTTCTCTTTTTCTCGTAAAGCATTTCCTTAGTAATTAATCTTGTCCCGAATCTCCTGCCTTAAGCTACTAAATAAGTTATTCCGCTTTCGTAATAAACCCGTATATCCCAAGTTATTTAATAGGCTATCTAAGTAAGATATAAAGCTTTGGATACTCTGACCTGGCTACTATTTTATATTCTTGAACTTGGCGAGGGTATTATTACTATGGTTCTCCGGATCCAAGATAGAATTCTTTATAAACTCAATAAAGGTTTCCTAATCCGTAGTATTAATACCCACTAATTATTTCCTATATTTCCAGATATTTCTAGCTATATTCTTAAAGCAGGAAGCATAATACGTAACTTTTACTATATCTGTGGCCCAGGTAATCCCGCCGTTTTTATACTATTTTAGCTCTGCCTAGTAGAAGAAGTCCTGGGCTTCCTTAATACTTTTCCCCTTATAGGTTAGTAATTCTCGGGTTTTTGGAGCCCTGTAAACTAAACGTACCGCCGGTAGTATGACAGGTTCTATAATAGGTATTCGAATATTCTCAAGACGGCAAATCTGAGCTTCTAAATCCTCTAGATTCTCCCTCTATTATATCTCTGCTTCTAACTTAGTAATATAATAACGAGCCGCCGCTAGCTTCTCCGTTATTATTATCTTGCTAGCTAGTTCTGGGGGTATCTGAGTTCTACTCCCTTCTTCTAATTAGGTAGTAGCTAGAGTGGCTAACTGGGCGCTTCCCTGGATACCTGACTAGGTTGCCCTAGTAATAATAGAGGCGTTTTTTCTAGTTAATGCTCTAGCTATTAGTGGTTTTGTCTATTAATGGCTTAACTACCTCGTAATAAACTACTCCCCGAAAGTTAGATTAATTAGAATATAAGGCACGTAATAGTAAGGTAATATATAAGTAGTTAAGGTAAGTAAGCTGCGGAGTAATGCTTGCAAGTATAACTAATTCCAAGAATTAATTCTAATAAGAGACTAATTAATGCCCTTTCTAAAGCTAGGAGCGTCTTCCTATATATTCCCTAGTACTTAGCCAGGCATGCAAAGCCCTTTATTTAATTAGGAAATCCTATGTAATCTATATGATTCTGATCGCAAGCTATACCCAAAATAGGAAACTAGATCCATGATATCTAATACCTGTCTATGTACTATTAGGTGTGCCTATTATACTTTAGAACTCCCAGAACTAGTACTCTATCTAGTTTATATAGCAAGTTTACTTTCAGGCCACTTTCTATCTTATTTACTTATTAAAGCCTATTATATTTCTAGGCTACTATAGTATAGCAGGCCGTACTTATTAAAAATCATATTATTTTGGCGGTTTTGAGATTTAGGTCACATAGTAAAGGCCGTGGCCTTTTATATATAACTTGCGGAAATTATATAATAAAGCTAGTTTTTCTATAGACTTAGAGATAAATTCTTTATAAGTATTTAATTAATTAAGCTTTTATATACTATATACTATTTATACTTTACTATTTATACTTTTAATTTATTATTTTACTATTAAGTTACGTTTTATACTCTAGTATACTTTATATGGGTTTTTGTCTTATTATAGTTTCCCTTTTATATATTTTATAGTAAGTAATATAGGGAGAATAGAAACTTTATAGTTAAGATAATACTCTTATAAAGTTCTGAGAAATATTTATAAGGCGGATTATTAGCTTAGTAAGTTAGGGAAAAAAAGGGCTATTATAATACCTTGAGCCTAAGGCCGAAATATTAAGGATATATAAGTATTAATCTTAGTATCTTATATTAATTTCCGATATATCTAGTAACTTGAATACGGGTTAGCCGCAAGATATAATTACTAGTATAATATATAGGGATAATAGAAATAGAGGCTAATTATAAAAGGAAAAAAAGTAAAGGAAATAAAATAAGAAATATTATACTAAGATAATATAAGTTAGATCTTAGTTAGAATTAGACTTTAGTATTTAGAAATAAAGTTATATTATTAATTTATATATTATTTTTAGTTATAGTAAAAGCCGGAATTAAAATAGCTTTAATCTTAGTAATAAAGCTTGCTTCTAAATCTGAAAAAGATACCTAAAAGAGGAAATATCTTTAAATTTAAGTAAAATAGTAAACTAAAATTAGAAATAAGAATTAAAAAGAAATCGGAAATAAGAAATTATATAAATAAACTAGAGAAGCTTCTAGAGAAAGAAATAGATACTAAATAAAGAAAGAAAAGAGAATTTAGAAAAGTCAGAAAAATTAGTAAAATTATTTTTATTATTTTTATTATTACCTTTAATAGTATTAATAGGTATACCTAGTTTAGTAAAATTAAGAGAAAATACTATAGGTATTAAGCTAAAAGAATAGGAAAGAGAATATAAATAATAAGAATAAGACTAGAAAAGCTATTATCTTATTATTACTAATATTAAAACTCGAACCTTAATTATATTTATTATTATTAACTAGTTTCTTTCTAATTTCGGTTTCTAAACTAAAAGATATACTTAAATAGGAAGTTAGTTCTTTAGGAACCTTATTAGTAGAAGTCTCAAATACGGAAACTCTATAATTAATTATAGAAGAAATTATTAAGATTAATATAGCTAAAAATAAGTATATACTAGTACCAGATTTAAACCTATTACTTATAAGAGCTCCTAAAATACTATAGTTTTAGGAAAGTAATATCTTTATATTCTTGAAATAATATATAGATATATATAAAAACTATTATATTTCTAATAATACTAAAAGAGAGAAAATTATTTATTATATCTCTCTTATTTATAAGAATTAGATTAAGGCTATACCGGAGTACTATATTAATAATCCGGGAAATTACTAGGAAACTAAGTTTTTTAAGGCCTTACTAAAGGAATTCCGAGAATATAACTTGGAAATACTTAAAATTAGCTATAACTTTCTTAATTAAATTATTATATAAGCCTAGAATAAAGAAATCTCATTTAAGTCTTATATTAATATATTTAATAAAGTATTAAAAAAATTACTAAAGAAAAAAGAAATAAATAAAATTACTTAGTACTAAGAATTTATAAGGGAATTATCTATTCTAGTAAGAGATTATATTTTTAAGAATATAAACTTTGAGTCTATAAATATTTCTATTTATAAATATAATAAAATATATAAGAAGATAGTAATATCTTATTAGTATAAAAAGAAGAAATATTATTTTAATATTACTAATAATCTAGATATATCTAGATTTAGATAAGAATACTTAAATATAATAGTCTATAATATAATTCCTAAACTAGAAAATAATTACTTCTTACTAGTTTCTCTTATTATATTTCCTAAAGCTATTATAGATATAAGTAAGAAAAGAACCTAGCCTATAGCTAATTATATGAAACTTACTAAAAGTAGTAAACCTAAGGAAAATAATATTAACTAGCTAGTAATAAGTCTAGAAAAACTATCTATTATTATTATAACTTAAAAGAACTTATAGAAATAACTTAATATAGCTACTATTATAATTTAGGAAAATATCTATAGCCTACTTATATAGCCTAGCTAATTATAATAAGTATAATAGTATTAATAGCCTAGTAAGTATAATTCGAGTTTTTAGGAAAAATATACTAGAAGTTATAATAGAAGTTATAGAGAATACTATAATAGCTATAATAATTAAGCTAAAATAAGTAAAGAATCTAAATAATTATATTCTAGAGAAAGTTAGTCTTAAGTATAATTAGAAAATACTATTTAAGTTAATATGGCCTATAATATAAACTCAGAACTAAAAAAACGAATTTGTTATAGATACTATAATAGAAATAAGAATAATAATATTAACCCAGAATATATTTATATTTCTTAGTTCTATTACTTACTAATAAAAGAACTTATAAACTATAAATATACTTACTAATTTAATAGAAAATAGTATAAAGGGCTATTTAAGCCTAGATAAGAAAGTATTTTCTTTTTCCTTACTAATAAGTACTAGTAGTTTAACTAAATTATTTCCTAAGTTTAAGGAAAAGAATTTAATTATAATTTAAATACTTAATCCAAAAATATTTAGAGATTAATAGGAAATACCTAGTTTACTAGGCAAGAAAGAGAAAAAGAAACTAGCTAACCGGAATCTATATATAAAAGTAAGTAAGTTATATTTAGGGAATCTAAATAACTACTTTGCTTTAGAGAAAATTATATTAGAATTACTAATACTTTAGGTTCTGGAATTAATAAATAGTACTAAGATTTAGCTATAAATAGTATTTCTATTAATACTATAATAGGTTCTTTATTAAAGAGAAAAAGAAAAAAGATAAAAATAGCTAAAAAGGTTTTCTAAAAATAAGCTAGAATAGAAAAGAAGCTATCCTATATAAGAGGCCAGAAGAATATTACTTTAAGAAGTAATAGATAAGGAAATAGCTTAGCTAAGGCTATAAATATTAATACTTCCGGAAATAAATAAGATAAATTAGAGACCTAATATATTCTTAATTATAATAAGTATAAAATTAATAAAATTAATAATATTCTAATAAAACTACTAAAAAAAATAATTATTTTATTTCTAAAAACTTAGAAGAAAACAAGAATATTTATTAATATCTTAAAAATACTAGATCTAGCTATTATATTTTAGAACTAATAAATTAAAAATAATACTTCCTATTTTATTATCTTATAAATAGGAAATACTATTATATTAAATATAATTAGATATACTAGGAGATCTATAAAACTAATAGCTGCGGTTTATATAATAAATAGAATATTTAAGGAATTAGAAATACTAGCTTAAATACCTAATACTAATAGAATTATTTAATTTAAAGGCAATAGTATTAATATTCGGATATTACTAGCTTATAAATATATTATATAAGCTTTATACCTCTGGTTTGTATTTCGAGAACCTTAAGAGAATATTAAATATAAAGAAATAATTAATACTAGAACTAAAGTTAATATTTTCCCTAAAAAGATCTCTAAAAATATTAGTAAAATAGTATATAATACTATAGATTATTAAATATCTATTATTACTAGAGCAGAATTTGGATTTATAGAAATAATAAAGCTTAGAACTAAGGTTATAAATAAAATAGAATATAAAAATGCATTTTTCCTAATTAAAAGGGCTCTAAAGATTCTATTTAGTTAATTATTCTTAATAAAGATAAAGATAAATATTATATATAGGAATAATAGTTTATAGGATAGAAGGTTTACTAACTCTAAAGATAACTAGAATACTTATATTATTATAATTATTTTACTTTTAAAAAATACCGGAAAATAAAAGAAAATAATAGTTTAAAAATACTAAACTTCTAGAATTAAGAAATTAAGTAATATAGAATAGGAAACTAAAAATAAAGAGAAAAAATAAAGCCTAGTATTATAACTAGTAATAATATTAGAGAAAACGGGAAGATACCGGAATTTTCTATAGATTCTTTTATTTTAGATTTAGAAATTTAGGAAATTAATAATATTTTTAGAGAAACTAAAGCAGAAAAGGCTTTAATTAGAGTATTATTAAGAATAATTCCGGAATTAATAGAAAAAGAAGTAAAAAGAATATTAAGTAAAGATATTTCTAAAAAAGAAATAAAATAGTATTTCCTAATAATAAAGAAATATATTCCTGAAACTAAGAAATATTAAACTCAAGACTAGAAAGAATTCTGGAATATATAGAAGCTTAAAGAAAGTATATTAAAATACTAGATAAAAAAGTATTCTTTATACCTAACTAGGAAAGAACTAAATAAGAAAATTATAAATTCCGGAGATTAAATAAAAAGAATACTAAAGAAAATAGCTATAGCTTTTAAAGAAAAGAATAATAACTATAATTTATTTCTAGTTATAGAAATATATAAAATAAAAAATAAAAAGGTTTAACTAGTAAATACTAATAATAGAACTAGAGAAGGCCCTAGTAAATATCCGAACTAGTTTAAGAAATCTAAAGCTAGAGAATACTTATAGAAATATACTAGAAAATATAAGAATTATTTTTTACTAAGAATATTAGCTATTTCAAAAGATTTATAACTTACTTTAGAATATCTTAAATAATTAGATATTAATAACTGGCTCTAGAAAGAAGAACTAGCTATATTCCAAGAATTAATAATTAATTAAGAAAATATAATTATATTTAATTAGAAAGAAATAGGAAAAGTTTATAAGAATATTAGCTTACTTATTCTAATTAAAACTATTAAGTATAAAGCCTAGTAAGAGAAGAATTTCCTATATTCTAAAGCTCTAGTACTAGTAATAATAAAAATATTATTAGAATACCTAAATTATAGAGTTTTTAAGAAATATAATAGACCTTACTAAAATTCATAATTCTTAGTTATAAAGAAAGTTACTAGAACTTATAGACTAATTAATACTATTATAAAGATAAATTTAGTAATCTTATAAGATACTAATTTATTCCCGTTTACTAATAAGATCTCGGAGAAATTTACTAAATATATTTATATTTCTCTAATTAATTTCTTTTCCGGATATAATTAACTTATACTAGATACTTATAGTAAAGATTTAACTATATTTATAATATCTTTAGGGCTATTAAGAATAACTATATTACTTTAGGGAACTACTAATTCCGTTATATAGTTTATATGAGTTATTATAACTATTCTAGAGAATCTATTTCCTAAAATTACTATATTATTTATTAATAATATTAGAGTTAAGAGATCTTATATAGACTATAATAGATAGCTTATTTTACTCGGAATTCGGCGTTTTATATTTAAATACCTTTAAAACCTGGATATAATCCTGGATAAAGTTAAATAAACCAGAGCTAGTATAAGAGAAAAATCGCAGTTTTATTATAATAATATAGTTATTATTAGCTTTATCTATAGAGTATTTAGAAGAAGCCTTTTAAGTTTAGAAATTACTAAGATCTTAAAATAGAAGTATTATAATAGTATAACTAAAAATAAGGCATTTATTAGAATTATTATTTATTATTATATTTGAATTAAAAGCTTTATAATTATTATTAAATCTATTTACTACTTAATAAGAAAGGATATAATATAGAACTAGAATAATAAATAAAAGTAAGCTATATGAATTCTTTAGGAAAAGCTTATTACTATTCTAATATTTTATAAGTTATATTATAATCTATTAGAAGGTTAGGGAATAATTATATTAGTAGTAAATACTAGCCTAAATAAATAAGACAGAACTCTTAGTTAATATAATAATAAAGGAAAAAAGAAAATCATATAATATAAGTCTGGAATCTGAAATAATACTAAATAGAGATATAATATTACTAAGAGAAAATACTAAGAGCTAGTAAAGTATTTATAGAAAGTATAATTCTGGCTATATAAAGTTTACTTTATTCTTAAACTAGATACTAATATACTTATTATATAGCTAAGCAAAGTAGCTATAGATTTTCCTAGGGCTCTAGTTACTTACTAGCTAGTATAGATTTAATTATTTGACTTTAAAGTCAAGTATATTAAAGAAATTAAGTATATTACTACTAATGAATTATTAAAATACCTATAGTAAGAAAGTAATACTAAAAATAACGAGAATATTAATAAATAGTTAGTAATAAAGCTTAATACTATTAGAATAGTACTTATTAGACAGAAAATTCGAATAAAGAAAATAGTTCCGGTTTAGTTATATAATATTATTTTAAGAAATCCGATTTCTAAGACCTTTACTAGATATTTAAATAATAGTATCTAGTTATTAGAGATTAATAATTAAAGCCTTACTATATCTAGAAATAAATTAATAATATTAAAAAATAATAAAATCCGGAAATTATATAATAAAGGCTATAGTTTTTTATATATAATCTCTAGTAAAATAGTAAATAATAATACTAACTCTTATATTTTACTTAATAACCTAATTATTTTACTAGATTTCTTAAATAATAGCTATTTCAAATAATATTAGAATATTATATAATATCTTATAATACTTTCTAGACTAGAAGAAATATCTAGGGCCGAGTTTCGAAAGTTAAGTAAGAAAGCTTTAAATTATAGTATAAGAGATTAATTACTATAGAAAGTTATATCTAAAATATACTTACCTTAACTTATTATTAATAATTAAGAATAAAGAGAAATTATTATTAAAGAGCTATATAATAAGATTAGATATACTAGAAAAGAAAATACTTTTTATTTAGTAGCTAGCTATTATTACTAGAAAGATTACTATAACTATATATAGAAATATATTAATACTTATAAAGTCTATTAGTATAAGAGTAAAAGAAAATAAGAAGAAGCTCTATATCTAATAAAAGCTATCTCTTTTCTATTACCTTAGGATTAATATAGTTAAATTACTAGACTATAAAGAATATAACTTATTAGTTATTATTAGAGATAACTTCTCAGGATAAGTTAAAGCTAGATCTTTAAAAAACCTAACTAGTAAGAAAGTTACTAAGTTTATTTAGAAAGAAATTATTTATAAATATAATTTATTTAGGTAACTTAAGATAAATAGCAGATCGGAATTTAAAAAAATAGTAATTCAGGAATTTAATAAGCTAGAAATTAATAGAATTATTATTTTGGCCTATAATTTCAAAAGAAATAATATAATTAAAAGAAAATATTAACTAATTATTTAAGTACTTATAATATTTATAATAAGTAAAAAGAAGCCTTAGATAGATTTATTACTATATATAGATTAATTAGATTTACTTTTTTTTATATAATTTATAATAGGAAAATAGTATTATTTATAAAAATATACTTTCTAATCTAAAGAATACTTAAATAAGATAAAGTTTATAATAGAGAAATACTTCTAGAAATATAATATGAGGTGTTTATTAGTAGGTAATAAGATAATAGAATAAATTAGTATATTATGAAACCATAGTATTAAATTTAGTACAGAACTAATCTCTGTCCCTCCTATAAGGTCCAGGGAAGCCCCCTCTAAATAGAAGGCCCCAATAGCATATATATAATTAGTGATTTATAAGCCTAATATATATAATATAAATAGTAATTAGTTAGGATATTAAAAGACTACCGAATTCCCTAATTAATACCCGCAATATCCGAGATTCATTACATGCCCTTAAGTCACGTGTGACCCTATATATATTATAACTATACCCCTTTCCTAGGATCTTATCCCCAAAATCTATTAATCTATTCTGGTAAATATTTAATTAATTATTTATTTAATTAATATAAACTTCTAGTATTTTGGAAAGTAGTTTTACTAATATAATCTGGATAATAGATATAAAAATTATCTAATTAGATTAGGGCTAAATAAGCGAGAAGGAAGAGTAATTATATTCTAGATATGGGGGCTAGCTAGTAATTGCGATTTTATTTAGGATCTGAGTATTCTAATTAGCTTGATTTAAAGTACTAAGGCACTACCTTACGAAATTAATACTACCTATTAGATCTCGTATTAGAATAATCTAAATAGCTATATAGAAAGTATTTAATAAATATTTATATAAGAAATCCATATAAATATTTCTGAGGTCCTAGAGATTATTTACGGGCTTCTGGGAGTATATATTAATTAGTTATACTAGTTTCCAATTAGAACTAGTACGAAAACTAGTAATTAATTCAGGTAGTTCTTTACCTCTATAAAAAGACCTCTTCGTATTACTATATGCTTTCTTCCTTTCTAATAACCATATATATAACTTTTTCTATTATTATCTTCTAGCCTCTTCTTCTGCCCTTTTCTAAGTTTTCTTTAATTATTTTTAATTAATTCTATAATATCTTTTTCTAGCTTTATTATCTATTCCCGTAATAATAAGCATAAAGGTAATTTTATAGTCTCCTTTCTTATTACTAGCAGATACTTGAAATATTTTAAGTATTTACTTATTAATCCCTTTACCTTATATATTATAGTACCTGGCAAGAAAAATTATAACTATTATAATAAGGGTTCTAAGTCTTATATATTAGTAAGTTCTTTAGCTTTAATATCTATTAAAACTAATGCAATTTCAGATTTCTCGCTACTTATTAGAGGCTTACTAGTTCTAGGAAGATACTATTATAATTTTTAAGAAATTTCTTAAAGCATATCTTAAATAGTATTATACTAACGAGAATAATATTATTAATTAGGTTTTTAAAGACTAGAAGGATACTAATAAGCTTCGGAATTCTTCTTCCCGTCTTAATAAGACAGATAATAATATTACTTAGGTTAGTATCCCAAAGATAAGTTTTTTCTAATATACTTAGATACTTACTAATTCCTTAAAAAAATACTATAATATTTATCTTTAAGGCATTAATCTTATTACCGAGCTTATTACCGAGATTACTAAGTAGTCTACTACTAGTGCTTTAAGCACTAATAATATAATACTTATAGCTATTCGGGACCTGACTTTAGAAGTTCAGGCCTTTTATAAAATATATATAGTAATTATAAGTTTCTTACTTACTTCTCTTAATATCCTTAATACTAATATTATTATAGTATAACTATATTCTATTAAGAAATAAGCGAATTCCAGAGAGTATTAGCTAATTCTTTACTAAGTCCTAAATAGAACTAGTATTTAGTATTCTTGCTTTAGGAATTAGGAATTTATAAGAATTAGAGTTTATTTATTTAAGATACCTATAGCTAGTCTATCTATAATAAACTTTTCTTAATCCTAAACCCTTTTTCTAATAATTTAAATATAATTCTCGTAAGCCTTAATAAAACCCTAGAAAACCTTTATAAGTAAAAAACCTAGGGAAAAAGCATCTTTATTATTATTCCGGGCCTTTTCTTAGCTATCTAGATCCTCTTTTTTTTTTAAGTAGCCTTTTTCTTAATAATCCAGAATTCTTTTTAATCTTAAGAAATTATTAAAAAATAGTTTCGGATTCTAAGCTATAGTTTTAGTTATATAATTTCAGAAATTTCTTGGAATTTTTAAGATTAGGGAAAGTAGGTAACCAGGTATTATAATCTTTAGGCCAGGCTTTTTATTTAATTAAATACTATTACTTCTTGCTTCTACTATCTTATTAGTAATTAATAATAGCTTCTACTTCCTATTCTTATTCTTTATTATTATCTACTAATTCCGGAAATTCTCTAAAGAGATATAAGTATGGCTCCTAACTCTTTTTTACTATATACTCTTTAAAGAGGAAAATATAGAAAGTTAGATATAAATAATTATATATACTTAGTAGTTCTAACTTATATACCAAATTACTAATATATTTAAGAATCCTAAATAAACCTATAAATTTTGGCTTAAGCTTTCTTGCCTTAAGTTTAATATTTCTTATTAATAGTATTACCCAGGCTTCTTTAAAATAGTATTTAGCTAACTAGTACCTATTATAGTAGGTTTCCCGGTTATTTTATATATAATACCATAAATCCTTAAGCTTTCTCCGCTCTACTTTAAGGGTTTCTAGCCTCCTATATATAGCTAGTACCTTCCCTATAATCCTGTTCTCAGGATTCCATAAAAGTTAAGAATAGTATCTATAATATATATAGAAAGATATATCCTATAAAACCTAATATTTTAAGTTATTATATATAAATTCCGTAAAAAATAACTTCTTAAACTAGTTATTCTTTTAGGTATTATAATAATATCTCAGGTAATATTTCAGGGCCTAGTTCTATCTTTCTATCTAACTATTTATCTAAGAATAATAAGCTATACTTAAATACTATTTATATATTAAGTAGAAATAGAAAGTAAACCAGAACTAGCTAGTAAATACTATTTCTTAGTTAGAAATAATTTTATTAGAGAAGCCAAAGATCAAGAAAATATATTCCTATATAATCTTAGTAAGCTCTAGAGAATTAATAATCTTATAATATATAATATATCTTACTATTTTAGAATACTAGTTAATAATTATAAGAATTATATTAAAATCGGGACCTCCTACCGGGTTCTTATATAATAGTAGACCTATAATAAAATCCATAAAAATCTTACTCTAGGGTCTCTCAGGCTATAGTAAACTACCAAGTAGATTATATAACAAATACCTCTTTATCTTAACTCTCTAGCAAATATTATATTCTCGATAATAATTACGAATATTTTCTTTTATATTCTCCTAATACTAGGATCTTCTAAAAAACTCGAGAATCTTTTCTATTTTATAGTATCTAGCTATTAGGTTATTATAATAAAGCTTTATAACTTCTTAATATAAAGCGGAATTATTAGATATAATAATTCTTGAATAATATCTAAGTAAGCCCGA
Organism: Hyaloscypha bicolor E; assembly: GCF_002865645.1. Classification (NCBI taxonomy): domain Eukaryota; kingdom Fungi; phylum Ascomycota; class Leotiomycetes; order Helotiales; family Hyaloscyphaceae; genus Hyaloscypha; species Hyaloscypha bicolor. The sequence continues at coordinate 372,513 of NW_020194575.1, read as the reverse complement.
ATTATTTTTCCAGATTTCTTTTTCCTTAGTATCTTTCTTACTAAGCCTCTATTTTATAATATTCTAATATCGAGAATTATTTCTCTAAGTTACCTGAATAATATTTAGAAAGGATTTAGATAAAGGGGCTAGTACTATGGCTTTTTTAGTAGCTGCGTATATTTATATATAGGGAATTAGGTATTTATAACTATCTAATTCAAAAACTCGGGAGACCAAGAAGTTTTTAGTTCTATTAAGTAATATAGTTATAGATATCCTTATTATCTTAGCTATAGTAGTAAAGCCTTTAAGGCATCTTCCTATACCTTGTTTCTTAACTAATTTTATAGTTAAGGGATCTATAAGATAATCTATCTACTTGTCTTATAATAAATATTTCTCCTTAGCTATTACGGATATAGTAAGTATTAAATAATATCTATTCTAAAGAAGGAACTCTTTAGATATTTATAAGAATCTCTAAATTATAATTATAAAAGCTCCCTTTAACTTATTCTAAAAAGTCAGAAGCCAAGTTATATTAATAGGACCTTCTTTATAATTAGGTCTTTTACTAGGTCTATTTACTAGGTTTAAGGCGCCTCTATAATAAATAATATTAAAATCATATATTATAAGATATATTATCTAATATACTTAATAGCTCTCTAGATACTTTATTTCCATAAAGTATTAGAAGTTATTATAGTCTATAATAATCTTAATTATAAATCTGGACCTTTTAAGGTAATAGTACTAATACTTAAAGGCTTTAATAATTACAAGTAGCTCCCTATTATAGGTACTATAGTTATATTTGGCTCCAGAGAGTTTCCGGAACCAGAATACTACTAGATACTAGTATTTTTTTAGGCTATTATTAGGATTAACTTATTATAAAATAGTACTAATAATTACGAATTTTAATATATTAGTTTTAATATAAATCTTCTTAGAAAGATCGAAATAGACTAGGATAAGTATTATAATAAAAGCTTTTTTTAAAGTCTTAAAGCTTTTAGCTACTTTATCTATCTATATAAAGGAACCGGATTTCCGGCCCTTTTCTATTCCTTTTAAGAGATCTATTAAGCCTATAATTACCTGAGAATAATAGTAAATAAACCTATAGTAGAAATTAGCAAATCCAAGAAATACTTAAATATTATGAAATAATTCTGGTTCTGGCTATTTAATAATACTATAGACCTATTTAGGATCCGTATAAATACCTTCTATTCTAATAAGAAAGCCCAAAAATTCGACTTCCTTAATATTAAACTTGTATTTACTAAGTTTATAAAACAGGTTATTTTTATATAGCCTAGTAAGTATCTGGCAAACGTAATTATAGTATTTATTCTTATTTCGGAAATAAATAAGGATATTATCTAAATAAATAATTACGAAATAATCCAGGAGCCCTATAAGTATAGTATTAATATATACTTGAAATATGGCTAGTATATTAGCTAGCTCAAAAGGTATTATAAGATATTTAAAATAGCTATAATAGGTCCTAAAAGCCGTCTTTTACTTATATTCTTTATAAATTCTTATCTAATAATATATATTCTTGAGATCTAGCTTTATAAAGATCTTGGCTTCTCGGAGCTAGTTAAGGGTCTTATTAATAAGAGGAAGCAGATACTAATTCTTAATTATAACTTAATTAAGTCTATAATAATTAATATAAAGATATAGTTCTCTATCTTTTTTGGGAATAAAAAGAATAAGCGCCCTTACTAGGCTTTTACTAGGCCTTATCTAACGTTTATAAAGCATATCCTATAAATACAGACGTAATACTTCTAGTTAGGTCTCTAATAAATTATATAAAGGCCCATATAGGACTATACTATCTATATTAATAAAGTATTTAATACCGCCAAGATTAGGAAGTTCCAAAGCTTTATTAGGATCAAAAACCTTTAAGAAGTCTTTATATTTATTATCCCGGAGATAAATAGGTATTTCTAAGGCCCCTTTCTAGAGGATATTAATTTACTATATTAAAAATTCCTATTTAGTATTACTAGAATTATATAATAAAGCAGAGATCTAGTAACTATTACAAATATATAAAGCCTATTATCTAGGATAGTTATATTTACCTTTAGTTAAAAATAAGACTTAAGGTACTAGCTCAGGGTACCGGTTAAGCTTCTTACCAAATTCTTTTAGTATTAGGATCTTAATATTATTAGGCTATATAGGTATATATACCTATTATTTCTTAATATAGTCTATATATTATATAAGAATTACTTTATAAAATTCCATACTAAAGACGAGGCTATAAGAGCTAATATTTTTATATCTATAGAACCAGAGCTTGAAAGAACACGTCTTACTATAATTATTTATAATAAATATTTTAAGATTATAGGCTTAATAGACCTTAAATCTATTCCTATAAAAGATTATAAACTCTTAGTTATACTTAGCTAAGGCAATAAAGCCCCGGCTTTAAGCCTAATTATTATTAAGGAAGTTATAGTCTAATCCGGTATTACCGAGTTTACTATATATCTCTAAGGCACCTATTTCTGGCTATATTAATCTTGCTTAAATAGTTATATAAAGTAATATGCCTTTTTTATTATGGCCAAAATTATTAATATTTAAGATTTGGCCTTTCCTTTTCCCTATTCCTTAGGAGAATCTCCTCTAGAGTACTCTTCTATAGTAATAGTATTAATTTACTTCTATAGATACCTTGACTTTTCTATAGTTTTGGCCTTATTAGGGTTTTACTAAGCCTATTTAGTATACTTGGAATACTTTATACTTCCTAAGAAGTATTCTTTCTATTTATAAGTCTAATAAACTATACCTAAAATAGAACTAGTACTCTATTAAGGCCTTAAAAGGGCCAAAGTACTATCTAAGGATTTCTCACGTGATTTTCGGAATTTATTCTTCCTTTTTTAATAGCCTTACGAATTAGAATTTACTAAGTCAGAGTTCTTAGGGGCAGAATTACCCTTGCTAGACTTTCCCGCCTTTACTTTCTTTAATTTGGGATAAGTAGTATATTCTGCTTTCTGAGCTTTCTTAAGCTACTCGGAAATAGATACTGCCTTATCTCCTAAGAGAATAAATATAAGTATCTAACGAGTCTTATAATTAGATAAAGTAGTATTAAGAGTCCGGATCCGGTCCCTCTCAGGGTATAGGTCCTAATTAATTTCGAGACTAATTATCCGAGTATATAACTTAGTAACTATCTCGCTATCCTTCTAATAAAGATCTCGGAGTTCCTTAAAAGCATTTTATTAACGGGTTTAAGATACTTGGAGTATATTAGCCAAGTAGGCCTTAAATTACTCCTAATAGATCTTATATAATAGTAGGCTTTACTTTATTATAGCCTCCCAAGTATTATAAGGTTCGTCCCTAAGGGCACTTATAATAGAGTTAACTCTAGAAAAGTATCTATTATAAGTCCAAGGCTAGGTTCTAAAGACCGCCTCCCAGGAAAACACAAATATCTTCTATTTCTTAAGAGACTTTCTATAATATAAGTCAGGTATCCGGACCTTAAGAAGCTTCTCTCGGTCCAAATATATCTTTAGAATATTATATAATAGCTCCTAATAAATAGTATCGAGATTACTCTTAAAGCTTATTATATTAGGAAAGGGGATAGGTTCTAATCCCATTTTAGAAAGTTCCCTAGTAGGAATTACCAAGGAAAAGGGAATAGACTTATAAATAGAGTTTCTATAAGATATAGTAAACCGCAAGGTATTCCTGAGAGTACCCTTATATTACTCTAACTATAGGATACGCTAGTTAATTATATTCACTAATTCTTGCTTTTATTAGAGCGCTTCGACTTTAGTACGCAAGCCCTGTTCCGTAGCTTGGGCGGCAGTAACTCGGGTATTAATCTCGGTATCTTAATTATTACCGGGATTATTTCCGTTATTATTACTAGCTCTCGGAGGCTCCTAAGGAGCCCTATTAAAAGTATTAGACAAGCCTTTACTATTACCCATATCGGGATTAATCTGGTTAACTTCCTCTATAGGAATAGCTTTGGCAAGAGGTCATATATTTCGCAGATTTCGAGACATAATTACTTATTAAACTACCTCCTTTAAGGGTAAAAAGATTAGCTTATAAAATATTTATTAGTAAGTAATAAGATAATAGAATAAATTAGTATATTATAAAACCATAGTATTAAATTTAGTATAGAACTAATCTCTGTCCCTCCTATAAGGTCCAGGGAAGCCCCCTCTAAATAGAAGGCCCCGATAGCATATATATAATTAGTAATTTATAAGCCTAATACATATAATATAAATAGTAGTTAGTTAGGATATTAAAGGGCTGCCGAACTCCCTGATTAATACCCGCAATATCCGAGGTTCATTACATGCCCTTAAGTCACGTGCGACCCTGCACATATTACATATAAATAAAATAAATATAAATAAGAAATAAAAATATTAAAGAAGCTAGAATAAAGAAGAATAAATAATACCGAAAAAGAAAAAAGTAATTTAATATTACTTACTAGATTTATTTAAAGCCTATTTCCAAAAAGAATCTAGTTCTTATATATAATATTAAATTAATAAATTAAGATAAGTTAAGAAATATAAAGCTACTATATTACTAGCTTAGCCTATATAAAATAAGATATATAAATTAACTAAAAGAATATTATATATTAGAAGAACTTAATAGTATTATATTCCGAAAAATATATACCGGGAATTAACTCAAATAGTTTATTAAAAAAAAAAAAATTCTGGTATTTCCCTAAAAACAAAGTTAATAATAAGTATATATTTATAAATAAATATTTTAAAATAGATATAGAACTAGAAAGGAAAGTAGTTATAAAGTACTATAAGTAAAATAGTACTTAGGAAATTAAGAAAGCTACTAGTATTATTATATATATTCTAGAATTACCGGAATTAAAGAAAGTAAAATATATCTTTTTTATAAAGAATTAGAAGAAAGCATCTAATAATAGAAGCTTTTCTTAACCTAAAATAAAGCTTATTACTTTTAATTCTTTATATATTTTTTGTTTTTTTCTTCTAACTAATATTTATAATTTTTAAAGAATATTATTATTAGACTATTATTCTGGAAATTAGATAAGCTTTACTATTACTTATTTCTTATTATTATCTAATTACTATTATTAGATAGTATTCTTAATATATGAAATTCTATTACTAGATCTTGGGAATTTAATATAAAGGATTTCTTTTAGTATAAAAATAAATAAGAAAGTTAAGAGATTACCTTATAAACTCTTGACTCCGAATTATAGTAATAAATAGTAACTATATTTGGAATTAGGAAAAGAAGAAAAGAAAAAAGGAAGTCTTTTATATATATTTTATTAAACTAGAAATCTTTTAAAGGCTTTACTCGCCTTTATAACTAGCTATTCTCGCGGCTTATACTAGTCTAAAGCTTAATTATAATATCTATAGATCTCGACTTTAACTTGAACTACTATTATAAGTTTCCTTATAATATCCAAATAAACTTCCTAATTAGAAGTTATATATAGACGAAATAGCTAAATTAGAAGCCTTATAAGAAGAAAGAGAAACCTTATTAAACCTAATAGTTATTTCTAAAGATATTTAATAATATATAATTCTAGGAATCTATTAGATATTAGATAAACTAGATCTGCTTATTTAAAGCCTATCTTATATTAGAAAACCTACTTCTTCTTTAATATAACTATAGCTACTTTTAAAACTTATATTAAGGCTTAGTTAGTATATTATATATTCCTATTTCTATATAAAGAGAACTTTTCCTATATAAAACCTATTCCCTAATTAAGATACCGTTTTATTACCGGAAACTAATTATTTTTTTTAAAAAGCTAATATAATTTACTAATTTTTACTATTAATCTATTTCTTATTATTAAATATTATCTAAATAATTCCTATATTCTTAATACTAATTCGGAATACCTAATCTTTTTATATTCTATATTAATTTTAATATTAATTATTCCAAACTTAATAATAATATTATAAACCTTATTTATACTATTTTATAGTCCTCTTTTCTATATACTCTAATACTTTTAGTATTATCTTTATTAATATAGATATTACTTTAAAGTCCTAAATAACTAAATAGTTTTATATTATTTAAAGTTAACTCTAATAAGTACTAAATAAATATAATTAGTTTTCGGAAGAAATATAAATTAGTTTCGGAAAAAATAATATCTTATTCTGAGTTATTTCTTAATTCTATTATTCTAACTTCTTTTCTATTAATACTTATTTTATATTTTCTCTAATATCTTTAGTATATTTATATATCTTATCTTTTATATATTTCCTATATTATTTCCCTTTTTTTATATTATTTTTTAAATTAATAGAAATATCTCTAAATAAATAAGAAGTCGGGATATATCTATATTATGAAATTTTTATTATTTTCTTTTATATTCTAATACTTTAGATACTATTATTATATTTCTATTTCTATTATATTACCTTTTTATTTCTCTATTATTACTATTTAGTTTAACCTGCCTTAATTATTTCCTTAATTATATTTCCTTAGGTATATATATTTATATTCTTTTCTATAATAAAAGCCTAATTCTATATTTTATCTTTTATAATTATTTCTAATTTATAACTATATTACCTTAAATATATCTAATTATTATACCTACTTTCCCTATTATATATACTACTATTTTAGCTTTATTTTCTTATTAGAAAGAAAGAAAAACTCGAATATATATAATATATTTATATAATTCAAGACTATTTTAATTTACTTTTTATTTTGGAATATATTTAAAAGAAATTCTTATAATCTCGAGAACCTTTAACTTTATAACCTATAACTATTATACTAATAATATCTTTATAATCTATTAAGAATAATAAAATAGCTAAAGAATAGATTTCTTAAGTTAGTAAAGTATAATAGCTAGTTCTTATAAGCTATAATATTATTAAAAGCCTATAGATTAATAGTATTAAAGTTTAGAGTATTAAAGAAGCTTAAGTAGTTATAGAAGGCCTACTAATACTAGAAAAGATAGCTATAATTACTGAATTTAATATAAATATCCTAGATAAGCTAAGTAATATATATAATAAGCTCTTAAAATAGAAAACCTTTATTAGAAATAGAACTAGACTAGGATTAACTAAGGAGGAGCTAAAGAACTACTAAGCTAATAATAGAGAATTAGAGAATATTATTAAAGGCATTTCTAAAAGCAGATAAGAGAAGCTTAATAAGATTAAGACTATAGTAAATAGTCTTAATACTAAAGATTAGAATAGAATTATATTATATAATAAAGCTTTTAGCTAATATATTAATAATATCTATAATAATCTTAGTAAGAATATTTATAAGAAGTTATACTTTCTTTTTAAGATAAAAGCTTTAGTATATAAAGCTATTTAGTTAATTAATAAAGCTATTTTAAAGTATATTAAGAATAAGAAGTATTAAAATACTAATATATTTACTAAATTAGATATTACTAAGATATTTAAGTATACTAAAGCTATTTCGGAATATAGAAAATTAGAATTTAAGCTATTATTAGCTAATAATCTTAAGGCTAGATAGTATATCTTTAATACTTCCGGAATCCTAATTAAGGGAGTTTATAATAATAAGCCTTTTCCTGCTTTCCGAGATAAGCCTAAAAAATAGGCCTCTATTATAATTTTAGCTTTAACTCAATTAGATCTAGCTAAGAAAAACGGAGCTAATTTAGTAAAGCCTAGTAAGAAGACTACTAATAAAGCTAGTAGAACTAGTATAACTAGATAAGAAGAACCTGGTAAAAATAGAGAGTAAGCTAAGCTTAAGACTCTTAATAAATAGTAGAGATCTGAGTATTAGACTAAGTATAAGGTTAGTAAACTAGAGGAAAGCGAGAAGGAACTCTCTATTTTAAAGAAAAAAATACTATTTAAAAAGACTTCTATAATTATACCTAGAACTAAGAAGCAGAAAACTAAGGATATTAAGTCTAGAGAACTTAATAAAGGCATCTAGTATACCTATAAGATACTAGCTAAATAGAAGTTAATACTTGCTTAGTAAGATAAGTATACTTTTAAGGAGATATATAGTAGTATTATAGAACCTATTTATAAGCAAGAATACTATAGGGTTAATAATAGATTTCTTAAAGCTTCCTATATAATATATATTTAGTAATTTACTAATACTTTCTCTATTAATATATAAGAGGTTAAGGATACTCTAAAGCTAGTTACTAAGATCTATAAAGTTACTAAAGGCAAGAAGCATATTTCTATTACTTGGGTAAATAAGGAAATATAAGATTTCTTTTTTAAGAACCAGGAAATTAAGAAATATAAACATAAGTACTATATTTCTAATTAATTTCGCCCTAATCTATAGCTCTAATTTAATACTATAGTTCCTATTCCTAAGTCTAGTATTACTAATCTAGGTACTAATAGCCATATTTATAAGAAGAATTACCTAAAGTAAATTAAGAAGCTTAGTATTTGAGAGCTCTTAATAAAAAAAATAGAGATACTATAGTTTTACCTCCGAAAAAATAATATATTAATATATAGAGATCTTAGTAATAGCTATTTTATCTTAGCCTCTTAACTTTTAATAGCAGATCTATTAATATGGCTCGGATTTCATAAGATATTAAGTAAGTATCCTATTTATCTAATTACTTACTTTTAGCTAGCCTAATACTTTATTCCTAAAAACGTTAATTATAATTAGTATAAAGGTAATACTAAAGATCTGGCTACTACTAAAGCTTTAAATAGCAAATTCTACCTTAGTAAAGAATATTAGAATATTAGCTATATTTTCCTTACGGATTATAAAAAGGCTATTATCTTTAATAAGAAGTTCTTTAAAGATATTAATTACTTCTCTATTTCTAATAAATTTGAGCCAGAAGTAGCTAAGGAAATAGGCGAGTATTTACTAAAGATAATAGGAGGAAAGACTCCGAATATAGTCTATTTAACTAGATAAATAAATACCTTTAGCTAGGTAATCTATAAGTCTGGAATTATAAGAAAGTATTAATTCTCGGATAATATATAAGTTAAAGAATAGCTTAATAATAATTTACTACTTAATAGGCCTTTTACTATAGTTCCTATAAGTCTAGTTACTATTAAGGATAGAATATACGAAAATAAAGTTTCCTATAAGGTTATTAAAGCCTCTTATCTAAAGCTTTCTTTTCTTATTAAAGATTAATTTAAGAATACTATAGATAATACGAAATTTGAAGGAATTATCTATTTAGAGTATATTAGTATGATTTATAATATGATTTACTATAATAAGCCTCCTTAATACCCTATAGCAAAGGCAGAAATTAAGTAATAGTTAAAGGCAAATACTAACTAATATAGAGAACCATACCGGATTTAGTATAAGAATATAACTAAGCGGGTTCGGATTACCTTTAAGCAAGTTCGGAAGTATGAAATAAGACTATTTAAGGGTAATAAGTCTTATTTTAGGTATATAGAGAAGAAATTAGATTAACTAATAGAGGAGGATCTTGAATATTTCATTATTTCGGACTCTAAGTAGGATTTTTCTATTATTTTTAGTACTTAGGAGACAAGTACGAATAAATAGGGGATCGGATATGGTATAGTAGACCATACTTATCGAAAATCATATTATTTTGGCGGTTTTGAGGTTTAGGTTATATGGCAAAGGCCGCGGCCTTTTATACGTGAATTGCGGAAATTATATAAGAAAGCTAGTTTTTCTATAGACTTAGAGATAAATCCTTTATGAGTATTTAATTAATTAAGCTTTTGTATACTATATACTATTTATGCTTTACTATTTACGCTTTTGATTTATTATTTTGCTATCAAGTCACGTTTTGCGCTCTGGTATACTTTATGTGGGTTTTTGTCTTGTCGCAGTTTCCCTCCCACACTACTCTCCTATAAGTATACTGTAAACTATAAACCAGGGGTACCACACCTTTAGAAGGCATATCCCCTGTACTTACAGGGGCAGAGTTACTAAAGGTCCCTATAATAGCTCCTCTTATAGCGCCCTAGCGCTACGGTTGCTCTGCCAACAGTGCTAATGACCCCTGGAAATCTTCCACGACCTTTTAAATGTCTCCAGCCCTGATTTGGGGCTTTAGACCTAGAGTTACAAGGCTTATAGCGGGCGTAGTACCTTAAACCACACCCTGGAGTCCACTAAGACCCCTACGCGAGCGTAAATGCTCTGTAATCTCGTCACTTTATGCTGCAATCTTCGTAGAACTGGCTAACCCATGACTTGGTTTCTAGTGGCAAGAGTAACTTCGGATTCAGAGAAATATCATGTTCTCTAAAATTGAATGAACATAAATAATCCAATCAATCGCAAATCTTTAGCGAAGGTGTGAGAGATGAGGGACAGACTTTTGAATTTATTCGTTCCGTTACGGAACGCCAACTCGACGCTCATAGGGCCGTTCGGTTGTCAGTCATCGTAAGGCTCAGCGTACTCGTAAGTACTCCAGGGAAATACGTCCAAAGTCTCCACAGAGCCGCCTAACTTAAGCAGGTAATAATTCACGAAATCTGGAAATCTTATTGGACATTTTCCCTGGTTGTCGAAGAACCCTCTAGAAGTCTAGGCAGGACATATTACCCCGAGTACCATAGTATTCACTGTGGTCTTGGGATAAATACCCTCCCCCCTCCCCCAAGAATAATTGCTAGCGCGCCACATTGACAAGGGCTCTTAATCTGGGGGTTTTAGCCAATCATAGGTAGGAACCTTCTAGAATCGCACCTTCTCTTTACTTAATACTGCCGGCAGAGTCATACTGCGCAATTGAAGCTATTCAGACTTTGCAATGGACATATATCGACTCCTTAATACTCCTCCGCGAAGACGCTTACCCTCTGAGATCCTTGAGACTCCACCACCGCTACCAATTCCGCTTTCACAGCTTTCTATGCAATTATGGGATTCTCAGAACGGTCCTTGTCCTCTTTCACAGCTCTCTACATAATCGTGGAACTTCCAAAATGGCCCTAGGCCCCTCCGTAAGTCCTCGTTTACCTCGGCAAGCTCACAAAGTAATCTGCTACAGACTCCTACAAAGAAAGGACCTTATGCCCCAACGCTTACGCGTACTAATCGAATACGAATCAAGACTGTTTTCGACTTTAATATCTCATCAGAGGAGATCCGCAAGCAATACGGCTATATAATTTCTCAAATTCAGTATGCAAAGAATGCCCCGGCTTACTTCTCAAGTTCACCGCCATAAAGCAAAACCCAAAATCAATACCCTTCGCTGTACTGCCTTACAAAAATGGCTCCTTAAATTACTATCTTGCCAGTATATTACTTGGAGATAAATATAAGAGATTGCTTTACTAGATCTTTATTTATAAGATTATAAAGCATATATTATATAAATAGCTTTCAAGCTTATTGGATATAATAGACTAATTACTAAAAGAAAGGAATTTTCAAACGACCCAGAAATTATATAAGAGCATATAGACTTTGCAAAAGAAGGCTTGACCTGGATATCCGAATACCTTTTTTACTAGATCTTTTCTAATAAGATTTGGGCCTCTAGTAAAGCATACATATAATTATATATAATAGTAAAGGAGAATGGGCCTAATTGCTTTAATTCTAAGTATTTATAATATTAGTATTATAATATAATTATTATAAGAGGAAAGAGGCCAGTAATATTTTAGGGAAAGAAGTAAGGAAATATAAACTCTTATAAGTATAATATAGTAATCTTGAATAATGTGGAATTCTTCCTTAATACGAACCCAGATTAAGGCTTTATTTAGATATAAAATAATGCCTTTTGCTATTACTTAAAAGAAATACAAGAGAACTTGCGAATTTAATAAATACCTTATATTAAATAGCTATAATACTCACTCGATCTCAATCTTATTAAGTATATATGACGTTGGATAAAGAATTGGATCCAAAAGCACTATTACGCAGCTTATTATAATGCCTCAAGGATCCCGCTATTGCAATTGAGAAGGATAATCTGGGAGGTATGGGAAGCTGTACCTGTGGACTTTATTATGAAGCTATATTTGTCTTGGTGGGACAGGTGCAAAGCTGTAATTAATGCAAAAGGCGGGCCTACAAGGTACAGACTAATTTGGAAAGCGGTAAAGTGTATACGTAGAGAATCTAGAAGATTCTAAGCTTTTTGATTGGCTAGAACCTCCTGTTTGACCCCCTTGTAAAGCTTTCTATATTAGGTGCGCTAGCAATTATTCTTGGGGGGGGGGGGAGTAATTCCACCCCTGGCACCTGCTTCTAGCACTTTCGACCCCACAAATATGCCAAATCTGCCTTTCGTATTGGTTACCTACCCCAGTTGAGACTGACATCAAAACCCCCAGGGGAGCGATTATTTACCCAAAGACCACAGTAGTCTCGGACAGGCGTGGTAAGTCCAGAGTTGGTCTCTTGATTATCGTTGCTATCTTACTTGTGAAAAGCCAATAGAATCTCAAAGCATTTATTCATCACGGGCGATTTCCCCTACCGAGTGGAAGGCCCATGTTTGAGTGGACCACTGGCAGATCCACCTCTGTTTGCTAAATCTCGAGTGTATAGATCTTATCACATTTTATTTTCAGGGAGTTAGATATCTGCTTTCCTCCTATCGCTCAGCCTTACCATATCACTATGGCCGGGAATCAGCGCTACTTCAAACTTTAACTTTACCTGTCGTCGAAGTCAGTCTTCTTCCATTTATCTATATACTGCTGTACCAATGGACCCAGTTTTTGTCCTCATATTCGCCGTCATGTCACCCACTTCAACCTTTTCCTAGCATATGATTCCCACTCGCAAGCATGGCCCGCCTTCAGCCATCAACACAGGCCTCATGGGAACCGGTACGCTGTCTATGGCACGCGCCTACGATATCCCCGGTCTGAGAACCCACCACTGCCAAGACGTAGGCACCATGCCAAAGGGAGAAGGAGAAGGAAGTGGGCTCTGAATGAACGCGCAATGGAGGGTACATGGCCCCACACACCCGTAGCGCGGCCAGCGCAAGGCCTCAAGCGGGAGGATTGGGACGCCGTATTCAGCGAATACGACGTGGCGACAGACGTTGTTGCAATTTCCACCGACCAGCTCGTCGAAGCGTACCCAGACGCGAAGGTGGTACTCATATAACGAGATTGTGACAAATGGTGGGCGAGATTCTAAACGCAGGACCTAGACGCACTAGTCTCTCCTTTTGCAAAACCCGTGGTTGGTATTCTCGACGCACTTGCTGGGGCCCGGGCGATGAAAGTCATGCAGAATACGTTGTTTGGGGCTTTTGATGTGCACGATGTCAAGAGGATCAAGCAGAATTCCAGGAAGACGTATTTTGCCTATTATGATTGGATTAGGGAGATTGTCCCTCCTGACCGAAGGCCGGAGTATCGATTGGGGCAAGGTTGGGAGTCACTCTGTGAATTCCTTTGGAAAGAGATTCCTGTTGTGCCCTTTTCCCAATGTCAATGACAAAGTAGAGCACAGTGCGAGGAAATTGGAGTTTAAGAAGTTTCTGAAGCGATGTTTCACTGTCTTGAAGCCATGGATGCTTGGATTCTTGACGGCTATGGCCGTAATACTGGCTGTTTGGTTTTCTTGATCATAAAGAATTGAGAGAAGTGGCAAAGCTGATTGCTTGCTTTGTTGGTTGAACTTCGATTGATGGGCATGTGGAAGATGTGGAAGATGTGGAAGAGAAAGGAAGCTGAAGCTGAAGCATCGACTTTGGTTGGGATTTTGGGGAGTGGTTAATTTTGTTGAAGACCCTCTTTAACAATGCATTCCTAGAACCTACTTTTTCCCGTGGGAGTCAGTGAAGGAAGCGGGGTGGAAAAGGGGGCAAGCGATCACGTGAAACATGGCTTAATGTTTTTAAAACTGTCTGACTCTGTGGTATTAATTGGACGTGAGCAAAGCCGTGCTCTACCGCTTAATAATAATACATCTTTGTTCGGTGGGACGTAAGCAAGGTTAAATGCGTAGGAGAAGATAGACAGGTCATGCCTAAGTCCGGGCTTCATCGGCCGTCCCAATGGACGCCATCCCTATGACCCCAAGTTCGCCGATTTTCCTCGGTAAGTCATCTTAACGCCGAAGTTGATTTCGGAGAAACAGTGTGCTGACACTGCATTGACAGAGCATGCTACAGTGCCGCCTTGCCGATTGCGCAAATTCCTCGCCATTGGCTATTTTTGCTACCCGAGGTACTAGAAAGCGCCGATGAGATGCTCTGTCAGCATGCCTACATGATCAATTCTTCAGCCTGTGCAATGCTTCCCTCTATTGTCATTCTCCACACGTTCTTCGCGTATCGTCTCCCCCAGTTCAGCATTACAGGTGATGCCAAACAATATCGGCATTAAGAGGAGATATCAGTAGCCCCGGCAGTCAAACAAGTATATATCTTCTATTACCCTTAACCCGAAATTACACCATTCGATAAACACTTTGAACGTTCAAGTATCAACACAACTATATCCGTTAACGCATCCACAAACCAATTCCTATCATCAAAAATGTCGCAAAGAGTTCTCCTTACCGGAGCAAATGGTTTCCTCGGCAGCCACATTCTGTCCGAACTTCTCAACCGTGGCTTTTTTGTTCGCAGCGTTGTCCGAAGCCAAGTAAAGGCAGACCAAATCGCCCGCGACTTTCCGTCTTTCAAATCAAAAATGGATTTCGGAATCGTTCCGGATATGACAGTTTCTGGAGCCTTCAACGAAGTCGTCAAATCAACCCCACCATTCGATGCTGTCCTTCATCAAGCATCACCATTCCTCTTCTCAGCAATCGGAAATAATGCAGAGTTCCTCGATCCTGCAGTCAAAGGCACAACAGAGATTCTGAAATCCATCAAAGCTTACGCCCCCGAGGTAAAGAGAGTGATTTACACTTCCAGCTGCGCAGCAGTCCTGAACTTCAATGCACCAGTGGGAACAACACCCCAGAAAGTGTACACGGAGGATGACTGGTACCCAATCACCTACGACGAAGCTCTTGCAGGCAGCAAAGCCGACGCCTACCGTGCAAGCAAGAAGTTCGCAGAGCTCGCAGCATGGAACTTCGTCAAAGAAGAGAAACCCAACTTTGATCTTGTGTGTCTGAATCCTCCCATGATTTATGGGCCACTCAAGCACACTGTGTCCAATGTCGAGGATATCAATGAGTCGAATGCCAGAATCTACTCCAACTTCGTCGACTCCAGCAAAGACGCCCCACTCCCGCTAAATGGGGTACACATGTATGTCGATGTACGCGATCTTGCTATTGCGCATGTGAAAGCTGTTACTACACCGGGAGCAGGAGGTCATCGAATCATCGTGAGCTCGAAGTCCATTTCTTCCCAGGATATTTCAGACATCTTCCGCAAGAACTTCCCAGAGCTGGAGCAGAGGACACCGATTGGGAAGCCAGGGACTGATTCGTTACCTGAGGGAGCTTACACAATTTCTAATGAGAAAGTAAAAAAGCTTTTGGGCTTGGAGTTTAGAAGTGATGAGGAGTGTTTTGTGGACTTGGGAAGGCAGTTGTTGGAAATTGAGAAGGCTTCGGCTTGAAATGTGAAAAAGATCCATGGGGTTCTAAATCTATCTTTAAAAAAATAGCTTCGGGCAATTTTATATGATTATGGATGCTTGGAAAGATGTTTCCGGAATTGAGTGCCTTGGTCATCCCTCGGAGTAACCTGGGGTGGAAGGAAAATTCCATCTGCATCGTTTTGAAGTCACTTTCTTGTCTAACGAAAATAGCACTTGTTCCCGATCATTTAAACATTCCCTTTTTGTTTCCCATAATCACTGTCGCAATGGAATCGCGCTCTCTCTCTGTTTGATTCGTTAGGATCTCGATTTGGAGATGACAGACTCTTAAGAGGGAGGAAACGGGCATATCGCCTGCCTCGTCTCCCAAATCTGAGAAGAGTATTTGGGACATGCGGAGCACGCTTTCAGGAGATGCCAAGTGAATATCCCTGGGGTACAACTACCGTTACTTTCAGCTAACCATCGACAGAGATCATCCTACAAAGCTTCAATCAAGTCATCCATCTCGGCAGACACAGAATACACTTCTCTTCTTCCAGGTTAGATCTAGGCTCTAGCAGCCCACAGACTGATTCAAGAGACCAACTATGAACAATGACTCGAAAAGTATCGATGTTCACACAAGAAACCCAATTTGTTTCCCTGTCCAAGACCCTGGGTGTCCACGGCGGCCGACACCGCACTGCCACCCCCACACGCCCCCCACCACCAAGAGCCACTTGCTGACTAAGGGTGCATGCCAATGGTGTTTCTCCCAATTTATCCGCCCTTGCGCGCAAGGCAAGTGTGTAAGCGGGGTACTATCAAATGCATCCACAGCGTTCCCGTGAGCATCGAGATTCCTATTCCGTGAGAGCGTGGATGCCTCCATTCTGTCCTGCCATCTACTTTCCAGTGTTTCCACAATTCCTTTGATATATCTCATTTTCGAAGTCCTCGGCATTACTTTACTGTAATACGGAAGTGTTCAATATGGCTCAGCCTTGTTTCTCGAACCCCAATCATCCTCTGGAGCCTGCGGGCGACCATCTCCACCAACCATATCCCATCCCCTGTTTGTCTACCGCCACAATTAGGTCCATTCTAAGTACAACGTATGGCAAACTATGTCGACTCATACGCGAACAGGGCAGGTCCTGCTCGAAAACGATGGTTTGCTTGATATAACCATTGGCAAGCTGCTTGGCCAAGGATTAGGCTACAATGACTGGAAGCGAGAATTCGAGAGCTGGGAAGGCTTTACGTGGTCTGAGACCTTTAAGAACATAATCATCAAAAAAGAGTTCAGTTTTTTCAGAAAAGAGATCCTGCGCTTGCAGTCTGAGCCAAACACGGCTCGTGGGCCTAAGTCGAAGACGAACTCGCTTGAGAGTATTCTCAAACGACTACAGGGCTTAGAGTGGGCCAAAGGAGTACCCAACGAAATGGAGCAGAAGAAACGAGATGGTCGGCTTCTTGGAAAAGACGCCAAGTAAGTTACCGTTCGAGTATCTTGAAGTTTTACTCTTTTTGAACATGCATTGACATTTCTTTTCCAAGGGCCCGCTGTCTTCAGTACCACGTCTCACGTTGGAAAGCTGAGGCTGTTTCAACAACCGAACTGTCATCCACCTGCCCTATAGGCATTGAGAATCCTAAAGCGATGCCGAATACAATGGAGACCGAGACCATTTCCCCAAAGCTGACGCATAAATCTAGGTCCGTCGTCTCAGCAACAAGAAATACAACAGCGGTACACTCTTCGAACAATGACATATTTCCTGGTGGCGACTCTTTTCTTTTTGAGAAGCCATTACACATTTCAGAGTCTGACATCTCGTCAATATTCGGGCACAAGGCACCACTTCCAGACTTTGACCCAATCATTTCTAGAGACTACGAAATACCGTGGGTGCCACACACTTCTAGTCAAGTGATTGAAGCCCCCGGGAAAGATATCACACTTGACGATTTCTTTAATTTTGCCGAGCAGAATCCGTGTATGCACTCTGCAGTTCCATCAATGCTTATTCGTCAGTACTGATTTCTCCATAGATTTTCCGATCGAGCTTCCTTCCGAAGAGCCCTCCTTTGAGATCCCACGTAGAAGTGGATTCAATGATTCCTACATGACCTATATTTCTCAAGCCAGCCGAGACTCGAAGACGCAAAGATCAATGCTTGACGAAATACTTGACTCATATGGATCTCGACCTGGTAAGGGTACTTGGTCGGCATGTTTAGATCAAAGTTGGTTCCCAAACCAATTGCTAATATTCATGCTTATCATCTAATCCGGTGACCAGAAGACACGCCTATTTCAGGGAATTTACCGTTCGAGCAGCAACAGACCGGCTCGGGCACTGCCGCTTTCTCTCAGTAAAATATTGGAATTTGGCCGCAGGATCTAATGCCTGACAATTACAGGAGTGATGCAGACACCGGCAACACCTCTCATATGATTGACACCAAAGCGCTAGGTTTTGGAACTACTTCTTCGGATAATTCTCAAGCAGAAGATCGCGAGGCAAATATGTACCTGCCTCGAGACCAAAATGAGCCTGCTACCTTAGCCCCAAACGTGGAAAGAACGGCCGCACAGCCTTTCTATGTCAATGAGCAACCCGACGGCGCAGCCCTCGGTCCCCAGAATGATTCATCATATCATATTGAAGTATTAT
The DNA here is from genome assembly GCF_002865645.1 of Hyaloscypha bicolor E. Classification (NCBI taxonomy): domain Eukaryota; kingdom Fungi; phylum Ascomycota; class Leotiomycetes; order Helotiales; family Hyaloscyphaceae; genus Hyaloscypha; species Hyaloscypha bicolor. Next base: position 354,251 of record NW_020194575.1, on the reverse strand, counting down.
TACGGGGAAAAACAGACGAATTGGCGGCTGCAGAGAATACAGTCTCTAAACTTTTGGTCGAGATCAAGATGTTGGAAGAATCACTTGCTAGTCGAGGGGATCAAAACCTCGAAGCTACTCCCAAGTCAAATAACTGCCATAAGCGCGGCACCGATGAAACCCTTCGCGGCGCAAAAAGGCTAAAAGGAAAAGGAACTGCTCTTGGCTTCGACTCACAAGTCTCCAAAAACCCCAGTGCTAATGGGGAAGAAACACTATGCCCGACTGGTGGTTCGCTATCCACATCGAACGGACCTTTGCCGCTTGGAAGAGCCCACCACCCATTCAGCCAATATAATGAGATAGTCTCAGGCTACACTGCGATCCATGCTATCAGCAACTCCGAAGCTCCAACGCCATGTCTTGCCGAGGCAGTGCAAGACGTTGGACAACCCTTATCACGCACATTCAACAATACAAACCCACGCGTAGACTTGCACGCCGAGAGAAGTACCACCGCTCAATCCTCGCTGAAGTACACGCCGTGGTCGCAACTTTTGACTGAAAGCACAAACGCATTCTCGAGTGATTCTCGATATACTTCTCTTGACATCGGTTTCTCTAAGTGCAGGGGTTCTTCTAAGGACGGTTTTGAAGAGAGTATAGCGTGGGTAGCTTGAATGTGAGGAGATAGTAAACTTTATTACTTTCGATCTAGTTGAACACTATCCCAGCTGTAGATGGCAGTGGGATTTAACTTGCCGCTGAGGCCTTGTTCTTCCGAGTCGACCTATAATACCACCGGACTCTGCTTAATTTTTGGAGAATATCGGACCTTTCCCCGCATGTCAGATCATCCTTTCATCTTTATAACAACATTTCTGAAAATGATCTCCTCTCATGTGCCACAATACCACCCTCTGAGACCTTCGATGCAGCCTCCACGGCGATGCTCGCCGATAAGATTCAAAAATTCGAATCCGTTTAGTGTTTTGCCGCTGCTTTTCCGTTAAATCCGACCATAAAATATCTGAATAAAAATGGTCGATCAGCGTCACTGTAGTTTGTTCCACCCACGCCGAACACAGTATCCACGATCTTATGAGCATTGGAATATACGTCCACAAAGGGCAGTTGGTCGTCCGATATTCTGTGAATAGTCAAGATGTACGCATCTACCATGGAGGAGTAAGCTCAACTTGAGGACTATCCATGATCCCTTCTCCGTGGAGTCGTAGATCAACGCCAATTGATTAGACGTGTCGAACAGCAGCTTTCTGTAAATAGATGAAGGTTCGAAGTGGGCGCAATGTGTAAGAAAGGTGTAGCTGGTCTGGATTTGAAGACCGGCAACGTTGCTAGAGGCGTTACGCATGGCACTGAGCGTGAAACGGTTCAGCTCGAGAGATTTCTCTTTCGCTCTGCCGTTGGAGTATCCCACCTTCTGGATCAAAGCTTTGGTTCCCAGATTGATTTGGACGACCTCACACCATCCAAGAAAACGTGTCATCCCATTGAACTTCTTGATCAATGATTACAGAGAACTCCACTCCTGCCTGCGTAACCATAGGATCGAAGCTGAGTTGAATACCTTTTTCAAATGAAAACCGTGGCTTTCGCTTTCGGCCACAGTCAACCACAACACAAGAGTCGAGAAGAACCTGCCCGCAGTCGTGCTCCGGTTTTGGAAGCGGTTCATCGCCAAGAGCAGCTGTTATGCCTAGTCTGTTTGCTTCGGTGCTGAAACTGGGTGGACCAAAATAAGGCTCAAAAACAAACCTAATTTCCGATAACATGAAGTCCTACTTGCTGGGAAGGTTCAAAGAGCTTTGCACAACAATTCTAAGCTTTTGATAAGTGGAGAAACTCTCGAAAGCTTTATTCCTCCGCACAGCCGAATTAATATTGCATTTTTGAAACAGTTGATCCTGATAGGTGGTTCTGGTATCTGGAAACTAAAACCTACTTGGATATTAGCCACAACCAATTGCAAGTTCCAACTTCTAGAGAGCCAAAATCTAAGGCAATGAATTCTCTTCTGATTTCTTGTGAATGTTCAGAGAAGGTTCAATCCAAACAACTGGAGTATGTCTGATTGCAGAGCTATAATAGTACAGGACAAGAAAATCGCATACCAGATACGCCATCCTCAAATTACACCTCATTTAGCAAGTCAAGTATGTTGTCAATAATATGCGCATGGATATTTGTTCCGCCTGTGCCGAGCTACCCCTATATTAAAATAGCTTCTATGTTGTAAGATTTACTAGCTAGGGAATCATTTGAATTAGGGGTGGAACTCGCCAGAGAGATGACGTTTTTGTTGTGAAGTCGACTGATTCCGAGGATCATTTTCTAAGGTTTTGGTTTGAGAGATAACATCTGGACCTCCCAGTCTAGGAAATGACTTAAATCGGTGTATTCTGTTACGCAGTTTGGTAAAGTATTGGCTATAGCAAAGAAAGTTGAGTATCTTGCCCCAGGGTTTCCACGGCATTTTTTTTGAAGTCATCCGGCAGGTAAGGGCCATCATCAATCCAGCGATCTTTCCTTTGTGACTTATTCTTTGCTGTAGTAGCGTGATACCCTTCTTGTGTTCTTAAATATAAACAGAAGGCGTCCATATTGGAGCTCTGCGCTCTATCGAACGGCGAAGGCTGTGCAATTTTAAGGGGTCTCCCGAATATAAGGTGAGGTCCGCCTCGTCATTGTAATTACTTATATGATCCTGAGATAAGAGGGAATTGAGATTGTCTTCTTTCCCACGTGATGCTTCGGAGATCAAGCGGGGCCGGCGACTATCGTTTGCTTTTTCAATCTCCGCTAGTAATTTCTTTAGCATCGCCACTACGCCACTGTTGTCAGTTCGAACGGCAGCAGTCAGAGGAGTGTAGCGGTGACAAAGTCCGCCATCTTGGTTCGAAACAGCACCATGGCCTACAAGCAATCACGCTAAGATCGAGTTCTGATCCTCAATTGCTGCAATGAGTGCTGTGCCATGGACTCGAGGTTTAGCATTGACATCGACTCCATAAACGATGAGCAACTCCATCATTTTGAGCTTCATGTCATGCGGACGGAATCGTGGAACTCTCAGTAGCGCAGTCCCAGAGTTCAAATAGGTGATATTAACTTTAGCTCCACGACCTAAGAGAAGTCTTGTAATTTCTGACGACCTCAGAGCAACTTCGTGTAACGGAATTATCCACTTCGTCATGCCTTCCTCACCCACTACTAAGTGGAAGTCGGGTCCCGGACCATCGTCAAGTAAGGATTTGACGGTATCGACGTCGCAGTCGTAGAGGGCTTATAGCTAGCGAAGAGTAAGTTTTCTATTTCTACTCGACTTAATTCGCCTATAAATCTTCGTTTCCTTGTTTTATTAATGTTGCTTGAGCTTCCTTGGCTCCTGGAGGAGAAATTATCATTTTGGAGTGTCGGGTAAGTCATGGACTTACAAGCGGAAGTCGCTGAGGGACTTTTGAGAGATTATATAGGTGATTAACTGAAGGTACTTAATTCATGAAAGCTGGTCAGTAGAGAGGAATTCAACTTTCAATTCGCCGATAACGAGAGCTTATTTCTTAGTGATTTCGGGATGACTTGAAAAGGGGCCCTTAGCGAGCCATTACTAGGCCTGGTTTCTAGGCATGGCATCATAGGGGGTGTGGCACTAGTGAGCTGCGCACCGCTTTCATGGCGAGCCGAAGATCCTTCGCTCAACTTCATCTAACTTTATCCAGCTTTTGAACACCGCATTCTCAACGGCACCAGCATCATATTATGTCGGATTTATTCTAAGTGATGATATCCTATAGTTATCTCTAACCTTGAATCACCAATGCGCAAGACGCTTCGCCGATCCTGCGCAGCTTGTGCCAAAGCAAAGCACAGTTGCGATCTTCGAACCCCAAAATGCTCACGTTGCGTGAAGAGAAATTGCGACTGCGTTTACGCCAACGAGCCACTCACTTCGACGAGAGCTCCCATTGCGGATCATGGGAATATATCTCACGCATCCCACGCATCAATGGTCCGTAGTTGGCCTCTACTCCTAAGTAGAAGTGGGAGAAGCGTGTCATCGGATGCCTCGGACATGTCAATGTTTTTCGAAGCACATATATTCGATCCATTCGGGTCCTACCCTCCAACAAATCTGCCTCATCTCCGTGTTCAAGGTCTCATGCAGCATTGTAAGTGGGGTTCTCACTGGAGACTATTGATTTCTTTTGCCTGACCTTTCCCAGTCTTGTCAAAAATCGCATTTCAGTACTATCCTTTAGATCTCAATCCATCTTCAAACCCCTTCGTCACATCGTGGTGGCCGTTGGCTCTCAATGACCCCGCATTATTTCATGTAACTCTCCAGACGGCTTCCCTGGACGATGAACTCCATGCCATGAAAGGGTTTCCACACTCGGAGCTTCTTATGAAAGACTCCGTTTCCCTCTTGAGACATAAAATTCAGGACCAGTCACTCGCATATCAAGATGCAACTATGAATGCAGTTGTTACTTTAGCGGCCATCGAGGTAATAATCTTGTTTTGACTTGTTATTAAAAATGACTGACATTTGGGTGTCTTAGCATGGAAAAGGGAACCTGCACGTGAGCAAAGTGCATATCGATGGAGTCAAACGTATGGTCGCTTTCAGAGGTGGATTATCCAAAGTCAAACAGACAAGCCCGCTTACAGCAAGAATGGTGCCTTGGTAAGACGTTTCTCATTGCGATTGTCAATTTCTGACTGGATCTCATATAGGGTGTCCTTGCTGGTCAGTGGATCGCCTCAATTCGAAACTCAAGATGATTTCGGAGAAGGGAATGGAATTTGCGCAATACAGCAATGGCAACGCCCATTTTCCAGCGAATGCAATGATCCAAATCTCCTCGACTTCGATGCTCTTGGCCTCGATCCTGCCCTTTGCAACATTGTCAACCGTCTCCGCTGCATTCTTCACGATCTAGCAATTCTGTCAGTCACTGATCTACACGATCTGACTTGCTTTACTCTCCATCGTTTGATGAGTTTACCTCCTCACACAGGGGTTGAGTCTCAATCACCGAACATCTCTGAATGTCTGCAGTACTCAATTTCAGCTTACATGCTCATCCTCCAAGGAGCGACGTATTATTCCCACGCTCATATTCTCAATGCTCTTGTCATTCAATTCCAACCTCATCTCGGTCCTCTATCATCAATTGGGGAATGTCAGGACTCATTGTTGCTCTGGCTCCTGTCAGTCGGAGCGGTCGCATCGACTGGTACGAATGAAAATTACTGGTTTCGCGGAGAAGCAGCCGCAGTTTCAGCAGCACTTGACATTCAATGCTGGGGCGACGTCGAGGCACATCTGAAAAGAATTCTCTGGCACGAAACGAGATCCCGAGATGTCTTCCAGCAAATATGGAAGGAGATCCTCGCATTGGACTTACCACTCCACAGCTTGGCAGTCGCCGAAGACCATGAAAAGCCGCGAAATTTCTCAAACATAGTCACGTGACACACAGCGGAGTCTAGTCCTATTCGATTAAACTCTCCACATCCATCGGAGAATGGTCCTGTGCGATTTTTGTACGAGCGCCATTCGCCATTATAGCGTGGAGGGGCGGCAGACCCTAGTGCAGATCATTTTCGGAGTCTAGTCCTCTTCGGTCCAGGACTTCCAGTGCGTCCCATCCAGGAACTTCCTTGGCGAACAATATGGAGAGGATGAACCGACTGCAAATTGTTTGCTTTGATCCGACCGTTCCGATGTCTTGCTATTCTAGCGTCCTCATTTCCGGTGTACGCCCTCTCAGGGATGTGTTCTCTTCGAAAAAGCCATGTCGAAGCAGCAAGACGTCGCAACCTACTTCCTTTAATGCTGCTACTAGGCCTCACCTCGCGAGATAATTCCATACATCTTGTTAAACACACTGAAAGGCAACTATCAAGTTTCTTTACTCCACCCAGGTCAGATCAATCGACAAAATGGATACAACTGGAACGATGGCGACCCTTATCATGGCCAATACATCAGCGCCATATCACGCATCGATGCCCGCCGTCCATTTTTTCGAGGAATATCTGGCTACCATAAGCGGTTGGCAAATTGCTGCCACTACTTTATTAGTTCTTATAGCATATGATCAGTGTCAGTCAACTTTCCTCCCTGCACACCATGATGCTATTTTGTTGACCTTGCATAGTCATCTACATCAAGAACAAAGGATCAATCGCCGGGCCAACGTTCAAGCTGCCATTCATTGGCCCATTTCTTCAAGTATTAGATCCGAAGTTCGAAGCCTACAAGAAGCAGTTCGCCAGCGGCAAGCTAAGTTGTGTATCTGTCTTCCACAAGTACGTTTCTGCGCGGCCGGACATCACTATTGACTGGCTGACTGCTCGCAGATTCGTTGTCCTCGCCTCCGACCGTGATCTGGCACGCAAAGTCTTTAACTCCCCCACTTTTGTCAAACCATGCGTTGTGCCAGTTGCCGAAGACCTCATGGGTTCCAACGCCTGGGTATTCCTCGACGGAAAAGCCCACGTCGACTTCCGCAAAGGGTTGAACGGTCTCTTCACCCGCAAAGCGCTCGAGTCTTACCTCCCTACTCAAGAAAATGTGTTATCTCATTACTTCAGCCAATTCGTTCGGGCGAGTAGAGACAACGGTGGGAATCCCATGCCATTCATGGGTCACTTCCGAGAGATCAATTGCGCTCTCTCGTGCCGCACATTCGTCGGCCACTACATATCGGATGAGGCAGTGAAGAAGATTGCAGACGATTACTACTGCATCACTGCAGCGCTCGAGCTTGTCAACGTCCCTCTCTCGCTATACGTTCCATACACAAAGGTCTGGCGGGGCAAACGGGCGGCGGATGGTGTGCTTGCCGAGTTCGCAAAATGTGCTGCGAAAAGCAAGGTCCATATGACTGCGGGTGGGAAGCCTACATGCATCATTGATCGGTGGATTTCAAGCATGATTGAGTCGAAACGATACCGCGATGAGGCTGCTGCAGGTATTGAAAACGGCGAGAAGCCATCTGTTGTCCTGCGCGAGTTCACCGATTTCGAGATCGCTCAAACCATGTTCACGTTCCTATTCGCATCTCAAGACGCATCGAGCAGTGCCACGACGTGGCTCTTTCAAATCATGGCACAGCGGCCTGATATTCTCGGTCAAGTGCGACAAGAGAATCTTGAGGCAAGAAACGGAGATGTGAATGCACCACTAGGTCTGCAGATGCTGGAGTCGATGATTTACACCAACGCCGTTGTCAAGGAACTTCTGCGGTATCGACCACCAGTCATCTTTGTCCCGTATCTCGCGAAAAAGGCGTTCCCAGTCACACGAACATACACCGTACCGCAAGGAGCTTTGATCGTCCCCTCCTGTTATCCTGCTCTCCATGATCCCGAAGTGTATACGCAGTCCGATTTGTTTGACCCCGAGCGATGGATCTCAGGGGATGCAAGTGAGAAGAGTAAGAACTGGTTGGTGTTTGGGACAGGACCACATAATTGCATAGCACAGCAATATGTGCAACTGACTATGACGGCGATGATTGGGAAGGCGGCATTGGAGGTAGATTGGGTTCATCATCCTACAGCAAGATCTGAGGAGATCAAGGTGTTTGCAACATTGTTTCCTATGGTATGTTGGCTCCAGACCCTTTAGATATGCCAAATGCTGACATGCAAAGGATGATTGTCCATTGGTCTTTACCAAGAGGGTTTGAAGTTTTGACGCTATGATAGAACGGGAGAGGGTAGACCATGGTTTCCGAATAAACCTCCTGTCAAGACAATCAAAATGAGTTACTCCGCCGAAAACCCCCTCTCGGGGTTGTTCTTCCTTTGCTACCCCGAAAATTGTGGAGTGCCCTCCAATCAGATGCCTTGCCATCCCCGCAGGCTGCAACATTTATTCCCTGCTCCCTTCCCGTGCTTACGACACACTCCGAATTGCTGTCAACCCTCTCACTATATAAAAATGGCCACTGAGCACTTCTTGGCAAATTTTATGCCTCATATTTCATACTTTATTCTGGATTTGAGGCTTTTGCGTTGGCTCAACCCTCCTTCTCAGTCATGGCATTCGACCTCTCCCCCGCCATTGAAGCCAATATCCCAGAACTGGCTCAAATCTGGCAGTTCAGTTTCCGCTCCTACGACATATGGGCCGCATCAATGCGGAACGTATCGTCAGAAGATGAACTCGCGTTTTACACCAAAGCCCTGACCGCACGCATGAAGCTGCCAAACACTGTAGTTACCAAGATTACCGAGCGAGAAACAAAGTAAGTAATTCATCTCTCAAAATATATGGGGTGTAGTGGGATTGTGGCTGATGATGGAATGATTAGGAAGATCGTAGCATGGTCCATGATGAGCAAGCCCTACACTAAGACGCCTGAGGAAGAAAACGCGCCCAAGCCACCGCCTATGCGTCCTGATACTACAGACTTGAGAATTTGGGCTACTCATGAGAGATCTGCTGAAATAATGAAAGCTCATGGCTATGATCCCACCACGGATTTCTGTAAGTCTCCAAAGAACACCACCCGTTTTGCGATGCTTGTGGGACACGCTGACGGTTGAGCAGCGAGGTCGGGACTCCTTGTCGATCCCTCATATCAGAAACTGGGCCTCGGAACAAGACTGGCTGTTTTTGATAATGAGATTGCAGATGAAGCTGGTGCTAGGATTTGGGTCATTGCTAGTTCTAACTCGAAGAAATTATTTCTAAGTTTGGGGTTTGTGGTGTTGGAGACTGAGAGTGTAGTTTTGGAGGAGAGTGAGGATGGTGGGAAGAAGGTGGGGACGCTTTCTATTACGATGAGGGAGCCGAAGGGCCGGGAAGCAGAGTAAATTTGGGAAATGGTACATTATCTGGGTTTCAGTGTTCGAGCGGAGCATCAAATTCAGAATCCTAAAGCATCTCGCGGTGGACATAAAAAGCGACACTAATCTTTATTGTCCTTATTTAACATTGGTCAGTAGTCTGGATTTTGGACAAACACTGGTGGCAGGAACATGGACATTCTATAGCCTCCGATATTTCAAAATATAATTAAATATACGAAAGGTCTAGAGAACATTAGGAGCGTGAGAACAGGAATTGTCCCTACTGGGCTTGGTACAATTAGTGGCACTTTTTGTGTCCGCCGCGAGAGCATGTTTCGAGACTGCTGAAAGGCACGGCTCGCTTCAGCCAGCTTGATTACACGATTCCTATGACAACACTTCAGAAATACAATCTGTCCCAGATGCCAAACCAGTTCCTTAGATACAATTGCGGGACTAGCAGTATTCAATCATCATAGAACGGCTCATTTTGGTTATACATTAGACAGTTGTACTTATTTCTTGAAGTGGTCAGCGTGTTTGTCTGCAAAGTAATATAAGCGAAAGCTCGGTTTCAGTTAGCGGAGATCATTACACATGCTTCTCCCCATTCGAAGACTTCTTACGATTCCAATTAGTCTTCTTCAAATCCTATCCAGCTGAATTTGCTGTATTTTTTTTCAAGCAATTGATGCACTTTCTCGCAATTATGACCTAGCTATGAGACCAGCATCAACCGTGGGGTGGATATCTGCATCGTTCTTGATCTCCTGTCCGCCTATCAGGTTTTACATCAACTTGTCAAGGTCCTGTTGGCTTACGTCGTGGTTGGCATCAATATTCCATAGCGGTAGTGACATCAACTTCGATGCGAGTTTTCTAGGTAGCATCAACTGCTCGTTTTGCTTTCCATGAGGTTTCACTTGGTGAGGTTTCACGCGTAGTGAGCAACCCTGCACCTCGAAAAAGTCAGCCTCCTTTCCTTCTCCTCATGATCGACAAGTTACCATATTGTGTCATAAGACTTTTTGCTGCAGGCGTCCGCTGTAATAAGGTTAAACAACTATATTAAGTCATTACTCACAGGTCCAACCGGACCTTTCCTTCCACCCGACCACGAGCACACCAAAGGATTCTGTGCAACCGTGATCGAAATCTCTCTTTGTAAACCTCATAGAGGTAGGGGTCTGTAGTGCTGTGGTATCTACAATACGTGCGTGTCATGGCGGTATTGCGGAGAAACGTACGAGCAAGTCGGTCAAACTGCTTGTTGTGTCTCCTCACTCGGTGGATTTGCTGTGTCAAGTGAGTGTGTCTATGCTGGTGAACATAGAGTGTCCTTCCTTGCTTGTGGGGAAGCTGCTCATTTGAGCTATTGTGCCCCCTTGCGTTGCACATATTGGGGTTTGTAACACACAAAGTCACAACGGCTCCCCGCATTGCTCCCGAGGCTGAATGATTCGCTTTTGAAAGTGTCCATTCCCAAGATGGTCCAAAGCCGGCTCACAACATACGACAATCAGATGGATCAACTTCGGCTTTGCTGACAAGGCACCGCAAACCTGCAGTCGGTACGTACATTACTTGCAATGCAGCTCAGAAGCAGTGATATGTTGCAAAGTTCAAGTCTTCAGCTTGTGTTACTACACAAGGAGGTACCAGGCCTGACAGTGTCATGGTGTTCTGATATTTAAAGGAGAAGATGGTCGGCGGTTGTTAGATTGTTCGAAGTTCAGTGCTCTTCATACAATTTACTTACATCTCCATCTACCTATTGCTTGAGCCCATCTCATTCTTTCAATCAACATGCACTTCCCGGCCATGGCTACTCTCACTGCACTCTTCGCCGCAACGGCGTTCGCTCTCCTTGCCGGGAGTGAAGCAGAAGAATTCCTTCCATACGCTGGACCGGACAACTACATCATCCAGAACGTTAAAACTGGGACTGTCCTTGATCTTCTTAACGGACGTCCTGGCCCAAACACCCCTCTCAACGGCTAGTGAGTCGATTTTACGGTATACGTGATCTTTGCACCCACATTGACCCAATATTGCAGCCAACTGAATCCAGGTCCGCACCAGAGATGGTATGTTGCGTCAACAGGCGCTAATGACGACGTCATGATTGTCAATACTGCCACGGGGGCCATTGCCTCTTGCCCCCACAGTAATCAGCACTCCACCTTTTCAATTCTGCCAGACTAATATACTTAGGTGTAAATGCGCCAAATGGGTGGTATCAAATGATTGGCGGGGAGGTCCCTGTTGACGGCTACTCTCGAGTAAGTTCTTGCTGAGTTGGGCATTCTTCAGCCAGCAGCTAACGACCAAATCCATAGTTCAATATGATCCCCAATAAAGACAGCAGTGTTCAGTATGTTCCCAGATTCACATCAAAATGATCTTTCAAGGAGCCTCCTCATTTAATTGGCATTAGCTGACCCCATGGAATAGATTCAAGAACCAGGCCAATGGCTGGTGCATGGACATGGCGCAGTCAAGCTCTGCGGATGGGACTAACGTGCTGTGCTACCCCTGTCATCCCGGGGTTGGCACCAACCAGAATTGGGTTATGGTTCTTGCATGATTTTGAAATCAGGAAAGTTGACGATTTGGGTTTTTCTTTCTTGAGTTTATGTGGATTTAGGTTTCACCTCATGGGTTTCCTAAATTCCTGCCTGAATTGGCACATATCTCTCATAATACTAAGTAGTGGTTTTATCTTGATTTTCTTAAAGTAATCGCATTATAACTGTCTTCTGAGGAATCTAGTCCCATTATGTGTGAAAAGTCACTATGCACGTGACCACAACTTCCTCCTATATTTTTATGACTTAGTACTAGTGGACAGTTGAATTCGGCGGCATAAACGCAAAATCCTCTTGATATCCCAGAACACCACCGCTTTCTTTTCATGAATGTTTATTGTTAATTTTAAAACTTGTCAGTAGCGATTTAGTCTTATCAGTGATTAGGGAACCAGGAAAGCCTGCTCTGGACTCTGGTGGCAGGTTGGTGAAGAGACGACGCGGGTATTTCTCAGCCTTACGGGATCTTTTTTAGGTCATCAAAGACCACCTCTGCAACGAAATTGCGAACTTCACCCGATTCGAACTCAGACGCTCCTGAATCCCCTCTATGCCACCACTTTACTCAAGTCACTAGACTTGCTAGTACAGTAGCAGGGGCTAGTTGCTTCTCAACTTCCAAGGCAGTGATCGTGCTTATCAGTTGGTTTCTCACCATTCCGTGACAAAGGGCGCCCTCGAAGGCTCTTGATACTCTGCTCCAACGTTGCTTCGGAAAGATCCGGCCGAGATATAACTGCCGTCTTTTCCAAGTTACGAATACCCGCCTGACTGATATCAGGAACTCGCTGAGAGTTCAGATGCCTGCGGCAAGGAGCAACCAGTTCAGCAAGGAAGAAAACTGCAGGAAGTGGATGAAATAACGCAAGGCTCCGGCGAAGAGTCCCAGGTCCCGGTGAAAGAAGGGCATAACAAAAGTCATGTCTATGGCAATCTCCAGGACTTCGATCAGATCCGCCTTCTACATCTACAGGCTTTGTTCGGGAAGCGGAAAAATTAAATGCACCTCAAACTCGCAAAATTTTCCGAGTTGCCTTAGTACGAGGTGCTCTCCTATCTATATGTGGGGTCCTCCAAAGCTCATCAAGTTGATACTTGTCGACGGGGCCGATTTCGAAGTCCGGGAGAATCTCTGGGTGGCACTTCAGCATTTACGTTTGGACTCCAAACCAAGGGAGCTATGGGTCGATGCCATTTACATTAGTCAACGAAATATCCATGAACGAGATTATCAGGTTAATCAGATGGCCCAGATCTACGAGCAAGCAACAAGGGTCATTGTATGGCGTGGGGCATCGGAAGCATCCAGCAAACTTGCCATGGAGCTCATCTCCTCCTTTCAGGGGGGAACACAGTTTATCCAACCGTCAACCGATCGGAAAGTACTCGCTAAATGAAATTGAAAACTCACTGCTCTTCATGCCCTTCTTATTCGAGAGTATGGGAGCAGACTTTGGATTATCCAAGAATTCTTATTTGCGAAAGAGTTCATACTCCAGTGTAGTGGTGATCGGCGTCCTTCGTTTCACTTTTCCTTTTTCTTGTGACTAGCATGGGGTATTTCAACGGTATCTGGAGAACATTCAACGGTCTTGGAGTGCCAGGAACGATTAAGGATCTTGCAAGCTATTCTCAATTCCCTGCCGGCAAAGTTCATGCTTCAGCGAGAAACTAGAGGTACGACAGGAGACAAAGGATTTTCGAGGCTCGATAAAACCAGGTCAAGACCTACCAACTTGCAACCTCTGTTCATGTTCTTCTCGGACTATAAAGGAGCGGTCCAATGCGAAGATCCCCGAGACAAGATTTTAGGCCTTCGCAGCTTGGCCTCTGGTTGTTGCAAGAAAGCTGTTCCAGCTCAGTACTCTTTAACTTGGAAGGGATCCCTTTGGGGTCAGACTCTAATCTCATATTCGCTAGTTCCGCTTTAGTCACCGAACGCGAGCTGCTGCTGCTTAACCTGAGCTGAGGGTGAGCGTACCTGATCAGAGCTTGGACGTTCTGAGCACGCCCTGGGTCCGCCTCTGCTCCATAATATGGAACCCATTTTGGCCTCCAGCTCAGTTTCTTTGCCGGATCGCCCGGAATCTGTTTCTACTCCCTTGCAGGGTTCCTGCTGGAGCAACTTTGAATCCCTACCAGCACCTCCCTCTATTTTTACTTCTTCTCGAACGAAATGCTTGCTTCCCTCTTCTTCTGTTCGATTAAATCAATATCGTCTCCTTCATATTGTCGGGCTCCGAGTATATCGAGTGGGGTAACATTTTTGGGGAGGCGTTATTATACATTTCATGTATAAAGCGGAATAAAGTTGTCGCCCAAGCTAGATTTGTTCAGGCCATGCTCATACTTAACCACTCTCAGGTCCAAAGAGGGAAGTCAAATCTCTTTCCCGCGTGACCACGGCCGCTAAAGAGAGGAGGCTTAAAAGTAGTAAAGAACTATTAAATTATAAGTTTAGTGTAAGAAAAACCCAAGGGAAGAAACCAAAACCTAAAATCTGAGACTCCGTAATTATAAAGAAGAGAAGATCTCGAGGGAGAAGCCGGAGGAGGAGAGCTATATAGGTACAGGAAAACGCATCACGTGTGGTAATATGTCACGTGGTTTAACTGTCCCGCAAATTTTCACTTAGTCGTTCAAGTTTAAGTAATATAAAGGTTTCGCGATTTTCCAATTTCGGGTTTTATCAGCTAGACCGTTACCCGCCTCAGTATCTTAGAGACTATGGTCGAAAATCATTGGGAGTTAAGTCTTGACCTATCGGCAACTACAACCACATATCCACGAAACCTGTAGCCTCGTCAAACCTTTATTCTTTCCTGCTGCCTAAAATCCCTTTATCACCAGATACCTTGTGTACAACCAACCCGCAAACTTAGCACATCATCCTTTCCTCTTTTCAAGTCATAAATTCTCGAGTTCATGTCATGGCCGAGGTTCTAGCCGTCGTTGCAAGTGGTGCAGGGCTGGCATCTCTCGCGATCCAACTCGCAGATGGGATCGACAGGCTACGGAAGCGCTGCGAGAACTTAGAAAAGCTTCGCGATAACATCGGCACTCTGATCGAAGATCTTGAAATTATCGTTGAGCAGTTGCACAACCTTGAGGGAGATCAAAGCGAGATATTGGAATTCATGGCCGTCCCAACAGCCCTTGGCCGGTGTCAAGCAGGCTGTGAGAACGTGATCAGAAGGCTGGAAACGCTCATCGCAGGGATTCCCAGTACGTCCTCTGGAGGGTCGAAGACACGAATACTACGAACACTATTCAAGTCGAAAAAGTTAAAAATTGAATTCGACGAGCTGAGGAGTGCGGTACATGGCCTCCAATTGAATTTTATTGGGTGGGTTTCATCACCTTTGGCCCAAGTGATGCTTTTCAAGCGCTGATTGAAGACATTCAGGATCCAGTGTTTTCACCAGAGAGCATTCATGCAGAAGCGTATGCTCTCGGTAAGTACTCAAAGAGATGAGACGCTTGGCAAAAACATCACATCTTCAACTGAAGCCTCCACAACAAACCTTGAGGTAGACAAAAACGACTCCCAACTAATGCTAGAAACTGTTTCAAATGAGCCATTCTGGCGATCAAGACGGCAGCGCCTTCAATGTGCAGTGTTACAATGTCACTGCTCCTGCCACTTCACTAAGCAAATCAGCAGCAGGTTCTGGTACATTCATTACAGTCCATTGGCCCATATATTGAAAAACTGCGACACTGTAACATGCACGGCTCGTCGTCATCGCCTTCAGTTTCGAGTCGCATTATCTCAACTTGGAATCCCATGGGCAGTAATACTGGGAGTAAATCTAACCCTGGAGGTCGGAAAGTTCACACTCTATCCCGACCTACAATTGCAGAGAGTTGTTAAGTACACCTCTCCGGGATTTGAGATTCTTTGGAAACTTTCCGAGGAACAATTGGGTTGGGATGATGCAGAAGCACAATTCAGAGAACTTTACCGAACGGATCCAACTTTTTGTAGCCAAGTTGATCCTAGTGGACGCGGATATCTGGAGGTAGGTGATAGGCTTTTTCTTCTCACCAACTCTTCCATTCCCTTGTTATCATCTCTCTAATATTGAAACGTATTACAGAAAGCTATGGAAGCTTTGGGATGGGTCATGGAAGGCGGCAGCAACTTCGACAACCTACTTCGAGTACTACAACTCTTCGTCAAGGAGTTCAACATGTCTCTAGGTCTGGAAAGTTCTGAGTATGCCTGGTTCTATCCTTCTTAATAGATGCGACTGATAAAATTGCTAGATTTTTGTACGCTTCCGCTTCTCACAACTCGGAAGGTTGGCATCTTCACGTCCTAGAGAATGTTCTAGAGATTGGCTACGACTTCGACAATTCCCCGGCTCCGCAATTTGAATCATGGCCCAGGCCTTGCGCAGATAATCTAGGAGGAGAATTCTCAATGCCTCTTATACCGCAGGACCCATTCTTCATTGAATATCTCAGCGCAATCGTTCGTACTAATCAAGGTAATAATCTGTTTCAATATGTGATTGACCTTGTTCTAAAGCATGATTTGCAGACTTTGGGGGAACTACCCCCCTACACCAAGCCATCCTGCATGGTTCCATGAAATCTGTCAGGAAATTAATTCAGCAATCTCACCCCCTAGAGGATAATGTTAACTTTCTCGGTCAAACGCCACTACACATTGCCATTCGCAGTCCTTCAAGACTTAAAGCTCTTCTGGATGCAGGACACGATATCAATGTCCGTGATAAGAATGGTATCACTCCTCTCATGTATGCCGCTGCGACAAATCGACCAATAGCCGTTTCCATCCTGATCCGTCGAGGTGCAGACTTGTTCATGCATGATGATTTGGAGAATTTTGATTTCATCACGTACGCTGCTGTAAGGAACCATTGGTTCTTAATCTGGCATGCACTTGGAGTTATTGAATCAAGAGATCCAACCCTTCTTTTGAGCGCCTTCTCCAGGATCATTTCTGGTCCAAGGCCTCCTCTATTCTTGGAAGAGGGCAGAATATGGACAAAATTATTCATATTAAGTGTTTTGTCAATGTTGTGCAACATTAATTTTCAATTTGAAGATGGGAGAACAATGATGCACGTTGTTGATCTACCTCAATATGCACATATGATGATTGAGCATGGCTTCACGGCATTGAATGAGCAAGACAAAGAAGGCGAGCACTCACTCTTTGCGGTTACCAAATTTCTCGATGTGGAACTTGCTCAGCGTTTAATCGAAAAAGGAGCCAATATCAACTTGAAGAACCACAAAGGCCATGGTGTTCTCTCTCAATTCCTTCAAAAATTAACTGCACCAAGAGAGAAAGAGTGCAAGGAGGTATTGGAGTACTTGGATATGCTTCTTAGAAACGGTGCCGATGTCGTTTCGACAGATAATTGCTCTTGCGCTTGCAGTTCTGGTGGGTGTTTACCAATATCCAGACTTAGCTTCAAGCTTCAAGTGCTTTTTCACAGAATTAACAATCCATGTTGGGTTTTTGAATGGCTGTGTTTGCTAGAAGATAGCGGGAAATTGGTAGAGGCAAAAACGAACGCGTTATCCGTATTACGTCGAGCCAAGTTCGACCAGACAAATCTTGTCCATACATGCTGCCGCTTTGGGGCCAGCAGGGATCACACCCTCAGCGGCGATAAATTCTGGGACATTTCAAGCGTAATAAAACTTGACCGGCTGGATGATGAGATGAAACTGTGGGAATCCAAAGGATACGATGAGATTATATCCGAACTAATAGTACAATTGGGCAAGCAGTTCACCGAGGCAAGTGGATCTATTTCAAGAGAGATACAGGCAGAACAGCCATTTCAGAATGAAACCGTTAAAGTGAGTACCACACCAAACTCTTCCCATTAGTTGTAGCTACAGATGTGTTCTCACACTTGGACTAGGGCGCGGACACCCCACCATATGAAATAGATTATACAAACGATGAGTTTCATTCTCGTTTCGATTTGTTTTTTCGATCCTTTGAAACTCCAGGTTCTCTACGTGAACTGGGGTTATTGGAGATTGAAAGAGACTACAGTAACGAGTGCTTCGTGGAATATGTTTCCCGTTTGGAATCCGCTCGAAATGGTGATCTCTCTGGGAGGATGGTCTTCTTAACACGATTATCAAGTGCTTTAAATCTTCCTTTCGGACGATAAGTTCTCTGGCGGCTTTTAGAGAGATGTAATGGGGAATACCTACAGTCTGAGGGACTCATCTTGACACCTATGTTAGTATCGTAAAGCGCCCTTTGCTCTCACGGTTTCTCAGGGTTTAATACTTAGAGCTAAGGACATGAATTTGTTCGCCAGGCTCTCCATAACATGTCTGACAGGATCTTGGAAAATGGCATATACTAGAATACGGGCTTAACCACCCCTAGCTGATCTGATCCAGCTAACCCGTTGCCAAGCAATGTATAGCGTGAGAAGGCTATTGACAACAAAGACAAAACTCCCCCTCACTACCCACATCTGTAAAACCCCATGCAAACCCACCCCCCCTCGAGCAGGAAACGCAAAACCTCGACATATTAACACCCTGTCGCTGTCCCCTCCAGAATCAGATCTCTGAGTGGACTAGCGCGCTAACAATTAATAGCTAAGTAACACGGCTGTGGAGCTGCAGAGCGTGTGCTCAAGGTGTCTTGTCTCAGGGGCTGCCCAGGAACTGCTCAGGTTGCTTAGACAACGTACTCGTTAGGTGAGCTGGTTGAGCCGACGGGGGGGGCAGAACGTGATTAGCTCCTGAGTAAGAGCGGTCATGCTTACCAACCGAATGTGGTACGAAAATTGGAGGATTAGAGTTCAACTACTGCCAGAGTCAGGAAATCCCTTAGTGCTTCAATAATGCGGAATCGACCACACAGTTTAATAGTACCCCGGACGATCTTGCAAGAAATATTCGTTGCACGCCTATAAGCCGAACGAAGGCGCATGGTTATGTGAGAGGTCGGATATGTTACGTCAAGGAAGTGATAAGACAGAGAGCTTAAAGAAGGTCAACTTCGATGGTCAGTGGCCAGACCTCAATAAAGGCATTCTCAGCCGCAAAGTTCTCACAGCGATGGTTCGGATACAACTAAGATATATTTTCAACCAATTCCACCCAGAAGACCAAGTTTTATCTACAGCACAATCTTCCAAATGCTATTCTAGACCTTTATGGACCATGTGTGACTTGGGTGTTGTTGGGAAGGATAAGAGGAAATTACGTTTTGAGACGTTAGAGATGGCAAAGTCAGGTCTCCCGTCGAAAATCTCTATTTCTGCTCAGAGCCCAAAAGTCCGATCAGCTATTGGGGGAGTCAGAAATGGACAGTAGCAGAACGCTGGACATTCCCAGCCCAAGAATTTAGCTGGCTGCTGAAATCTGCCCAGGAAGTTTGCAGAGCCCTCCCAAATTGCCACCAGTGCAGTGTAACTATTGAGGAGAACGGTTTGATATTATCCGTCTCCAGCTCCACGAAAGTTGGAGATCTCGTTTGCCAATTTCGAGATTCAGATATCATTGCACCAGTCGAGGTTACTGCGGATGTTATCGTTTTCGGATGAAGCGGGCTCTCAACTTTGTCCCATCCCGACCTAGAGTTGCAGCAGATATCTGTGCAAGGGAAATGACATTCGGTGGAGCAAATCCATATGCTTTCGCACTTGAGATAAATTCATTGGCTTTGTTGACGCTTTGCCAGTTTCAAAATCAGTTGACTAAGCCGGACGGTGAGGAGCACAAGGAACGAAATTCGTCCCCACAATACCAATTAGATCCCCATACAATCTTCTAGTGAAATGCAAAAGCAAACAAAACATACGCCTAGGAGATGACGATTCCTAAAATCATTGATCGACACCGAACGCCGGACCGAGTCCCCGAACAGAGACCATCTCACCGTCCTTGAAACACAAGCGAGAGCATCAATAAACCGAGGCTGCTGGATCTGGGAACTTCGACTTCCTTCTCAAAGAAGAGGCGAGGCAGAGAAAGGGGGAGAATAATATCCAATGTGCTAGCAGATTCCCTCTACTTTCTTTTTCGAGAACGCTAACCAACGGGACGAAGCTCAAATTGCCTCGATTAGAGGCAATTGGATACAAGTTCTCGACCGCTAGGGCTGAGTGCGGTACGCGGATCCGCTTACAAGCCATCACTAATTACAATCTCAATTACTCAACTTTGAAAGAGAGGGTGGAAAGAAGAAAGAACAAGAAAAAGACATGTCCCTCAAGGCCACACCGACGACGCTGATCAATTGGAGGTGGCACACTGAAGAGCACCCAAATCCACATACACAGACAGTGGCACATTCACACGCTCGCTCACCCAACCTTAACTCCCACTAGATATATTTTGGAACATTGCTTGTTTGCTTGCCTTGGCTATAGACGAAATCTATCAGGATATACGGCCCTACATTTGCACCGACCAATGTATTCCCCCACCCCCCTCCTCTCCTCTCCCCCCCGCCCCTCAAGAGATCCAGAACCCACCCCCCCACAATATAAACAAAGAATAACGCGCCTGCCTGCCTGCCTGCCTTGCCTATGCGCCGTCCCCCCACCCCCACTTATGCTTCCCATCAGATGGTTTCCATTTCCAAAACATTACCTTCTCCCGCCCCTCCTCTTCTCACAAATGACTGCCTTCAGAATCGAAATAGATAAAAAAAAGAAAAACCAAAAAGCAGAGAGGTCCCGGTATCAAATTCCCAACTCGCACGCTAAACTATCAATCTGACCCGACAAATGAAATCCAAAACTCAAAATGCAGTCCAATTCCAACAAAACAAAAATAAAAACAAAAGAAAAGTGAAGTAGAGTTCGGTTCCATCATCCACATGCTCGCATCCCCTTGTTCGAGACAGACAAAACCCAATCTTGTGGACTGGGAAAAAGACGTGTCTCCCTGATCCCTCTGCAGCGCCATCATGTTCTCGCCTCTCCATCAGACCAACCCCCCTCCCAGAACCAGTTCTCAGATAAGGCATACAAGAAAAGAGAAGTCCCGAAAAGATCTAACAGAACACCGCAAGAAGACAGAAACAAAAAAAACAAAATAAAACAAAAGGTGCCCCAAAGATTTCCGCCCATACCATTTCATATAAATTGTCAATCCCAAGGCACGGGATGATCGCCGAAGCTCGGATCCATTGGAATGGTCAATCGGAAGAGCAGCCAGCTTCGTTTGTTCGTTTTCATTTCATTTCGCATATCGATATTAGATTGTTTTCAAGATTGCTCTTTTGCCGTAAGGCTTTTTATCTGCGTGTTGATTTGGGAGTGACGGTCAGAGTACACAGAGGTGATTACATGACGACGCATGCTTCGGGCTCAGCTTTTTTAGTGCCTGCACTGGTCAGCGTTTGGATTTCTTTTGGAAGAGGGGATGACTGTGGCTTACCTTTTCCCGCCGACCTGCCCCCTTTCTTGTCTCCTGCCATCCAAGCTAAGACCCCCCCTTTTGTGTCCCTTTTATTGCTCCCTGACCTGCGCTCTTTTGGCGGGCCTCGTGACAGGTTGACGATCACGGGCGCTCCACCGGGGGCCTCTCGGCCACTTGGTGGTCGCAGTGGTGGTCCTCCGGCCCAACCCGGGGGCGGAGGGGGAGGCCCAGGGCCTCCTCGCATTTGAGAAGGCGGCATACCAGGACCAGGACCTCCCCTATGGCCGGGGTGACGCTGACTGTGTGGTCGCCCCCCATGCTCTCGGAAATGGTGGCCAGGCGGCGGGCCTGGCATCCCCGGATGCCCATGTTTAGGAGGCTCTGGCATGGGCCACATGTGCATAGAAACAGACCAGTCAGGCTCGATTGTTGTCTCCCAAACTCGGGGGAGGATAATCTCCCCGTTTGGTCCGATCAGATCGTAGTGGCCCTCTGCAACATGTGGACCGAGACCTTCAACATGTAGGAAAGCTTGTCGTATTAATTCCTCCATTCCCTATCACAATGTTAGCAAAGCGCAGCAAAGCAAAACATCCTTTGTACTCACAGCCCAAGTCGCACACAACTCGAATGGGAAGCTGAATTTTCGCCCAACAGCATCCTTGAACTTAACAGGCTTCTTCTTATCAACTCCAGGTGGCGCAAGGGCCTTTTTCAGTGCTTCAGCAGCTTCCTTCGCAGCCTTGTCGGCCTCCTCCTTGAGCTTCTTGGCCTCTTCGGCGGCGTCTTTCTTGACTTTCTCCAGTTCATCAATAGCTGCCTTCTTGGCGGCAGCTTCTGCAGCTTCCGCTGCGGCCTTCTCCCTTTCCTTCTCCGCGTCCTTCTTTGCCTTCTCAACACCCTTCGCCATTGCTAACTCCCTCTCTTCCTTTAGCTTCTTCTCCCACGCATCCTTTTCCTCCTTTATCTTCGCCTCTTGCGCAGCCTTCTCTTCAGCTGCTTTCCTTTGGGCGGCCTCAAATTCCACCAGTGCTCGCTTCTTTTCATCCTCTACTTTCTTTTCCCACGCTGCCTTCTCCTCAGCAGCTTTCTTTGCTGCTTCCGCAGCTGCCGCAATGGCGTTTCGTTGAGCTTGCTCAAAATCGGCTAGGGCTTGCTTCTTCTCCTGCTCCACCTTCTTTTCCCATGCTGCCTTCTCCTCGGCATCTTTCTTTGCTGCTGCCGCGGCTGCCGCAGCAGCTTTTCGTTGAGCTTGCTCAAAATCGGCTAGGGCTTGCTTTTTCTCCTGCTCCACCTTCTTTTCCCATGCTGCCTTCTCCTCGGCATCTTTCTTTGCTGCTGCCGCGGCTGCCGCAGCAGCTTTTCGTTGAGATTCCTCAAAATCGGCTAGGGCTTGCTTTCTCTCCTGCTCCACCTTCTTTTCCCATGCTGCCTTCTCCTCGGCCGATTTTCTTGCAGCCTCCATTGCTGCCCGTTCCGCCGCCTCCTTTGCATTCCGGTCGTCCAACTCCTTCTGTGCCTTTGCAGCCTTCTCCGCCAATGCTTTTTGGGCCTTTTCGATTTTGTCCGCCATCTCTTTTGCCTCCTTCTCAGCCTTGTCCGCAAGTTCTTTTTGGAGTTTGTCGTATTCAAGCTTTTGTCTTTCCATCAGCTCCGTAACAGCTTGCAGCTTCTTCTCGGTCTCTGGATCTGGGACTGCAACTACGGAACCCTCGCTTGGTGGCCAGGCAGGGTAGTGTTGCATATTGTGCCCGCCCATCCCGCCGCCATAAGGCCCGTATCCTCCTCCTCCATAACCAGGATTTGGAGGATATGCCATCATGTCATGGCCTGGGTACCCACCTGGTGTGCTGTGACCAGACATGGGATGATGGGGAGCTCCAAAATAGCCAGCGCCTCCACCCGGACCGGGGGTTGGCTGAGGGGAGAATGGATTCCCACCCGGATACTGACTGTACCCTCCTTGAGCTCCATAGTGGGTCAATGCGCCTGGGGCTGCAAAGGGAGGCGCATATGGCCCTGGCTGCGAATACGCACTCTGGGCATAGCCTGGCAGAGGCATCCTACCACCATAGGGCCCAGGCTGTGGTGCAGGATAGCCTCTGCCATAGCCCGGGAAGTCGTCGGGATCCACGCTTGAGGGTGGTGCCGGCACAGGATGCCGATGAACACGCGAGGCTGGCGGACGTCGATTTGTTCGTTCGGTGGTGGTATGCCTCCGAGTTGGGGCTCGTGATGCGGGAGGAGGTCGACTTCGGCTTGAACGGTCTCGATAGCCTGTGTTGGAGGTAGGAGGCCGAGAGGCTGAATCGCTTGGATCTATCTCACTGGAAACACCTTCCCAAGATTCGTCTGACTGGTTAGATTCTTCGTTACTGCCAGCGGGTGAAACGTGGACGCCGGTACCTGAGCTTCCTTCGTCGAACGAATTGGATCGAGAATCAGAGAGCGAACTGGTCGTTGGACTTTGGTGACTTTGGTGCGTGTCGATCTGGAGGTAATGTGTTAGCAATTGGTCTCTGACCAGGGGGGTTCAAATCGAGTGTGAAGTATGGGCATGGGCGTTGTAGGATAGCTGGCCTCGACTGGTCGTTCCGCAAAGTGTGAGGCCAGAGCGAGGGGTAATCTTACAGTGATCCTCGTGCTGCTTGGGCGGGAAAGTTAGCTAGGATGGATGCACCGTTTGCGACAAAAGCATAGCGGAGGAGAGATTGGGGGGGGGGACTCACGTCATTGGAAATGATTGTGTTCAAGGAATTTCTCGCTCACGACAATTCTGCCAGAGAAAAGTCGGAGCTTGAAAGTTTCCCTTGCGTGACTAAGATGGAGGGAAGGGCGACCGCCCTAGATGTTTCGCAAGGCCAAAACCTGCGAAGCCGCCTGACTGTGGCGGATGTGTGCTGCTTGCTGGTGGGGTGTGTATATGGTGGATTGGTGTCGCTGGCAGAGCAGGGAGGCTGCGGAGGGCTTGTTGCTGTGTTTTGTGTTGATCGAGGCGGAGATGGTGGTGGTGGTGTTGATTTTCGAGCGGTCGAAGGCTCGGGAGGAGCGAGGGCTGCGGATGGCGAGTGAAGCGTGGGTGGGCCAGGCGTCGAGCGAGAAGAGTCGAGTTCGCGACGGCGAGTGCTGCTCCTGCTGTGCTGTGCTGTGCTGTTAGAGAGGCAGATGCACGATTTACACGATGTGCGTGCTTCTCTTTGCTGGTTGTGGGTGAGGGAGGAGTGAGAGCGTGAGTGTGTGCTGGTGGTGGTGGTGGTCGAGTGGTGGTCGAGTGGTGTCGAAATTGGGCTGAGCAAAGGGAGGAGCGGTGCGGTGCGGTGCGGTGCCGGCCCAGGTGCGCAGGCCAAAGCAGGCCAAAAGCAGGCCAAAACTAGCGTGAACTGTATTATTGGAGAGTCGAGGTTAGTGGGTGGTGCTGAGAGGCGAGAGGAAGAGGAGAGGAGAGGAGAGGAGGAGAGGCCAGGAGAGGCGAGAGGGGAGGCGAGGAGAGTGAGTGGTGAGAGGCGAGGAGTGGCGAGTCGTGAGTGGTCGGGCTGTGACAGGCGAAGCGACAGGCACAAGCACAGCACAGCACAGCACAACACAGCACAACACAGCACAGCTCACACAACACAGCAGCACAAGCACAAGCAAGCACATACGGATGAATCATTTATCCACCAGGATTTATTTTGCATGCCGCGCGCGCACTCGCGCAACTCCCAGAGCAGAGCAGAGCAGGCCAGACAGAGCAGGCCAGACAGCCCAAACAGCCCAGACAGCCCAGACAGAGCAGAGCAGTACAGGAGCACATCCCCTTTTCACGCGCCGGCGCCAGAGGGGATCTCCTGCATTACTCCGCACCGGGAGCTGCCAGACGGGGGGCCCCATTTGCAGGGAGACCAAACATCTCGCAGATGATCGACCTGGCCAACAACGCTCCTCGGCAGGCATAACATTGAATATGAAAGGGGGTGATGTGAACATACCTTGGCCTATTCGGGTCGAGGGGCTCCTGAAACGCCGTGTGGGTTCGAGCGTGGCTTTCTAGAAAGGCGGCAGAAGGGGTCAAGGAGGCCCCGTCCAGATTGTGCGACAGGTTCGTAACGTGTCCCAGCAAAGCGCTCGTCTGCAGGGGCTGTCAGATACAAGTAGACGATGTCGATGCCGTGCCCGCTGCGATGCTTGGGATGAGATGGAGATCCGGCGAGGTGAGTGAGGTGAGTGAGGTGAGTGAGGTGTGGTGTGGTGCTGGTGCGGATGCGGACGGCGACCGAGGCGAGGGGATTGTTTGCTCCCCTTTCTGCCGCGTGCGCGTGGTGGATGGATCAATTATATTGCGGGTGAGCGTGCTGATGAGGCTGCACGCGTTGGGCCTGGACGAGAGCCAATGTTGATTATTGACGTTGGTCCCGGATGGCAAACTTTGGGCGCAGCGGAGCGTGAAGCGTGAAGCGTGCAGCGTGGGCAGGGGCGTGAGTCTGCTGCTATTCGCTGCCCTGTTCTGCCAATGATTCTGAAGGCTTGCCTAGGCGTAATGCTGGACGGCGGGTAAGATTTCTTTTTCTCCTGGTCCTGGGCTCCTGGACTCCCGGGTTGTTAAAAGAAGAATAAAATGTGTGATGTGGGAATATTGAGAGACCAAAGTCAAGATTCAGTATGCCGGGAAAAGAAAGGCTCTGGCTCTGGCTCAGGAAGGCTCTGCTTCTTCCCTCAACGGTACAGCTTTGTCTTGTGACCCTTCTGCTTGTGGCGATGCTTGGGTGAGTGGTGCATGTTCAAGAAGGTCTCCCAGAGGTTCGGCTGGCCTATGGGTTGGAGCACAGCAAATCTTGCGGCGAGCTGCCTGTGTTTTGTACGAGCGAGATGCGATGGATGCTTTGGTACTCGGCGGATTGCTAGCTGTCATGTGTCTGCCTGCTTAAGGCTGATCTCATCTACATATACATAGGCAGTTGGCCTCTCTTAGGTTTCAGAAACTCCTGTGCTGTCAATGACTCCCCCCTCCCCCAAACATCGGACAACTGCATCATCCACCTTCAGCCAGAAGAAGAGCCGCTGCCGCAAATGCGCCTCACCGCCGGTCGGATTGTTAGGCGCAGTTGATGCCTGAACGAGTCCAATGGCGAGCCCAACTTGCCCAACATCCCGTGATTGGGCAAATCGCTCCCACGAAACGCTTCTCAGAGTGCCACGATCCCAAGGTCTGGCCCACTTTGGTTGCTGGCTGAGCTCTCCCATCCAGGAAACACGAAAATTGCGATTCGAGGCTGGGTCTGACATTCCGAAAGCGGATCATAAAAATTTTGTTCCTTGCATGTTCCACCCGCCATTGGAGCTCTAGAATCTGTCAAAATCCAAGGCCTTTGGGACTCCCGTGAGATGCGAAATTTCCTCCCCTCTGACCCGGCCAACCACCCATTTCAGCGAATACTCTTGGCGGCCCCTGAATCAAGTAGTGCCTTCGCGGCGATCACTTCGGCGTTCTCATAA
This sequence comes from Hyaloscypha bicolor E, assembly GCF_002865645.1. Taxonomy (NCBI): domain Eukaryota; kingdom Fungi; phylum Ascomycota; class Leotiomycetes; order Helotiales; family Hyaloscyphaceae; genus Hyaloscypha; species Hyaloscypha bicolor. Next base: position 327,990 of record NW_020194575.1, on the reverse strand, counting down.
CCCTCCCAACCAGACTCACCACTCACACTCCGCCGGACGATCTCAGAGAGCTTGGCAGTTGCGGTCTCATTCAAACGCTCGACGGTCTTGATGTCTGGTATTGGCAGCCCGGAATCTGACTTTGACTGGCGGGATGCTTGTGGCAGGGACGTCAGGAGTTTGTTGGTAGTCTGTGATGTGTCAGACAAATGCCATTGCAAGCTGTGCTAGATGTACATACCAACTTCAATCCATAATACCCACGCAAGTAATCATCACAGAGTTCGATACTTCGACAGAACCTTCTTAATGCTTCCGCAAGGTACTTGTCTGTTGAAGTATCTCCGGACGAGCCGGCCATAAATAGTACCTCGCCTAGACGAGCATGAATCTGGAGTCAGGGGTCAGTACTGGTTCCTACGGACACGTAGGAGCATACTGACATTCCATGCATATGGAGTGATCAATAAGACCTCTTCCAGAGCAAATATTGCCTGCGGGTACATGCCTTGCGTGACATACAAATCCGCCAACTCTGCCCAAGCCTCTGCATCGGTAGGGGACGAATCCACAAACTCGTTGAGGGCAGTAATGGCTTCGGTGGTCTTGCCTAAGGTCTTCAACAGCGCGATTCGGCGCTTCGACACGGGCTGATATCATTAGCAAAAGCCCAACGTCCGCGTCTCAGGACACCGACCATATTGCTTGGATCCTTGGTCAGGATGGTTTCATATTCCTCCAATACCTGCTTCAACGTTGCGTCATCTTTCGCAATGGCTTCCTGAAATAGTCCTCTTAACGCCATCAACCTCTCGTTCTCTGCGCCGAACCTCTCGGTAAGCCGCTCCAGGCACACACCCGCCGATTGTTCATCTCCAGTTCGTAGGCAAGAGAGCATGAGATTTTCATATTCTGTCCATAATTCTGGAGTCTCTGCAGCGGACCAGAGCGTGGTGAAGGAGTAGGAAGAGATTACTGATGGAGTGCTTCGTAGGGTTACTGGAGCTTGCTGCGAGAGCTGGAGAGCGACGGCTGGGGGGAGGTGCGCTGGTGGATGGGACAATGAGGAGCTCATCTTGCCGAATTGTGAGGTAGATAATTGACGCGAGAGGGTGTAGACGATGCAATTCGTGAATCTCGATTAATGGAAGCTGGAGAAGTCGAAGGTTGTTCTCGGGAGCTGCCTCAAATGAAGCTTAGTCAGCGCCGCCCTAACGCCAAGGAGTGCTGTTTTAACTTCCCTCGTATGCCATCGCGACTTGGTGGGGGAGAAGTTGCGTATCTGCATGACCGATCGTGAGCACACAACATCCTTCACTATGCCAGTCTGAGAATCTCTTGTTGGACTTGGATGGTCGGATACCAGTTCTGGGTCTACAATATGCCATTAGCGCATCTGTAGGAATCCTATCACCTGTTTTCCTACACGGACGGCCGACTCGTTGGACAGGAGCTCCAAGATGTGCGCAATTCTTTCCCTCGCGCCGAACAGCTTCCCCTCTGACTGCGTGGCAGGTTCGAAAAGTCCCTGTATGACCTCATTCGAGGTCTGCGCAACCACAAGGGGAACGAGAAAGAGTATATCCAGAACAGTCTGAAAGAATGTCGCGCAGAGATCCGAGGGCAGGACATGGGTGAGCGAGCCTGGGATATGGGATGAAGGCAAGACTGATAGAAACATGCAGACCTGAAGGCCACTGCTCTCCTGAAGCTTGTCTACCTCGAAATGTTCGGTCACGACATGTCCTGGGCCTCCTTTCACGTCCTCGAAGTTATGTCCTCCGCCAAATACCTTCAAAAACGAGTGGGATATTTAGGGGCGGTTCAAAGCTTCCGGCAGGATACAGAGGTCTTGATGTTGGCTACAAATCTTTTGAAGAAGGTACAAGATTTGTGGAAAATCCCTCGAACAAATGCTAAGCTGGCCTAGGACTTGACTTCAACCTCAATACAAACAATGTCTCTCCCGATCATAACGTTACCCCACGTCATCACTCCTTCGTTGGCTCTTTCAGTACTCTCGGATCTCCTCCCTCGATTAACGCATTCCCATCCTGCGATACGCAAGAAAACGATTGTCACATTGTACCGCTTGGCTCTTGTCTACCCAGAAACTCTACGGCCGGCATGGCCCAAAATAAAGGAGAGGCTGATGGACGAGGGTGAGGACCCAAGCGTGACTGCTGCAATTGTGAACGTGGTATGCGAACTTGGTTGGCGGAGGCCTCAAGACTTCCTTCCTCTGGCTCCAAGGTTATTCGAGTTACTTGTGGACAGTGGAAATAACTGGATGGCTATCAAGTTGATAAAACTGGTTAGCGGCGAGCCAGTCGTTGAAGTGAAATGTGTGCTGATAGGAAGCAGTTTGCAACCCTCACTCCTTTGGAACCACGACTAGTCCGAAAACTATTACCTCCACTGACCAATATCATTAAAACTACGCTCGCAAGGTCGCTCCTATACGAATGTATAAATGGCATAATTCAGGGAGGGATCCTAGACAGTACTGATGATTCTATTGGCGGCGAGGAAATTGCAACTCTCTGTGTCAGCAAGTTACGAGAAATGATAATGGTAGAGGACGATGCAAATTGTAAGTCTCGTAGCTTTGACATTGAGACTCGCTCACTGACAGTATCCAGTGAAATACGTTGCGTTGCTTGCATTCAACAAGATTGTCCTCACGCATGCCTATCTTGTTGCTCAACAAGAAGATGTCATTATGGAATGTATCGACAGTCCTGACATCTCAATTCGATTACGAGCTCTGGACCTTGTGGTGGGTATGGTCAACAGCGACAATCTGATGTCGATTGTCGGCCGCTTGATGAGGCAACTCAAGAATTCTCGACCAGCAACCGCTGAGGAACTGAATCACCGACCTACGCCTATCGAACCCACAGCCGATTCGGATGACGAATCTCCCGAGGTTGCCATCAAAACGAATAAGAATGCCTCTGAAGCTCCTCTCCTTCCAGATGACTACAAAATAGATGTCATTAACAAAGTCTTGAACATGTGTTCGAGTAACAACTACAGGAATCTGGTGGACTTTGATTGGTACATTGACATTCTCATACAACTTGTTCGAAGTGCGCCTGTTCCGAACTCGTCTTCTTTATCAGACGAATCAAACATGGGACGGAAAGAATCGTCTAATATCGACGTCTCCGAGAGAATCGGAGATGAGCTACGACTCGTGGCAGTGAAGGTGAAAGCTCTTCGATCACAGGCAACAAGAGCCGCAGAATCGATACTTATTTCGACTTACAATGACAATTCGTCCCAACTCACTTCTGGAAGTGGCGTCTTACGAGCGGTGGCCTGGATGATCGGAGAGTACGCATCATGTTTGACGTCGCCAGACGGTACTTTGACTGCGCTCTTACAGCTTACAAAGACCTCAACGGCAGCCGAAGCACTTATCATTTACTTACAAGCGTTGCCAAAGATACTTTCGTTGATAGCAGGCGATGATCAGATGGCTTGGACACCTGAACGGAAAACCGTGACTGCACTGCTCATGGCTCGCGTAATCCATGCTCTGGAGCCCCTCGCAGTACATCCTGACCTTGAAGTCCAGGAGAGAGCAGTTGAGTTTTCGGAGCTTCTCAAGCTGGCTGCGGAAGCGGCATCTGGGCAAGAGACATCCACAGATGGCATACAACAAGATGCGCCTCTGCTTCTGACCCAAGCAATCCCATTTTTATTTTCTGGGCAGGAATTAAATTCCGTTGCTGTCGGTGCCCAAAAAAACGTCCCGATACCGCAAGGATTGGATTTGGACCAACCCATCAATGCAAATTTGGACAATCTGTTGAGAGCGGTTGAATCGACATCCTTTGGTGAACCTGAGCAAGATGAGTTTGAAGTTTACTATCACCAACAGCAACCACCGATGGCAATCAGTTCGGGTGAACCTGCCGTCAACAGACTTGGTGCGCGAGAAGAGCCTGTTCACTCCTATCAGCAAGGCACCGAGGAAAGCTACCTTGATCCCGATATCGTTGCTCGACGGCGGGCAGAACGAATTGAACGAAACAAGGATGATCCCTTTTATATCGCCCCAACAGAAGGCAAATCTGGCAGGTCGACTCCTCTTCATAACATTCTGCAAAGCAACAACGGACCAGATCTGGATATCGACTCGATACCGATTATGCAATTGGATCTCGGCAAGACCAGTCCGACCGGTCAACCTTCACCAAAGAGATTTTCGGCTCAAAAGCCTCTTCAGCGAATACAAGTTGCTGCAGACGAAACGCTCGCAACGAGCGGTACTTCTACGCCAAGATATGACGACTCAGAGAACAGTCTTGATGGACCACAGAGAGCAAAGGCTAAAGGGAAATCTCTCTTGCAGGTTGACTCGAGCCATATCGGAGCCTTCTCACTTGAAGGTGATAGTTCGAGTGGCCCTCTGGATTACGAGCGTCAACAAAGAGAAGAAGCCGAGATGGCCAAGGCGATGCAAGAAGTGGAGAGGCTGAGGCTCGAGATGCAGAGAGCGAATGAGCGCATACAAGCTGCTCAAGGGGTGGAAGGAACCGTGGTCAAGAAAAAGAAGAAAAAGGCCAAACCCGCTGAAGCCGAAGCAGAGGGCGGGGAAGCCGTGACTATTGTGAAGAAGAAAAAGAAAGCGAAGCCAACTATCATGGATGAAGGGGGAGTAGAAGGGTCCATGGCCACAGAGGTTATGAAGCCTAAGAGGAAGAAAAAGAAGACGAAGATCGATGAAAGTGGACCGCAAGGCCTCGTTGATTCAGGAGCATAAGTGGTTGGGGCATACTCGGCGCACGGAGCATTGGAAGGCAGGGTTGCCAATGTGGGATTGTCAAGTAGACATGGGGTTCTGATGTATATAGCAAACTACACATTGGGCAGGGCTTCGAGTCCTGCTGCTTCAGATCAAGAGAAAACTTGCATTCAAGTGTCAACATGAATGCATTGTCCATCGAAATCAGAGACAGTCAGGGGCCTCAGATCGAGGGGCAGTCACGGGCGATAAGTAATTCCTTATCGCCTGAGGCGCTAAATAAATTTTTAGGCTTTTTCCTCCGCCATTTCATTTTCGAGATCAACTTCAACTTCGCCTCGACCAATGCATTGTGACCAGCACCCCTATTGAAGATGGAGGAACCAGCAAACTTCATACCCCTTGGCTTGGGCCGAGGCAGCGAACGAAGAGCCTCCACTTCTACCTCTGCAAAAGACCGTCCCACTTCGATTTCTGCCCGTCCTTCGATCCTCGATGGACCGAAGATTATTGGGGCTACACCTGGTAAGCTTTCTCTCTTTCAATCTTTTAGAACTTGAATTATGTTGGTAGGGATTGTTGCTGATCGGGAGAAATAGCGGAGAGGAAGGTAATTGCGAGAGAATACCGACTTGCGGCCAGGAGAGTGAAGAAGAAAGCCAAAGCTGATGCGAAGAGAGCACGGAAGGAAAATGCGATCCTCCATCGACGACTGGTATGCTCTTCCCCGCTCTACGGTCCAAGACTTCAATTGACTTTTATACTTTTGCAGACCCGGAACAACGAGAAGTACACCAAGAACAAGGAGCGCAACAAGGAGCGAGACATCATGCTGGAGCGCCAGAAAATCCGCTTCGAAGCCGTGCGCCAGGCTGAACGATTAGCCGCCATCCACGATCCTACCGGCAAGATGTTCAACGTTGGTGAGGTTATCATCATGCCTGACGGACAAGTGAAGTCGAAAGAGGCGATCGAACGAGCTGCGGAAGCAAAGAAACAGAAGGAGATGGATGCCCTTGCTGAGAAGGCAGAGAATATACGCATCGCTGAGGAGAAGGCGAATTACAAGAAGGAAAAGCTTGCGGCGAAGAGAGAGGGACGAGAACCACCTCCGCGACCCGATTATGCTCCTAAACTTGCCCTTCAGAGTGCGGCATCGGTCTATGGTAACGGCGGTCAGCCAGCATACGGTGGTCAGCAGATGCGTAGTAATCAGCAAACGGGCACAAACGCGAAGCGCAAGATCAGCAAAAAGCAGCAGCAACGGCTAGAAATGCTCAAGCCGAAACCAGTCCCGCCGAAACCAGTTATTCCAGAGGGCATTGCTCTTCCGGAGGGTGAGGAGAACCTTCTTGAATTATGGGATATCACGGATGAGGAGATTGCTAAACGATTGAGGTCTAAGAAGAAGGAGAAGATCATAGCAGGGAAGACCCTTAGAAAGATCCAGAAAGAGCAGAAGAAATTCAACCGTGCTATGAAGGTCCGGAAGAAGCAGGCTGCCAACGCTGGTGTGATTTGGGATCCAGAGAAGGCGAAGAAGGAGATCCTGGGCGAGATGGAGAAGGCAGATTGGGGCGACGAGGATTCTTCTGACTCTGAATCCGAGTTTGAATCCGATGATGATCTTGAGGCTGAAGCCAATGGTAAGAATGGTAAGAAGGCTAGCTCTGACAACAACGAGGAGGATTCTGATTCAAGTTCTTCATCTGATTCATCGTCGGATTCGGATTCAGATGCTGACTCGGATGGTTCCCAAGCAGGCGAGGAAAAAGAGAAGCCCAAGAAGAAAAAGAAGAAGGGGATGCCGAAAGTCAATCGTCCGAGACTCGATCTTGAGCTTCTGGAGCAATCAGCCAAGATCAAGCAGGCGCTCGAGGACAAGAAACGCAATGCGAGATTGAAGCGACGAGCTGAGCGCAGAGAGAAGGCTGCTCAGGAGAAGGCTAAGAGGGAGGCAGAGGCAGAGGCGGCTAGGATTGAGGCTGAGAAGGCAGAGCAAGCCGAGCAAGCATCTGCTAGTGAGGAGAAGGCTACCAAGGAAAAGTCGTCTAAAAAGCGGAAGCGATCTTCAGAAGAGGAACCCGAGCAAAAAGGTAAGAAGACTAAAACAGACGATCTTGACTCCGAAGAGGAAGCCAAGAGAAAGGAGAAGAAGAGGAAGCGGAAAGAGGAGAAGAGAAAGCAGAAGGAGAACGTGGAGAAAAAAAAGGAGAAGGAGCGGCAAGCTGAAAAAGAGCTGCAAGCAAAATACCTCGCCAGCACAGCGGAAGTCAGATCTAAGGTCGAGAGTAAAGACGACAGGCTCGACAGGGAGATTGCCGAGCGGGAGGCAAGACTGAGGGCCGAGAATCAGGAGGCCGAGGAATCGGAAGAACCTCAGTATACGAAGGTTAGCCAGAACTGGAACCCGGATGCGTTGATGGGTGATAAGGAGAGGAGGGAAAAGTTCATGAAACTGCTTGGGGCGAAGAAAGCGAAGAAGGGGCCTAAAAAGACACCCAATGAGAAGGTCGAGACGGAAAAGGAGAAAGCTGCTAGAGAGAAGAAGGAGAAGTTGGCGGTAAAGGTTACTCAGCCAAACGTTGTTGAGAGAAAGGAGAAGAAGGCGGCGAGGAGAGCTGCGAGGAAGGCAGAAGAGCAGGCTGCTGCTGAAGCCGCTGCGGCTGCCGCCAAGGCTGAGCAGATTGCTAGGATGCAGAGCGATCTCGAGAACCAGTACGAAGCAGGCATGAAGTTAAAGCATGACGGTGGAAGCAAGAGACGCGGGTTGGGCGCTTGATTGAGCATTAAAGGTCCTACTTTTGTGTCGAGAGGATATTGTGGTTTGATTCCCCATTTGCATTGCAAGATTTTCGCCCTTTGTCACGGAGTATGGAGTCCTCCTTTACATGAACCAAAAAGGAAATGGCGAATGAATTGTGTACGGCGGCAAGGAATGGGTCGCAGACCAGAAAACGCCCGATTCCACCTTGTGAATATGTGACTTTTGTACACCTTCCTTCTGTCTATGTGGCCGTAGACGTGGTATCCCCGTCCGCCCTCGATTCTTGGAAATCCAGCTTACACTCCCCAAAATAGCTCCCAGCCTTGTTTCCCGGCTCCGAATTGCTCCCCATCCCCGAATATACTCCACTGTTCCAATCTCTCACCGGAGGAAGATCCGGCTCAGCAACTCGAATATCAGACCGCCAAAGACCACGAAACCAAGGAGACCTAGACATGATTACATTAGCCCAATTCTTCAAATCCTGCTCCGCTCTGCTCTCCGCCATCATCGCCCTCTGCCTCTGCATCATCCCCTTCCTCCCCAACAGTGTAAACTCCCCGCGCAAGGGGAAAGGGGAAGGACAACATACCCAACCAAAGGGGACTAATCGGGCTCTTAAAGTCCTCCTTCTTCTTGATCTCGCTGGCCGGCTTGCCACGCTTAGCATCCTGCGACTTCTTGAACTTCTCGTTCGCCTTGCGCTGTTGTGGTGTTTGCGCCTGCTTTCCATCAGCTCTGATCATCTGTCTTCCCACGTCCCCTTTCCTCGGGAAAGGTTAACTTACCATCGTGGAAGTTTGTTCTGGTATTCTAGTGGCAAAATTCGGAGTTAGAGGTGAATTGAGGCCGCGATGCTTGTGCGAGTGTCGATAATTAGAAGCGCGAAGTGGAAGGCGAAGGCGAACGTTGTGAAATGTCATCAATAATCACTTCAGTCCGAATTCCAATATCTGGCCCAAGGGTCCGGACAGATTTCCAAGTGGGGCTGGGGCTTGCCGTGTGCTTGGGACAGGACAGGATATGGAGGCGGGCGCTAGCGGGATTAAGGTTTTGGCGTGAACTCGCATGTTTCTTTTCATCCGAAGACTGAAGTGAACCACACGACAATTTCCCCTTTTCAGGCTTGAAGGCGAAGAGAAGTATTCAAGATGGTGTTTAGTGCTGGGAGACGAGCTGTGATGTTGGGACCAAGGCGGAATGGGGGAGGATGGAGGTTCAGCTCAACCGAAGCTCAGGGGCAGAAGCCTGTTTCTCCGCATGTAAGCTCTGCTCGACCTCTCTGTCCAATGTACCAGTCCCATCTGCTCTGCCATTACATCGAGAGCCCGTGACTGACAATCTGCTGCCTATCAGGTCGGATTCTACAGGACTTTCACGCGGCCCGTGGCCAAAGTCCTGCTGATGGCTACGTTCACATATCAATTGGCATATTGGGGTTGGGTGAAACTGGAGAAGGAAGAGATCAAGAGGAGTAGAAGTGGTGAGTAGTGTCCATTCAATGGATTGGGGGTGATGGCCAATGGCTGATGGGGAGGCAATAGCAGAGATTGAAGTGTTGGAGAAGCAGTTGGGTGATTTGACCAAGAAGGACGGGAAGCCCTGAACCGAGTAAAAAGGACACCAAATTCAAGGGCGGACAGGCAGAGCGGTTTTCCCCCGTAGTTCGATATCAGGCTGCTGTCTCCACGATATCTCGACTCCTGCTTCTCAACGTGCGTCCTTGTTGCCACAATCCAGCTTCGAGCAACGACAGAATCTTTCACTCCTCGACAAACATAGACCAGAAACTGGGCGTCTAAAGGGAGACTCCTGTTTCGAAAGCACACCTACCTCTTCCACAAGTACCAATGCCACTGGTTTGGGAGGCTTATTGGTTGTCATGGTGCGGGCGTTTCGAAAGTTTCTGCTCAACCTCCGACTTGGGCCTGGAATTGGCACATGGTATCTGGACTTATCAGGTCATGAGAGGTCAATGAAGGTTATGCTCTCGTTCCTGGTGGACAATCTTTGGTGCTACCAAAGACTCAATAAGGCTGTGTTGGAACAAAGCTCGTGGAGCCTGGAGGAACATTAGCACTTGCGTCAATTGGCATGTGGCGGAGTTTTTTGTGGCAGTTCCCTCACAGAATCCAAGTCACGGATTTATAATCAGCAATTGTGCATATCCTGTTTTCTGCACCTCTGGTTTGCAAGTGGTTCGAGTTTCCTCACACTCTCTTTCGATTTCCTAACACTGTTGCGTTGCGGCTAGCTTTGCACTTCAGGATCAATTGAACGCGCAAAATTGCAGCAAATCAAAAGGCTCAAATTCCGATCTTGGCTCTCCGATTTGCCGATTCGCTCGCTTAGGACTGCACGGTCTGGCCGCAGTGCAAAGGATAGCTAGTTTTGCAAATGCTTCGAGTGGAGCTTGTACTTCACACTTCTTTTGGGCGTCAGGTTCGACTTTGATCGACGGTCTCTTCATGGGCTATGTAGCACTGAGCATCCTTGTAGTTCTGCACAGCTGCAGGTTGAGTCTTCGCTGCTGTATATGCTTGCCTTGCTGGCATTGCTATTTTATCCAAAATGTCCACCACAAGTCTATTCTTCTGCCATATTATTATTTGAACACATGGCAGTTGTACATCTGTTGGTCCTTCAAAAGCTCAAAGAAGGTGATGTATGTGGGACTGCTAAGGTGGGGTACGGGGTAACTCGGCACACAGCTGCATGCTGGCAGCTGCAGATCTGCAAGCTATCCTGCTGGTGGGTAAGCGCTGCTGACAAACTCACAACACACAACTCTTCTTCTATTCATTCGATCGCGCTCATTTTTTCTCCTTTTATTTTATTGTTTTTCAAATTCAGTATATGTTTTTGGTGTGATCATTCTTCATTGAGGACTGCCTAACACACTTTTGCCCATAAATATGACCCCTCACGGGCTTTAGATAGAGTGCCTGGCCCAAACTCAGTTCCCCTCGCGAATGTCAACCGAAATCTCTGTTCGAATGGAAAAGGAGGTGCAGAATGCTACTCGTAGCACAGTCACAGCGCTAGCTGCTTTGTCTAGCAACAATGATTTGGATGAGAAGGTTCACAACGAAAACCTCGATCAATCACACAGTTCTAATTCTGCTTCTTCCAAATATCCGTTCGATACTCCGACCGTAAAAACTGTGGTCAATACCAATCATAGCAATGATCTCGAATCCGGCCAAGAAACTTCTTCCATCCAAGAAGAATCCGCCGAAGATGCCAACATCGTATCCTGGGATGGGCAGTCAGACCCCGAAAACCCAATGAACTGGCCCTCGTGGCGACGCTGGGTACTTATCAATCTCGTTGGTTTTATCACTCTGATGGCGGGTCTTAGCTCATCCATGTTCGCTCCTGGAGTCCCGGCCTTAATGGCCGAATTCCATTCGGACAATTCTACACTGGCATCGTTCGTGGTGACCGTATTCGTCCTCGGGTTTGCAACGGGTCCATTATTATTTGCCCCATTATCTGAGTTGTATGGAAGGACGATTGTCCAACATAGTGGCTGCATTGGATTTGTTATCTTCTCCGTTGCCTGCGCACTATCTACCAGTCTGAATATGTTGATTGGGATGCGACTACTGCAAGGCATCTTTGCCGCTGTGCCACTAACGAACGGCGGTGCCATTGTTGCAGACATGATCAGGCAGGAGAAGCGAGGATTCGCCATGGCTATGCTGACTCTTGGGGTCTTAATGGGGCCAGTTATTGGACCTGTCACAGGCGGTTTTTTGGCCGCGGCAAAAGGCTGGAGATGGGTATTCTGGTTGATAGCGATAGTCGTAAGCCCTTCTTGCCATACTTTCAAGGTCCGTATACTAAAACGATTCAGATGGGTTTCCTCACCATTCTCTGCTTCATCTTCTGGAAAGAATCTTACGCCCCTATCATCCTAGCCCGCAAAGCTGCCCATCTCCGCAAACAAACGGGCAATCAAGCCCTCCGCTCTAAATATGACATCGGTCTCTCACCTCGAGCCCACCTAAAACGAGGCATCGGCCGAGCCGTCAAGATGCTCCTCTTCTCACCCATCGTCCTCGCTCTCTCGGTTTACATGGGTCTCATTTACGCATATTTCTACCTCCTTTTCACAACCTTCACCCCCATCTTCGAAGAGAACTACCACTTCCCACCAAGCACCGTCGGCCTCAGCTACCTGGGCGTTGGCGTCGGGTTCTTGATCGGGCAAGCCAGCTTCGCCAGACTCGGCGACATCATCCTAAAGAAATGCGCAGTGAGATTTGGTAAAGGGGATCTAAAGCCGGAGTATAGACTCCCGTTGTGTTGTCTCGGTTCCGTCTTTGTCCCTATTGCGCTGTTTTGGTATGGGTGGAGCGTGGTCGGGCATATGCATTGGCTTGTTCCCATCGTTGGAACGGGGCTCATTGGGTTGGGCAATGCTTTGATTTTTGTGTGCCTTTCCCCTTCCCCTCTCTCCTTCCTCAAACAAACTCAATCCTAATATTCACTTTGTCCAGATCGCAATTCAAGCCTACGTTGTCGACGCCTTCACTCTCTACGCTGCTTCTGCGCTCGCAGCAAACACACTCACGAGATCGGTCATGGCCGCTGTGCTACCGCTTGCCGGCCCGAAAATGTATAAAGCGCTTGGTCTCGGGTGGGGCAACTCGTTGCTAGCTTTCTTGGCACTGGCGATGATTCCGGTGCCTTGTTTATTGATGGTGCATGGAGAGAAGATGAGGATGTGGAATGTGGAGAAGATGAAGAATTTGTGAAGTGGTGTGGATTGAGACCATCCTGAGGAAGTCGGTCCTCAGTAAGGCTGTTGCAAGGGTGGGAAGCAATAACGGCAGTGGCACTTGCAAGAGGTAGTCGGTTTTTTTGAAAGTCCCGAAAATTCCGACAGCTCCGTCGGCCTCATTTCAAGATGGTTTGAGGCGATGTGTGCCTGGAATTTATGATTTGGTTTTTGCACTTCGGCACCGGCGGGTCGGTTTGCATCGTGTAGGCACGACTGCGATGTTCTGAGACATTCTTGTACATCCTGCTGCCTGATAAAGCAGATTGTATCTTCGGAAACCGAGTTTTATTCCTCGATGACGGGGGTCAGAATACGAAATTGATTTCTCACAAATACCTTGGCACTATTTCTCTCAAAGCCCTCCTTGCAACATATCCAAAAAGTCACCAGGATCCAACTTCATTCACCCTTTGTTTAAGACTACCAAATGGCTAAGCTCCTCGTCATTCCAGTTATTACAGGCAGTGCGCTAGCCGCGACTGCGGTCTTCACAGCAGCTCGAGCTGTTAGAGCAGGTCGCCGAAGCTCGGCGCCAGGAAGCCAATGCATCACCAACAGGTTCGGTTTCCTCGCTCGATTACGGGTAGAAGAAGAGACAGCGAAAACTTCTTTGGAGACTCAGATTACTGCGGGGACGCTATCGAATCAGGATCGAAGAGATCTTTCTACGGCAGGCTGAAGGAACGCTACTATCGTTGTCAGAGATGCGACTGGGAAATTGTCATTGGTTTGACACCTGTGCGGAGGCTTCTTGCGAATTTGAGAGTCTAGACGGAAGAACTGTGTTCTATCGCTTCGAAAGATTTCAAAATGGCATGGGGTATATGCTGGCATGTTTGGCTGTGAGCTTTGTGATAGGAGTCCAGAAACAGGAGAGATCTTATCTCATTTGGGAGATCATTGCTCGTGGAATATCGTGGGAAATGCGGCGGAGGGGCTTCAAGATACTGAGAGATTAAAACGAGCCTTACTCTGTGTATGGAGAAGTAACAGCAGGAAATGAGCGAGTACGATGTGCAACGCAGTGAGGCTTCGGAGACCACTACATTGCTGGCAAAGCAATAGCAATGGCAAACTTACAAGCGGTGGAGTCCACATTCTTTGGAAGTCCCAAGGTTGCAATTGAAGTAAAAGAAGGAGGCAAGCCGGACATGTTTTATTTGAGCGAGGAGTATGGTTTTAGCAATTGGGATGAGTAATGATACAATAGACTTGATTCGAGATGCATGGTCTTGAAACTCTTCTATATTCGTAACGGCCCACCTGCACTCTGTGTCAAGTGACCAAGTGGTAGGACCGACTCCTGTTATTGTTATTATCAGTCAGGAATTCGGGTGCCTCGTTTGCCAGTAGAAGTGAGGCGAGGGCAGAATTCCGGGACTGCTGCAAGGCACCTTAATGCCTCGCTTTGGGTCACTTCTAGGTTAGGGGGGACTTAGTAGTCGCTCGATTTTGATTGTATTGAGAGAAGTTGGGACATAGCCTTGGGGAAAACCACGAAATGATTAAATATTAGGAAAATAATATCTCCCCCAACAACTAGAATTTCCACTCGCAATACTTCAAAAGCTCAATCTTTCACCAATACCAACGGAGTTGAGTTGTGTCTAATCTAAGGATCTTCTAAACTAATAGTTAGTGTCGTGGGATTGTTTAGCCAGCGAAGCTCGACCACTCCGTTTGTTCTCGTTCCAACATTATACCGCAATTCAACCTCCTTGTCTGGGGATTGTACAATCCCCTTTACAGTCTGGATCGTTACCCCAAAACTGTCACATTCTCTATCCTCAAAAAAATCTGATCTAAATGACACATCACCACTTGTCGCTTTCAATTTTTAACGCAAAGTAGCAGCGTTGAGTGAGGGTTATCAAAAAGACGAAAAGCAGTCTTCTCGCTCTTTAGCTAGAGCCTTTCTCACACTTCCGATGGGTAGCCACAAGAGCGTACTAACCATTGAGAATAGTAGTTCAATGATGTCTGTCAAGTCATCAGATAATTATTTGTGATAAAGATGGAGCAAAGCAACTCACGGGAACAACGTATGAAGCTCCTCGATCTTCCCGTCTTAGAAGTGCCCAAATTACGCCAACCACGCCAGAAACGCCAGTACTGCATTGATATATTAGTATTATAAATAGAGCAAGCGGAGAAATGGCAGAGTGACGTACGAATAATCCGAATTTGGAAAGGAAGGAATGACTGGTTCATCGTTCCCCAGCGCCCTACCAAACTCCATTGTGACATCGCAGCACTACATCTTGCCAGCTTCTTTGAACTATTTCATCAAATCTGTCTTTACTTACGACATCACTTAGCTACTACCAGCCACTTCTTTCTGCTTCAGGCCCATACCAACCGCAACGAAGCTCGCCTTTTTGGAACATAGCTGGTATAACATGCAGATTGAAGAAGCATCCATGTTCGGTTTATATATGTTGGTACAATGTTTTCTGTAAACTGTTGTGTGAGCCCTATGCTTGCCGAAGCTGGAAACAGCCTTTCGATGTCTTCTTTCTGCATGTGCTGCCTTGAGCAGTTCGATGTTGATCTCTTGCCTGCCTGTATTGTTGCCAAGAGAGGCGACATGAAAAATAGCTGCGTATGTTCTCTGAACCGAGCATGTTAGAAGCAAATCTTCACCTCCCCAGGCAATTGCACATATACCTGTTAATTACCATCTGTCAAGGACGCACATTGTAAGATTTTACTTCCGTTGCAACAACGCACCCAGGGCCGCTCCCTCGAGTGCTTTGAGTGCCGAGATGCTCTCCACAGGTCTCCATTTATCGGGGCGCTTAGGAGTTGTGAGCCTTCAAACTTGATGGTCTCTTCATATTTCAAAACTTCCGCAGTCAAGTCCTTTGCGATCGAGGAAAATTCGTCTGGTTTGCTCAGGAACAGAGCGTGAACTTGCGTCGCCATTTGAGAAAGGATTTGTCATAGGCTTGAGAATCCGAAGGGCCAGTATTGAAATGGTCTTCGGAGGAGAGGATACCAAAGATGGAACTGCTGCTGTCTTCACATACCGAATTCTCTTCGCTGCTACTGATCCAGTAGACGGAGCATCAGACCGCTGGGCCTAATGCGCGTCTTTCTCGGCAAAGATCTTCATACCTCGGACTATTCGTAACCCGGTACCAAGATTCTAATCCCGAATACCTGCCTGGCTCTGTGATTCCCCGGACTTTGCCAAGAGAGATTGGTGCTTCTTGTGGTGTTTTCGTCCGGAATTAGGCATCCAGGCAGGAAGACTCTCGGCCGAAGCACGACGGGAATCAATCAACCAACCCTTGCGACGACTGTCCACGGTGCCTTGTGCATTTTATTCCTCCCACCAGGGAGCTTGCCAGGGAACTGTCTTCCTTTCCAGACCGGAACCCGTTTAATACTCTACTGAAGTTTGATCGACCTGGTGTCACGTGCGCGTAACAGGGGGCCGCCTTAAGCGAGTTCAGGGGCTGGAAAGGGGCTAAGCGAATGGGGTTCATTTTAATCTCCGCAATCTCCTTCAATTGTTAAGACTCGCACTTTCCTCTCGGTCAAGAAGTGAATCAACCTCCCCGTCCATCGCACCATTCCTAAAACAGCCCGCCACGGGGTAGCATTATTTCGGGCGGGAGTGTCGGAATACTTGAACGCTGTCTGTGGGAGGAGGAGATTTCCATTTTCAATGAACTCCAAATTAACTCATTAATTTGCTATAAAGATATTCTCAAATTGACGAGACAAATTGCGAAATTTCAATTTTTCACAGTTGGCTTGGTCAAATTGAGTAGTACAACAAACACCACTCTTTCTTCCATAGTGTATGTATCTGAAACCTGGCCTGCCCTTCAAGGATAAAGCCGCGAGCCTAGGCACGATTAGGCCGCAGGACGTTCAGGGACATCAAAATCACTCCAACTGCATATTTCAGTCTCTATTCACCCAAGTGCTCTGCGATGTGGCTACATAGATATAAACTTACGCCAGGCGAGTCCAACAAGCAGAAACTCCTATCACCAAAGAAATCGAAGGCATCAAAGCCGCCGACTGTGATGAGCTTGTTCTTTGCCTTCAAGTCAATCCCCCAAACATTGCAATCCCTGTACGAATCAATTTTCGAGTTCCAAATCATATCATGGCTTTAAAATGATCTTAAAGCAGGAAAGGATGGCAATTAGAAACACTAACCGGTAATTACTATCTTGAATGAAGCCCTCCTTGTCTATTGGCACCCCCAGGCATAAGAATGATAAGATTCTCCTTGAAGCCATGACCTACGATTAATCTCACATGACTTGGAAACTGCGAAAGGCCCCTACATGGTCTCAATACCAATGGCTATATCACGATTCCTCTAGTCAACAATGGTATAACATGTTATACTGGTAAAAGCTCACCTCCAGACAATACCTTCAATGACATTCCTGCTCATGCCTCCCGATTCCAAGACAACTTCCGCGTTAGAATCGACCTCGATGTCCACTGCTCTCTTCCAATCCTCTCAACCGTTAATGGTGATAGATTTCGTCGATCTTTCCGGATTCCGAGATTAAATAACAGTCTTCCCGTCTAGCCACCCAGATTGTGTTCGATTAAGAAGGAACATGGTGGGCCAGCGTAGACATCGCCGTAACCTTTGATACGAGTGGATAGCAATGCACCGAGGTTTTGGGCTGTCGTGTAAGTCCGAGTGTTGATGATTTTGAAAGTGACAGACTGTTCGGATGTAAGGAGTTTTAGGGAGGGGGGATTTCTAGCAGCTGACGCAGCTTCTTGTGTCACGGTGCTTTATTTGATGTTATTAGGTCGGGTTAAGCATTTGGCCCGGTTAGAAAACACAGTAACATTTAATGCCTTTACTTGTTTTATGAAATCAAGATAAGTTCACTCCCTTACTGGAATGTCAGTATTAAACGCAGTTGGATGTTGAAGGGAAGCAAAAATAGGCTGATATCCATTGTATAGAAGGTATTACTTCGTTTCAATACATACTTTTGTGAAAGTTTCTCTCTTAGGAGGTGAGAGCAGTAAGAGTGGGACTTGTCAGATCGGGCAGGTACGACTAATGGATTTGCTTCAAATTAGGTTCTTCGTCCCGTCAATTTCCTGGTGTGAACCACTTATACAAAAGAGGAAAATGGAGAAGAAGACAGCATCTACGAGTCCTTTTGAGCCATACAAGAAGACCATGTAGAAGCGACCTTATAATTTGGTTGGTTTTCATATGGAGCCGTACTTGAGTAACTTGGCTTTCCAGGACTCCAAAATCGCCTTTTTGAAGAGAAGAGGCAATTCAAGTGACGGTTTCGAATGTTCGAGTATGTTTTAAACTACAATGAAGGAGAAATCACCGTACTCTCGTCAAGCGGTGAATAGTTTTAAGCTCAACGATCCTTATTTGCTACTTGTGTAGTGCGAAGGAGTATGCGACTCCCTTCAAATCTGTGTATAGCCCAGCTTCCTTCACACACTTTGGTGCAGACTAGCGTCTACGACGAGAAGAGAGCCTTTTCTTGATCATGGCCCTCATATCCTTTTCAAGCCGATCGTGGTCCTTGTAGCGATCCTTGTCTTCGTCTTCCCAACGATAATACGGCCCTCTGAACCACTTCAAGCCCTCGATAAAACCCACCTCCCTCAGGTTCGTTAGTGTTATCATTTGAGGCATTTGCGGCAATTCAGTTGTCCGCCGGTGCCTCAAGCCCCTCGCCCGATCAACATCCATGTTCTGCCAGTCCGGAGGGACAAACGATCGTCGTAGGTACCATCCACCCTTCCCCTTAGCTAGCAACTCGTCTGACATCCAGTGGTGCCCACCCGTGCAAGCGTACCCACCTGGTATTCTATCCCACCAAAGCCCAGCGGGACATGGTCGCATTTGATTGATCTTCTCCTGTGCCCAGTCTTCCTGAAACTTTTGTTCCTCTGGTGAAAGGAAGTCGTACATTGTTTGGCGAGAAGCCATTTTGATATCATGCTTGCTCGTGAATACGGTCTTAATTGGCTCGCCAGTCTTTTTTAAAGTATCATCTAATTTGGAAGGAAAGCCATCATTGCGTCTTGGGTCCAACCTGGAAGGAAGGTAGTCTTTGCTTGTTGGATCTAGTCTAAAAGAGAGACTGCGGCCAGTAAGTCCGGAAGAAGGACTTGCATTGGAGACGCTGCCGAGTCTAGAATTTAAAAAGTCGTTGGTAGGTTTTGAGAAGGGACCTGCTTTCGATATTTTGTCAATCCTAGATGGGAGGCCTTGAAGTGACGCATGCTTAGGGTACACAGTTTCACTTTGGGCTGGTAGAGCTGGTCGGGCCGGAATGAGAGCATCAAGACGAGCCTCTTCCATGTCCTCGGCTCTAGAGGGGTGGCTCTTTTGCTCTGATGATGTTTTGATTTTGCTGGAAGACATTCTTGAGAGAATTAACCTTCAGTTGTATGTTCTCGGTCTTGTGGTAGCGGGATGTTTTTTGCTAAGTTGAGAAGATTGAAGCATCTTTATATTTAAAAGGAAGAATTCAGGGAAATCTGCAAGGTTCTATAGACGCTGGTTGGGAATAACAGTACGTTGCGGTTTGTAATGTATAAATGCTTGGCAAATGCTTTAAATTAATGATGGTTCAACTCGATGAATAACATTATGAGCTGCCTAAAAAAAACTATGGTGAATGTGTTTTGGGGCCAGGATAAATACTGCTCTAACTCCATTGCCACGCCACACTGGACTTCTCACCATTTACAGTCATACGAGATCGAAACCAATTTTCCAGTCACTATCATCCATTCTTGACCAGAGTTAAAGTTGTGAATACGAGAGAAAGCTAAAGTCTGGGAGGCTACGCCAGCGAACAAAGGTTAAGATAGAATTATTTCATCTTTCCACTCTTACTCACTGTATCGTTGGGGGTTGGACAACAAGAATCTACTCCCACTTACATAAACTTGGACTGGGAGGGACGTGGGAGTTGCTCGCTCTGGAGAGGCGCCCACTTATTACGCGCTGATGGGGCCGAGAGGAGAAGTCACGGCAAGTCCAGGACTTCAAAACCAGCATACCTAAGACCAATTCCTGATCAGACCTCGCTTTGCTAAGATTTATTTTCTGCCAAGGAAAGAGGATATCGATGTCTCTCTCCTCACCACTCTTAGAATGTGTGCCCTAGAAACAAACATCATCTTAGAAAAAGCCAGCTTCTAAGTACACCTTCTCAAGCCTCGATTTCTCTCGATACTCCCAGTTCTTTAACGGATATTTATGTAAGCTCGACGGTGATACTGGAAAAACAAATCATTATATTCGGCCGAGACGGACATTTAATTGAGGTTAGCGTTTCAATACAACGTGGCTATTACTTCTGCCTGCTTTGCCATGGGGTGAAAGGGATATTTAAGCCGGTTACTGGAAGAGCGGAATGAGAGTGGAATTGAGATGTTTTCATGGTTTCGAAGTTCAAATAGTGATAGCTTATCGTCCGTACAGCAAACTCCTAGCCACATCAACTCCTTGTCCTCAAACCACATCCCAATATAGTTACTCATGGCCCTCGAGCTTCGCAATGGAAGAAAAATCATCAGGTAGGTTGTAATTCCTGTGTGTCTGAGACATGATATTAGAATTATCGCAAATCAAGTTGTTGCGATTAAGGGTTGCACGAACGGCTGTATAAAAGCACTGCTCATCCAATCAGTGTCATCCATAGAAATATACGATAAGTACTGAAATGCTCCATAGAATTCCATGCTCACTACCCCTGAAGCAATCATAGTTGGAATTAGCGAAACCGGATTCTTAGAAGTGGTTCAGCACTCTCAAGAGTGACTGCCAGGAGAAACAGATGGAGGCAAAGACGACTCTATTGGCATCTAAGCCTGGAGCCCTAAAAATGGCTGGCTAACTAGCTAGTTCCTTCCTCTCTGGTGGCGTCACCACCCGTCACCCAACAGTGACACCAATTGCATGGTAGTTCAAAGTGCTAAAACGTTGTGCCTATTCACTCTCAGGGTCACTCTACAAATGAAACATTTCAACAATCACATAGAGTGCTAGGGAAAGGGTAGTTTGCCCTCAGGACTAGATTTGCTGGAACTCTCTCATCTTTTTCAGCCGACTATAAACCGAGAGTCGCTCTCGCGCTTGTGATAATATGACTATCAACTTCTCATCAGGGGTTGATCCGGGAGTCTGCAAAAATATGTGGTCCAATATTCTCCACATTTTGTTGTCCTTTGGAATATGTGGGTGGACAGAGACCCCTTTAAATAGGACGATGGCAGAACGGTATAGATTCCAAGCATCCACGTGTCACAACCGAGAATGGAGTTCCGGAGAAGTTTTGAGTGTCAGAACATGCGAGAGTTGGATGATAATTTGATCAAATAAACTGCTAACTGTTAGCGATGCGTATCTCTTAATAGTGGCCGGACATGGATTATAGTTGATTAATCTTTTCGGGAAGCTTGCCGTCAATCGCTTGATGACAGCGGTGAAGGCCCATGGAGAACAGCTTGACCTACAAGCTTGGTAAGCGTCACTCCATGACATTATTTCGTAGGCCAGCAACGTACTGTCAACATTTCTAGCACCAATCTAGCAGATCTTTGAATCGGTATGCCTGGTTTAAGCCACGCATACTTGCTTAACATGGCTGTTCAGAAGTCTATGATCTATCCTAATACTGTTGAAATGTCGGTTTCCTTTCGCTCAAGCTTTGATCGAACAAACCAAATGACGCGGCGAATAACAGAGCACTCGAAGTTCATGATCGAAAAAGCCTGTGTCGGTCAACATGTCGTCATTTAATGTTTGATTTTAGTCTCGGTCATGGACTGAGGGGTGGAATTATGGTATCAAATTCATCTAGAGTATTATCGTCAGCACTTGGCACGTCAAGTACGTGTAGACTGTCATCAATTACTTGATTCTGAAAAGGAGGTGTACCTGCTCGAATTTGTGACCGTGGTCTATGTACTTCGCAATTTCTCAAGTCCAAGAAGCACAATTGAAGCCACAATCATCTCCTCACATGTGCTTCAGTTACGTTGAAGCTATATAAAGCAGGATCCCTGTGAAGTCCCATGGATTTCGCGATGAACCTAAATGCTGCCGAGAGTAGTCAGACCAGTCAAGCGAGAAAGAAGTCGGGGTGGGTTGGATATCAGGTATGCGCCGCTTCTTACAAAGCCTGGAAACAACTTGGCTGACTAAAAATCACAGACCGGAAGATGTGGTAATAGCAGTGATGGGAGTCACAGGTAGCGGGAAGAGCACGTTCATCTCCCATTTTGTTGAAAGTATTCCAGTTGGCCACACCCTGAGGCTAGATGAATGGGTGCATTCTAACTGAGTATAGGTACGAGTGCAGTCACCAGATACCAATGCAATTACGATGTGAAAACCAAAATCTACCTTGTTGACACGCCCGGTTTCGGCACTTGTCGATCTGACACCAATATCCTGCGAGAGGCCGACTGGTTGAGCCAGGCTTACGACATGGGCATCAAATTGACTGACATCGTGTACCTTGATCGCATACGTAGATCGCGGCATAAAGTGACGGGAACACAGGGCATTTCTACCTGGAAGTCTACTACGGCAGTTTTCTCAGGATACCCAGCCCACTATGATAGGACCCTCTAATCGCAGGCTTTGCTCTAAATAGCACGCTATAAGGCTAGACAAGGGGTGCCACACCTCTTGGGGGCTTATCACCTGTATTTACAAAGGATTACTCGCTAATAAACCCTATTCTAGTTACCCTTATAGCTTCCGAGCGCTATAGTTACTAGGCTAGTAGCATAACTAGACAGAGCGCTAGTTCTGGGAGTTCTAAAGCTTATTTCTCTACTAATACGAGAACCTTAGTAGGCTAGGGGTACGGCGTTCGGCGCCTCACAGGAGCGTATACACATGTATATCTTAAGTACAGGAAGCGTACGTATATCCTTGAGGATATATTTCCTAAGCAATTACAAGTAAGGGACAGAGGGACGTACGTCTTGCCCACTTTTTATACGTATGCTACGGGCTAAAAAATAGCCGAAAAAGAAAATCTTACTTTATAATAAAATCATATAAATTAGCTTACTATACGCGGGGGAAGGGGGCTAGAGGGGGATCCAATTCTCAATTGCATAAGCACCCGTTCTAGGGTTTACCCAGAGAGGGTACTTATGCATTCTAATCAGAGTTGGCCTCCTGTCATTTCCCCTTTGGGCGTACACCCATGTTTTAGGAATGCTACGCGAGCAAAACAGGGGTGTTGCAGGGGTTGGCAGGGGCACACTGATTTTGTATCTATAAACCCATAAGGATCGCCTATCCGTTGCAGTGCCACCAGCTTTGCACCTCTAGTAAGCAAAATTCCATAACGTCAAACTCTAATAACCTGCCACAAAATGATGAATCCCTGAATTACCCTAAAAGACTATAGATAACCTTTTACATAACAAGTATTCCTAGTTTATTTCAATTTCTATTAATATTGTCCTAAATAGGAAGAGTTAAGGTTATGGGACTTTTTATATTCCTTTGTTTTAGCGAGGTGCAAAGCTAGTGGCACCGCAACGGATAACCTTGCAAATGCCTCATAGTAGGTTTACAGGGCAGCCGCCTATTAATATAGGGCCTTGTAACGGACCGGCCCCTAGAACCACACGCTATAACGCAGGTCGAGGCCAAATGCCCTGTATTCCTGTCACTTTATGCCGCGATCTTCGTACTTGATGTTCGCCTAGGAGAGTTTGCTATGAATAATTTACGAATGTTCAAGATGCTTCGCAGAGAAGATACTCTCTTGAGGGTTCTTGCCACCACTTGGTAGTCTAGTGCCGATCCAAAAGTTCGAAGCAGAGCGCGAAGTGCAATTGATATGCAGAGATGATTTCTGGGCGGGCATGATCATGAAAAGAAGTCGGGTATTTCGACAAGATAATGATGCGAAATCAGCAAAGCATATCGTGAAGTATCTGCTGAACAGGAAGCGGCTTGTGACATTAAAAATACAGATAGAAATGGGCGACGATAAGAAGCCGCTTGATCAAACAGGCGCTGGTGGGGAAGTCGATCGTCAACTTGCGGCCTAGAAGAAGTTGAGAACAAACTACGGCAGCCTGAGGAAGATATGCGCGAGGTGATGCGAATCAAGGACGAAGAATTCCACAAGGATACGCCCGCTCATAAAAAGGAAATCTAAGAGAAGATGAGAAAGGCCGAGGAAGATAGGAAAGCGTCGCAAGAAAATAGGGACGAATTGCGAAAGATAATTGATCGAGAAAGAAGAAAGTTGATTGAAGAGATCGAGTTGAAGGCGAAGGAGATGATAGCAATTGAGTTTGAACTCAAGTTCAAAAGAATCGAATATAAGAATGAAGTGGCGAGGGATCAGCTGAAGTTCTCTCTGGAGACGGACGCCGCCGAGAAAAGACATCTAGAGATGCTACTCGAGAGAGAAAGGGAGAGGAAGAGTAACTATTACATTCTTATGTAGCCCTACAATATCAAATGTGATATTGGTTGACTTCGAACTGCTTGAATTAGGACTGTCTCCCAGAGAGTCGGGAGTAATCTAATGCTGGTGTCTTTGTCGTACAACTACATGTCTTCTCAATCATCTATGGGTTGTTGGTACAAGTCGCTCTCTAGCAAATCAAGTCCTCCAAACCCTTGTCTATACCATTTATACACTGATTTTCTTTCTAGTACTAAACTTCTCGTCCAAGGAATGTTTCTCAGGGATGGCAGACCCAGGGCCGTCCAATAGCCTCCTCGCCCTGACTTCGAATGCTTCGATCATCATCCCAGCAACCTTTGGTGCAACGGCCTTGCTCAATGCAGCATATATCGGATTCGAGAACTGGAAATTGAGCGTCAAATGTACTTCGGTCTGGTCTCTTGCTGGGTGCACCGTCTTGTCCGTCTGTGGGTGGCCTGTGGGTGGCCTATAGTGGAACGGCTTGACTGTCCATCGCGTGCTTAGAGATTGGAAGATTGCGTTCGCTATTGCTGGAGCGTCAAAGGTTGCAGAATGGTGGGAGAGGTCGGTTTTCGAGAGGTCCGTGACAGCATCGCCGCTGAGAGCTTCGACAACAGAACCGGGCACGCACAATAGTCTTGACGTGAACTCTTCTTCATATCCGCCCCACCCAACTTTCAGATCTGCCTCCGAAGGCCACCGTTGTCCGTTCTTGTCTGCCTCGGACCATTTTGTGACTTTCGATTCCACACAGTACGGGACGAAGGAAGAGTAGCTGTCGACATCTGCAATTAAAGTGTACAGGCTGCTGGATTTGTAAGGAAGTATTCTCGTAGCTGACAAGCTTTGTGATTCAGTGCCAGGGAGCGTTATGAAGCTACGCTGAGCTTGCGATCTGAGGGAGTGAAGGGCGGAGACTGGCCGGAGTGTTCGTAGCATTGCTTTCGACATGACCCAAATTGAGCTGGAAGTGAGAAGAATCAAGAGCAAAATATTACAAAACTTCGAGGTCCATATTGACAGAGGAAACAGCAGCCTTTGAGCTCGTCTCGGGAAATCATGAGGTCATGATGGGAACAAGATGCTAGCTCTAGACTTTCTTGATTCTTGGGGGCGGCAGAACTTTTTGCTTCACCGCCTTTTTCCGCGCCTGCTTTATCCTTTCCTCGGACCACGAGTTCTCTCTCCTTCAACTTCAACAATGGAGTCGAGTCAAAGCAACGGGGAGACCGTCCTTGTCGAAAGTTTGTCCTCATCGACAGTTCAAGACTCATCCGCGGCAACTGATCCTCCACAGCCCTTACCGCCGCACTTGTCCCACGATCCAGAAAACAACCTGAAGAGGAGCGACCCATTTCAATTCGGCTCGAGGCTTCTCAGCCAGGAGGACAATGTCTTCGAGTTCAATGCATGGGATCATGTAGAAACTGACGATTCTTACAAGGAGTATGCAGAACTACAATACGCTAAGCAACGAGAAGCTCCAGTCTCCGACTTCGATAAAGGTATGTACCTATTTTCTTCCTCTCCTGGTCATCATCGTGCTTCCTGATGATTTGAAAAATGCATAGTTCATCTGAGGCTTCGGCCCATGAACGAAACAAATCAGCAATGTCTTTCGCTCCTATCTGAATAGCACTTCTTTCCCATCAAATTCTGCTCGACTATCGTCCCGGAATTGAGCTAACTATTCCAAAGGCAGATTCAACTCCGACCCAGCGAAATGGTGGAACAATTTCTACAAGAATAATACCGCAAACTTCTTCAAAGATCGCAAATGGCTCCAACAGGAGTTCCCAGTACTGTCTAAAATCACAAAGCCCGTGGCAGGGCCAATTACACTACTCGAAGTCGGTGCTGGTGCCGGAAATACTGCCTTTCCTATCTTAAAACACAATCAGAACCTAAATCTCAAAATACATGCGTGCGATTTCTCCAAGAAAGCTGTGGAAGTAATACGTGAGAACGAGGCATACAATACCAAGAATATACAAGCCGATGTTTGGGATGCTGCGAGCGAAGAACTCCCACCTGGATTGGAAGAAGGAAGTGTGGATGTGGTCCTGATGATCTTTATCTTCTCTGCCTTGTCACCATCTCAGTGGAAGCAAGCTGTGCAGAACATCTATCGAGTTCTGAAGCCTGGTGGGGAGGTTCTTTTCCGAGACTATGGCCGCGGTGATCTGGCTCAAGTGCGCTTCAAGAAAGGCAGATATCTCGAAGAGAACTTCTACATCCGTGGAGATGGTACCCGAGTCTACTTCTTCGAGAAAGAGGAGTTGATCAAGATCTGGACTGGAAAGGAGACCGAGGATGACGGCGTCGGGAGTACTGGCTTTGAGGTCATCAACCTTGGCGTTGACAGAAGATTGTTGGTCAATAGAGCCAAGCAACTGAAGATGTACCGATGTTGGATGCAAGGGCGTTTCCGAAAGCAAGTGAAGCCGGTTCCAGGTTGATAGGCTGGAATATGGATAAGAGTCCCTAAGAATGTTCGCAAGCCTCCCGCGCCGACGGCTCTCCACCATCAGTGGCATCAGCTTCAGGGAGTCTGGCAATCACACGGGAGGAGCAATCGGATTGCTAGGCACATGCTCTCCAACGGAGCATCCTCATCCCAATGCTGCCGGGACTGCAGTTGCAAGACCCCTGCAGGCATTCCTGCTTCATCGAGACTCGTCGAGACTCGTCGGCGCAGCAGGCCACATAGCCAAGCGGCTCCCAATATTACCATTTTAAAATGGGGTTAAAATGTTCCAGTAGCCAGCGAACAATATAACTTTATAATCCTACCAGATATATTGACAACTCCCTGTTCCCAACCAACCCAAAGCCTTCTCAGTTTTACAACACCTGCATCGACCTTGGTGTTCCCCAATGGGGCTAGCATGATTCTGCGAGGAGATAAAGGTCCACTTCTTATTATACTTCAGAGAGCTGAGCAGCATCAAATATCTCCCATTTTGAAGCTTCACTCCAATGTTCCATGCGCTGATCGCCTCAAGCCTTCGGTTACTTGGAGCTTGAGCGGCTCTGTATTCAGGCTACAGCCGCGCTCCAAAACATGACCCTTTCCGCTAGCGTTCTCGACACTTCTCCCCTCAAAAGTCGTTTGGCTCCTTTCGGCTCTGGAACCCCCTTTCTGTTGGAATTCCAGGAGATTAGTCCCCTCGCTCGAAGCGGCGGGCTATCCAATTGTACGCAATGTCAGCTAAAAGCATATAAGTCTAGACAAGTGTCAAGGGCGAGTTTGCACGTATGCGGGCCCGGAAGGTTGGCTCGAGTCGTTGAGGATTCGATGGATGCGGGATTGTGGTTCAGAATTCTGCTCTTGCAGTTTCGGATGGTAGAACCTCCCGCCAAGGTCCGGCCTGGGATTCGGGACTCAAAGGTCAACCAGAAACCGAAGTATAGAGTTACAGAGCTGAGCCGCCTCTGGTCGGCCGGGAGGATTGCACATTCGAATGTGGCTTCCAATGGTTTCGCACCTACCGTGAGTCTCAGGGGGTCATTGTCTTAAGTCATCGCTTGCCTAGTTCCGCACACGCAGAGCTGACGACGCCGCTGCATTGATAGAATCACTGGAAACGGAAGGAAGAACTGCAGTATCTCTTGCCGTGCATTTTGGAAGGAAGGCATCAGGACTGAGAAGTCGGCCATTGTCATTTCCAAAATCCCCACGTTTTGCTGTTCAATTGCAATCGCTTCAAAAATTCGAGATCGCCTTCCACTTCGCTGCTCATCTGGAGGACCATGAACCCCTCCACAGCCAACGAGAAAGGTCAGGTCGAGCATAATTTTGACGACAAACTCGCTGCCACAACTTCGCCTTCTGACCACTCTGGGGCCGGGCTAAGCCATCTCACCAGTTTCGCAGCAGGCTTGCTCTCGCTTCTTCTGTGGTACATCTGGAGAACCGATACGGAAATCTTTGGTTGGAAAGTCGGGGACGGTGGGTGGAGTTGTGCCGCTTGAATGTGTAGTTTGTAGTGTTGCGGTTGGGTATCTGGGAATAGAGGCGTTGAGGGGGGTTGAAAGGAGTTGGGGGGTACGAGGGGTCAGCAATGAGGATTAGGCTTTATAGGACTGGGTTCCATGAGAAGAGAAATTATGTGTGACGTGTGGGATTCCACGGAAAATAGCGGGGAGACAGCAGAGGTCGTTAGCTTCAGAACCTGAGGGCCATGGATGTGTCACACCAAAACAACATCTTCCTCTGAAAGCCCCACATCGAAGACTCCTTCCATCAGTCCATGCGTCCTCCTTTTTTAATTGAAGTTCAACCGCAGCCTCACAATAAACCTCGCCGCTAATTCCAGGGGCTCGCTTAAACAAACCTGCGAAAAAAGCATGAAAGCATGTGCAATAGCTTCAACATTCAAATTAGGCTTAAAGCCGTGCCTATCTATCAAACCCATCAATATATATATAAGAAGTGGATTGAATCTAGGGTTGGGTATCTGGTACTGTACACTGAAACTAGTACAACGGAAGCGCATACGCGTCGAAGTAATACTTCCAGGGGTCGGTGGGGGCTTGGTCGTACTGGCATT
Source organism: Hyaloscypha bicolor E (assembly GCF_002865645.1). Classification (NCBI taxonomy): domain Eukaryota; kingdom Fungi; phylum Ascomycota; class Leotiomycetes; order Helotiales; family Hyaloscyphaceae; genus Hyaloscypha; species Hyaloscypha bicolor. Next base: position 299,696 of record NW_020194575.1, on the reverse strand, counting down.
CCAAGACAGTGCCATTATTGCTCCAGTAAAGCCTCAACAGCCACGCTCAAGTCTGTGCATTCTGGCCCTCGTAGATACCCTGAAGGTAGGTAGCGTTCAGCGTTGTCGGTACAACTCCGTTCTCAACCCAGTCGATCATCACCGCCAGGTTGATTTGTGGAAAAGGACCGTTTGGCTGCGCGGTGTTGGTGCCGCAGTGATCTGCTCCAGGGATGGGAAAGAGGCGATACTAATCCCCAGCCCGGTAGTGCTGTCGTTGAGGGTCATGTTTGAATACATGATGCCACGGACTGGCTCGTGATTGTAGACTGAACTGGCACTCGGACGCTGGGATCGGATTCGCCGTGGAAATGCAAGACTTTTCCACCACTAGAGTAGAATGCAGTAAGGTCTGGATTGTTGGTTTGAAGCGCGTCCACGTACATCTTCCAGCCTTAACCATTCAATCAACAAGGGTGTCATAAATGAGGTTGTCCAAAGTCGAGAGGTTATCTACATCCTGCAGTTCGAGAAATCGACCAACCCATTCACCGCCAGTTCCAGCAATATCCAAACCCCAAGTGTCAGCTGTCGAGCCGTATGTAGTTGCAGCGTCTTCAAATTAGGCACCCGGGATATGCTTGACGACCTTGCGAATTGCGTAGCCCATCGATGATCGTCTGAGCCACGGCAATACCCTCAGCGCTCACGATGCCATTATGATCAGGGGTCGTTGCCATAGATTATCTCTTGTTGCCGAAGCCCAATCCAAGGCTTGCGTTCGTCTCAGCAGCACAAGAGTAAGGTAGACCGACGATGGAGCTGAGGTTAAAATGAAATTTGCAAAGGTCGCTTCGAGAGCCCACCCCGTCGGTCCTTCCGTCAAGGCTGTCGCAAACAGGGATAGTTGCATTGAGGATCCTGTCTAACTCGCAAGACGGATTAGATGTGGAGTTGAAGAATTGCTGCGTGAGGGCCTTTCTGATGATGGCCTGTTTGTAGATCCCTCTGTAACCCATCATGAAAAGCGGCTAGTAGTTGATGGTATGATTCGCCAGGAGGAAGACTCCGTCAAAGGTGGTACTGAAGCTCCCAAATCCACCGTCAGTGGTCCCCGCAATAGCACCATACTGAACCCCCCCCCCCTGCGTTGCCTTCCCCTGCGTTGATGGCAGGGGTGAAGCCACCAGTGGAGAACTTGATCGTCCCGGCCATAGTGACTGTAAGCCACTGTGACATTGCAATAATCGAAAGCGGCATCGGGAAAGAAATCCTCGACGCTGACAGAAATGTTGTAAACGGAGTTGACGGTGACCGAGGCTGGGTCAAGAATAATGCCAGCAATTGTACCATTCGCAGGCAGCGCTGTCTGAACATATAAAGCTGTACTGTACAAACGTCACTGAGAGATGTGGCATGGACGCCAGCTGCCGCAGTGGTGCTGAGCAAGAGTCCGCGGTGCATCTTGATTGTTGGGGAGAGGTATGAAAGATGAAAGCTGGAATGAAAAGAGACAGGACAGCGAGGGTGTAGGCGGACGAATGAGCGATGGGAAAAGATGGTTGATCCTACTGGGAACAAGAAGTGCCAAGCATCTTATAACAGAATGAATGTTACCTTTTCAAAGTTCTCATCGAAATAGTCAGATGACTAGTGCCCATGATGTCAAGGTTACGCAGCTGGTGCGATGCCCAGGAAACCATCAAAGCCTCGGCCACAGCCAGATATTGCTGAGGCTCCACTTGAGGCCGAGAAGTCATAATGTATAACGACAGACGGAAAGTGCATTCGGACTTTTGGACTGAGTTGTAGAAAGGCAGGAAGGTTAGCGGTTTCGAAAAGAGAGGGTGGACAAGGAGCCTCGGTCCCAAACGACACACGCGTCTCAGCGTCTGGCAGCTGGCGGCTGGATGCACGAATGACGAGCCGCAGGACTGTCGTTGCTAGGGACCTAGGCAATATAGCTGGAGGTGAAGGTGAAGATGAAGATAAAGATCCAAAGATGGCGGCTGTGAGGATTCGAATTCTCGAACAGGCTCGGGCTTGGTCATCACCACTGACATCCGGAGCGTGCGAATCTACAAAAGGGCTTCCCAGCTCGAGAAAAGCATGAAACAACGAGCGAGGGGGGCATTCTCGGAAATGCAATACGAGTAACAAAGTTTAATTGATGACTTCAGGATCTTATCCTGTCTCGAATCTGAGTCTGGATAAAGGAATGTCGTGTGCTGGAATGGGGAGATCTCAGGGAGATTCACGGGGTGGTGAGGGTGAGTGGGGTCCCAAGCGCTAAAAGCCACTGTCGCCAAATCTCAAGCTGTCAATCTCACACACTCTCACACACTCTCACTCTCACCCTCACTCACTTTCACTCAATCGCTCTCCCTCACTCACTCGCCCTCACTCACTCACTCACTCACTCACTCTCACTCAATCACTCGCCCTCCCTCACACTCCCTCCCTCACACTCCCTCCCTCACACTCCCTCCCTCACACTCCCTCCCTCACACTCCCTCTCATAACCTCCCTGCCTACATGCTCATCCAATCCCAGACACGATGCGCCCACAGTGGGTTGGCACTGAGAGCAGTCCTCGCGATCGAGCAGCGGCAGCAGCACTTTTTCTCCGTCGGTGAGAGGAGATGAAAACACCACCAGCATGAGGCCGCGATGAGGTAACCAATATCTTATTCCTCTCTCAATGGTTCCTGCGTCCCAAAACATTTGAGCACGGCCATGTCAATCTCCCGAGACAGGTATCTTGAGGATTCTGCATTCATGGCCGCTTATTCTAAGTCTCTCTTTATACTTGCAATCATTGTCTTGCTGACTTGTGTTCGTTTTCGGAAAAATCTTGCCGTTTAATTCACACCTCACTCCTTTTGAACTTTAACTCCTGTAACTTGTAAAGAATGACTTCCCATTTGCTTGCCGCATCACTTCACACAAATAGCGACAGCACCCCAATCGTCGCTTCCATCCCTTCTTCCGATCCTCTCCCCCAACCTCTCTCCAGAAGCTTTCATTGGTAAGACGAGAAACCTCTCCAGATCCCCTTTCTAACTTTCTAAAGGACCGAAGCATCGTTGCAACAGCAATCCCACACATATCCAACGATTTCCGCTCCCTAAATGGTATTGGATGGTACGGCAGCGCATACACGCTGACTTCCTGTGCCTTTCAATTGTTCTTCGGACGGATCTACACCTTCTACTCCTCAATATGGGTCTTTCTCGCAGCTATCGTCCTATTCGAAATTGAATCTGCTCTCTGTGGAGCCGCTCCAAACTTGATTGCCTTCATTGTTGGCCGAGCAATCGCTGGCATTGGTTCTGCTGGAGTCTTCACTAGCGTGATAATCATTGTTACCCAAACAATACCGCTGGCGAGGAGAGGCGCTTATTCCGGGTAACTTTGGAGCTGTGTTTGGAATTGCATCGATTATTGGTCCATTACTTGGAGGTAGGTTCAGTCATTTGCTCCAAAGGTCCGGTACTTTCCCTACCCACGCAACTTGGAGATGGTGCAAGCCCAGCTGTCTGTCATCTCCCGCGATTTTCTAACAAGATCAGGCTTTTATATAAATCTCCCAATTGGTGCCGTCACATCCCTATCATCGCCCTGATACTCCAAGTACCCGCACCCAATGCCTCTGCAGAAACAATCAGAAAAAAATAAACCAGCCCGACCCCATCGGGACGGCCCTTTTCACCCCCGGAGTCGCGTGTCTGCTGTTGGCCCTGCAGTGGGGTGGTTCAACATACGCCTGGCAATCTGCACGAAACATAGTCCTCTTCGTCTGCGCTGGCATTCTCCTCCTTAGTTTCATCGGCGTCCAAGGATGAAAACAAGAAAACCCTACTGTCCCCCCTCGCATTACCACCCAACGTAGCGTCGCTTCCGGTTTCTTCTGCGCATCCTGCATCGGTTCCGCGATGATGATTTTGGTTTACTTTGTGGCGATCTGGTTCCAGGTTGTTGAAGATATCACTGAGTACGAGTCTGGAATCGGCATGTTGCCTCTGGTTTTAGCATTTGTCGTGGGGAGTGCCATGAGTGGTGGCCTTATTTCTGCTGCTGGCTACTACACGCCATTTATAATCCTCGGGACAGTATTGATGACTGTTGGTGGAGGCCTTGCTCACCACTCTCCATATTGAGACGACAAAGGCGCAATGGATCGGCTACCAAGTCTTATTCGGGTTGGTCGATGCCGAGACATGCAAGTGCCCAGCATGGCAGCGCGGACTGTTCTCAGAAACGCAGACGTACCCATTGGCGCCAGCCTCGTGCTCTTCGCGCAATGGCTTGGAGGAGCTATCTTCGTTTCTGTGGGGGAAACGTGTTAACGACCAAACTGGCCACAGGACTTGCGAGCACTCCTGGATTCGACCCCCAAGTACGTTACGAGTTGCGGTGCCACGGACCTGAGGGCCTTTGTTCCACAGCAATTCTGAGCAGAGGTTCTGGGTATCTATAATGGTGCATTAGTCAAGGCCTTTGAGGTTGCGTTGATTCTTTCTTGCCTGTCTATTTTCGGGGCCTTGGCGATGGGGTCTTGACGATGGAGTGGAGGAGCGTGAAGAAGGAGGGGAGTGGTGGGCGGTCGGGGAGCAGCCTTGCGCTGCACGAGGGGTGTCAAAGGAGAGGAGGCGAGGTACTATATTGCACTGTAATGACCACGTTTGTAAGCATATCCGAAGCATAATTCACTCTTCGCTCTCATTATCAGTAACCAAGCACATTTTAGCTGGCTGAAGCGAACTGGACTGAGAAGTGAGCTGCGATCATGTGACCGTCGCCATTCACTCACAAATCGGGCGTCTGCCTGCAGGAAAGCTGATGCAAGGCTCCGCACGCTACTTCACTTCCTTCTTCCAACGTCGTCTCGTCCCTTGAACTCCCTCCATCTTCTAAACCTTCCTGCCTCATCACCCACCCCACCTCATTTTTTGTCCTGACCACCACACCACCATACTATCGGCAAAGGATAGGTATCGTCGGATCCATCGAGAACTGCCTGGCCACTGCCTGAGTGACAACACTGTCGTCTCCTTGTAGATGGAGACGGCTTCCCGCATCGAAGGCAACTGAGAGCGTACAGTACCTCCACATTGGAACAATGGAAGAGTCCTCCTCTCCAAGGGTGAGTTCCATTCTCTTCGCATCGATTCTTTCTTGTTCCCTCTCTTGAGAACTTCATGATCCTCAGGGACAAAGGTCTCCTCCAGGCTGCAATCCCCTCCCCCATGCATATAATCCAGGCTCTGCTCCACACCCTGGACCAACCTTCACCGTTCCTCTCCCGAACTCTTCTGACCTTGTCCCAGGTTCCGATGGAGCGGTACACTGTTACGGTCACTCCTCCGGGAGCTGCACCAATTCGTCTCTTGATTCCCTTCCCTCCCAGCTCTTCCATCTCTGCACTGACTGCCGAGGTAAAGAGACGAGCTTCTCGCGCTGGCCTTTCGCCTGACGCGTCCGAGCTTGTCCTCCATCTTGGAGACGCTATGGGTCCTCTCCTTGACGAAGAGGATCTCTTGGAAGATGTCATCGTCGACTCCAAGACTGAATCCATCACCGCAACACCTCGAAATGATCCAACTTCCATGGGACCTGCGCCACCTTTAGAACCAAATCACGTAAGTCAACCTCTCACAATCTCGATTCTGCGCTAATTTGCTTAGACTCCTGTTCAACAGGCACTGCCGAGTACATCAAGCGGCCAAGAAGTGAAAGTCCGCGTGATCACACCCGTTTATGCTAGGGCTCACAGGGACATCCGAGCAGTTCCTCTCTTGACTTGTGCCACGATCACACGGAAGAGTACTCTCCGAGAACTCAAATTCCAGATATCCAATCACCTTCAGATCCCTATCTTGGACGCTGCTCAACCTATTCAAGAGTGCAATTGTTCTTTTGCTAGACAAATCGACGAACGTGCTCTCCGTAATGACACTCGCTCCCAAATACTTGATGGATATCTTCCCAATGCGGCACACAAGTTCATCGTTGTTTATGGCCAGAGCCGAGTAAAAATCCTCGAAACCGAAGCCACAGATAAGATATCTCTCGTGGAGGCAGTTCGTGGGGAGCTTCGTGGAGATAGCAGAAATAAGGAGATTAGCTTCATCGGAGGGACCACATTGCCAAACGCCAGGTAGGTAGCGAAATCCATCTAAACATTTGTAGCTGACATCGCTGTTGCAGCAATAGGTACTCCAAGCTGCCTGTGCTTTCAGTCTGTTCCTTGCTCAGACATGAGCAATCGAAATCGAGAGCTGATCAAAGCCTTAATGATCGGTCCGACCTTGACCTGCACACATCCGAAGCACCGATTGAGATCTCGAGTTTGAACATAGACCTTACCATCGATGAATTGGGCCTGACGGAGTACGCGGTCAATGGCGTTCTTGATATCTACGTCGTCGAACGCAGGATTTCAGCACGAAATGGTGACGTGGAGTCGGGCAAAGATGCAATCTTCGTGAAAGGCAGTGCTTGGGTAACTCAACATTTCCCTATAGCCGTCTACTGCTTTGGTACCCTGAAGCTGATTGCTCTAAATAGATCCATCCTATTCCACAATCTATGCGAGGACTGGCTATGCTGCTCTCTTCACTCCGAGTATTCACCGATAGAATCGGAGCAAAGAAGATGGAGCATCCAACTCAAGATGCGGTAAGCCTCCTCGCTTGAAGTTCCCAAGCTCTTGTCCGTGCTAAGTGCCAATCGCTCGACAGGTTTTGCACATTTTCAACCTGCTCACCAGATTCCCTCCTGCCGTCCGAACCATTCACATCCTTATGAATGGCAAGTCACCACGTCCCTGCGAGCGAGCTGCATTGGCGCAGTCATTGTACGAGGTTCTCAAGGATGTGGTTCCTGCTCAGCTTATTAAGTCAGACATGACTAGACTGTTCGAGGGAGCTCGCCTTCTGTTCGGATTGATTCTGGAGAAAGCAAAGCATCTGAAACTCAAAGAAGATGTTCAGATGCCTTACATCTCTTCTCTGAAGGTCCTCGATCTGCGAAACACTTTTACAATGGAGCCGATCGCGAATGCAGTTCAGACCCCGTTTGGACTTGTTGAGGAGGGCTATTACGAAGCCTTCAAGGAAGGCGGCATTCTCTATTGTAAGTTTTAGGAGAGAATCTTTTTCCTACACCAACTCTTTCATGGTTATATCCCGGGACTATGTCCCAAACCCCCGAAACACCTTGTATAGAGCGATTGCTAACTCATCCTCTACATAGGGGAGACAGGAGAGCAGCCATTGGTGGCATTGCAATTGGATGAACGTACTCGGAGAGTCTCTTTACTCTGCGGTGGACTGATCTCTCAAATCACTGCCCTCGACCTGAACATTCTCAATTCCATCGCTGGCTACGCAAAGAAAGGAGACGTTGATAGCCTGATACCACCCCGAGAATTGTCGGATTTGAATCATCTTTCGGCTCTCTGTTCGAGAAATGAACTATCAGTTCTTGCCCCATCAACGCTACCCTCTGCTGAGGCCCCCGCTTTGACACTCGATCGGGATGGCCTTCTCGCTGTGTACGTAGGCAGAGCGCCTTGCGCGCAGCCCGGGAAGGATATCTCAATCTTCCGCCCCACCAAAGGAGGGGAGGAGACTATCGATGTTGCGATTATCACCCAACTCTTGGTTCCGATCCTGGAGAAACGCGAGGCAGAAGGTACCGCAATTTTCGATGCCTTTGGTGACGGCTTCCAACGAAAATTCAAAACCCCGGACGAAATTGTTATGGTGTGCGTCGATTGTTCCAGTAGTATGTCAGAAAACACGGACTTCATGGAAATTCGAGACGAGGACAGCGAAGACGAAGACCATGCCGAGGACAGTGACGATTCTATGGACATGGGCGATCAACCCCAGCAAGGAAATGCCGCCGACGGAACTTCCTATTTCTGTGCTACCCTCGATGAGATGAAGAAGGCCATATCCGAACACGAGTCCTTCCTCGACATGCTCTGTATTGTCCACGATAGTCATGGGTCAACGCGTCGGGACGTTGCTTGCAAGGTTCTGGAGATTCTGAGTGGTCTTGCTTCGCAAGAATTGTCAAAGAGCCTTCAACGCCTTGAAGATCTCAAGAAACGAGTCACAATTGCGTTCTATCGAGCTCAAGCCGCGAATGTTGAATCCGAAATCACCAAGTTGAAGACCTTCACCGCGGGATTGAATATCCATCGACAAGCTCTCGCCGACTTCCTTATCTATCGTTCGTCAAATATGGAGGTTTTCGACAATCAATGGACCTGGACTGTTGGCAGTGCGATTCCAAAGATTCCGAAGAAATCCCCCGATAATTCGCAGAATCTTCTTCTCAACGAACAGTTCTCCGTCCCCGATGAGTTCTTATGTCCAATCTCACGCGAGGTGATGGATGACCCTGTTCTTGCAAGTGATGGCTTCACTTTTGAGCGCAACGCAATCGAGAGGTTTGTCTGCCCCTAGTACTACCGACTGCAGGAGAACAATATTCCAGCAGCTTCGGGACGTTGCTAGTAGAATGTCCCAAGAACTATCAAGGAAAATGCTGACCTAGCTTTTAGATGGTTTCAGATCCGCAAATCCTCTCCCCTCACTGGACTTGTCCTTGACAATACTGGCTTGAGAGCCAATGGACAACTGTCCAATCAGGTCAAGGATTGGATCAATGGAAGTGACCTAATCCAGTCGTCTCCCATCCAGGATTCTACTCGCTCCTCCTTCAGGACCAGATTGTCATCTGGTTCCCAGCATATGATGACTATTCGGTTTTTCAGCCGCCTTGGTACATTCGTAGGTGTTAGGGAGAAAATCCCTTTCCTATTTGTGACTGTCTCATGGTCCTCCCAAGAAGATATCCCGGGTTCTCCTGAAACATTCTCTACCGCGCAATTGCTGACTCCCACGCCCAGAATAGACAAGTTCCTCGAACCCTACCGATTAACACCCTCTATCGTCTTGCATTTCGAGGAATGAAAGGCCGACACACCAAATTCGAGTTGCATTTCAAGAATACGCTTCTTGAACCATCCGAGAGCACATTGGCGTCTACGAATATCCGCAATAACAACATGATTCACATCGACGTTCCTGAAACCAGATCACCAAATGCCCCACCGCTCGAAGCCGCTGACGCCGACCTTGAGGAGCTTTGCCTCATCAAGGCCTATAGGCAACACGATCATATGGCCTTCTCGTACTGGATCCCACGTAGAACCACTAACACTTTTGCGTCCGTTATCTTCAAATACTGGAGACATCTTTTCAAGACTGAATCCCGGCAATATATTTATGATCTGGTGCCCTGGACTGGCATGACTGACCAAGGAGATAGCCATTTGAGCGGAACCCCTCACGAACACTGGGATAGGCTTTCGGGGTTCCTCAATCTACGCCATGCTACGGGACAACTCAAGAATGAAAATCTATGTGGTTCTGATTCCCCTGACACGTCAGACGATGACGATCTCTATGGTATAGAGGATCAGCGTGTCGCCTCTCCTCTTGTGCTCAAGATTTGGTTGGGTGGAAAGCCAAAGAGTACAAACAAGTCAGGCAAGAACCTTTCAAGGGTAAGTAGAGTGTTTGTTCCAATGTACCAACAGGCGCTGATACTATTATGTAGCTCGACGTTCTGAAGTCCATGTTCGATGCCTTTGTCAATCGTCTCTTGGCGTACAACTACCAAACTCATATGGGATTGATCACCTTTCAGACTTCCGCAACAGTTTCACAGAACATAACCCATGCCATCGAGAACTTTCGACACAAGGTCAACGGGATGAATGCTCGTGGTGATACCGCTTTGTGGGACGCTCTAGCCCTTGCAAATGACCAACTCTCCGAATATGCACAGAAGTTTCCCAACGCTAAGAAGAGAATTATCTGCATATCTGATGGGGAGGACACTAAGTCGAAGCAGCGCAGCAGCGATGTATCTTGGAGCCTTTTTCAAAACAAAGTCGTAGTCGACTCTTTCTGTCTCGGACACGAAGACAATGTTGATCTGAGAACAATCTCGTATCTCTCTGGTGGATACAAGTTCACCCCGCAATCTCTCGAACAATCGATGCTCTTGTGTGAGATGGAGCCTGTCCTCAATCAACTCGAGCGACCTCCGATCGGCCCTCCTCGTGAAGCCCTTAGTCACAATTATGACCCGCATTTGCGATTTGTTTTTGCGAGGGATAAGGCGACCCCAGAAGTTGTCACTGCGGATATCTTTCCACAGCGGAAGGAGCATCCGAACGTCAACGATCACTTTGTTCAGTTGGCAACCGTGGCTGGCAACAATGCAGGCAAGCTGAATAATGGATCTGAGTCGGTAAATGCCCACTCCAATTCGAATCTGCGGACCTCGAGGATTCTCGTCGAGATCCGGAACATCGTCGCCAACCCTCATCCTCATTATGACGTCTATCTGTCCGAGTCAAACATGTCTTTCTGGAAGGTTGTTATGCAAGGCCCCCCAGAGAGCGCTTACTCAACTGGCACATTTGTCTTGTACATTGACATGGAAGAGGACTACCCCGCGTTCCCGCCAAAATGTCGATTTACCACACCGATCTATCATCCAAATATCAATCGACATGGCAAAGTTTGTCACAGTATCTTGGATCGCAACTGGACCTCGGATACTTCCAACCTCCAGTTGATCAACACGATCTACTCTCTCCTTCTCGTCCCAGAGTTCTCCGATCCTGTCAATTCGGTCGTCACCTTGAACTTTCATTGGGACGAAGTCGCGTTCCGTGATGAGGCTAAGGAGCATATTCGCAAGTACGCGACGAAGAGTCGAGAAGCCTGGAAGGCGGAGCTTCTCGCTGAGTAAGTTTCGGAAAGCGGACTGCGACTGATGCTGGTGGATCATCTTATCTTGCCATTCGTTTTCCTTTCGCGTTGGGTCTCGGCACTACTCGGATGGTGTCTCTTTTCATATTCCTTTTGCTTTTGTCTCTCGGTATGTCAGGGGAAACTTTGCAACAGAAACGGAAGTTGTCTTTCGTCATATGACAATAAGCAGCTACGCTTTCATTTCTGGGCGAATTTCCTAGGTGGGTTCGGTATCAGGGTCAGGTAAGGACGGAAAATAGGGAGTGCAATCGTGTGCTCATGTCTCCGGGGATGGGTAAGCTTGCGAACTTTAGCTAGAGGGAAATGAGAATCTAGCCAACCAGAGGCCTCGCTAGGTAGAGGCGGTTTCACCCAATCAGACCCAGTGTGTCAAATGATTTAGTTTGATTTGATTATAGCCTCTGAATCAAATCAAATCAAATCAAAATCTACTTAATCAAATCATAATCAATTATAATCAACTATAGTTGATTATAGTTAATTATTTAGTCACGTGACCGTGCACGTGCGCTCGGAGGTTCGAAAGCGAGATAAGGCTAAAATAAGGCTTAGGCTAGCCCGTATCCGGTATCGCTTAAGGCCCTCCTTACTAAATCGGGTATCGCGCTGCTTGGTAAGCGAAGCGGCGCGAGCCGAAGGCGCTAAAACCTCCTAATACCTTTCATCGTACTAACTCCGGACTTACCTTTCTTCTCTGCATTGGAAAATGTTTCTCGTAGTCTAACTTATCGCTGTCGTGTGACATGAGGGGATAGATGGCATCCATTTCTGCTCTTGAAAATGGGAATTAGAAAAAGGGTTTCTGGTTTGGATGACCATTAATAACAAAAGTACAGGTGAGAATATAAAAACTCTCAAGTTCAAACTTTGTGATTATTTTAAAGTATGATCTCCAGCGCGGTTCGGCTCCCCCTACCCACCGTTGCCACCTCCGTCGGCCTCCGCACAGGATGGTAATCACCGACAGTATGTCACTCCCGCGAAGGGGTTGGATGCTTGTAGGTAAGAAAATGCTCAATTAGTGCTTCATTGCTATTCGGCAGTCGCTTGGAGGCATAGAATCACGTATATTTGCTTGGCGTTCGTTCGTGGTTCGGGACTAAGTCCTCCGGCGTTAAGACTACTGCAGGAGAAACAGCGTCAAAACACACCACTTGTTGTGTCATCACGTGACCTCTTAGCGCGGCACTCTGTATCTTAGTCTCGAGCTCCCCGCTCCTTCTTCTCTCTTTAGACGTAATACACCACACACCCGAATACAGCTGTTTTCACGAGGACACCAGCTCTAGGGTCGTGATACCACTACAGACATGAAGTTAGAGGGAGAACTTCACCCCTTCTTAGCATGCCAGTAGTTTTCACACAATAGAGCAACATCCTACATTTCTCCAGTGCTAGAGTCTTGTTCGTTCTCACTTCGTTCATGCTAGTATTTCTCTACCTCAAAACGCCTTTCAAGCTTACGTCCACCATCTTCTCCTTACAAGTCACGCGGCGAATAGGATCTTCTTAGTTCTACATCTTGGATGAGAGGGATGGTTTCGATGTCACGTTTGCGAATTACTCGGTAGTACAGGAGACTACGCTTCCGGAAGATGTAGACCTAGTCCCTTTGATACTTTATTAAATTCCTTCGGGCTAAACGCAGAGTATACTAGCTAGCTCGATGCAAGGAACGCGTATCTGGAACTTTATCCTGGCTAGCAAGTGCATATCTGGACGGATAAAAATGCCGAGAAGTTGTGTAAGAGAAGTTTCCCCCCTTGGAGGCGATGTGGGACGGATATAAACATCCGATTCAGAGGGTAGATGCTTTGAGATGTATGGTGTTATATGAATATGGAGGTATAATCTAGTTTTATTCCGGGGACTAGGAGTTGTCCTTGACATGGACTTGCATTGCAGACGGGTCTCTTTGGCCACTGAGGAGATTCGGATTCACAGCCCCAGCGGCTCACCCAATTCGAAGAATTGGTTCCAATTCACTTGTATACAACCTGAACTGGCTTTTGCTGCCATATTCAACAGTTATGTTCAACCTATTCTGCCGCAACTCTTCGTGGATGTCACGGAGTCGAGAATCACGTGCTCCTGGCCAGTTGGAGTCGGCCATCAATTCGTGAAGAGAATCCCAGTAGCAAAAAACGCAATTTGCGCATTCATCTACCATAACATAATCTCCATCTCCTCCTGGAAGCATTGTTCAACGTTTCCGTATTTACATTCCCAGCTTCCACCTGATTTGCACCCGCATTCTCAGTGGGAGTATATCCCGGCGGAACCTCCCCCGGTTTCCCCACTCTCTCATATTTCGGCAACGGATCTCCTCTTTCAGCAACCCTTGTAACACCCACCTCCTCAATCTCCACATCCCCTTCTTCAACCCTGGCTCCCGGCACAGTCCAACTCGCACTCCTAGCCAGACTCCCCCGCCTCACCCTCGTTTTATGCACATATAAGCGCATCAAAAGAGCAGATACAAACAGCCCTAAAATAACGGATAGAATAATGATAATCGCTTTGACAGGTTTCGAGAGATTGAAATCGTGGTCGGGGGCTTGGTAATGCTTTGCGAGATCCTTGGTTGAGCCGGGTAGGTAGGCACCGCATGAATAGGAGGACGAGGACCAATCGCTTTGAGCAGATAGTTTGTCGAAGGTGGTGCAGTCGAAGTCTGGATTCGAGCTGTTGAGATGGAAGTGCCCAATAATGTTACGGAGACTTGGTAATGTGACGCTGAGAATACGATTTTAGTTTTGAGAAGGGAAAGGAGGCAAAGGGCCTTACGTTGAAAAATCACCAGAGAGAGTTATATTCCCTTGGCAGAACCATAGCTGATCCAAATGGTTGATCGTTTGGAGAAGTGTATTATTCGCAATTGTAATGTCACCTTTCACTGAAGTCAAAAGTGGGATACTGAGGTTATCCAGAAGATCGTTGTTTTGGACAATGAGGCTCCCACCAATATTCGTGAGGCTCGGAGCTGAGAAGGCATCGATCGCGTTGGTGGATATTTCAATAGTCGCGGTTGTTTCGGAAAGAGATGGTATGTAGATGTGACCAGCATTACCAATTGTAATAGCACCAGCAGACCTCAAGTCCGGAAGAAAGATCTGTGCCGATGGTCCATTGCTGACAATCGCCAACGAATTGCTGCCCCAGGAAAGGCCGGTAAGATTAACACTACTGAGTTGTTGATTGCCTTTGATCCAGATCGTAGCCGGATTGGAATAGTGCGTAAAATTGAGGAATGCAAGGCTGGATAGACCTGTGTTTATTATCGAAATGTCCCCGTCCACGTTCGCCCCTGGTAATCCATGTGAAAGTGTCGTCAGATTCCCAAACCAAACATCCGTAAGATCGGGGACCGTATCCCAGTATATTCCCCCATTGATGTTATCTAGGAGAGGAAAGCCGAGGCTCGCGAGCAGTGGGAGGCTCGAGAGGGTGAAATTGTTGGAGATTTGGGATAGGACTGGTGCTGTGATGGTCCGCAATCCAGCACAAGATGAGGTGGCGAGGTTGCCACTGATTGTTTCGATGCCATTGAGGGTGATCTGTATCAGGTCGTTGCCCTGGATGTTGACATTTCCATTGATGGTGCTACAGTTGTTTAACGCGTCCGCGGCGGCTTGGGATTCAATGGTGAAGCCACTCGGCGATGCACAATTATCTGCCACAACCTGTCAGCCTTTGCCCTCGGCCGTAACACAGAATCCACCAAGGTAGAAGGGTAGCAGAAGGTATAGGTACCACCGTTGACCACACCAGCCAGAGAGGCCATCGCCAGAACGGACCATCTTCTCCACCTTCTGGACTCCATTGGGAGGTGGGTGGTACAGAAGGGTTACCGCAAATGCTTCCATGATACGTCTTAGTAGTATTTTGCCATCGCCATAGCCTCGTGAAAAGGATTCCGAAGCGTCCGCGGATGTGGCAAGGTGCAGTGGCAGTGGCACGATGGTGGCGTTCCCGAGTACCAAGGCCGAGAGAACTACTGTAGAAGGATCCACTAGGCAACCTGTGAGGAATGTAAGATTATCACCGCCAAGAAAAACACTGCCGCACCTCCGCCCCAGATGCGGCTAGCGCGCACATCCCTCACCGCCCGAGTGAAGCGTGCGCCCGGTCGCAAGGCCCCTTTAATTAATTATTACGACAACAACGAGCATTTTTCTTATAAAAAAAATTAGTAGAGTTATAGTATAATACACTAATAGTAGCTCCTCATTCTCCGTTTAAAGAAACACCTCGTTGCGGGCGAGTTATCTCAGATAATAATAGAAACTACTACTTACCCCGTGTGACGGCGGGATCAAGGCAATGGTCAAGGCTCAAAGATCCGAGAGAATCCCATGTATTGAGAATACTAAGCTAAAGAGAAGAAGGAGAGAGAGAGAGAGAAGGAAAGTGGATAAAAGGAGGGAAATACTACTATCCCCCCCCTTGAATACTTACAGTGGGTCCTGGGATAACACCACTCCTGCACTGACCAACTCAAGGGTGTATGGCCAATAGCGATTCTGGAGAGCACCTGATATTTCCTAGTTGGGGGTTATAAACGAGGTTTCAGGGTGGCGTTACTAAAGGACCCACTGTAAGTATTCAAGGGGGGCAGTTTCCTCGTTCAGAACAAGTAATTTGGGCAGTAGGGGGAAAGGGACTAACTAATAAGGATCCCGTATATTAAATTAATTGCTTATCAAGTAATCTCCTTACTTCCTTTATTATTAATCTTTATTACTAGTGAGAAATATATAGCCATTCTCCAAATGAGGTATACTAGTGAGGAATATATGGCCATTCCCAAATGGAATATGCTAGTGAGGGATATATGGCCATTCCCAAATGGGATATGCCAGTGAGAAATATAGCTAGTCACGTGCACCGGCAGAAAAAAACGCTGCGCCCTGGCAGCGTTTGTTTTCGGAATGAATGTAGGGAAGAGCCGGCGTCGTCGCGCCTAGCACGTTGAGGCTGAATCCGCTGAGGCCGTGGATGTGCCTTTCTTAGCGAGGACTAGCTGTACTTAACACTCCTCACACACCCTCAATTGATCAACATCATCTCCTCCAACTATCCGAGGCCGCCAAGCGGCCAGGGATCGTCAACGTTGGGCCCCGGAATGCTGGCGGCTTTATCTGGCGGATAGGCGGCGGCAAGCAGGCTCGCGAAGTCCGGAAACGGGTCGGAACTGTCGCCCGTCAGCTGACTGTAGACGCCCTTCAGGCAAGAGCCGCCGACGACGTTATTGTTGGCATCGAGACCCGGCGCAGAGTCAATCATCTTGGGTATGTCTGTGAACTGGAGCTGATGGAACAGGTAATAGAGGAACGCCATACAGCAGCCGGTGGCCGGACCATTGCTGGCGAAGGGCTTCACGCTGCCGACATAGTCCAGTCGCGACCCGTAATGCGTGCCCGTCGAGGGGTCGAATTCCGTCGAGGCTGGGTTGCTTGCCGGAAGCGACGTGTTGAGCCAGGTCGCGGGTGTGCCGTTCATCAACCAGGTACTGTCCAGCCCATTTTGAAGTTGGAACTGCACCGTCAGAAACAGAGAAAGGGCCTCGCCGCAGCTCTCCTCGTTGAAGACGCCGTTGGAGTAGCCCCAGCCTTTGTGCTGCGCACTCATAAAGACCTCAGACACTTCGGCGATGACCAAGGAGCGCAAGAGCGTCGAGGACCAGCTTCCTGCGTCGTTTATGTACAGCGGCCAGCCCCAGCTCCAGCTCGCGTTGTAAACGCTTTGGATGACGGCCGTCACCGCGACCTGGATCGGAAAGGTGTTGCCCTCGGTCATGTCGACGCCCTTGAACTGCGCCTGCAGCCAGTCGAAATCATTTTCGATGACGGGTTTGCTGAGTGCGCCGGTCGCGAGCACCTGATTGATGCGCGCAGGCTCCCCGACGAGGGTGGCATCATAGAAGAAGTTGAAGTGCGTTATGACGCCGCCCGTGGTGAGGCCCGTCGTCACGCCCCAGACAGCGTAGAGAGTCAGATCGGTGGTCTGATCCGGAAACGTGCTGTTGGGGCCGGGAAACAAGATCGTCCCGGTCCCGTCGGCTTTGGTGTTCCAGTAGAAGAACAGCCGGCTTCCCAGCGTCAGGGTGCCTTGGTTCTGAAGGGTAAAGGAGGCGTTAGGCGCGTAGGTGTTGCTGTCGCTGGGAGTCGTCCCGCCAGTGCTGCCGTTACCATTATAGATGACATGGGCCATGATTTTACTTCAGGACGAGAGCGCGGGCGGTGCTGTTGCGTCAGAAATGGACTGTTTACTGATGCACAGGAAGAACAAACAGGACTCCTGAAGCGAAATCCACGAAGCTTGACCCAGTGGCTGATTTATATGCCGCCATGTACACCCCTCCCAGCTACAAGCCACAGACCAGACACTCAGCCAGCCGCCTTCTCAGCCTTCGGGCATTTGTGACACAACCACGCACCTCAGCAACCCGTGTGACACCTCCTCCAACGACTCACGATGGCCGAGTGACGGCTTTACTCGACCCAACCTATTCGGTGGGGTGCACCACATTGGACAGGAAAACCAATGACTTTTGCACGCCTTAACAACGCTCGAAGGAGAACTCCGTAGCTAAAGCTTTGTGATA
This sequence comes from Hyaloscypha bicolor E, assembly GCF_002865645.1. Taxonomy (NCBI): domain Eukaryota; kingdom Fungi; phylum Ascomycota; class Leotiomycetes; order Helotiales; family Hyaloscyphaceae; genus Hyaloscypha; species Hyaloscypha bicolor. Next base: position 282,242 of record NW_020194575.1, on the reverse strand, counting down.
CTTTGGTTTGCTATGCAGCTCTTGCAGCCAAGAGCTCTGCCAGCTCAGCCTTCAATGTGACGTCAGTTAGCAGATACGCTCGTGGGGTAGCAGTGAAACTTATTACCCTCCAGAGCGAATCTCAAAATGGTCACAATAATATTTCAGCCCCGAAGCTCGGCGGCCTGAGGTATGAACCGAAATAAGACTGCAACGTGCCCTTGGTGTCTAAAGCATCTCTACGGAGTATTGTTCAGTTAATTCATGTTGGTGCCTTGATACCTGAGGCGGTTTTTTGACTGGCGCTTCTCGCTTTGCGGCCAATGGCTGCGAAGGACATCGCCACGGACTGCAGCAGTTGTCTCGGAACCACCCGTTTGGCTGAAATGCAGTCATCGTGGGTGGTGGCTGGAGCCTTGCCAAAAGGTCAAATTTCTTCCTTCTCATCAGCGTTCCCCATCAGTTGTGCCCACCAATTGTCGAATTCTTGCGGCCGTCTTGTTGAACCATGGACGCGACGTCCGCGGCAAACCAATACCTCAATGCCGGTCGCTACGACGACCTCTCAACTCTCGGCGGCAAGTACATTCGGCTTCTCGGCATAGATACTGCCTCCAGTCACATGAAGTGTACGCTGAGAACTGTCAATCTGGACGAACGTCCTCAGTACACCGCCCTCTCATATGTCTGGGGCGATCTGAGCGACATAAGGTTCATCGAATGCAACGGCAGCCCGCTCTGCAACATCCCTGGACGCGGCCCGGCAGTTTTTGGATCCATGCCACCGCATCTATGTCTATCAACACCGAAAGAAACCCTTCAGAAACTTGAGGTTTGGGCCTCCGTTTTCTGAGGATTTCCTTTTTACAATTCGGATTAGGAAACTTCTTTTTGTCTGCCTTCGCAACGCCTTACCTATTCTTTGTTTTGATCTATATACCTTCGTATCCTTATTCTCAAGTAGACGAATTTCACCTTTCGCCAGCCTTTGTGACGGGTTGAGACCCATAGAGAGACCATGCGCCTGAGAGCCCTAGGCACCTGCTTTTCCCTACCAACAGCTCCACACGGAATACAAATCATTATACGGAGCCTGGACTTAGTTTCTCTCCTTGGATTATTCTTCTTGTATGTAAGGAAACCATTTGATTGAGCATATCACTGCCGATCCGTGACAGCCTTTCTCTAAATCTGAAATAAGGGTATGCCTAAATATCTCTGTTCCGCTGATTAATCTTAAACCCCATTGATTATACCTCTTTATATTACGATTATAGCTCGAGTAGAGTCTATAATAGCGTCTGTTTAATATATTAATGCCTGCTCTTACCGACTAAGGAACTAGTGACGAAAGGCGGCTAGTTACGTAAGGCCGACGATTAGTAGCAATCAAAAGCGTCTCTATTCTTTGATTCGTCTCGCAAGCGACAGCTGAGACATGCTATGCTCGTCGTCGGATAAAAAAGTGGCCGATTTTGGCACGTCTACCAATACTAGGGAATTAGCATTTACTTCTTAATAATTTAATATAACTTTCTCCTTATGACTTCTCAGAACTCGTGTAAGATCTTGCAAGCCCTAAGCAGCTTTTTGTGCTTTTGATTCAGTTCTGTTGTCCTGAAAAGAGGGTTCACCAGATTGGAAGTAGAGACATCAGTAATCGCACAGGGGTCAATTTCGACCACTCATTTCTCCTACGAAGAGCCCGTGATGTGAATTTGACGACCTCGTACATGGCTTCCACCAGCTCCAGCCTTGTCTCGATCAACTTCAACTTTCTTCCCCGATCTCACTCACATATCTAATCTGGGAGCTGCACATTCCGGTTCTTGACCATGCGACTCCTCAATTCAATAACGCTTCAGCTAGCCGAGTTTACAGAGAGGGATCTCCCGCCGTACGCTATCCTCTCCCACACGTGGGAGACCGAAGAGGTTTCTTTCCAAGACATGCAAGGTGGCGAACCAAAGTGGAAAAAAGGGTACCAGAAGATTCAGGGCTGTTGCATAATTGCTGCAGCGACTGGATTCGAGTACGTTTGGGTTGACACTTGCTGTATCGACAAAACGAGTAGTGCAGAACTCTCCGAAGCAATTAATTCCATGTACTCTTGGTATCAGAAGGCCGACGTCTGCTACGTTTATTTATCAGACTATCATTTTGGTATATCTCATGGGAACCCCCTATCTACGTTAGCGACCAGCAGATGGTTTCAAAGGGGCTGGACACTACAGGAGTTAATTGCACCTCAAAGCATTATATTCTTTAACCGCTATTGGAAAGACATTGGGACCAAACAAAGCCTAAGGGTATTAATATCCAAGATCACCAATATTCAAGTTGAAGCACTTTTGGGAACAAGCCTTGAAAGCTTTAGTATAGCGCAGAGGATGTGCTGGGCCTCTCAGAGACAGACTACTAGGGTCGAGGATGAAGCTTATAGCCTTATGGGCATATTCGGTGTGCATATGCCAATGCTTTATGGTGAAGGAGACCATGCTTTTATCCGGCTACAAGTGGAGATTATCAGAAGATCTACTGATCATACAATTTTCGCATGGGCAACCGGCTATCCGGATAGCAAGGTTTGCACTGGAGGCCTCTTCGCTAAATGTCCTTCTGCCTTTGTTAATACGAAATCTATCGTCCGAGACCCTTTGAGAACCAGCTTACCATTCGAATCTACCAATAAAGGCATACATCTCCATCTCCCTATCTTCGAAGAAGATTTCGGCATTCCCGATTGTCAGGAAATCGGCCGGCCGGGGTATAACCTCGCGATCAGGCTAACTCGCAACTCAATTTCAAGCGATACATTCCATTTCGATCCTTACTGCGGAACCGTTAGTGTAGCGGTGCACGAACGAGAAAGCATTGCCATAGAGTCAATATATGTCGCTCAAGTCCAGGAGACGGCCATAAAGTCCTTGCTTCCTGGATTCGGTTTTTAGTTGGCAGAGTTGCTCTTCGAGTCAAGCTTCCCAAATAGTGGTGTTAAACTTACGGAGATTACTCCCACTAGATGGTCTCCACATTATAGACCAGATGGCTCGTTCTACATCTTTGATTATGGGGCGCCACTTTCCGCAGATAAGAGAAACTTGGGTGAGCTTTGTTTTGGGGGCACACGCAACAACAAGTATATGGGCTTTGCGGTTGGCATCAACATCCAGGATCCGGTAGATCCTTCTCAATCAAGCGTTTTTCTTCAAGTATGTAAGCTGGGAGAAACTGATATTGCCGTTCAATTGTTTGCTGGTAAAGACATGACCAAGGAGCAAAAGGCACGGGAGCCTACGCTAGATAGATTTTCATGGCAACATCCCCGGCATGAGTTGGATATAAGTGTGAGAATGAGACGAGCTATTGTCTTTGGCAAGAGGACTATTATTGTCATAATTACAGACGACCACCCCTCCGGTATAGAGGGCTATAAGTATGAATCCCGACTCCTCTACTGAGGCCCACAGCTAGCCAGTCGACAAAACCGAGAAGCGAGATTTGATTTTCTGATTTTCGATTTCTGATTTTCTGATTTCTGATAACCGTACATGCCTGCCCCTCTATTTTTAGGATATACCTTACTATTACTCTAGTAATTTAGTACTTATATTACTAAAAGTGCTTTATAATAGTAATATATAGCCTAAACTTATAATATATTAATACTATTAATACCTTATTTAATTATATTATAATATTATAATATTCTATAAATCTTTTACTATATTATAATACTATTATTAAATAGGCTTATATAAACGTTTCTTATAAAATAATTATAATAAGATTAAAATATTTATAGAAAATTAATATTAATACCTATATAATTAAATACTAACTATAAAAATAAAATATCTAAATATATATTTAAATACTAAATATATCTTTTTTTTATATAGATTATAATTCTATATTATCTGAAAGATATAGATAAGAAAATACTTAAGAATCTTGAGAATTATAGCTATATAGCTTTAATTACTAGAGTTATTTATATATATAAGAAGCTTAGTTTTATTTATTATATAATTATAATAAATAGACAAGTAGTAAATAAATAACTATTTATAATACTATAAAATAAACTAAATAATAGGCGAATTATAAGTTATAAATAATAGTATTTATATATATACTTCTATTAATAAGATTTATTAATAACCTAGTTAGCCTTTTTATATTTTATAGTTTTATTCTAATTTAAAAAATTAGGGCCTTATTTATTAATATATTTTATTATTTATAGAAAAAGCTTATATATAATATTATAACTTCTTGATTTCGAGGCAATTATATTATAAATATAATAAATATAGTTTAAGAAAGAAAATTATATTATATTTGAACTAGACTAGATTTAGTTAATTAATAGATATAATAAGCTATTATTATTTGAAATCGAGATATATACTTATATTAATACTTATTTATATAATATTATTTAAATATATATTAAAATCTCTAATTAGATTATTTATTTAATTATATAATAGTATTTTCAGATTTATATTTAAATAGGCTATTATTCTTATTTATTTAGGACTAATTAAAGCTCTAAACTTCTTTTTATTATTAAAATATATTTCGTATTTTTATAAATAACTAATTTATTAGTTATATATATAAAGAATTATTTTATTTCTAAGAAAAGTACTAAGAATTAGCGAGTTAAATTCTAGTAATAAGAGCTTTAAAAAAGCTAGCTATATTAGTAATATATAAGTAATTCCGTTTTTTTTATATTTGCTTTTTATTTTTTCTATTATTAGAAAATAGTATTATATATTAATAATTATACTACTTTTTATTAAGGCTATTAGATCTAATATTATAATACTAGATTATATAACTAATTTTAATTAGTATATATAGAACTACTTTTAGGAACTAGCTTATATTAGAAGTTATAATTACTAATATTAGTATTTTATATATAATAAATTCAAAACGAGATATATAGATTTATAAACTTATAAAATATTTATAAAATTAGAAAAAACAAATCTAGGCCTAATATAATAGCTAGTAAGCTATTTAGACTATATATAAGGCTTTTAAATAAGATATAATACTAGAGTTATTTCATAAATATAAAGTTTTATAATATAATTCTTAATAATTATTTAGTTTAAAATAAATAATATAATCTTATATAGCTTTATATAAATAGTTTACTTATATATTAATATAAATATTAATAAGTTTTTATTAAAATAAATACTAGAATAATATTATTAGAAGCTTATATTTTATAATATAAATATAACTAATATTTATATAAGAAATACTAATAAAAATAGTAATTAATTATATATTTAAGCTTATTACTAGCTCTAATATATAGTTCGAATATATATAGCTTTAAAGCAGCTATTAATATTAGTAGAATCCGAAAAGCTAACTAATAAATATAATATTATTATATAAAATAGAATTCTTAAATAAATTATTCTAAAAAATATAAAATATATAAGTAATATATAGGCCGGAAAAATACTTATATAGTTTCTAATAGTCTAAAACTTTATTTAGAAATAGCTTTTTATTAGTAATATTTCTAATAATATAAAGTAATTAAATAAGTTAGAAAAATATCTATATAGTTTCTAATAATTTAAAACTTTATTTAAAAATAGCTTTTTATTAGTAATATTTCTAATAATATAAAGTAATTAAATAAACTAGTTATAAATAACTAGATATATTAAAATAAGTATTATTTATTATTAAATATATTATTTTCGAAATTTCCTTTTTATTTTTAAAAATAATATTAATAGAATTATTAAACTTTTTTATTATATAAATATTTTATATTTTTAAATTCTTATTTTTTAAAATAATATTACTATTTCTTAAAATTTATTTTAATAATATATATCCTATAACTAAATACTAATATAATAATATCTAATATTATAAGTTCTATTAATTTACTAATAATAAATGTAATATAGAAGCTATTATTTTACTTATTTAAAATAATAATATTAATAGATTTAAATCTTATAATTCTGGAATTCTATTTATATTTATTTCTTTTTTTATATCTGAAATATTTTAGATTTCTAGCTTTTTTTAATATTCTTATTCTATATCTTTTTTTCTAGAAATATTTATTATATTTATTTCTCTAATTACTATTATTATATAGCTATTAGGTATTATTTCTGTTTTATTCTAGATTCTTTCTATTCTAATAGCCTTATAATTACTTTTTTTAATATTTTCTTTTACTATAAGCTATATTACTTAACCTAATTACTTTTTTAGTAATATTTATATTACTATATAAGCTTAATAGGCTATAAATACAAGAGTTATTTAGGCTATTATTTAAACTATAGCTTTTTATATTAGTAATAAATTATCTAAAGTTCTTTAAGGTTCTATAAATTAAAATATAGCCAGATCTAGTTTTATAAAATTATAAATTATAGTTTTATAGCTAGTTCGTTATAAATAGGCATTTAATAATATAAAGAATTAAAAAGCTAAATAAAGAACTATTTAATTTTCTAAAGAAATTAATAATAAGTTTTTTTCTATTTCTTTTACTAGATTCTTTATATAAATTCTAATAAATATTTTTTAATAAATAGCTTTTAATTTAAAATAAATAATTAAGTCTTTTTTATTTTCTTTATATTAGTAAATCTATTTATTAATATTAATTTATTAATATTAATTTATTAATAATATAAATAAACTAGTATTCTATACTAGTTTTAATAATAAAAGAGTCTAGAAACTTATAGTTTTACTAGATTCTATTTAAACTATTTTTAATCTTTTTTATTATAATATATATTTAAGTTCTAAAAATATCTAAATAATTTTCCTTGTTTTATATTAGAATAAGACTTTATATAAAGATTTCTATTTTAAAATTACTTAGAAAAAGCTAGAAAATACTCAGAAAATATAATAATTTAAAGAAATTAAATAATAAACTAAAAAGGCCCAGAAAGCCTTAAAAAAATATTATTTATTAATATAAATATAAAACTTTAAAAGTAAAAAGAAATCTAATAAATTAATAGTTAAATAAAAGTATATATATAATTCTTTTCTTTAATTCTGGCTTTTATTATTTATTTCTTTTATAAATCCTTTTTTATTTTTAGGTTTAATTAACTTATATATATTAGAAGCTATAAAATAATATAAAAAGTATTATTAAAGCTAATTCTAATAATAATAATAATAATAATAATAATAATAGATTATTAGATTCTTTTTTAATTTTATTATTTTTCTTTAATAAAAGAAACTATAATTAATCTTATAAATTATATAAATATTACTTTATAATAATAGATATAATATTTTTAGTTTTATAAATAAAACCTAAAATATTCGGGCTATTACTAGTATTTTACTTATTATATTAGATAAAAGTCTAATTATTATTATTAAATTCCCTAGACTAATTAATCTTATTTCTTCTAAATAAATCTATTATATAAGATTTAATAAATTATATATAAATATTTACTAAAATTAAGATAATTAAGAAAAAATAAACTTAATATCTAATATACTTTTTCTTATATTTTATAATTAGCTTAGTACTATTTTAGGTTTTATTTTCTTATAAATATATATATTTGAAATTTATAATTAATATTCTTTAATTAGTTCTTATATAATTTAAAAGTCAGGCTATTAAATTTAATACTTTTATAATATTTAAATTTATTTAAGTTTATAAAGTCTTATAATTATTAAGGCCTTTATAATTCTTTATTTTTTAAGTTTAATATCTAAATTATATTATATACTTTACTTTTAGTATAAAAAAAGCTTCTAAAAGTTTAATTTATTTATATATTATATTTTATATTTAGAGAATTTATTTATTAATAATATTTTCTTATTATTAAAAAAAGAAATTATAAAGAAATCTTTATATTAAGAATATATTAAGAATATATTATATTATAATAATGAAATTATAGATATTTATATATAAAATTACTAATTACTTTATATTAATACTAGATTCGTATAATTATATAATTTTATATAATTAGCTAGTTATAGAAAAGCCCTAAAGCCCGAAACTTATAAAGAGTCTTAAGGGCTTTAGAGCTTTTAAATTATTATTAGTATTTAGTATTTTTTAGAAAAAGAATATAATATATTCTATAATAAATTATTTATTATAAATTATTTAACTTTTAAATTAAGCGAGAAATTTAAGGGCCGGGCTTATAATTCAAGTTTTATTAAATATAATAAATATATATAATAATATATAAATAATTAAGTAAAGAGCTTTATATATTTAGCTAAATACTAGGGAATATATAAAAAGATATTTCTAGCTTTAGAAAACAGTATTAATTAGTCTTTTATTAAAATTAATTCTTGAAATTAGTTATATTTATAAGTATTACTTTATAGCTTATTTACTTTAATTACTTATATATTATCCTGCTATTATATGCTTTATATTCTAATTAATCTAATTTTCGGGAAATAGTTTATTATAAAATAATTAAGCTATTAATAAATAAAATTATTAATAACTAGAATATTAATTAGAAAAGCGCCTTTACTATTATTAGAATAATCTAACTTGATATCTAGAAAAGTATCTAGTTAGATATTCTTTATATTACTTAATTAGAAAAAGAAAATAGAATTCAGATATTTCTAGAACTAGCTAGTAAAATAATAATAATAAAGAAATTAATAGCGGCTTGCTATTATATTATTAAATTAGAAATAGAAATATAATAAAAAAAATCTAGAAAAGCTAGAAGCTTAAATTTATTATCTTAAAGATATTTAAATATCTAATATAGAACCCGTTATATTTCTAGTAGTATTTTTAGTTTAGAGAGCTTTAAAAACTCGAGGACTATTAATTTATAAAGAAAAAAGTATTAAAAAAGCCTAGGATTTCTTTTACTAAATAGAATTAAAATAATATAAAAATAATAAAATTACCTAAACTATAAACATAATAAAAATTATATATTATATTTCCTATTTTAAAAATATAGCTAGAAATATTTAGAAATATAAGAAGTAATTAATAGATATTAATATTATAAATTAGGAAATCTTTATTAAATTTATAAAGAATTCTATTTTAAATTTAAAGAATTATAATAATAATACTTTTACTAAGTTTAAAAATACTAAATAATAACTAGGCTGAAATATTTAAAGCTTTATATTTTATTTAGATAGCCTATTAAATAACTTAAAATATATAAATTTATTATAAAAATAGAATAACTTATTTAATAGCTTAAGATAAGAGATTTAAAATAAGATTAATTATTAAAGAAATACTTTATAAGAAAAAAAAGCTTATATTTATAGTTATAAGAATTAAAAATAATTTAAATCTATTTATTTAATAGAAATATAATAATAAGCTAATAGAATAATAAAAGAAAAGAAAGAAAATAAAAGAAAAAGAAAATAATAAAAGAAAATAAAAAAGAAATATATTTCTATTATAAGATTTATAAAACCGGATATAATTTGCTTTATTTATTAGAAAAAGAGTTATTATATTACTATTTACCTAAATTAGAAGAAACTAACTTATTATAACTATAATAAGTCTAGCTATAAAATATATAAGTATTTAGAACTAAAGAAACCGAGAAATAAATATATTTTATAATAGTTATATTTATTTATATTATAAAAAGTAAAGCTTCTAAAACGAGAATAGTAATTAAAATTATTATTAAAATAAGGAAAAGTAAATAAAGAATTAAAATATTAGTTAATTTAAATATAAAAGCTAATTATATAAAAAAAGATTAGCTTTAAATATAAATATTTTATTAATATTAAAATTAATTTTATTAATTTTATTAAAAAGAATCTATTTATATAAAAATTATATTCTTAAGATTATTATTAAAGATATATTAGGGAACTAAAGAAAGATTAATATATATTTTATATTATATAATTTTAATCTGAATTATATTAATATAATACTTGAATTTCTATAATTTTATTAAATTAATTATCTAATTTCTTTTAGGAAAATAATATAGAAATACTAGATTTAATTATAAAAAATTAAAGTTCTAAATACTAGAAAGTTTACTAAAATAATAAAATATAAGATATATATTTTTCTATTAATTATTTGTTCTATAATAAATAACTAAAGAATTATTACTATTATTATAAATGAAATAATTATATTTCTTAAAAAGTATTAGGATTTTTTCCGAGGATTTTTTATAAAAGCTATAAATATATTATTTAATTACTATATAATAAAATATTAGATAAATCTAAAACTAGAATCCTAATTATTATATAGTTTTATATATATTTTATTAGAAAGAAAGTTTAAAGTCTTTTAGAAATATCTTAATATTAGTTTAAAGAAAAAATAAATCTATTATTCTATTAGTCTAATAAGTATTTTAATTATATTTATTCTAAAAAAAAAGACCGCTTATATTTATATATTAATTACTAGAATCTGAATAGAATTATTATTAAGAATTAAATACTATTATTTTTTATTAGTAAAATAATAAATAGACTTTATAAAATAGAGATATATATAAAGCTAGATTTAAAAAATATTTATTATTAGTTATAAATATAAGAAAGTAATAAATAAAAGATAATATTTCAAATATATTATAAATATTTTAAATATTATATTATATTTTTTAGATTCTTTAATATTTTAGTAATACTTTAAATATATATTAATTATATACTAATAAGTATTATAGATATTATTTATATAATTTATTTAGAAAATCTAGAATAATATATAATAATAGTTTAATATATACTCGAGTAATTATAATAATACTAGCTTTTTATAAACTTAATAAAATATAAGTTTAATATAGAAAAAATAAAGTTTCTAGAATTTATAATTAGTTTAGATAATATAGAAATAGAAACTAGCCGGGTTATAATTATTAGGAAATAGCTGGCCCTAAAAAATAATATTTAAGAAATCTAAATATTTCTGAGTTTTACTAAATTTTATTAGAAGTTTATTTATAAATATTTTAGAATAATAAAATAATTAACTAATTTATTTAAAACTAATACAAACCTATAATATTATTTTAGCTAGATAAATAAAACAGATAAGGCTTTTAAAAAGCTATAAATTATATTTATAATAATATTAATTCTTTATTATTTTAATTTAGTCTTAAAAATTTATATAAAAGTAAATATTTTAGAATTTATAATTATAAATATAATTTTCTAGCTTTTTAGTAAAAAAATAAAAATTAAATAATATTCTATTATCTTTTATTTAAAGAAAATAACTATAATTAAAAATAGATTATAATAACTTAAAATATTTTATAACTAAAAGAAAATAAAATAATTAATAAATAAAATAAATAAAAAAGCTAGCTATTTTTTATTTTATTTTAGAATACTAGCTAGAATAAAATAATTTTACTAATAAGCTATTAAAAAGGCCAGATTTTATAATAGATATAAATAAAAAATACATTATTATTTATATTTTATAATAAGTTATAAAATATAAAATAGAAAGCCCTATAAGTAATAGTAATAGAATATTATATTATTTTTATAATACTATAATATAAGGCCCAAAAAAGAAGAAATAGGTATTTCTTAATTAGTAAAATATTAAAGAATTCTAAAAAGAAAGTTTATTTTAGTAATAAAATATTATTAGAAATATTATTATTTGAGTTTATTATTAGTATAATTAGTTATAAATAATATATATTATAAATTCTAGTTATATAAATAGCTAGATTCGAAATAATATATAAAAAAAGTAAAGAAATATTATTTAAATTATTATTATAATATTAAAGGCTCGGTTTATTAATATAATATTAGTAATATAAATAGTTCTTAAAAGAAATCTTTATTAGAGTTATTAAAACTTGGAAATTTAATATATTTAAGTTATTAAGATATTAAAGTACTATTTATATACTAAATAAACCGCTCTTAAAAAAGAATTACTATAAGCTAATTATAATAATTCTATAAATAGATATTTTAATACTAATAAAATACTAGAGATTTTCTAAAAAAAAAAGTATTTCTAGTAAAATATAAAAAAGAATATAAAAAATTATATTAGAACTTGTTTTATATATTAATAAATTAAAATAAAGAATTATTTATTATATAATATATTTAATTTTTTTCTTTTTTCTTCTAAGTATTAGTTTACTAGTAATATATAGTACTATTATATAGGTATAGAAATACTAGTTATATTAGTTAGTAAAGTTATTATTATTTTTAGAAGTAAAAATCATAGTATTATAGTATTAATATATAATTCCTAAATCTGCTAAGCCTAAAGAAATCTAGTTTACTAGTCAAGTTATTAATAGGACGCGAGGTTACATAACTATATCCCGTATCTTATATTCTATTACTCATATCTCATTACTTATATCCCATATCCCGTGTCTCGTAACTATACACGTGACTCCCAAAGAAATAGCTATACTAATACTAGAAACTCTCTAAAAATACAAAAAACAGTATCTTTCTCTAATTATATACAAATTCCCTAATCTAGCCTAGTATTAGATTTTCCTAAATACTTTATATATTTATATTACTTCTAAGGTTTTAATTATATACTAAAGACCGCGGCCTTTTATATATAACTTCTCCTCTTATAATATCCTCTCATCTCATATATCTATTTCCCGCCCTATTTATACTTGACTTATTTCTTTATATCTAATTATATAATATTCGTATTAATTAGGTATTTAAGGGTATTTATTAGTCTTAATTTCGTTATGAAATTAGCAGGATTTAATTCTCTCTTAATTTATTTAATTTCTGTAATCTCTTATTATTTATATACCTAGTAAAGGCATATTATATTAATTATTAGACGCTTTTCTCGAGTAGTTCCTAATTTAATAAGGCATTCGTATAATGATTTTAAATTTATATAAACTATTAGTAATAATTCTATTTCTAGTATTCTATTAATTATAGATTTAACTAAAGCACTTATATTAAAGCTATAAGCTATATTATAAAGTTCCGAAGCTAGAATACTTCTAGTAACTCTCTTATATTTAGTAGAGAACTAGTAAATAATATTAGTATATTTAGTTCCGTTTACTAAAACTAGAATATATCTGATTTAGGAAAAGAGATTTCTATTATTTACGAATAAAGTATTTATAAAAACAATTAAATATAAGAACTTCTTTACTAGCTTTACGAATCTTAATTCTCTAGTAATATTCTTAATTTACTATTAAATATACTTATTAAGTGCCTTTATATTAGTTTCCGAGGGTTTAATAACTTAAGTAATAATTAATAGGTTATATAAAGCTTCTAGTTAATAGACTAATATAATATATACTCCTCTAGTATATTAGGTAATATATTAGTTCTTAATAGAGAGATTTTAATAAATAGTACCTTTACTACTTATAATAGTAATATTTTTTATAGAAATGGTTTAGAGATTTTTATATTAGTATTCTTATATAAGAGTAATTCTAGTAGTATTTATATAAATAATACTTTTATTAAACTTGAGATTATAATTAATAATAAGGCATTTATACTCCTTAGCTAAGAACTTAGCCTCTTAGAGCTTTAGTTACTTTGTTTTTATAAAATTATTATTTCTAATAAATAAAGTATTATTAGTTTAAAGGCTAATAATTCCAAAGAATTACTTATTATAGAAAAGGCAAAAGTTATAAGTTAACTATTCTATAAAAAGCTCATTAATATAGTGGGAATAATAAGTCTTAAACTAGTAGTTCCTAGCTTCCGGTATACTATATAGTAGTTTTATAACTTTTAGAACCAAATTATTATTTAGATTTAGCTCTCTAGTAAGCTTATAAGATAAGTTAATATAAAAATTATAGTTAAGTAAGGTTATTAATTAGATATAAGCTTGCGAGATATTATATAGATATAGCTTTATAATATCTATTATTATAGTAATAATACTAAGAATAATTCTCTAGCTAATATATTAAATAATAAGTAATTATATTAATACTATATATTTCTTACTATTATTATAAGCCTAGATAACTAGTCTCGACTTCTTAAACTCTCTCTTTATAATCTTATTCTTAATCTTATTAATAAACCGGGAATTAAAGATATATATTTCCTTTAGTACCTAAGATCTAAAAGTAACTTTAAATATGTCCTTTTCTAGAAAGCTAGTAACTTTAACTTAATGGGAGTTCTTATATAAGTTATTATTTTATAGGAATACTATAAAATCCGGGTTCTTATAAGGATATTCTCTATTATACTTTAGTAAAATAGCGGGAATAGTAGGAGGAATTATATCTATATTATCTTTAGTCTTATTATAAAGTTCGGGAATAGTTTCAGGTTCGGAACTATTAGTAATAACTTTAATATTCCCTATATAAAAGGGTTTTACGGAAGTTAAGCAAAAAATAGTATTACTATATAGTAGAACTAGTATATAATTCTTTCTATTAATGGCTACTAACTTATATAGCCTATCCTAATTACTAAATTAACTAGTATTTCCTTTATATTATATAAGAATATTCGAATTTAAAGGAAGTTTGTAAATATTAGTAATACTAGAACTATTTTAAGTATTTAAGATATTTATAATCTGGTATCTAGCTTAAAGCTTCTGAATTTCTACTATTATTTTCTTAAATATTACTAATTACTATAATATAATTAGTAATAGGGTATTATATTTAGTTATTTAAGATAAAGTACTATAAACTAAGAGAGTTAGGATAATACTATTAGGTTTAGCAGAATTATTAATAGCCTTAAAGGCTATTTAGAATATAGTATCCTTATTAATTTCATTAATTTTGGCTATAATAATAAGATAGGTATATTAAATTAGGCTATAATAGTATTCTATAATTCCGACGGAATTATAAGCTTTTATAGGAATAATTTTGACCTTAGTTTCTATAATATTTATAAGCTAAGTAAACTCCTTACTAGTAAACTACTTTCTGGTATTTGCTATAATCTAATCGGGAGAACCTAAATAGATATTAATCTAATATTACTTTAGAATATCCTAAGTATATAATATACTAATATTTTAAAGCTATTAGCCGGCTTAATATCTAGTACTTTTATTAATAATATAAAGTATAGGCTTACTAAAAATATAGAAAATATTAATAATAATAAAGTAATTAAAGCTAATATTATTTCTTAGGTTAAACTTGAATTATTCTGGTAATTATTTAAATTTCTGGTATTACTTATAGTACTTTATAAGGTACTTAAGGGCTTTTATATTAATATTATAGCCTACTTATTTTAGTATGTTTTGGAGCTTACTAATAAATAAATAACTAAAATAGTAATATAAATATTATAATTCGATTTTTATAAGAAAGCAAGGGTTATAAGTAAAGAATTCGGAAATAAAGCTTTATAAAATAGTATTTCAAAATAGGAAAGAGTATTTAAAACATTATATTATAGATATAAAGTATTTATTAGAAGTAATGAGATAATTAGTAAGATTATTAAAGTAAACTTCTAGCTTATTTATATTAGCTAAACTAAGTAAAAATAAAGTCTTTATAGATATAATATGAAATTATACTTACCTAATTAGTATTCTTATTATTATAGATCTAATAAAGAATATAGATCTAATATTAAACTAGATATTAACTTAACTTTTAGTAGTTTTATTAAGTTTAATACTATTATTAGTCTATTATAAAGCTTGGAATTAGTTAGAACTAGTAGTTAAGAATCTAGAAGCTCTAGTATTAATTATAACTCTATAAAAGTAGTAAGTATTATATCTTAATATATTATTAATTATAAATATCTAGGTATTCTCTATTTATTTAGTAAATTCTAGGATATGGTTTTTGCCTATTATCTAGTATATAAGGAAAAGAGAAGTAAGGTTATTTATAAGAGTATTAGTTATAGAAATAATAGAAGTAGGGGCTATAAAAGTAGCTAGGAAACTCTTAATAAAAGTAAAATAGAAATCAGAGTAATATTTCTCTTTTTTATTCGTTTCTACTAGTAAGGCTTTAAAAGCATTACTTACTAGTTTGTTTTTATTACTCTTATTATCCTCTTTCCTTTCGAATTTAGTAATATACTATATATAAGTATTACTAAAGTATTTATTAAAGTTATAGATATTTCGGGATCTAAATTAGTAAATATTTCTACTTTTGAATTAAGCCTTCTTGGCCTCTTATTTCTCTAATATATATTTCTATAAGTAATATTTGAGTTTCTTATATATAAAATATAACTTCGGAATATAATTATTATAATTACAGGGCTTAGTATAGTTATTACGGGTTCCGAAGTTATAGCTAGGTCCGTATTAATAATTTCCGGATAAATAATAATTTAAAGGATTTTGAGAATAGTATTATTAATTAGTAAAATAGGTTTTAGTAATAATTTATTACTTCTTCTTATAAGTAGTAATAGATAATTAGAGCTTATTAATAAGCTAGCCAAGATTATTAAAAAAGTCCGAAACTATATATTAGTATACTAATAAGCCTTAATAAAAAATAATAATCTTATTATATAGGAATTTAGTATTTTATAAAATAGGAGTAAGGCTATATTATAATTTATATAGGTTATTAATTAGTATTTAGATAAGCTCAAATATTGTCTTTTTAGAATTCTTTACTATTATAATTATTAAGATAATAGTATTTCATTTATTTAAATTTTAATAATAGAAACCGAGGCTTTTAAAGAAGCTATAAATATTTATATAGGCCTTTTTATATATATGGCTTAAGAGCTAGTTATTATAGAAATAGTCTTATACTAGGCCCTTTAATATAGTAGGAAAAGCTCTTACTAGTGCCTTTTCTAGAAGCTTTATATATTAGTAAATATTAAGGAAAATAATAAGTTTATAATTAAAACTACTATTAGTTCTATTATACTTCTATATTTTGGAATATATCTTTACTACTTTTCTAATAAGCTTTCTAGTAGAAATAGTAGGTACTAATTAATAATAGTTTAGGTTTAGTAGTAATACTAGTAGTAATAAAAATAAAAGCAGTAAATAGCCTTAATTTAGAAGAAGTAAATAAATAGCTTGATTTCTTAATTAAGATTATCTAGTTCTCTTATATCTAGTTCTATCTAAAGTAAGATAAACTAATATAATAAGTCCCTAGAAAAGATCTATTCTAATTAGACTATTATTAATAATATTAGCTTTATTTTATATATTCTTTATCTTTTTTTAGGTAAGATTAATAAAGAATTATATAATAGTAAGATTTCTATAATTCTATTTAATATAAATACTATTATAGTAAAGTTAGGTTTAAAGATTTTATATAAGTATATAACTAATTAGATTATATACTATATTATTAAAGTTTTTAAAGTTATCCTAGAATAGATCTTATAGATTATTATTACTTTTCTTATATAAGATATACTAATATATCTTAGTAATTATATATTCCTGAAGTTTAGCCTTTATTATAGTTACCGGATTAATATTATTCTCCTATTTCTTAATTAGTTCCTTTTCTTTATTAGTATTTATACTAAACCGAGTTTAGGTTCTCTTTAGTATATATATATAGTTTGTGGCAGGAGGGGTTTAAAGATAAGGTAGTTTGTAATATGTTTATAGAAAGGGTTCGGTAGTAAAGATATCTAGATACCTGGTTTAGATACCTGGTTTAGATACCAGATATCTAGTTTAGATATCTGGTTAAGATACTAAATACCTGGTTTAGATACCTGGTTAAGATACCAGATGCCTGGTTATTAAGATACCAGATACCTGGTAATTAAGATACTAGATATCTAGTTTAAATACTAGATACCTAATAGGATATTAAAGTAAATATTTTGCCCTTAAATATTTCGTCTATAATAAGAAATTTAGGAAGTGAAATATTATAATTCCGGGAAGATCTAAAGCTTAAAGAACTTGATTTAATAGTAAAATCAAAGTAGTAATTAAAGAGCTTTAAGGATATATATAAAGTATATATTCTAGAGAAAGAATCCCGTAAATACAAGTATTATATAAGTAAAAAAGATAGTTTCTAAAAAAGTAATCTTAGGGCTAAAAGAAGTTAGTTTTAAAGAATAATAGAAGTTAAATAAATAAATAGTTAAATAGCTAATTACTTATTAATTAGTAAGAGCTAAATATCTTTTCTATTAGCTATTAAATACTTTTATAAAATTAATAAATAGTTCCCTTCTTTAATATAGAATAGACTAGATTTGTTTTAGGCTACTAAATACTTTTAGAACTAATCTAAAATCTTCTCTAATTTATATATATAAACTAATTAGTATTAGTTTACTAGTAATATATAATACTATTATATAGATATGAAAATACTAGTTATATTAGTTAATAAAATTATTATTATTTTTAGAAATAAGAATTATAGTATTATAATATTAATATATAATTCCTAAATTTACTAAGCCTAAAGAGATCTAATTTACTAGTCAAGTTACTAATAAGACGCGAGGTTATATAACTATATTTCATATCTTATATCCTATTACTTATATCTTATTACTTATATCCCGTATCCCGTATCTCGTAACTATATACGTAACTCCTAAAGAAATAGCTATACTAATACTAAGCTATAATAAAAAATTACTATAGATTTTATTATAGAATTATTTCCTTTTAGGTTTTATAATAAAATATAAAATTCTATATTTATTATTATTAATAAATATATAAAAATAATATAATATATTCTAATTACTAAAAAAATCTTGGCTTCTAAATTAATAAAGCTATTTATATATTATATTATTAAAAACTTTAATATATTTATAAATATAATTTTTAATAGAAAATCTGTTTTTATAAATAAATTCTAATTAAATTTTTATTTTTATTTAAAGATTTAATAATAGCTAAATATAGTATTTTATCTATAAACTAATAAATAAATTAAATAATAAAGTTTATTTTTATAAAATTCATATATAATAATTTTATATATTTAATAATAGAAATTTCCTTATTTTATATATTATATGAATTTTGTTCTAGTATTAAACTATATATTAAGAATAATATTTCAGAAAAAGAAATACTAATAATATAGAAAAAAATATAAAGAATTTAAATAAAATAAGAAATATTAAAGAAATAATAATAAAAAGTAATAAATATATAAAAAAAAGTATTATAATAAAAATATATTAATAAGGAATTTAAAATATATAATAAAGTTATATTTTATATAAAGAATATTTAATATATATAATCTAATATAAAGCTAATAAATAAATATTTTAATTTCTTTAAGGTTTTAGAAATTATAGAAATATATAAATAAATATATTATTTAAAATTACTATTATTATATTAGATTTATAATATTTTCTATATTTCTTTCTTAGAATTATAATATCTATAAGCTAGTATTATAATAAAACTAGAACTAGTTAAAATTAAAAATAAAGAGAAATTTGAGGTAAAATCTATTATAGCCTATAAAAAGAATATAAAAGAATAGAAAATCTCGTTTATTAAAAGAACTATTTACTAGTAGATAATATATAGAAACTATTAAGTAATTTAAAGAATATAGTTCAAGAATTATAAGAATATTTAATAAAAAAAGTAATATTATAATACTATTATTATAATTTAGCTTTTGACCTCATTAGCTAATATAGTTAGCTAATATAGTTACCTGTATCCCGTTGCCCATATCCCGTTACTTATATTCTATTACTTTCTAGACATATATAATACGGCTGCCTTATTAGGGAAATAGGCTTGGAATATACTAGAGATATTTAGAAGACTAAGCCCCTTCGGGACTAGTATATTATAAGATATATATACTCCCTTATAGCCTCCTATATTCTAGTTTTCTCTTCCTTAGCTTTAAATCGTCTTTATAAGGGACCTTTTACCTTACTTTTCAAGTCCTAAATACCGTATCTATAATAATATTTAAAGCTTACTTCCTTTAATCCTATAGAGAATTTTAAATAAACTAATTCAGAACTATTAGTAATATAGGTACTATTAAGATAACGGAACCTCAGAAATACGAGTAATAGACTCCAGAATAATAAAAGCAAAAAGCTTTAGAACCCTTAGAGAAATCAGGTATTTATATTTTTATAAATATATACTAGTAATATATTAGAAATCCTCCCGAAAATCCGAAAATCGAAAAACCTCAAATAAAGGCTATTCTTTAACCAAGTCCTAGAATAATAGGCACCCACAGGCTAATAACCTGACTATTACCCTTAAGCCCTATCCTATAATCTTATAGGCCCTATATATATACTAGTAATAAGATTACTAGGGAGAATATAGTAGAGGAAAAGTATAATAGGTTAATTTCCCAGGATATTATATAACCAGGAACTATATTAACTTCCGCTAAGGCTTCTAGTAAAGCTTCTATTAGTTTAGGTTATTTTATTAGTAGCCTTTCCCGAACCAAATATTCTATTAGTATTCCTAGAGAATTTATAAACGAGTTTATAGAAATAGAACCCTCTGCTTTTATTATAAAGCTTCTAGAGACTAAAGACTATATTACTACCGGAGAGTTATATAAATAGGCCAAGGAACCTAATATCTTACTTTTAGATATTAATATTATTATAAAGAGTTACCGGAAAAATATCTAAAGAACTATTTTATATAAGAATACTTATAGTTATAATAAAGCTATTCTCGAGAATACTAAGCTCGAGAATAATATTAAATACTATATAGCTATAGTAAATTGGCTTATAGTAGCTCTAATTACTTCTACTTTACTTATCCCGGCTACTTTAAATCTCTCTTAAAAGAATTCCGAACTATTATCTGCTTATTCCCGTTCAGGATTCCCTATATCTTATACTTTTTTTAGAAATACTAGAATTACTAAGCTCCCAGATCTAACTTTCTTTACTAGAGATTATATTATCTTTAATAACTAGCTAGTTCAGATTAAGAATAAGCTATAAGGAAATACTAATTTATATTTCTTAGAGAATCTCAAGATTATTTATATTTCTAGTAAACTTACTAGTAATACTCTTGCCCTAACTAACTCTTATATAAATAAAGATAATCTAAATTAGTATTATTAGCTTTTAGAGCTCTATTCTTACCTAAAAAAGCTATACTCTAACTCTAATAAGATATAGAATACTTATTATAACTTTAGTAAGCTTTAAATATATTCTAGTTAAGTATTTTAGAAGTTCTATACTTTCTTCTTATAACTATCTATAAAAGGCAGTATTAGTTTTTAAGATATTAAATATAAACTAAATAAGAAGCTCTTACTAAAGCTTTAGGAATTAGTATATATATACTATAATAATTTATTTATTAATACTACTTGCTTTACTTAATACTATATTACTAATAATTAGTAAATTAAGGCTATATATAAGAAGACTAAGAAATATAAAAAGGCAAGAGCTATCCTAGTCAAGTTTACTTCTAGTACTATATTCTTATATATTCCTAAGAAATATATTTCTAAGAAGAAACCCAAGAAGCCTATATTAATTACTTTTATTAAATATATATTCTCTTATAAATATAAGTAATATCTTATAAAAACCGAAGATCTCTTAACTATTAAATATTATAACTATAATAAGTTCGGCTACTATATTAGATACTATCCGGTTCTATATAGTAAGAAAACCAAGATAGCTCTTTCTAGAATTAAGCCGGGCTTAGTTCCTATTTTACCGGAATATACTATTCTAGTAAAGTATTTAGAGAATTCAAACTCTAATTCTAGTATAAAACCGGGAAACAAGTATCCCTAAAGAAAGTCTCTACTTTAGGAATTTATAGTATGAATTTAGTAGAGATTAACTTAATTTATTTAATAGGAGGAAATACTCTTATAATGCCCTATATTATTAGTATAAATAAATTAGGAATTAAGTCTTCTTTCCTTATTAATACTAGAGCTAATAGTTATGCCTTTATTAATACGAAGCTTATTTAGTTTATAGAATAATTCTTAGGAATAGAACTATAACTTCTTTCTTTATTCTATATTATATATAGTTTTAATAGAAAGCTAGCTAAGTTTACTAAGAAATATATAGAAGTCTTATTTCTAATTAATAAATAAAGCATTAATATACCTATAATTATCCTAAATCTTAGAGATTATAATATTATTCTTAATAGAAAATAAGTAGTATATATTAATATTCTAGTTAACTATAGAAAATATAGGCTTATATAGCTAAAGAACAAGCCTAAATCTATATAATTCGGTTATATTATTAGTACTTTATAATAATAGCTAGAGAAGTAATCTAATAAGAAGTATTAAAAGAATACTAATTAATAAGATTTTATTATAAGCTATTCCTAGAAACTTTCTATTCTAAAGTAATCTTTCTTCTTTTGAACTAATTAGAGGGAATTATATAAGACTATAGAAAAGGAGCTTCTATAGCTTAATTAAGATATAATACTTAAGTAAAAGCTAAAGAAGCAGGAAGAAGTCTTTAATAAAGAGCAAATATTAGACCTAGCTATTCTTACCTCTATAGTATTTAATTATATAGCTAAGAGAAAAAATAATATTATTAGTTAAATCTCTATTTATAAGATTAATAAGAAGCTTAAAGCCCGGAAAAAAGAAGCTATTCCTGGCCCAGAGAATTAATAGCCGGGAGAAATAGAGCTTTAGTAGCTATAGAAAATATTACTTCCGGAATTCAAGAAATATACCTCTGTTTTCTCTAAGAAGAAATCTAATATTCTTTCTTTCTATAAACCATATAATTATAAGATTTAGATTAAAGGCCTAAAGAGAACCGAGAGTATTAGATATTAATTCCTCCGGTAATAGTCTATTCAAGAGCTTCTAGAAATCAAGTATTTCTTAGAAAATAACCTAGCTAAGGGCTTTATTAAAGTTAGTTAGGCTTCCTTTACTTTACTAGTTCTTTTTATAAAGAAAGTAAATAGAGGTTTATATTTCTATATTAATTTCCGCTATCTGAATAATATTACCTAGAAGAATTAATATTTTCTTTTACTTATTAATAAGACTTTAAGTTAATTATCTAAAGCCAAGATTTATACTAAATTAGATATTTACTAAGCTTTCTATTATATAGCTATAGACTCGAACTTTCAGGAGCTAATAATATTTCATATCTACTATAGAATATATAAATATAATATTTTTTAGGAAGGCCTTATAAATGGCCCGGCTATATATTAATACTATATAAATAATATACTTTTTAAATATCTAAATAACTTTTATATAGTATATCTTAATAATATTCTTATTTATTTAGAGAATCTAGTAAAGTATAAATAGTATATATAAAAGATACTAGACTATTTATACCTTACTAGCCTTTAAGTAAATATTAAGAAATCGGAATTTAAAGTTATATATATAAAGTACTTGGGCTTTATTATTTCTATATCTAGTATTAAAGTAAATTCTAATAAAATTAAAGTAATATATAACTAGTAATTCCCAAAGATAGTTAAGGATATATAGTTCTTTCTTGGCTTCTATAACTTTTATAAATACTTTATTAGAGAATATAAATAGATTATTAGACCTCTTACTTTACTTATAAAAAAAGGT
The DNA here is from genome assembly GCF_002865645.1 of Hyaloscypha bicolor E. Lineage (NCBI taxonomy): Eukaryota > Fungi > Ascomycota > Leotiomycetes > Helotiales > Hyaloscyphaceae > Hyaloscypha > Hyaloscypha bicolor. The sequence continues at coordinate 258,651 of NW_020194575.1, read as the reverse complement.
ATTTCTTTTAAGTAATCCGAGTAATATTAAGAGGCTTTTACTTATCTAAAGAAAGCTATAATTTCTATTCTAGTTCTATAATACTATAATTCAGATCTGCCTATAATAATAGAAATAGATATATCTAAAGAAGTAGTTACTAGCCTATTCTCTTAATAAAACCCGGAAATAGGCCTTTAGTATTCTATAGCTTATTTTTCTAAAACTATACTTTTAGTAGAGCTTAATTATAATATATATAATAAGGAGATACTTACTATAATATAAGTACTAGAGAAATAGAGAGCTAAGCTAGAGGGCCTTTAGGATACTCTTTTTAAGGTCTATTCTAATTACTATATCTTAAAATACTTTATAACTACTAAGAAGCTCTTTTCTTAATAAGCTAGATAGGCTAAGCTCTTATTTTACTATTACTTTAAGCTTATATATTACTCTAGAAAATCGAATAAGCAAGCAAATACTTTATTATAAAGATAAGATAAAGTAAATACTCAGGGCCAGATTAAGGAGAAGCTATAAACTCAAGTACTTCTTCCTAAAAATAAGATTAATCCGGAGATTATCTATAACTTATAGCTTATAGTAATACTTTATAAGGTCGGCTTACTTAATCCGGAATTCGGCCCTAAAAACCAAATATATACTAAAGACTTTCCGGAAAAGAATATTTTTATTAAAGATATAATTTCCCTAGAAGAAGATATTCTTTTAGAAGCTTTATTAGTAAACTCTGCTATAGTAGTTCCTATAGAAGTATTATTAGAAGCTCCTATCGAGTATAATAGTTTATAACTTATAGATAAGATTCTATAGGATAATTATATATTACCTGATTTAGAGAAACTATATATAATAGCCCAAGCCAAAAGTAATATCTGGATATTATAAGACGGCCTCTTTTTATACTATAGAAGACTCTATATTATAGAGAACGAAATAACCCCCGGACTACTTTTATAAACTACCCTAATTTGTAAAGTATATAATAAATCCCTTTCTAGATATCCTGGATATATAAAGCTCTATTAGCTATTAAAAAAGTAATATTACTAGCCATTTATAAGTAAGGATATTAATTAATACTATAGTAATTACTATACTTATAAGAGATTATATATATCTAGAAATAAGAAGCCTGGTTTGCTTTATTTCCTTCTAGTTCCTAATTATTTCTAATAATATATTACTATAGACTTTAAGAGCTATCTAGAAAGCAAATCGGGCTATAATATAATTACTATATTTGTGAATTACTTATCTAAGTACCTAATTATAATTCTAGTATAAGATATAATTATAGCCAAGTAGCTAGTATTTCTATTTTTATTTTATATAATATACTAAGTAAGTATTTTAGAAATAATTATATTAGATTAGGAACCCTAATTTATATCCGATTTTTAGAGTGAATTCTATATAAGAATTAGTATAAAGCTCAAGCTCTCTATAGCTAATTACCTCTAAATAGACAGATAAATAGAGATTATTAATTAGTATTTTAATTAGAGATTATACCCGTATATTAACTATTACTAGAATAACTGGAATAAATAGGTTACTATAATTAATTATTAATAAGCCTCTCTTTAGTATAAAACTATTAGCTAGTCCCTATTTATAACTAAAAAAGGCTACGAACCTTATATCTCTCTAGACTAGAACTTCTCTATTAAAGCTAGCTTACTCAAGAAGAAGCTAAATAGAAACGAAACTAAAGTATTAGTAAATTAATTATATAAATTATAGTAACTTGCCTAAGGTTATATAGAATAAGTATAGGAATAATATATAATATAAGCTAATAAATACCGCCGTCTAATTAATTTCAAAGTCGGGAATAAGATATGAATTACTATAAAGTACTAGAAATCTAATTATCCGAACCGGAAGCTAGAGAACTAAATAGAAGGCCTGTTTGAGATCCTAGAATAGTATAGCTATTTATTTTTCCTAAAACTGCCGGAAACCATAAAGATATATCTAGTTTTTTATATAAAGAAGCTATAAAAAGACCCCCAGAATTCTCTACTAGGTTAAATAAACCCGGAACCGCCTCTATTAATACTAGAGAATAGCAAATAAGAGTATAGTATTAAGCGGGTTATTATAGTCAAGCTAGTAAGAAATAAGCTAAAGTATAGAATTTATTAGATTAGTTAGAATAAGAATCCAGTATAGTATCTAGCTTTAGTACTAAGTAATAGCCCCCTGGTTTTATAGAGTTTCTATAATAATAATATTAATATACTAGAACTTCTATAAAACCTATAATATTAGCTAGACTATATAAAAAACAATACTTGTCCAGAACTATATAGGAATAATAATAAACTCTCCTAAGTTATATAGTAAAGGCCCCGGCCTTTTATATATAATATTTATATCCGAGATACTAGTTTACTTTAGAAAGGAAAATAATATGAAATTAGATAGATTAATGGCTTTTATAAAGCTCGGGAATAAGCTTATTCCGAAAGGGGAGGTAATATTACGATTTAGCTTTTGACCTTATTAGCTAATATAGTTAGCTAATATAATTACCTATATCCCGTTACTTCCTAGATATACGTAATACGGCTGCCTTATTAGGGAAATAGGCTTGGAATATACTAGAGATATTTAGAAGGCTAAGCCCCTTCGGGACTAGTATACTATAGGGTATATATACTTCCTTATAGCCTCCTGTATTCTAGTTTTCCCTTCCTTAGCTTTGAATTGTCTTTATAAGGGACCTTCTATTTTGCTTTCCAAGCCCTAAATACCGTATCTATAATAACTATTAGCTAAATAGAAATATAAAAAATAAATACTTTTATTAGAAAATTATTAAAAAACCATATATTTATTCTTAAAAAAACTATATAAAAATTATTAAAAACTCTAAAAATTCTAATTTCTATATTTAATAAATACTTTATTTTTATAAATACTTTTTATTATTTTTATTATTATTTTTATTATTATTTTTATTATTATTTTTATTAGAATTATTTTAAGAAATAAATAATAAATTAGTCTAAAAAGCTAATAGCTATTAATAAGAAATAAAGAGAAAATAAGCTTATTTAATACTAAAAAATATTAATTATATCTTTAAAAGTATTTTATATTTATACTAAGCTAGTAAGAATTACTTAATCTATTTCTTAAATTATTAGAGAAATTTATTAGCCTCGAATAATAGCTTTAATATAAGAAATATATATAGTTTAATATAAAAAAAAGATAATAATAGTCTTTTCTCTTTTAGATAAAAATTAGATAAAACACTTATATATATTAATAGCTTAAAAAGTTAATTTAATTATATTATATATATTTGAGAAATCTTAAATAATATTAGAATAAAAAATAAAAGAAGAAATTTATAATTTATAGAATTATACTTTTTATTCTTAGAATAGTAATAATTATATACTAAGTAGTTATTACTTTTAATATAAATAAAATCGGGAAACTTAGTAATATTCTTGGAATATTAAAGATAATGAGAGTAAATTAAAGCTATAAAAGTATTAGCTAAATAAGTAATAATAGACTAATAAATATTAAAAAAAGAATTTATTTTAATAAATAAAGAAATAGAAAAGAAAATTAAAAGAAAGCTTAAATAAAAATTAAAAGAAACTTAAAGAAGTTTAAAGAAGTTTAAAAAAGGCTTTAAAAAGACTTAAAAAATAAAAATAAAAGATAAGAAAAAGCTAGATATAGTATTATAATTAAGGGGGAAAAAATTAGTTAATAGAAAAAGAAAGGCCTTTTTATAATACTTTTTTCTCAAATAGTAATTATAAATTTAGAACTAGTTCTATATTAGAAATATCTAAAAGATTCTAAAAAAGGAATTTATAAATAAACTAGAAAATCGAAATAACTTTTCTAAGCTTTTAAGCCTATAAAATAATAATTTATTTATAAATAGAAGCTAAGTTAGGATTTATAAACTAATTAGAAAACCGAAAGAGCTTTATATTTAATAATATATACTATATTTGTATTATTTTTATAAAAGAGAATTATTAAATATAATTTATAAATTAATAAAATAGAATTAATAAAATATATTTTTAATTCTATTATCTAATATAATAATAGAGTAATTATAAGAAGTCTTTAAAAAGAACTAATAGCCAGGAAAGTTTTAGAAAACTATTTATAAAGCTATTTATAGTTTTCTTAGATCTTTTAGAAATAAAGGCCTAAAAAGAGAATTAATATAATAAATATATATAATAATATATAGATAGATATTAGATATTATAAATCTAGTTTCTTATTTTAGATAAAGCTTATAATTAGAATTATATAAGTAATTGAAATTATATAGATTATATAAAATTATATTTCCTAATTAAATAAAAAACTTCATATATTTAGCTAAATACTAGGAAATATATAAAGAAATACTTTTAGCTTTAGAAAGAAATATTAATTAGTTTTTTATTAGAATTAATTCTTGGAATTAATTATATTTATAAATATTATTTTATAGTTTATTTACCTCAATTATTTATATATTACTCTATTATTATATGCCTTATATTAAGGTTATTAAAGTCTTTACTAGCTAATATTATAGATTTAATATTATTACAGGAATTTTATAGGTTTTATTTTAATTTACTTAAAAAAAAATATAATATATATAATATATTTTCTTATTTATATATAATTCCTGAAAGCTAAACTATTATTTAAAAGAAAAGTAAAAAGGCTAGACTAATATCTTTAAAAACTAAAACCTTAATAAGTCTATTTAGAAAAGCTTACTAATTCTTTTAAAAATAATTCAAGAAAAGTTCAAATTTATTATATATTATAACTTATTTAATTAGAAATAGGAATTATTCTAATAAACTAGAAAGAGTTTCTTATATAGCTTATTTATATAATTAGAAATAGGAACTTAAGTTTATTATATAAAATTACTTATATATGAAAACTTCTATTATAAACTCTTTATTTAAATTAATTAGTTAAATCCATTTTTAATATTAAATCTTTATTAGAGCAATTTCTTACTTTTAAAGACTTTAGATAAAGTAGCTAATAAGTTTCTTAGCTATTAACTAAGACTTATTAGCTAGAAAATTTATAAGTAATAAATAAAATTATAAAATAGAATTCTTCTAATTATAATACTAAGATATTTTATTATAGTATAAAGTAATTAGATATAAAAGCCTTATTAAATATAATATATCTCGAGCTATAAGTAATATCTTATAAGATATAGGGAGTTTTAGTATTTAACTAGTATTATAAACTAGTCTAAAGATATTTATTATTTTTTATATCTAATTTAATAGAAATAAGAAATACTTATATTTTAATTCAAGAAATAATTAGAATTTTTATATGAATTTAGAGTAATAGTTTATTTTATAAAAAGAAAATAAACTAGAATTATTTATATTATATTAATTTTTAGAAAAAGTTATAATAAATACTATAATTCCTGAAATACTTTTAAGAAAGCTTTTCTAAACCAAAATAAACTAGTTTATAATCCCGAAAGATTTATAGAAATCTTATATATTCGAGAATATAAGTATTTAAGATAAATACTATTTGAGTTCTAATTTATAATAAAAGAAAAATAAAGTATATAAAATAAAATATATAAAGTAAAAGTAAAATAAAATATCCGGATATTTAATAAATAGAAAGCCTAATTATAAGTTATAAGAACTAATACTAACTAGATATATATATAAAAATATTAAAAGAAAAATAAATTAAAATAAATTAAAAAATAAATTAATATATATTTTAAAAAAATAAATAAGAAAATATCTAAATAGCCTAAAAGTAAGAAATATATATTAAAGAAATCGAGATTAGAAAAAGAAAAACTATTTCCTATAAGAATAAGTTAGTATATATTTCAAGATAAAGAATAAAGATATTTAGTAATAGCCTAAAAGCTTTTATAAATATTAAAAAAAAAGAGAAAATATTAAAGTTTAAAGTTTAAAGGAATCTAAATAGAAGTTAGTCTTTTTTTAGAAGTTTAAAAGAGAATATTTCTAAAGGGCCTAAAGATATAAGAGATATCGGAAAAAGAAAAGAAGTATTAAAGTTTAGAAAGATCTAAATAGAAATTAGCTTCTTTTTTAGAAGTTTAAAAGAAGATATTCTTAAAGGGCCTAAAAATATAAGAGTTATTAGAAAAGGAAAGAAGATATTAAAGTTTAAAAAGATTTAAATAAGAATTAGCTTCTTTTTTGGAAATTCGAGAGAGGATATTCTTAAAGGGCCTGAAAATATAAAAGATATTAGAAAAAGAAAAATAGAAATATTAGAAAATAAAAAAAGAAATCTAAAATTTAGCTTTCTAAAAAGCAAGTAAATTAAAGATTTATAATATAGGAGTTCTAGACAAAAGTAACCCGGAAATAGTAATTAGATACTAGCTCTTAATATTATTAGTAGAAATATTAAAAAAAAGAGGAATTTAGAAAAGAAATTTGGAAAAGGAATTTGAAAGAAGAGTTTAAAAGAAAAGAAAAAGGTTATAAAGTAATTAGATATTAGCTTTTAATATTAATAGAAGTATTAATAAAGGTATTAATAAAGATATTAATAGAAAAAATATTAGTAAAAAGTAAAAGCTCTTAATATTAATAATAAAATCAATAAAAAAATAAAAGTACTAGTATAAGATAATTATATTATTATATAATTTTATATTTATTTCTATTATTTATTAAAGATATTTACTTTTATTATTTATTAAAAATATATATTTCTTAAAAGAAAATATTATTTAGAATTCTTAAGCCTTTCTAATTTAATAATTATATATTTAAAAAATAAGAAATAAATATAATTATATATATTAGAATAATAGAGTTCTTTTTATTTAAAAATTATAATTATAGTATTACTAAATATAGAAATATAAAAGTTTATATAATAAGTTATATATAAAGATTTAAAAAGATTTAAATTACCTTAAATTATTTATAATTAATAAAGTAAATTAGCTAATTATATAAATTAAATATAATATAATTATTATTAATATATTTTAGCTTTTATAAATTAGTAAAAAAGAAAAAAAATTATTTTTATAATTATAATACCTAAAATTATGATTTTTTTAATATTTAAATAGATTTAATTTAAAGCTATTAAATACTAATATTTTCATTTTTAGATATTATTTATTATAAATTTATTTAGGTTTAAATAATTATATTAAATATTTGTTTTTATATTTTAAAAATAAATAATAAAAATATAGATATACTAGCTTTAATCTTAGCCTTAACTTTAACTTTAATATTTTTCTAAAAATAACTTTAATTCCAATATATAATACTATTATTAAAGCTTTTCTTTATTAAAGATATATTAAATATAGCTTTAGATAATAGTTCTAATAAAGGCAAAAGTAATAAAAAAAGTAATAAAGCTATAAATAAGTAAAAAGATAATATTTATAATATATTTTCTAATAATTTAAACTTAGTTTATAATATTCTTTCCCGTTAATATATTTAATTAATAAACTTTTCTATTTCTTAATTTTAATTTTATATATAATTTTCTTTTCTTTTTTCTTCTTTATAATAATACTTTAATTTCCTTATATTATCTAATAATATTACTAAAATAATAAAGCAAATTAATAATAAGACTAAAATTAGAGAAATAGAACTATACTAGAGCAGAGAGCTAAAGAAATTAAAGAAAAGCAAAGCAAATCTAGAGGCAAGCTTAATATATATTTGCAGAATCGAATTTTCTTAAGCTTATACTACTTATAATAATAAGAAAAGACTAAGGAACCTTTTTAAATATTATATAATTATAAAAGGCAAATTTAATAATACTTATATAAATTATAGATATAATAATAATAATAATAAAGTCTATATTTTCTATTAACTTAATACTAATTCTACTAAGTCTGGAAAGCCTTGCTCTATATTTATAAAACCCTTTATACTAAAGCCTTAATTACTTATAAGATATAGAAAGCGAGTATAAAAATAGATATAAGGTCAGAAGGTAATAGGAAAGAAGATTATAGCAGAGGAGGATAAAGATACTAGAGAAAAAGGAAATAAAGAAGATATAGATAATTCGAGTAATATAGGTAGTATAGAGGATATAGAGAGTAAGGAAGATAGAGATATGCCTCGTAATCCATGGGATTTGCCTTACGGACCACGTAAGCTAAGGGGGGGCTAGGAGTAGTCGAGAATAAGGCGTATATGCTGTACTTTTTTTATTTTAGTGAGGTATGGGGGGTGCGGGTGCGAAAATCAAAAAATCAGAAAATCACTTTTCGCTTCTCGGTTTTGTCGACTAGCCCGCTAATGGCCTCAGTATCCTCGGAGATTTCGGATTGCTCAATTAACTTCTATTAGAAATCTTTGCAGGGCTTCTTCTATGCTAGCCATCTCTAGTCGTAATATCAAGAGCAACTCTGTTATGTACATGGAAAGCAGGTTGAGAGAAAGCGAAGAATGAAACAAGATTACTTGCTGGCCTCGCAGATGCGTTGTTCGCATTCTGCCTCACGAGGCTCAATCCACCTCTCCCAGGCAGACTTGAGCTAGGCACATTGGCCACGTTGTGGAAGGGAGGTTAGTACGCAAGGAAGGCGCCGTTATGTGAAATTATTTATAGAATGCGGCACCGACTGGCCCGACATGCTCTTGCCGTTAAAGCGAGTATCTAGAGTCTTATAGAGCGTCTATAAAATCTGCTCATTTTATATGCTCTGGATTTATTTTGATTTGAAATTAAAATAGTTAATATTTTTTAAATAAGGTTTTATAAGCCTTAGATAGTTATATTATTATAGATTTTCTAATAAATAAAAGATGTTTTAAAGAATTACGCGTTTAATAACTTTTTATAGCCTAGTAAATAGCCTTAATAAAATTACCGGAAGTTTTATAACTTTTATTATTTTCTTTTAAATTAATATAATTTACTAGAACTGGATTTTAGGTAATAAATAATTAAAATAATAAAATTCAAAGCTATGAATTATATATTATTTAAAATTAGACTTGAAAATATATTAAAATTATATTAAGACTTATATTTATTATTAATAAAAGCTCTTTATATATTATAGTAAATTATATTTTAAAAAGCTTTTTTTCTAGAAAATATTTTCTTTTATTACTTGTATTTTTACTTTTTAAAAGCTATTTTTTAAAAATTCTTTATTTATTATAATAAGTTATTTTTTAAAAAGCTTTTTATATATTATAATAAGCTATTTCTAGAGAACTCTTTATATATTATAATAAGCTACTTCTTAAAAAACTATTTTCTAGAAAGCTTTTTATATATTAATATATAAACTTTTTTTCTTAGAAATAGCTTATTATAATATATAAAAAAGAAAAAAAAGCTTTTAAATAGCTTTTTAAA